>NC_135015.1:21361713-21973312 GCF_051020955.1 Megalopta genalis
TATATTTTATTATTTATATATATTATATATATTCAAAATTATCGCGAAAGGGTGCAACCCGGCCAAATCATCGGGAATTATGATAGCGCGGCCGCGGCTCGCTGGAACTCTTGCGCAAGATCCGCCGAGCGCTGGAAATTCCGCACGCAAATATTATTGTTGGTTCGCGGAGGAATGCACGCGTTGCAAGCTCCGCCGTTCGATCGCGACGATAAACGGGAACACCGTGCTAAGAAAGCAATCATGCTCGATTCTCCTAATCTCCGCGCGCGTTCGACATATTATTCCGTCGATCTATGTCTTCCTCGTTCGGGAGGTGTTCGATACCGCGGGGGGCAAACGATCGCTTGAACATTCATGAAAGCGGAACGCGATTTCGACACCGGAAACACCGTCCTCCGGAGCGGGCATTCCGCAAATTTTACGGGTCGTAAACAAACTTCGAATTTTTATGTAAATTCGCAGCTTCACGTTCCAAGTATCCCGAGCAAAATGAAACGAACGTTTACTCGCCGCCTTCGACGGCTATCCGGGGCACTTCGGAAACAATATAAAATATCTAATTCTATAAAAATGTCCGTCCTGTTCTTCGTCCGACGACTTTTATCGGCTATAAATGCATAAATGCATCGCTCGTTCTTCGGCAAGACGGCCGGCCGTCCCGGGATTAAAAGGGCCGCATAAAATAACTTCCGTTCCGCTGACTCTTCTACCGTTCCGCGCTTCGTAGTCTCTGCGTTCAAGAGATAGAGAGGGAGAGAGAGAGAGACGCGTCTCCTTCCGAATATAGTCACAATTTTTTTGACCGTCTCTCGAAGAGACGGCGCGAGATTTACGACGCGACCGAACAGAAACGAACTTTCGTTCTATCCCGCGGCCACGCGCGCCGTTTTTTTTCTTTCCGCGCGATTAAATTACCGGCGGATTCGGGGCCGACCGTAAACCGTGAATTTATTTATTACGCCCGGGGCTTAACAATATTCCGGGCGCGAATATTCCATTATTACATCTGTACCGGGCACGGGAATTTTACGGGGGGGAACAAGTTTGAAGCGGTTCTCTCGTTGGAGATACAGTGCCTCGAGGAGTTTTCCCAGCAGTAAAACTTTTACGATTCCCGCGTTCCGCATCCGTCGCAGTTCCCCATCGCCGAAGGTATTACGCCATATATTTGGTATACTGATTTCGGGGCCGTCCGCGACAGATCCGAGACCCTTCTCTGCCGTCTCGCGTTCGCGTTTTCCACCTCGTCGCTGCGCCGTCGTGTCGCTTCGTCGAGAAAAAAACGATATCCGCGACCGGAAACTCGTCCTCCCGACGGAACAGTCTGGTCCGTCGATGTCTTCTCTGTTTTTCCGCGGCCGCAGACTTTTCCGCGATCTTTGCTTCGTCGGCGGACCCCGCGAAACACACCGACGATCCTCGTCGACGGTATTACGTGTCGGAAGTTCTAAACTGTGTGTCGTCGCGTTTACGACTCTCGCGTTCCGACGATTTTCCGCGTCGCTGGAATCCAATCACGACACACGCTGTCGCTCGCGAAAAGCTTCTGCGTGAATAGTCCCGCGATACAAAGATTATCTGTGTTTTACCAACAGGTTGTAAGTGGGCTGCGGATTTAGTGCGTTTACGGGAAACATGGTCGAATATAATATTCTAGGGTTGTTAGAAGAATTCGACGACATTGTCACGTCAGTTTTAATTTGCTGTAATTATTAAAGGAGGACAGATATTTTCAACCAGCTTATGCTTCTTACGGTTAACTTGAACAATTTTTATATTTCACATAAAAATCTGTGGTCTTGTAATAATAACCCGGAATATCGGAGGCGATTAATTTTTATTTCCACGTGTTTAGTTAACATCTGTAGACAAACTGACGCTTCTAGACGGAATACCTTAAGAAATATAGTAATTACTCTCGGAAATGCCAAGTTTCGGGTTGCTGTGAATTTCCCTGTGCTAGTCCCACGCCTATTGAATTTTATAAGGTCCCTATTTAACCCTATTTAATATCGTGGCATGTGGCCTCCAAATTGCCTTCGAATCGTGGTAAAAAAATTAGAAATAAAAGATTCAGGGATCGAAATTAAAATCGGAAATTTGTCGAAATTCATTTTCCGCAGCGTCGACCTTGGTCGCTTCGGACCGCGATAAAGAAGAAAGACAAGATCGTAGATCGAAAAATTTGACGTCGTTCGAAAGAGAAGACCCTAATCTTTAAGATCGTGGTAATCGGAATCGTGGAAAAAATTTTTCAGACCCTGGAGAGACGTTCGAATACGGAGTTTCCGAGGAGCAGAAACCGAAGGTGGAAAATTCACTTTTGCCAATGAAAAAATATTTTCCATTGGAAATGATTTAGGAAGATTATAGTAGAGGCTTTCTCAAATTGATCTAGACGGTACAGATTATTGTACAATTATTTTTCGCCGACTGCCCAGAGTTTCTGTAAGAACGAGCCGCCAGGCCCGCAGAATCGCGACTCGGTATTCTCGGATCTGCCGGTTTCAATTCCGACCACCGAACATTTCCGGGAAAAAATTACCGTATGCTGAATAGGATCGACGAACAAAACTGCAAATAGTAGTTTTAAAAGTGCACCCACGATATGTTTGTCGTTTCTCCGGTACCAGGCTAGCACATAATACTATCTCGAAGTACTTCGTACGTCCTCGAATCCCGAGGAAGCACGAAAAGTGGGGGGGATGGCGGGAGGAAGCGTTGTCGATAAAGACTAGCCGCGGAATCGTCCGGAGATTCCGAGGCGCATCGACGGGTCCAATTCTCACGTGATTTCCTCTGGTCCGGTCACGTAGGTTCTGCTGGACGGCGTGGAGATATCGAGGCTGAACGTTCAGTGGCTGCGCTCGCACATAGGCGTGGTCGGCCAAGAGCCGGTGCTCTTTGACACAACGATACGGGAGAATATCCGGTACGGAAATGAGAGCATTACCGAGGAGGAGATGATCAAAGCCGCGAAGGAAGCGAACGCTCACGACTTCATCAGCAAACTGCCCGAGGTGAGTGTCGGAACCTTTTCTCTTATTCCGTTCTCGTTCGCCGGCTGAGCGGAATTTTCGTTCCCGTCCGTCTCCCTTGCACCCTCCCCCCTCTCCCATTCTCCGGGAGCTTTTTCGCGACAGACACCTCCCGATTGATTCTCGGTCACCTTTCCAGCGAGCCGTGTGTCCCTCGGACCCGCGGACCGCCTCGAAAACTTCCTCTCTTTTTTTCTTTTTTTATCTCTCATCATCCCGCAGCTCCCTCTCCGTCCGCCGGGCCCCTTTTCCGCGTCGATACCGAGCAGAATTCCGGTCACCGGGCACAAAGGACCGTCTAATTAAAATTGTGATCGCGGACCGTGAATCTACTTTGAATTTTAATCTCGACCCCTCTGTAATTAGCGACTGTTTCTCCCCAATAATCGATGCCGAAGTTATAATAAGTCTGCCGAAGCGGCTTCGCCCCTTCCGACCGGAGACCGACCGTCAACACGTTTCACCGTGTACCCAGACCTCCGACGAGCTCCGGGATTTTTTCTTTTTTTGTCAAGTTAATCACTCTTGATTAGATTTTTTTGTCGGACGCGCTACACCCTCGATTCGTTTGAAAGTTGAACGTTGGGTCGTCCGAGGAGTGTAAGCGCGCTTAAATCGGTGTCAGCTTGGAAGATAATGGGACACTGATTAGTAGACCGCCGTCGTTTTTTATAGAAAATAAAGATTGAATTGTTTGCAAGATGGACATTTCTTTCGTTCTTCGATTATTCTATCGAGTTGAAAGCAATGCAATTGTATTTACAAATTCTTTAAATGTTTCCCATTGTTCCGCATTCGATCTACTCATTTTTCCTCGTAAATAAATAAAATGATAAGTCGTCTACCGATAAAATAATAAACGCATTCTTCTATGTCCAAAGAATAGGTTTCGGCCAACTTGAATTTAGTTCGGAATAGATCTTTTTCTTCTCCGGCCTTCTTAACTGTTAAATTAGTTGCGAAGCCCGAGAGGGTTCGATATTCTAACGTTTATCGAGCTGTTTATAGAAACTATCAAACTTCCCAAGACTCGTGGTACCGTTCTAGAGTGAATAATGAACACACTGACGACCAGAACACGTGATCCAAACCGTTCGCAGCTTATCGAAGTTTATAAAGTAATAATTAGTCGGCGGACTTTTATGCGAGGTAAAAATTTTCCGAGACGATTGCAAGAATCAGAAATTAAATGAAAAGATATTGTTCCTTTTAATAAGTTTAATAAGTTGCAAATAGCGTAACATTTTATATTGTGCAAAATTTTATATTTCAGCTATATAATATATAGCTATATATATAATATATATATAGTGCAAAATTTTATATTTCAGCTATATAATATATAGCTATATATATATAATATATATAGTGCAAAATTTTATATTTCAGCTATATAGTATATAGCTATATATATTAATATATATAGTGCAAAATTGTATATTTCAGCTATATAATATATAGCTATATATATAATATATATATAGTGCAAAATTGTATATTTCAGCTACTCAATTTTGCCGTAAATGCACCAACTCTCTGGTCCAATAATAACTTTGTTAAAATAAAAAATCAGAAACCCCTCCTGTCGACTGATTTGGTAATTTTTCAGCGTCAAATACCGAACATATCAACCGCAAAAATTCCCGCAACATCGAGGTCATTTAATTAATAACACCAAAAATATATGGTCAAAAATGACCTGAGCAACCGTTAGCTTTTATCCGCGTTACATCGTAAAGATCCGCGTAACAATCAGTTTGCCCGCATATCTCGCGATAAAAACGACATTCGAGTGCCCGGTTAAAAATCGGTGTCGACCATGTGCGATCGACGCGGCGCGGCGTTCGACGCGTTAACGATAGTCTCAGGTGTGATCGTCGACCGGGCGGACACGCGGCCGTGCAAACAGACGATAAAACAAGCCGCTAAACCGCGCGCGCCAGCAAATAACAGTATCCGAGATTACGGTTGCGTCAACCATTAGGCGTTTATTACCGAATTATCGGCGGCCGGCGCGATATTCGCGACGGGGCTCGCTCTCGGGCCCTCTCCCGTGTGCCCGGTTCGACACGTTTGCCACCTGTCCGTTGTCCACGGCGATGCGTTTAGGGCCGCGGGAACAACTGGACCGGACACTTGCCAGTTTATGGAGAACCGTGGATCGGGTCGATTCACCGGACGCCGGCGATCACGCTCGTGAAATTTTATCCGGACGCTGGGAACCGTTTGGCCGGCGATCGCCGATCGAGCCGGGATCTACGGTTAACGGCGCATCGATCGGGACGCGGCGGCTGCTAGCCGTGAAAAATGTGGCGACGCGGTACTAATTTCGTCCTACCTTCGGCCGACAATTTGTCGAAAGCACGTCCGTATTTCAAAGCACGGGAATCGACGAAGAAACGGGGGCGATTCTGATACTGTCAAATATTATGGAACTTTGCGGACAAATTATGTAAATTTGTAGATTACAGGATGTCCCAAAAATGTCTCGCAATCCGAAAGTGGCGGGTTCCTCGGAGCATTTGAAGCCACTTCTTCCTTTACAAAAATGTTCTCCGAGGCACCGTTAACGAGTTATTAACCAAAAACAGTGACCAATGAGAGGCGAGCTGAACTGGCGCGAGGCGACCGAGCCAATGAGCAGAACTGGGCTTCGTGCGCTGATTGGCTGGGCCGTCTCGCGTCAGCCGTACTCGATTCTTATTGGTCACTGTTTTTCGTTAATAACTCGTAAACGGTGCCTCGCAGAAAATTTTTGTAAAGGAAAAAGTTGCTTCAAATGATCCGAGGAAACCGCCACTTTCGGATTGCGAGACATTTTTGAGACACCCTGTATAATTATTTTGTATAATTATGAATATAATATTAGTATTATATAATATATTAATATTATATAATTAATTTATTACGTGTAAATTATCGTGGATTATTACGACCATATTTTGTTGCGTCGACGCGCGATTTAAGATAGAAATTGAGATAATAATTGCATCTTTTTATCGTGTCTACGAAACTGTTGTATCTTCTGCGAATTGAACTCGGAATTAAATAGAATCGAAAATAATTTTATTTAGGCAGTTCTGTACACATACGATAAAACTGTCCAACGTTTGATACAATTTCTTTCAAATACGGCCGCCCGTCTTCGGCTTAAATCCCTGTTCCTGAGATTTCGCTCGCGAGAAAGAAAATGGGAGAATTTTCTCAAGGGTGGCGAATGAGTTGGCAGCGAACGGACGGGGCTGTTTTCGGAAAGAAAATATCGTGGCTTCGTTACCGCCGGGGAGAGTTACACGAACGAGCGCGGAGGTGGAGCGGCCGGTGAACGGTGTTACATCGATGCGGCGCAAAGTGCTCCTCCTCGTAAATTTATTAAATCTCCGCTACGCGATGCAGCGTAGACGCGACGCGTCGCGCCCACGGTTAATTAAATAATCGTTATTTCATATCGCAGGGCTTCGATGGCCTCTTCCGCGAGCGGCGATCGAACCGAAAAATGGCGCCGGTTGCTCCACCGTCGATGATTACCAACGAATTCGAGGATCTAGCGTTTCTGTTTCTGCATTGTTGCGTTCTACATTCGCCACGCGAAAAATGCGAATCAAAAATTTGTCCGCTTCGATTGCAAGAAGCAAAAGTTATATCAAAATTTATGTCTTTATAAGACATAATCACTGATATATCAATGTCACGTCGATCAATGATATATCGTTGTCGGGTGCACTTTAGAAAATATATAATATTTGTAGGCTCAATATTTTTAATAAATTACAGTTTCACTTATCTCGTTCCTTGTTAAATGTTCTAATGGTTCATCGCTTGAATCACGATAGTATCGAGTGCAATATTTATATTTTATACAGTTGTTAAAAGATGAAATTGAAACGAGATCAGAATGATTTTTTGTAAATGATCATTGCTAACAAGATACCCGGTAATAATGAAAACATTGAGAACTTATAAACTAATACGATCTAGGAAATCGTTATTTAAAGTGGATCAAATAAAAATAAAGGGAACAGAAACGGAATTTTTGTAACAATCAGATTCGCTTTTGGACGCTTTAGCGTCGACGATAAAAGGGTTGATAATTTTAGCATGCTAACGTTTGAATATCCGGCAAGTTCGTTATTCGAAGGCGGACGATCTCGCGAGCAAGGATAAATTAGTGACGAAAGCACGGTCTGCTTCAGGGTTACGACAGCCCGGTAGGAGAGAGAGGATCGCAGCTGTCCGGCGGTCAGAAGCAGAGGATCGCCATAGCGCGAGCCTTGGTCAGAAGACCCGCCATACTTTTGCTGGACGAGGCCACTTCCGCTTTGGATCTGCACAGCGAGGCGACCGTACAAAGGGCTTTGGACGCCGCGTCAAAGGGCAGGACGACCATTGTCGTCACCCATCGGCTCTCCACGATCACCAACGCCGACAGGATAGTATTTATTAAGGAGGGACAAGTAGTCGAACAAGGCACCCACGAAGAGCTGCTTGCGCTTGGACAACACTACTACGGTCTGGTTTCCGCCGACGCCAGCGCCACTGCCAGAGGTACTCCATTAAACTTGTTACCTCGATGCCGATTTCACCGAACATTTCCATTCACCTCGAAACCTGCGCCGAAATATTTCAAACTTATTCTTAAAACTTCTTCCGGAACTCGTCTCTTCTATTTCCGATCAAACTCTTGCAAACCTCCCGAAGGTCGAGTTCTTCCGCTTCTCAGAGTCGTGGAGATTTTGTTAACTTACTCGAGATTTTCCTAGATTCCGATGCTTCGGATTAATTCGCTAAATTAGACCGATCTCGATTTTTGATATTGCACCGTGACTGAAATATAAAGCAGGGGATTCCTGAGGTCATTTGAAGCAACTTTTTCCTTAGCGAGAATGCAATCCACGGCTTCGTTTGCGAGTTATTAACGAAAAACAGCGACCAATCAGAGGCGAGATCATTCGGCGCGAGACGGCCGAGCCAATGAGCGGAACTGGGCACCGTGCCGCCGCGCGCTAGCCGAGCTCGCCTCTTATTGGTCAGTGTTTTTCGTTAATAACTCGTGAACGAAGCCTCGGAGAACATTTTCGCAAAGGAAAAAGTTGCTTCAAATGACCTCAGGAACCTCCCATTTCCAGATTACGAGACATTTTCGGGTATATATAGTTTTTCTGTATAGCTTTATTCTAAAAAAAATCGTCGACGCCTCTAAATCGACGTTTGCTTAAACAAACAAGATGTTTCGAGGCTTGTTAATGCTTGTTGCAAATTGATCTAACGCTGGCCGATTTGTGTTGGATTAGTGAAAGCGACGGCGTCAGCGGCGAAGACGGTCACAGCAGCGATACCGAAGCAGAAGCCCCCATTGAAGAGACAATTCTCCACTCTGTCGATGCACTCCCATCGCCTGTCGCTGGCCGGCGCCTCGGAGACCTCGGTGAATCAGTTGGAGGAGCACGAGAAACAGTACGACGCGCCGATGATGAGGATATTCGGACTCAACAAGCCGGAATGGTTCTTCAATCTGATCGGTCAGTGTGCACTGTACGAGAGAAAAACCGATTGTCCGTCCGGTTCCCGTCGCGACGACGATCGAACACGAGCGGACTTCGTTTCTCCTTTTATTCTTCCTGGCCGCTATATTCATCAGCGATTCGATTGTGCACCTTCGGGCCAATTTCCACATGCAACAGTCGTTTTATAGAAATCCGAAATTATTTTGACCGTTGGAAAAAGTACAAGGAAATCTTCGTTAGACGATATCAGCATATTTTTAGCAATTCTAATTCCTTGGTCATTCTCTCTCAGAAAGAACTGCGGTTAACCCTTCTACAATAAGGCATCCTATATTATTATCCTATAATATTTTTGTACAACACTGTGCATGCTTCTACAGCACTGGGTAGCATGATTTTTGTTCAACATATTTAAGAGCTAAATTACCTTAAAATAGTGACAGGATGGAATAATGAATTATAGTGCCTTTACATGAAAATATAATTATTATAATAAGATGATTCTATAATATGTTATAGAATCAGCAAACAAACCAAAATTGCAGATTTCTTTTTAAAGAAGATAGAAACGTTCTATATATATACCTATAACATATTATAGAATCATCTTATTATAGAATCATCATAATGATTCTGTAATAAACTGATTCTGTAATAAGCTGATTTTATAATAAGATGATTCTATAATTCTTATAATAATTATATTTTCATGTAAAGGCACTATAATTCATTATTCCTCCCCCTGTCACTATTTTATAAAATTACAGATTTCTTTTTAAAGAAGATAGAAACGTTCTATATATATCTATAACATATTATAGATTATATTATCGTTTCGATTATATATATATTGATTATATATATTTAATTATCGTTTGATCGAACTAACCGTGTCATAGGAGATTTACCTGTATTTTAAGTCCTCGAAACGAAGCTCGTCCTCCACGCACCCGAAGCGCAGGGCGCTAAATTAAAGGATCCAATTGTTGCAGGATGTTTCGCGGCAGCGATGGTCGGCGCTTCGTTCCCAGCGTTCGCGGTGTTGTTCGGCGAGGTGTACTACGTGCTGGGTCTGCAGGACGAGGACGAGGTGCGCCACGAGGCGGTGAACTTCTCGATCCTGTTCCTGATAGTCGGCATAGTGACCGGGGTGGGCACGTTCCTGCAAATGTACATGTTCGGGCTGGCCGGTGTGCGGATGACCACGAGGTTGCGGAAGATGACGTTCGCGGCGATGCTGAAGCAGGAGATGGGCTGGTACGACGAGGACACGAACAGCGTCGGCGCCCTGTGCGCCAGATTGTCCTCGGACGCGGGCGCCGTCCAGGGCGCGACGGGCACCCGGGTGGGCGCCATCCTGCAAGCGTTGTCCACCTTGGTGCTGGGCATCGGCCTCTCCGTATACTACACCTGGAAGATGACCCTGGTCTCGGTGATCTCGATACCGCTGGTGCTGGGCGCCGTGTTCTTCGAGGCGAGGGTGATGAGCGGCCAGGGCCTGCAGGAGAAGAAGAAAATGGAGGCCGCCACGAGGATCGCCATAGAGGCGATCTCGAACATAAGGACCGTGGCCAGCTTGGGGAAGGAGGAGGCCTTCCTGAGACGCTACTGCGTCGAGATGGAGCACGTCGCGAAGGCGACCAGAATCAGGAACCGGCTCCGAGGGCTCGTGTTCTCCTGCGGGCAGACCACCCCGTTCTTCGGGTACGCGCTCAGTCTGTACTACGGTGGGTCCTTGGTCGCCACCGAAGGTCTGCAATACCAGAGCGTGATCAAAGTGTCCGAGGCGTTGATCTTCGGATCTTGGATGCTGGGCCAGGCGCTCGCCTTCGCGCCTAATTTCAACACCGCCAAGATCTCTGCCGGCAGGATATTCCAGCTGCTGGACAGGGTGCCGGAGATCGCCTCGCCTCCGGACTCGGAAGAAAAAGATCTGGATTGGGTGAGTACCGTTCGCCCGTCTCCATTGGCTCGTCGGGTTCGCACAGACGCGGCGAGATCGAAGAGTTCGTGGAATTTGGATTCGTTTCGAGCACAATTCATGTTACGATATTAATTAGATGATGTTACGATACGAACGCCATTGAATTTAGTCGATTAAATGGAATTGTTATTGTAAATTTGCTGATCGATTCGGAAAGCTGTGAAATTATGAAATCGAGTAATTTTGGTTTTAAATTTGGAGGATGAAATTGATCTTTGTTTCGTAGGAGTAAAAAAAGTCATTGAATTTGTGAAGCTGATTGGGTAGATACTCGAAAGCCGTATAGATGTGGAATTATTATTGTAAATTTACTGATTGATTCGAAAGGCTATAAAATTATGAAATCGAGTAATTTCGGTTTAAAATTTAGAGGATAAAATTGACTTTTGTATCGTAGGAATAAAAAAGGTCATTAAATTTGTAAAGGTGATTAGAGGTAGATACTCGAAAGCCGTATAGATATGGAATTATTATTGTAAATTTGCTGATTGATTCAAGGGACTATAAAATTATGAAATCGAGTAATTTTGGTTTAAAATTTAGAGGATAAAATTGACTTTTGTATCATAGGAATAAAAAAGGTCATTAAAGCTGATTAGAGGTAGATACTCGAAAGCCTCGTGAGATACATCGTAAAGATACACACCGTCGAAAGGTACTCTACGCGTTACATTATCTTCCGGAAACGGAGACGGACCTTTCAGCTGATAATACAGCAAAACCATGGTAGCTCTCGAGGCCCATGCGTAACGCGTTTGGTTAATTCGGAGGTAGCGCTCGGGGCTGCGGGATCGGTTCGTCTCTGGCGTTTTATGGACCGCTGTCGGTCAATTTCCTTTCGCGTGACGGGCCAAATATCGAATAGAGATAGCCGGGGTCGTTCAACCCGGCCGAGGCCCCACGCGCTCCTATGTCGTCGCATTACGACTGTTTAGCAAACTATCGAATTTATGACGTTCGGACAGCAAAGCCTCCGGCAACACGTGTTAATTACGCAGAAAACGGGTAACCGTGTGTTTGATCGGGACTGTAACCACCTACCGGCACCCGTGGCACCCGTGTCTACCACCCCGCGCTGCCCCCCTCCGGCACCCCCTGCCCTCCGCGCTACGAATTTCAAACCGTTTAATGAAGCGATACGAGTGAACGACGTTTCCAGCTCGCTGCAGCAACGCGCTCGAAACGGCGCCGTTCGCCTGTAACGCGGCCGTTTCACCGCTAAAATATCGTTCATTCGATTAACCGGCCACGCCACCGTCGACGATAAATTATTTTTCATCGGCGGGCCCGTGGATCCCGGCCCCTGCACCTTCCCCCTCGACACGTACAAACGGCATAATTAACTGCGACACGGAGATTCGTGGAATAAAGCGCGCGGAGGGTGGGCCCACTCTCTCTCCCCCCGCGACGACGAAAACTTGGAACGACGCGATGTTAATCGAGCCGATATTTAATAACGTCGAATGTAGAGTATCGGCAGCCCGATAATTTGATTCCGCTTCGGTCACGTTACAGGCGACACCGTGATTATTTCGCGTGGACCGAGCAATTTAGCCCGGAATTCGGCGCGGTCGAGTCGATCGGCGGTCAATTTTCAAATATTGATTCTAATTTGCGGCGCCGTTAGGATAAATAAAAAGGGACCGTGGAATTGTCCGGCGAACCGATCGCTGTTAACGATTCGATTACGGTTGCTCCCGACTCCGCAGATTCCGAGGTTTCCGTCTAACTAACGAACGATCGAACGAATAGTTGCGCTTCGTTCGTTGCAACGCGAATCTTCAACGGACGTTCGATAAATTCTTCATCGTGCTCGAAGGAAATTCTGTACCGCAGATTTGATGTCCAAAAGCGCGCAGGTAAAGCACGAAACGCCGGACGAATCGTAAAAGTTTATGCTCAAAACGAGCACCGAAAATTGTTCTTTCGCGCGAAGATTCGCCGTCTCCAAATTCCAGTGAACTCGTATAAGACTCTTACAGGCTCCTAATTCATTTTAACAAAGATTTCACACATTATCCGCTAAATACGAATGCTAGCTACAGTAATATCTCTCTAAATCGCGTCTCTTTTCCCCAAAATGTCTATTATAGTGCACAATTTGGGCGAGACAATTGGGGAGACATTACTTTACAACGAAAAAATCGTTATTAATTTTCAAATACTTCCGTGAGATTAATGGAAAAATATTTCGGACGAGACTTATCCAGTATTCGACTAACAATAAATTATGTTAACGACGATCTGTAATGTCTCTCTAATTGACGCAAAAATTGTCCATAAAAGTGGACAATTTGGGAAGAGGAGATACGATTATTCGAGCCACGATTCGAAGGCAATTCGGAGGCCACGTGCCACGATTCGAAGGCAATTCGGAGTCCACGTTGCCACGATTCGAAGGCAATTCGATGGCCACGTGACACAATTCGAAGACAATTCGGGGACTACGTGACATTATTCGAAGGCAATTCGGAGTCCACGCGACACGATTTGAAACCAATTCTAAGGCAATTTGGAGGCCACGTGCCACTTTTCGAAGGCCGTCTACAAATTCCAATGAACTCGTGGAAGACTCTTCTGATTCGTTTGAACAAAGATTTCATACATTATATCCGCTAAATACGAATGCTAGCTACAGTAATGTCCCTCTAATTGTCGCAAAGATTGACATAACCCCTTGACAATTCGTAACTATAAAAAAACGAACTACAAGGTTCGAATAATCGTATCTCCTCTTCCCAATGTGTCCATTTTTGTGCACAATCTGAGCATCGATTAGGAAGACATTACTGTATCTCGTTTCTTCTAAATGGAAACAATACATGATCCTTCTGTTTAAAAAAGCACAGGAATGACGACGTAAATAAACAAATGATTACTTTTAAATTACATACAATAGTTATTCAAAATGAAAATCGTCTCGTTCTGTCGGATAAATTGTTCAAAAACGAAGAAATTCTAATCACAAACGTAGTTAACGAAATTGTTGCAAATACAGCGATAGAACGATGGCTCGGTTGTTGCTTTAGACGAGACGATTCGCGTAACGAACAGCGAATAACCAGAGGAACGACAATGGTTTCAGAAAGCGGATGGTTTGATCCAATTCTCGAAAGTGGAGTTCCACTATCCGACTCGGCCGGAGATGCACATCCTGCAAGGATTGAATCTGATCGTGAAGCCGGGTCAGATGGTCGCGTTGGTCGGCCAGAGCGGATGCGGCAAGTCTACCTGCATCCAGCTGCTGCAACGTCTGTACGACCCGATTTCTGGGACGGTGACGATGGACCGCCGTGACATCTCGTCGGTCTCGTTGCGTAATCTGCGCTGCCAGCTCGGCGTCGTCGGCCAGGAGCCGGTCCTCTTCGACAGAACGATCGCGGAGAACATCGCGTACGGCGACAACTTCCGCAGAGTGCCGATGGAGGAGATTATCGAGGCCGCCAAGAAGTCGAACATCCACAGTTTCGTCAGCTCTCTACCACTAGTGAGTAACGATCCTTCGTTTCTAACCGGCACTCGCCGAATACAGACAATTTCATTTGTTTCGGTCTTCGAAAAAAATGAGCCGTTTATTTTGAAAGTGGCACAAGTCACTTTATCGTAATGGAAAGTGGTGATTTTTTAATGTTTACACGAAATTATTTATACTGAGAAAAATATCAGTATCCCGAGATAACAAATACAAGTAAATCTTCTCGAAAGTTAGCATCCATATTTTGAAACGTGTTAAAACGCAAACCCTTAAATATATCGACTTAGAAACAAAGTGACTTATGCCACTTTCAAAATAAACGGCTCAAATCTTGCCACGATTTTTCATTTTTAGACTGCGGATTTTATGCGTTTGTAACGAGAATGAATAAATGAAATATAAGTATAGTGGAATTGAGAATGTAAAGAAGCTGAGAATGTAAAGAAGCTGAGAATGTAACGATGCAGTAATTTATACCATTTAATAATAAATTATGTAATAATATATTCATTGATACCAAAAATGAATAGGTGAAATATCAAACAGTGGGAAGAAAAATGTAAATGAAAATATGAATGAACTAAGAATGTAACGATGTACTAATTTATAGCATTTAATAGCAAATGATGTAACAATGATGTAAAAATGACGTAAAATTGATATGAAGATAGCAAAAATGAATAGATGAAATATAAAATAGCGAAGAAATTAGAAGAAGCTAAGAACGCTAATGTAATTATTTCAGCTCGCTAAAATTATTTAACGAAGAACAAAAATTGCACTGAAATTGCACTTTTGTATAAAAAAACATTATGTATAAAAATCCGCAGTCTAGTCAATATATAATCGTTACCAAAGCCGTGACTGAATTAATAAAAAACGAATTAATAAATCAAAGCCTCTCGGATGCTTTGCCGTCAAGATATTTAACAGTGTCTGGTTGCTTTTGTTGCAGGGGTACGATACTAGGTTAGGATCTAAAGGAACGCAGCTCTCCGGCGGGCAGAAGCAGCGTATCGCGATAGCTCGTGCACTGGTCAGGAATCCGCGTGTCCTGCTCCTCGACGAAGCCACTTCCGCTCTTGACACTCAAAGCGAGAAGGTAAGGAGCTCTTCGTTCGCCATTTACCATCGCTCAAGACGCAAACCACCGGCCGCCCTAGATCCTAATCGTTCCCACAATTATGGAGACGCCGTTTGCAATTCTTGTCAAGGTTGAATACTAATTAACATTGACAGGGAACATCTTTTTCTCGGGCCATCGAAATGGGCTGAAAATTTCTGCCGATTCGATGACACTAATTTTTCTTCTAATTTTCAACGTTCATCTTTATTGCAATGTACAGGGCGTCCCAAAAATGTCTCGGAATCCTGAAATGGCGGGTTCCTCGGATCATTTGAAGCAACTTCTTCCTTTACAAAAATGTTCTCCGAGGCACCGTTAACGAGTTATCAACGAAAAACAGTGACCAATAAGAATCGAGTACGGCCGACGCGAGGCGGCCCAGCCAACCAGCGCGCGAAGCCCAGTTTCGCTCATTGGCTCGATCGCCTCGCGCCAGCCGAGCTCGCCTCTCATTGGTCACTGTTTTTCGTTAATAACTCGTTAACGGTGCCTCGGAGAAAATTTTTGTAAAGGAAAAAGTTGCTTCAAATGACCCGAGGAACCCGCCACTTTCGGATTGCGAGACATTTTTTGGGACAGCCTGTATCGAAACGAACCGAATTTAACCGCGACGTTCAGAACGCAAACGAGGTAAAATACAATCCGCTACGATAAATGTAAACTCTTTGGTTTCAGTTGCATTCAATTAAATAATCTTGATTTTGCGAAAATGTCTCAGACTGATTTTCCGGCATGTAACTCTGCGTCAAAAATGAACATCGATAACACGGTATCTTCGGTTCGCTGCATCGAATAACTGGCGAGATAAAAGTTCGATTTGATCAGCGCGCGTCGAGCGGCTCTATAAAAATATTGAAACATTTTAATACCTTTAGACACGCGCTATACGTCAAACACCGACGAGCGATCCTCATTGTCGCAATTTACTGCAGAAACATTCGCGAGATCGTTCGGAGAGGATTTACAACGTTGCGCAGCGATCGAAATCCTGCGCGGTATTAAATCTTTTAGCAGCGTTATTGATCATCGAGCCTTAGAATACAAGCAGTAGGACGCGGGTACCCCGCCTCCCCTCACCCCCTCTGTCCGCGTAAAAAGGAGACCCCTCGTTCGCCATAAATAATCGCCGCGGCCCCCGGACACAGAACGCGCAGTGAATCTCGCGGAATTTCAATGTTAGGACGCGACGAAATGCAGTAACGGAACGCGGCAACAGACGCGATTCGGCACCGGGATTCTACCGGTAGATCACCGCGGGGGAGGCTACGCAAAAATGGGTCAGGGAATCGGGCTGCAACAGACGCCGCCAGCTTTCGGTGATATACTGGGTGTCCCGGCCTGCAACGGACACCTAAATACATCCCCCCCGTGCGATACGAATCGTATGAAAAATATCTTAAAAACGTTTCCAAGCGTTCGCGATATTTTTTTGTTCAGATTTCGTCGGGTTGCGAGCGAACTCGATTCATGTTTCTGACAACGGATGCGGGCGATTTAGTTTTGGCAGGAGCTGGGAATATTTGTGGGAAAATCGAGAAGTCGCAGTTTAAGATAGTGGGGTATAATGGAGCCCTGGTTACCGAGAGGTGACCAATTACTGTGCCTTTGATGTGTATTAAATCATAATTAACTTTATATACATCGAACACATTTCTATATTTTTATTCATATTATTCACTCATTTTATTATTATTATTTTACATGTATGACATATTTTCGTATATTTATGTTAATATTATTGTTTTTACTGTTTTATATATAATATATATAAAACAATAAATGACATTATTGTTTTTACTGTTTTATATATAATATATATAAAACAATAAATGATATTATTGTTTTTACTGTTTTATATAAAACAATAAATGATATTGTTTTTACTGTTTTATATATAATATATATAAAACAATAAATGATATTATTGTTTTTATTATTATTTATATATATTTATATTTTATTTTATACATTCTATTATTTTACATTTTTATATCTTATTCGGTAAACGTAAAGTTAATATTATACCCGAAACGAATGGCGCAGCAATTGATCACCGCACAGTAACCGGCTCCACCACCCTATTCTATCGCAATTATCAATGAGAAAAAGAACTTGCTACTTAGCTCCCGTTTCTCGCAATTGACCGCGGACAAATTACATTTTCCAGAACGTTTTGCATCATCAGTAAAATAATTCTTAACGTCCAAGTTCAATTTGTATGGAATTCCGGAACGTCTTCGTTCTCTTCTCATGCTTACATCCCCAAGAATCGAAAAAGCGGTTACGAATTAAAAACTGAGAAGATATTCAGGCGTTGTTCGGAACACGGGGTATGGCGCGGGGGTGGAAACGCGAGGCCGTTCTTTTTCCCGATGGCGTGGGCGTCCTGGATCGCGTTGAAGGGTGGGCGAGGGGTGCAGCAGGGCGTTGAAGAAACGAGCGCTGCTGTCTCTCCCTAGAGAGAGAGAGAAAGAGAGAGAGAGAGAGAGAGAGAGAGAGAGAGAAGGAGAGAGAGAGCGAGATAGAGAAGGAGAGAGAGAGAGAAAGAGAGAGAGAGAGAAGGAGAGAGAGAGCGAGATAGAGAAGGAGAGAGAGAGAGAGAGAGAGAGAGAGAAGGAGAGAGAGAGCGAGATAGAGAAGGAGAGAGAGAGAGAGAAAGAGAGAGAGAGAGAGAGAAGGAGAGAGAGAGCGAGATAGAGAAGGAGAGAGAGAGAGAGGCGTGAAACAGTAGACGGAATTCTCGCGGGGACAAAAGCGTCGCATTCGGGCTTACCGCGGCATTGTGTTACACCCGCGACCAATTAACAACCCTCATAATGCCGGCTCGGTGTCGGGAAGACGGCGATAACGCGGACGTGGACCTCGGCGAGCTATACCGCCGCCGATCGACGAAACAAGATTGGATTCAATCGAGACGCCCGACGATGGAGAACCGCCCTCAGTCTCTCTCTCTCCCTCTCTCTCTCTCTCTGTCTCGCTCTCGTTATCGACACACCCGAGATCCCAGAACGGTCAATCGAGTTAATGGCCTCTGAAAATGCGAGTCCGACGCCGGGCAATACCCTCGAGCCGCGATCCCGGAGCGGTTTCCTTCAGGATTCCGACCGCTCGACGGCTTCTCACGGACGCGTTAAGAATTCCTGCTCCTCCCGGCCGAGAGGAGGACGCTAACTTTGTTTCTTATCGCCTTCTGTAGAGACCCTCCTCCAGTCGAGAGAGTCTCTCAAATGTCCGACGAGTGCTTCCGGATCTCCTCTCGAAATCGTCGCCGAAAGCGACCGGATCGTTCGAGACCGTTCGCGGCCGAGCCGACGTCGACGCGACACCGTCGCTAATCTTTAACGCCGACGCGAGAATCTTTAATGGTTTCTTTCACGAGCGAATCGTCCCCGTTCCGGGATTTATCGAGCCCTCGGGAATTGCTCGTTCCTTTTATTTATTTTGCGTACGACGATTTGCGCGTTCGCGGACTCGTTGGAGCCGCCAGATTCTCCTCGACGTATAAACTGGATTTTAATAGGCTCGTGGGCTTCGCGCGCTCCTATTTGGCTGGGACAGCAGAGCCGCACTCTTATTGGTCGACTGCTTTTCGCTGATAACTCGTAAACGAAGCCGCGGATCGCATTTTCGCCGAGGGAAAAGTTACTTCGAATTACCTCGTGAATCCTCCATTTCCGGATTACGTGACGTTTTTGGGACACCCTGTATGGGTCCTATTCGATAGGGCACGCTATTCGATGCTCGGCATCGTTAGGCGCCGATTATCGAACGGTCGACTGGCAAAAATAGGAAATTCGAACGCGGCGTTCGACTGCCGCTTTCGAAACACCGCGAGCCCGAACATGTTTATAACCGCAGAAATTCGCGGATAATGCGATTATGTATATACACATATATAATATATATTTAAATCCATGTATATGGTATGCGTATATATATATATGAATAATCCGATAACATAATAATAATAATCCGATCTGTTCTGCAGCGGAGCGGTGTCTGACAACGGCGCGGGAAAATATTTTGTCGCGGTGACCGATGAATATTAGGACACTCGGTTCTGAATAACTGCGCGCGCGGTGTAAACTAGCGGTAGCTTCGCGAGCGTGGCCGGTTGATGAATATTAATGGACCCTGATGGATTTTAATGTACAATGCGAGCAAAAACACGCGGGACCGGGCCGCCGATAAAAGATATCGCGAGCGACGGTGCCCGGTTAGCGCGTCACGGGACACCATGGACACACTTTGTATGGTAATTCCCGTCGAATTAAAATTCATCTGTTTACCTGTGGCCCGGTCTTTTGCTATTTACTCGAGCCATTTTTACAGGAACCAGTTATTCCAACCCTTCGCTGCCTTCTTCATTTTTGTCACCGAAACGCGGCCGATATATGGATTTCGTTGTGTCGAAGCATTTCGTTTCCTTTGGAAACGAAAATCGTGATGGAAAAGTTGTTAGCGTGGTTATTTAATAGGACCGAATTATTTCTATTTCTATTTTCACGTAATTTTTACGTTAACCCTTTGATTCTGTTTCAAGTGTTTCGTTTTCGATCGATGGAAATCATGGAAGAATATTTATTTGCTAACAGATATTTTAGAGTAAAACAATAAAGTGTAATAATAAATATAGAAATAAAATAAGAAAATAAAGTTCGCGTTAAAGCGTGTAACACCAAATGATAAATTCGTTCGAGAGTACTTCAATTCTTTTAAAGCAGAATGAACGACTGTTGCCGTCCGATTGGAATAAAAGTTTAACAATAAAATATAGCAACTGAATATAGCAAATAAAAGCAACTGAAATTTTTCGTAGCTTCGTTCAAGCTTCGTTAAAAATTGATTCATCTTCGGGAACATTTTTTTAGACGCATTTTGGTTTCGCGGTATGAGAAAGATATGATGAACCTTTTGTATGGAGGAGGAATAAATGAATAATTACTAATAATAGAATAATAAATGGTATAATAAAATGTATAAAGTATATAAAATCGATTTAATGTAGCATTGTTGATAGAAAAGCCCCCTCAAATTCATTCTACTAATATTGGACCAATATAAGGGATAGCAGATAATAATTAGGTTAGCGGATAATAATAGATTAGTAATTACAGTTGCACCTGAGAATGATATTTGGCCTCATGGTAAAACATATCCTAAAAAGGCTGTTGCTATGGATATAATAAAAATTAATACTCCGATAATTCAAACATTTGTTAATTTAAATGAGTGGTAATAAATTCCTCGGCCGATATGAGTATATATAATTAAGAAAAAAAATGATGCTCCATTTACATGGATTGATCGGAATGGATTAGGCGGAATCAGGAGCGATCGAGGACGACGGTATTATCCACGGTTTTACAATAGGAAATCCTCGGTTTTGCCGGTATTCAATTGTTGTTGCCGACTCGACCACCGAACGAATTTCACGGCAATTATTGCTTCGCGGTTGCTTACGATCCCTCTGCGCGCCCCGCCCCATTGTTTACTCGGTTCGCGTGTTGCGGGACACAGAGACGTTCGCCTGTGTTGAACCGCATTGCGCGCGACGTCCATTTCCCGTCGGGTTTATTCAACATTTTTTTTTTAATCACGCTCGAAAAATTGTGTTACCGAGGTTGGTTGCGCGCGACGTATCTACGTGCAGGGTATTCGGGACGCGGAACGTTCTATTTCCACTTCAATACCGCGATGTAACTGGCGGTTAATAATTCTCTGAAAGATATTTTCGAAATATTTGGTGCAGCTTATGAAACGAAAAAGATAATTAGAAACATTAAATATATATATATAATATATATTAAATATAAATATATATATATATATATATATATATATATATATATATATATATATATACATATGTATATTTTTTAATGTAACTTTATCATACGTAATAAAATTAAATTAGAAACGTTTAATATACGAAAAAATCGCATTTAATGTGCGAAAAATGATTTCTGAGCTTAAAAATACGCTGTTGCCGTTTCCGCGAACGCACTGGGTTACTTCTGTTAACCCTTTCAGGCTTTGAAATCGCACCCAGACGTGTCCGGTGTTTTAATTAAATTTAATTTTTAACGCGACCTTTTTTTAAACTTCCGAATTTCTCGTTACATAAATTTTGTATGCCCGTATAAAAAATTAGCATCGCAGAGGGTTAATTTGCGTACGCGTACAGATATTTTTTTATCACGACACCCTCTTCCATTTCAATTAAACATTTCAATTATGTAAGCTCGGATTTCAAATTTTCATTATCTTTTTCAAAGAATATTACGAGCACGTGTTTCGGAGATTTAAAATTTAAACACGTCTCCAACACCGTGCTTTATAAAATCGGCAATTATTTTCGGCGGGTAAAAGTGTCTTTCGCGGTACAAGCACGAAGACGCGACAAGAGTTTTCGTTAACACGAAGGTCTCCTTTTCCATTTCGTTGATATGCCGCGCGCGTAGACACATTTTCGCGTAATTTTTACGACGAATCCAACAGTGCCCGAAATGCATTTTTCTCCACGTCCGGATTTGCCGAAATAATATATGGAAATGAGAATTTGCAGTGCAGATATCAGTGTCGTCCGCCTCGCCGGAGGAATTAACCGAAAAAATTCCCCGCGTGCTCGCTCCTCTCCTCGCGTGTGTGTGCCGGAGATTTTTCCGTGCTTTACTCTAACCATAAAGAATCTTTTAATCCGCGCCGTAAGTTTCTTCGCTGGTCCGCGCCCGATTCTTATAAAATAATGTATGAAAATGAGAATTCGCGGTCCCCGCTATCAGCATTCACGCCGGAGAGGAATTGATAAAATGCACGGTGGTCCGGTTTCATCCTCTCGCCGATTTCCGCTAGACATTTCCGCTGTACTTTCAACACAATGAGGATCTTACGCTCCGCGGAGCGAATGTTTCCGTTAACCCGATTTTGTAAAATAATCTACTAAAATCGGGATTTGTCACCGTATATAAGTAGACCTCCGGGGATTTACGCGTCTACGGTAAAAATTTTCGAAAAGATTCGGACGGTGAAAAATTTAATCCCTGCGCGGAATTTGCGATTCAAATGGTGGCGGGGTGGTGGTGGGGGGGGGCATATTTTCAAGGAACAAGAATAATATTCGGTGTACTGAATTTTAAACCAGCGGACTTAAATATTTTAATATCTTATTCCCAGAGCGTACCTTGTTCGACGAAAATAAAGATTTGATGCGGCTCGATGCCAAAATCTGGGAATACGTAATAAGTCGCGATTCTTCGAGTCTCGCCGCTTGTTTTTATAGAAACTGTTGTGAACAGGCGGCAACAAATAATTGTACAATAATCTGTACCGTTTAGATCAATTTGAGAAAGCCTCTACTATGGTCTTCCTGAATCATTTCCAATGAAAAATATTTTTTCATTGGCAAAAGTGAATCTTCGGTTTCGAAGGTGGAAAATCTCTGCATTCGAACGTCTCTCCAGGCTCTGAAAATTTTTTCCCACGATTCCGATTACCACGATCTTCAAGATCAGAGTCTTCTCTTTCGAACGATGTCAAAATTTTCGATCTACGATTTTGTATTCCTTCTTTATCGCGGTCCGAAGCGACCAAGGTCGACGCTGCGGAAACTGAATTTTGACACATTTTTTTATTTTAATTCCAATCCCTGTTAGCTAATTCTTTTATTTCTAATTTTTTGCCACGATTCGGAGGCAATTCGGAGGCCACGTGCCACGATTCGAAGACAATTCGGAGATTACATGCCACGATTCGAAGGCAATTCGAAGGCCATTTGACACGATTCGAAGGCAATTCGATAGCCACGTGACACAATTCGAAGACAATTCGATGGCCACGTGACACAATTCGAAGACAATTCGGGGAGTACGTGACACTATTCGAAGGCAATACGGCGGCCACGCGACACGATTTGAAACCAATTCTAAGGCAATTTGGTGGCCACGTGCCACGATTCGAAGGCAATTCAGAGGCCACGTGCCACTATTCGAAGGCAATTCAGAGGCCACGTGCCACGATTCGACGGTCGTCCCTATTAAATAAGGTTAAATAGGGACCCTATTAAATCGCATAGGCGAAATTCAGGGAAATTCGCAGCAACCCGAAATTGGGCATTTCCGAGAGAAATTACCGTAATTGTCGTGAATCGTAGCTGATCGTTGCCGTGCGTTTCTGCATTACAGGTCGTGCAAGCGGCGCTGGACAAGGCGATGGAGGGCAGGACGTGCATCACCATCGCGCACCGTCTGGCCACTATAAGGAACGCGGACGTGATCTGCGTGCTGGAGAAGGGAACGGTCGCGGAGATGGGCACTCACGACGACCTAATAGCGGCGGACGGCCTCTACGCTCATCTGCACGCTCTCCAGGAGGCGGCGATGGAGTAGGGAGGGACGCGGGAGGCGGCCGCGAGTCCTCGAGACATTTCCCGGGACGTTCCCGGGGACGTTTCTCGGCCCGAGAATCGCTGAAACGAATGTCCCGGCTCCGACGGAGGCGAGCAGCCGAGCAACAAACAGGAGGTCGCGACCGACGAGAACGGAGTAGAAAAACCGCGGACCCCTCGAGGCCTCGGAAACCTCGAACTTTACGGAACAAGAAAGTCAGTCGAACGCAAAGGAGAGGGTGGGTAGGGTTGTTCCCGCAAATTCGTCCTTCCCGTTTCCAAAACGTTCCCGCAGATCGCACGGGCGAATTTCCTTGGACTGTTTGGACTTTCTACGCGCGTTCGCCTGCCTCCGAACATTTCTTTTTATTTACCATAAAAATTATTCACCATTGAATGCTCCTTAATTCGAACAACCTGTCAAAAGCTAGCTACCCCCATTGCTTTCGCGTGCACGGATTTCCTTGGATTTTCTACGCGCGTTCGCCCGCCTCCGAACATCTCTTTTTATTTACCATAAAAATATCGAATGCTTCTTAATTTGAACGACCTGTAGAAAGCTAGCTACCCCCATTGTTTTCGCTCATCCCTCCAGAGTCTCTCGCGGACAAGCTGCCGATTCCTCCACGCTGATCGGAACACCGCTTCGAAATCGAAAACTGTCGGCTCCGTCTGTCCATCGAAGCCGCGAATCCCGTCGGCGACACGTCGAATCGTTATCCGCGTCGAATCGACAATTTCGTCGGGCCATTTACGCCACGGCCCCCTTGTTCCGGAAGAGAAAACGCGTCGTTTTCTGCTACGCCGTCGATACGGACACCCTCGCGACTGGACCCATTCGCGACGCCGATTTTCACGCCACCCCCGACCACCCCCGTTCGATCGATTTCGCAGGAACGATCGAGAGCGGGCTCGGATCGGCCGCGGTTTTCGACGACTGCCTCGGCAACGGCGACCGGCTGCAGAATATTCCGCGAACCGGGAAGCTCTCTGGTATAATGATGGAACACGTTTAGCTGCGGTTTTTGACACTGCTGCGTTGATCGTCGACGCTTCGATTCGTCGAGCTCTCGATTCGTTGAGCTCTCGATTCGTTCTATTCGAAGCCGGGAGGTATAAAAACAAAGCGTGTAGTTTCGCGAATAGAAAATTCGGAAAATTTCGAAAGATGTGCCATCTCTAGGCGGATTGGTGCACAGAATCGCTTTATCGAAGACTTTGAGAATTATAAAAATCGTATTTTTCACTTTGTTCGGATTCGTAATTGCCGAGGAAGAATGGCTTCTCGCGCTCGAAACTGAGAGGTATAAAAAAAGCGTAGTTTCGCGAATAGAAAATTCGACAAATTTCGCCGTCAATGAAAGATGTGCCATCTCTAGGCGGATTGGTGCACAGAATCGCTTTATCGAAGACTTTGAAAATTGTAAAAATCGTATTTTTCGCTTTGTTCGGATTCGTAATTGCCGAGGAAGAATGCTCCTCGCGCTCGAAGCTGTTCAAATCTCGAAACTGATAGACCTCTGTCGGTTTGCTCGTTCTCCGAAGTGCCTCGTTCCACTACAAAAAGTTCCGTACAGAAACGTGTCCGGGAGAGTGTTAAGAAAAAATAGAAACGTCGTCTCGGCACGGCCGCGTAACAATCCGCTTGTACCATTCGAACCGCTCGACGCTCTCTCAGGCTCGAGTAGAACGATACAGAAATCTCCATTCGCGAAAGATCAATCGACGTCGAGAGCAGATTCGAATCTCCCGGCTCGTTCGCTGGAGACATGTTTCGTACACCCAATGGACAAGAGCCCTCGTGCCGCGCGAAAGTAACTCGGTCGGGACGGAAAATCCCCGGCGTCGTCTCAATTAATCGGCTCGCGCGGGGGGGATGGAAACGCGAGAAACGAACGTCGACAGGTGTCCGCGTAAGCCACGGGTTCCCGTCCGGACACGAAAGGATGTGTTCTTTTCACCGTCTGCCGGCCTAACGACGTCCCATGAAAGATGTATGAGCCTTGGAAACCAGCCCTGCCTTTTCCCAGCCACCCTCCACCCTCCTCCGCCCTCCGCCGACGTTCGACTTTTTGCCGCGAAGCTTCCGGCTCCTCGTAAAACATAACGAATTCGAGAGTCCATCGGCCGGGGATCGTAAATCCCTCTCTCGCTCGGTGCCTTAACGATTGCGTGCTTCGAGAATCTGGGGAAAAAGAGGGGCGGAGTGATTAGAAACGGGATAAGGGGACGCGATTTTAACGAGAGCTGGCCCGCGTACGGCTGGATAAAGCGAGGGATGATTGCGTGCCCTGCGAACAGGTGTACAAACAAGCGGCGATGATAGATCGAGGGGGGCGGGCAGGGGGTGATTATAACAGGAGGCGCCGGAGCGAAAGATACGAACGAGAGGCGGATTGCGAACGGATAATACAGATAACCGAGAACCTGTGATGGATAAACCGAGGAGCGATACGTACACACCTCTCCAAAATTATTAGGACAGTCGCAGAAAGTTGAATAAATTTTGGGAACTGGTAGGAAGTTGTTATAGAATTTCTTCAATTTATTTCAAAGTTAATTGTACGAAATTGTAACAAGTGCGTAAATATATATATATATATATATATATATATATATATTTTTACGTTGTAATAATAATAACGTCAGTTCTATAAAAGAAAATTAAATTTTCCTCCGGCCGATATATTCACCGCGTTTTTTAACACGTTCAGTGCCGCGTCACATATAGGCGACGTTAATTTTCAACTAGGTTTATGAAATTCACTTGTATCGTAATGTATTGAACAAATTGATTGTTGTTAGGATTTGTAGAACACAAAATGGCTGAATATTTCCTATGGCAAATTTTCACTTTCTAGTTTCGGTGCCTCTAATCGAATGACTCTGATATCGCGTGAATTTTTCGAGTTAATATTTGTCGTTTGTCGCGCGAAGCGAACCGATTACTTGATACTAAATACAGAGAACATTACCGGAACCTAATGATAAATTAGAATTAGAATTAGGAAAAGATTTGAACGTAAACGAAGACGCGGCCTGCGAATAGCTGGAGTCATAAAGGGGTTGCAAATCTCGGGAAAAGTATTAGCATCGGCATGATTCGCGGACAAAAACGTAGCTGGATAACGAAGAGAGGGCGGGAAGATTGTAACGAGAGATAGAGGAGAGCGATTCAGAGAGCAAGATGCGAGATCGCGGTGCCTCGTTCGTCGACCGAGTACTCCGCTGCCTATGCTTTAACAATTACGTGCCTAACGAACAAGAATGCGGGAGAGGGAGAGAACGAGAGAACGAGAGAGAGAGAGAGAGAGAGAGGAGCCGGAAGCGTTTTCGCCGGTAGATCGAGCGTAATCCCGAATGAGAAGCGGGCGGAATTTTTCGCGAGCGTTTTCCGGGGCCGAGCTCCGCGACAGATTCTTTCCCCGAACTTGTGCCTTCACTTCGTATAATTAGCGATAAGATTACCGTGTCCTCGAGGCGTGTCGACCAGCTTCAACGACAGCGCACGAACACGCTTGGCGAATTCACGTTCCATAGATTCCTCTTTCTCACGCGACGAGCCATCGAAACGACGCCCGCCGGGAATCATTTTCTCGATCCTTCGTTCGCTTCTCGGGCCGCCGGACGAATATTCTTCGCGGTCGTTGCCCCGCTCGCCCGTACTTAACCGCCGCCTCGAGGCACTTAGTCGAGACAGACAATTAGTGCTTTTTATCGGCGACGACAATACGAACGTAGCGACGTAGACGCGTCTCCCTTGATCCAGGAACGAGCGTTCGGCGTAGCGTTTTACCGCGTTCGCCAAGCCGAGTAGAGTTTAAGCGAACCGAGGCCGGGCCGCGCGACCCTGCCCGGGGCCCGGCCCGGCCCGTCTTTTCTGCGAACCGGAAACAAATAGAGAGAACAAAACAAGTACAATCAGCGCGCGGCCCAGGATTCGCGATCCGTCGATCGGATTCCGACTTTCCGTGTTAATTTTCCGAACGGTTACTCGCGCGGATTCTCAGAGCGTCCCTTTTTCTCCTCGCCCGCGATACAACCCGCGGCGCGGTTCCACTCGCTCGAGCGAATCGCCCCGGGGTCCGTACACCGCCTGCGCGCTGCTAATCGTCCGCGAATCGGAATTCGAGTTCGCAACTCGGAACGAATCGTGCGAGACCAACGGGGAATAACGGATGAAACACGGGGCGCGGGTTTCTTTATTTCTTTCTTCTTCTTCTTCTTCTTCATTTTATCTTTCTTTCTTTTTAGTCTAGCCGTAAAACGGATTTTCGAGAATCGTTACTTAAGGCTATAAGGCTGCGGCCAGCGTAACTTAAGGACAGAGATCTTAATTAATCGATTTAACGCCCGCGAGGGCGCGCGGCAACAGCAAGCATCGACGGCGTGTTTCACTCGATTTTCTTCCGTTTCTGTTTCCTTTATCTTTTCTTCTTCATATATCCGCAAGCGTGTCTAAGTTGTAATTGTACAAGCGATACTAGACAGTATGACGACAAAGAGGAAGTATTAACTATTATTTTTTCTCGTTTTTTTTTTTGTTCTTGTTACGAGAGGGAGAGACCGAGCAGACCGTACTGCTGTCATATACAAAATAAATGGAAACATAGTGGAGAAAAAAAACAAGGCCGAGTATGCGACCCAGAGTGTTGGCCCCCCTCCCCACCCCGTCCTGTTCCCGAAAAAATTGCGAAACGCACGCGTCCCGTCCATCTGTTCCCCTGCGCACCCCATATTTCCTCCGTGACGCGAGGCTTAGCCCGCGGCGCGGCAATTCGTTTCGCGCGGCGCGGTAAGTAAACTGTTATTTTCACTATAAAAAACCCGCGCGGTCTTAACGCTCGAATTGTGAACGGTGTACCGAACTGTTATCTGTTTCGCTTTTGTCGTCGCTGGACCGCGGATCTTCGCGCGTTCGTTGCGCGCGCGGATTCCTAAAATGTAAGAAAGCGCGTTAGTTGACGAGGTCTGATTTATTTTATTCTCATCTAATTTTATTTTATATTATTTTATTTTATTTCATTTTTATTTTCACAGTCGACGATGAAAATATTCCCGTCGTTCTAATCTTCGTAGAACAACCCCCGAAAACGGGAATACGCATAAAAATCCGCAGTCTACTCATCGCCGATCCTTCTTCGCCGTTTCTATCAATTTTTCTGTTGCAATTCAAGCATCGCACAATGTTCGTACGAAGCGTGCAAAAAATTCTGGATTCCCGCCGGCGATTTAACATTGGATATGAGAGATCCTTTTCGCGACTACCCTTCCAATCGCGCCGAAGGGTTGAATTCAGATGTCAAATTTTGTGTTCGCCGCGAGCTACCGAATTTCGAGTTAAATTCAATGCAAAGGGCGTGCTTTATCGCTCCACAGGCTCGCGCCCTTTCTAAAATCGCCGATCATTCTTCTCACGTTTGCCAAATGACTGAAACATTTTAAGATCGGTAGCTGAGGCACGTTAAAATTTTTCATAATTTTCCCCGGGGTGATTTATCATAAGAAACGAGAGATCCTTTCGACAACTGCCCTTCGAATCGAGAGTTAAAGATTGCAATTGTCTCCGCCGCGAGCTACCGAATTTCGAGTTAAATTCAACGCAAGGGCGTGCTTTATCGCTCCACAGGCTCGCGCCCTTTTTAAAATCGCCGATCATTCTTCTCACGTTTGCCAAATGTTCGCGACTGAAACATTTTAAGATCGGCAGCCGCGGCATGTTAAAATTTTTCAGAATTTCCGCCGGGGTGTTTTACCATAAGAAACGAGAGATCCTTTCGATAATTGCCCTTCGAATCGAGAGTTAAAGATTGCAATTGTCTCCGCCGCAAACTATCGAATTTCGAGTCGACGCGAGATCGTTTCTCGTCCACTTACCGAGCCGCGCCTCTTCAGAACCACGTTCGCTACAAATAAATAAGCATCGCCGTCGAGACGTTAAATATCCACGAAACAACCGGACGCGGAAACGCTCCGGAACGGATGCCGCCGCGATAATCGTTCAACAGAGCCACCGCAAGTACAGCGAATGCCGTCGGAAGCGGCGATAATCTATCTCGCCTGGCGAACCGCTTAAAAGGCAATCGCTTTGAATCATCAACGTCGCCGGGCGCGTCGAAAAATACGGAACGTCGCCGCTTCCGCGACAAACTTTCCGCCGCATATGCAACGGTAAACAGCCCGCCGAGTCGCCTGCGTATCCCCGAAAGAGGATCGCGGGGGTGCTTTAAGGTGGGTGCGAGTGGGATTGACGCGGAGCCGAGGGACAGCGTGAATGCTAAGTTCGATGAACGGCAGCGAACACTCGGCCCGCTCTGAGTTTCCGGAAAGTTCTGCAACGGGGTGCGGCGCGACGCGGCGCGGCTCGGCACTTTTTGAAGAAACTTTCGCGTAGACGCTACAGCAACGTAAATAGGAGGCGGGGGGGTTGCAAGGGGCGCGTGTCGGGGGTTGACAAAGGCCAGCCGCGGATGGTTCCATCGGCGGGGGCGAATAACCGAAGCGGCGCGCCGGAGAAAGAAGTTTGCAGCGCGGAGGAAAGCTGATTTATTACTGCCGGCGAACCGTCGCGTCGCGCCCCGCGAGGAAAATCGTGGCCGGGGGAGGGAGGGTGCGGGGACGGGGACCGCCGGAAGAGTGCACGCTGTCGGGTGTATAACGCGTCGGAACTTGCAAAATTATTCCATCGAGTTTGGGCGCGAGTGAAGGCGGGACTTCCTGTCAGCGTCAAACGCGCCGCCGCCCTGCCTCCGCGCCCGTCGAACGGATAAACCGTCGCGCGAGAGAGAAAGAAAGAGAGAAAGAGAAAGAGAGAGAGTGCTGCCACGGTTTTGAGTGGTTCCCGGGAAAAACAGAAGGAAAATATTTGCGCGAACTTTCCCGATGGCTGCAGTGCTCCCGGAAAGTTTCGCAGATTTTAAGCGTCGAGAAAATGCCCGGGCGAAACGCGGAACGCACTCGGCCCCCTCCCCGAAGTTTCGGCGCTTATCGACGGCTCCGGACCTCGGCGAACGCGATCGTTCATCGTCGAACCGAATTAGGGATAATTTACTGCAGTTCGAAGCGTCTTAATCGGTCGGGGCGCACAGATCGCCGCACCGGGACGATAATTGCGGGGGGTGAGACGCGGGTCGTCATTAGAGCCTCGCGGATCCGATTAGCCTCCATGGCCGATAAAACGGCGCTTTTGCCCTTTTATCGAGCTGTCAGCCGTGCGCTATGCACGCGGGAACGGTCCGCTGGGAATAATTCATGCCCTTTGACGGCGCGAGTGCACGCTTGTACGGCGGGCTTAATTTAATCCCGCGTCGCTCGATGTAAACGCCGCTGAACCAAGTGGCGAACGACTCCTGTTCGACGGGAACGATTAACGGGAAATATTCTGGACTCTCTTTGTGCCCGATCGTCGGTATGGAAATTGTAAAAATTTCATCGCGGTAGGGGGGAGAGGTGGGGCTCGGCGCTGTCGATGCCGGCTTCCGACGGCTAACCCGTCGCGTCGTTAACGGCGAGCGTACTTCCTGTTATCCCTTCAACTTGACGTATGCTGCCAGATTAAATCTATTAAAACGCGCAATCCTTTTATACAGTGCAATAGAGATGCACGATGCGCGTTGCTGTTGCGGCAGGAGCGCACCGCACGCATGGCGTACGATAAAATCGGCAAGTGCGTGCCGATTTTCCTATCAATGTCGCAGAAAGATTGGTATATCCTTCGATCGAACCGATCGATCTTGAGGATCCGTCGTCCAGACTTTCTGCTGCAGGAATGTTAAGCCTGTAGTCGGATACTATACGAAAGTTCGGCAGCATGTCCGCATCGAGCCAGCAGCCTCGCAGACAAAAGGCTGGGAGACGGAGAGCAGCTATACTTCGGCTATCTCGTTACACGTCAAAATTCTTCGAGCCGATGCGACGACACGTACGTACATTGTTATCGAGCGGATTACGGACCGTCGAATCGTGGCAAAAAATTATAAATAAAAGAGTTAGCTAACAGGGACTGGAATTGAAATCGGAAATTTGTTAAAATTCATTTTCCACAGCGTCGATCTTCCTCAGCGATAAAGGAGGAAGACGAAATCGTAGATCGAAAAATTTGACGTCGTTCGAAAGAGGAGACCCTAATCTTTAAGATTGTGGTAATCGGAATCGTGGAAACAATTTTTCAGACCCTGGAGCGACGTTCGAATGCGGAGTTTCCGAGGAGGAGAAACCGAAGGTGGAAAATTCAGTTTCGCCTATGAAAAAATAATATATTTTCCATTGGAAATGATTTAGGGAGATTATAGTAGAGGCTTTCTCAAATTGATCTAGACGGTATAGATTATTGTACAATTATTTTTCACCGACTGTCCAGAGTTTCTGTAAGAACGAGCCGCCAGGCCCGAAGAATCGCGACTCGGTATTCTCGGATCTGACGGTTTCAATTCCGACCTACGAACATTTCTCGGAGAAATTACTGTATTTACTAGCTGCCTTCGCCCTAACCCAGTTTGCGTCTCGGTTTCACCGGGAACTACGGTCCGCAGTAGTTACCCAGTTGGCACGATCCCGCGATTCCGGGTCCAGGTTGACTGTCGACACAACAAAGACCGAGCTGCTTCCGTGAATGCTAATCGGCTGCAACTTCGCGGATTAAAGTGACTGCCGTGGATACACCGGTCGCACGAAGACAAAGCCGTCACGATGATCGAACGTGACGGTCCTTAAGAGGACCGACTATCGCCCACCGAATCCACTTTTACGAAACGCGGCGATCACCGTTCGATGCGAGTAGCTGTAACGAATTGTAGTCCAGCGAACTGCGATCGAATCTTTCCATTTTATAGCAAGTGTTTGGCATTTGGAATCGAAATACTCTGTTCGCTGCTTGGCGAATTGTTGTTCATTTTTCTAGATCTCGGTCGAATAGTAAACCCCTTCGCGTTCTCTTGTAAGATAATATAGTACCGCGCGGTAGTTGACGCGAACGGACTTATTATACAATTTTAGCTTAATCTACCCTGTCTTAAAGTAGACACTTTTAGCTTTCATTTAAGCCGAGTTGCATAGAAATAGCTCCACGGGAACGTATTTTAAAATCCATCTGAGCTTTTCCTTTTAAATCTTGCAAACTCCACGATGTCAGAGGTTGAGAGGTTGATTCCTTTTAATTTTTCAGAATGATCTCGCCGTTCTATTGTAATCTAATTTACCCTGTTCCAACGCAGACACTTCTAGCTTTCATTTAAGCTAAGTTGCATAGAAATAGCTCCACGGATACGTATCATAAAATCCATCTGAATTTTTTCTTTAAAATCTTGCAAACCCCACGATGTCAGAGGTTGAGAGGTTGATTCCATTTAATTTTTCAAAATGATCTCGACGTTCTATTGTAATCTAATTTACCCTGTTCCAACGCAGACACTTCTAGCTTTCATTTAAGCTAAGTTGCATAGAAATAGTCCCACGAGAACGTGTTTCAAAATTCATCCGAACTATCGCTTCGACTTCGCGTAATTTTCATTTCTCCGGGGACCTGGACTTTTTATAAATCTATTTCATTTTTAATTTCATTTAAATCGTTTCCTGGTTCCAATTTAACCATCAGTCACGCGACGCTCGTACAATGCGAAATCAATTCAACTCTTTAATAAAAAGAGTCCGCGAAAATGTTTAACGATCTAGAAGCGTCTACATTCGTTCACGAAAACGTTCAATGATTTACAAGCACCCTACATTCGTTCACGAAAATGCCGAACAATTGACACAAGCACCCGCGGCACTTGTCCAGAAAAAGTGTTCAAATTTGCGCGCATTTTCCGCATTCCCCAATTATAAAAATCGCGACGTCCCTACGCCGGAACACCGCGCGTCAGATTTATTTCCTCGGGCACTCGTCGCGATGAAAGCGATGCGGAAACTCCGGTTCTATAATAATTGCAAGGCGACGCGAGCCAATTACTTTTGTCGAACTCCACTCCGTCGACCGTCGAAAAAAGAAAGAAGAAAAATAAAAAATATAACCATTTTCCGGCTCAAGTACCGCCCCCCCCCCTTTCAGTGTCCCGGGCGCATCGTGACCTCGACAACGTTCGACAACGTTCTCGTACACGCGTGCACCCACGGAAACGAAGAAAAATGGAGAACGAGGGCTGAAAAGCGGCACGGGGGAAAAAAGGAAGGACGCGCGCGGCTCGGTTGTGCATGTGCGAGACGACGCGGCGCGCGGCGCTCCGCTCTCGGGCGCTCGGCCCGCCGGGTGCATATAAATCAGCATAAATTGTAATGCAGAATTCCGTAGTCGGTATGCGTCGGAGGTTCGCGTTTAGTCAACATGTCCGCGCGCGTGTGTACACCGCCGCGTCGCGCCGCGCCGCGCCGCGCCGCGCTGCGTTTCCCGTCTGTCCTCTGTCAAACGAGAGAGCCGGGCGCTAGAGAGACGCGGAACGGCCACGAATTCACTTTGGCCGTGCGTGTCTGCCTGTTTTTCCAGTTTTTCCTTTTGGCAGCGCGGCAAAGATTTCCGTGCCGCGGAAACGAAGTTCCCCAGCGCGCACGAATAATTCCCTTTGTCGCCTGTGTTTTCTTCCGGAGAGAACGCGCGCGGTCCGCCGGAATTTATTTACCTACGGCCTGGGACCGGCGTTTCCGTCCATTCCTGCCGCCCGATCGACGCTTATCAACGGGTCGAGGATCGTGGGGCGATCTGTGCTGCACGCGCAGAGAGCTTCGGCAGCTTTTTTACAGATTGGAATCTCGATGTAGTCGCGCACGCGGCTGTATTTTACAGTTGGATCATCGGAGCGGATTGGGGAGATAAGAGAATTCTTTCGGATTTGACTGTTCGGCGCTGGATTTACCGACCGCTAAAAGCAGCTGTTTCGTGTATTAATTTGTGATAGATTAATTTATTCGGCATTTATTCCGATTTTAAGCGAGCGTTATTGCAATTTTCTCTAATTTTCCTTCAGCCTGGAAATGAAAAGTGGGCAATTTGGGAGGAGGAGATACGATTATTCGAGCCTCGTGGCGCATTTTTATGGTTACCGATTGTCAACAATTTAAAATCGAGGCTCGAATAATCGTATCTCGTCTTCCCAAATACTCTATTTTTGTTTTCAAGCTGAAGGAAAATGATGGAGAATTGACTGTACTTTTCAATGAAAATGCAAATCCGTGAAAACCGACGAATATTCCACAGCAAAAGTTGACGAATTGCTATTGCAAATTCTCCATTTTTGTTTCCAAGCCGAAGGAAAATTATGAAGAATTGACTGCGCTTTTCAACGAAACCTCAAATCCGCGTAAACCGACGAATATTCCACAGCAAAAATTGACGAATTGCCATTGCAAATTCTCCATTTTTGTTTCCAAGCTGAAAGAAAATTATGAAGAATTGACTGCGCTTTTCAACGAAGCCGCAAATCCAAGAAAACCGACGAATATTCCACGGCAAAAGCTGACGAGTTCCCATTGCAAACTACACAACCTGTGCATAAACTTTTAAAGCAGAAGTATAAACTGGCCAGTCGATGCCCGGCGAGATCACCGATATAAAAGCAACAGTGTCGAGCGTAAAATGTTGTAGATCCAGCGACGCGTAAGATCTAAAGTTTCGCATTTGCGCGAGCTATGCAACCGTGCGATAAGAATTGGTTTCGACGAAACGTTCGCGGGCGCGTCGGCGATAAAAATTTACACGGCCGCGAGCCGGGAGCCGCGCCGCGGAGAAATATATTCTCCGCGATCGCGCGGAGCCGGTTCGTTTGTTTCGCGCCGAGAAGCGAAGGAGCGTCCGGCGATAAATTCGACGGCCCCTTGGACGGTTTATCACGCGTGGAAATAGAAAAATCTGCGAGTGTCGATTACACGCGTCACGTCCCGGACGACCGAGATTCATTGAATCCGCGTTCGGCGCGCGCGAAGGAGACGAATTTGATGGAGATTGCGCGGAGACCGGCCCGCCCGGCAATTTACGGGCCGCGCCTCGATCCTGAAGCGGCCTCGTAATTCTTGGGATCTGTTTCGAGGACGCTGGCGCGTCCAGCGTCGCGACGTTCGAGCTCCAATGCACTCGGTGTACCCGTGATTATAACGATATTATATTATAATCAACGGAGAATGCCCTTCTCAGTTTCCTCGAAAATAAAAGTCCCGATTCCATGAACATCGTTCGATGAAAACGCGAATTTAACCTTGACATAGCCTCGATCCAGAAGCGGCCTCGTAATTCTTTGGATCTGTTTCGAGGACGCTGGCGCGTCCAGCGTCGCGCCATCGGAGCTCAAATGCACTCGGTGTACCCGCGATTATAACGCTATTATACAGGCTGTCCCAAAAATGTCTCGCAATCCGAAAGTGGCGGGTTCCTCGGGTCATTTGAAGCAACCTTTCCCTTTACAAAAATTTTCTCCGAGGCACCGTTAACGAGTTATCAACGAAAAACAGTGACCAATGAGAGGCGAGCTCGGCTGGCGCGAGGCGACCGAGCCAATGAGCGGAACCGGGCTTCGTGCGCTGGTTGGCTGGGCCGCCCGCGTCAGCCGTACTCGATTCTTATTGGTCACTGTTTTTCGTTGATAACTCGTTAACGGTGCCTCGGAGAAAATTTTTGTAAAGGAAAAACTTGCTTCGAATGATCCGAGGAACCCGCCATTTCCGGATTGCGAGACATTTTTGGGACATCCTGTATAGCATATTATAATCAACGGGAGAATGTCCTTTTCAGGTTCCTCGAAAAGAAAAGTCCCGATTCCACGAACACCGTCCGACGAAAACGCGAACAAAAATTTCCCCCGTATGCAAAACTCGCGGGACACCCTGTACACGGTTCAGAATCCCTCGAAGTTGCGACTGGTTTGCGGTTTCGCCGAAATTTATGGGCTTTGTCCGTTCTTTCGATAGAGCTGCAGCCGGAAATCGATCGACTTTGTTTATTGCAGAATTCAGAGAGTTCCGGATGTCTTTTTGCGCGCCTAATGTACGAAACGATTACGACGCCTGGCTCCGTAAAACTGTCCCAGAAAATATACAGATATAACAAGTTTTATATGGAATTCTTATATCGAGCTTCTCTGTTGAATTTTTACATCGAAACTTTAGATTGAATCGTTAGGCGTTGAATTTTTATGTCGAGTCTCCGATGAAATTTTCGAACACTGTTTTATTTGTCGTCGGAAGCACGAACAACGAGTAACGTTGTGAAAAAAGTAACTTTCTCGATGAACAACGCGTTAGCTTTAAAAATCATTCCTTCGGATGGAAACCGGTCTCGAACGACTGCGAGTAGTATAATCAGACTTTAATCGGGCGCGCGGTAAATCCGTCCTCGATCGTTTCGAAACACGGATCGATAATATTCGTAACGAAGAAATCGCTGCGGCGGTCGCAGGGGTTAACAAGAGTCGCAGTTTCCGATAAAGAAACAAAAAAAAATAAAACACGCCGATAAAAATCATCGACAAAGGCAAAAAAAGCAACGCGTGGAGCGTTATCGAGCCCGGACTCTTTTTATTCGCAGCGATTCATCGTAATCCCATTGGCGACGTAAAAAGCGAATTCGACCGTCCGGTGAAAATTTTGATGGCGAACGTATCGCGACAGCGTCCGCGGACCGTTAATCGGCTGCAGTATTTTGTCGTTCGGTAAATTGTGCGAGCGTAGGACCTATGAAAAATCATGGAAACATCGGCGTGATCCGCGGTGGCCGCATCGTCCGCTCTCGGGAAAAAACCCGTGCGGCGCGGAACGATCCCATTGTCGTCGGTCCATTCGTCCCGGTTCGAGATGAACGCGGTTGTTAATGCTCCTAATTGAACCGGTCCCGCTAATGATACGCGCGTAATGCACGCTCGCGCGCCGCATTCGCGGCAACTAATGCGAGCATCGTGCACGGGCTGCTGATCGCGGCGCGCCGTGTCGGGTCGCGGCGGGCCGGGCCGGACCGTGCCGGACCGTGTCGGGCCACGCCGGACCATGTCGGGCCGCGACGGACCATGTCGGACCTTGTCGGGCCGCGGCGGGCCAGGCCGGACCATGTCGAGTCGCGCCGGATCATGTCGGATCATGGCGGGCCGGGCCGAACCATGCCGGACCGTGTCGGGCCGCGGCGGGCCAAGTCGGATCCGCCGACATGGAGCTCCTGTCGATGACTTCCGCGTCCGCCGACCCTCTCACAGGATTACCTCGCATCTGTTGCCCCAACGTGCAAGATGCTGCTATCAGCGACAGCGTTCCTCCCTCGAAACTTGTCCCGCTACTGCGAAACTTCGTCCCCTGTTCGACTATCCGTGTACTTTGCTAGATGGCCCCCACCAAATGACGCTGTAAACTACGCTTCTTTTTTTTTTATTCGCGTTGCGCCCCAAGTTACGAAATTGGCGGCGCAAACGGACAAATTTTTCGCTCTACGGGACGCAGCGATCGTTTCTCGAATTAGATTCGGCGCCAGAATTGGTTATTTTACGTCGGACGGGGAAATGGATGTTGAATGTAGATGAGACCGACATGGCTGCGATCCCGTCGGCGCGGCTTTTTTCGGAATTACGGTGCCAGATTCTACTGGAACATTGTGGCAATCGTGACTGGATTCGGTAGAAAACTTAACATTGGTTAAACGTACTTTAAATGATCTCAGAAGCCCCTCGTTTCACGCAAGTACCATAATTTTGGGACAGTCTTATAATCTTTATTCTTCACAGATTTAAAAGCTACGATAGACTCGAACAACAAATTCAAATAACGGAGAAGCCTCGAATTTTCATCCGGCATCGCATTTTCACCCCAAAATCCATCCAGTGGCATAGTTCCACTCGCTGAAAATAGTACCCTAATTACTGAAAATTCTATTTGAGAATTGATCGCAGCATTCCGAGGGTATAACAAAGAAACAACTCTTCGGTCTAATGCGCGTCGAACAATTTATCGTCGTTCGTATATTCGAAACTGAAAAATTCGTCGAAAGCAATCGTCGCTGGATTCTAGTGTTTTTATTTCGCTTTGTATCGGATCTAGCGACGCTTGCGTAAAGTTTTCGACACCGAAAACCCTCGAGTCTTAATAACCGTAGCGAAGATCGATGACTGCCACAAAATTTGTTTGGGAATCCCGTCCCTGTCTCGGGTAGTTTCCAAGTAAACTTTAAACGTAGTTTCATCCCTTGAACCTGAGTTATGCCGGCTAACAGGCGAGACGCGCGCGTTCCACATTTTCAGCTCTTCTAAAAGCTTCCGGGAACCTTATCAAAATCCGTCTGCTACCGCTCTTTCTACTTGCTGTAAATTCTTCCTAATTTTCCTCGAACTTGTAAACAAAAATGGGCAATTTCGGAAGCGACGATACGATTGTTCGAGCCTCGCGGCTCGTTTTTATAGTTTGCCGATCGTCGACGATTGTAAAACCGAGGTGCAATGCTCGAAAAATCGTATCACCTCTTTCAAAATTTTTTTGTTCGCAAGGAAATTAGGGTGAATTTACTGTGCTTGGAGTTTTCTAAGCTCTGCAATAATCTCCGATAAGTAACGGACGAAAGCAACAACGCAAATTAGAACGCCATCGTTAAAACGATCGACACGATTTTCGCGAAACAACTTTTACTAAACGAGAATACAACGAGTAGAATGCTCGTTCTTTTAACGTTCCCATCGATCTGAAGTGCTCGAACGATTTTTGGTAGAACTGAAATTCGTTGCTTCATTTTCCACGTTGTCCTCGATCGTCCTCGTTGAAGAGTCGGAAGTCAAATTTCGTTCGTTTGTCGTTCGATCTTCGAACGAAAATCCAGCAATTCCGCGAAGAAAATATTTGAAAATCTTGCGCCCATAGAACGAAGGATACTATTACAGTATATCGCCCTAGTATCGCCATAGCTCCAGTTGATCGCCTAGCCTTGGATTCATTTAAACCTCGTACGATTTCAACTGTAACAACTCGAATGAAACAATTCGTCTAAAAATGTCTCTCGGAAACATTTTCATAATACCGGCGATTTTCAATAAAAAACAGAAACAGAAACGAAGTCATTAAACGAATGCATTAACACGTTCCGTGCCGAGCTTTTTTTACTCGAATCTTCACACTTTGATATTTTACTATAACTTGATGTATTACGTGCAATTATTAATTCTCGTACACATAACAACGTAACAAAAACTTATCAACGCCCATTCTTGCGGTGGAAATTGATTCTTTGGTTCTAAATTTCTTGTAAACAATTTGTTCAGTTCACTAAGTAAACATGCAAGCGTGTACCATCGATGGTACACGTGGCACGGAACGTGTTAAACGATAGCTTGCAGACCAGTGCAAATGTGCAAAAATCCACGTGCGAAACGTGTTGCGCGAACAGTGCGCTTTTTGCTAAGAAACCTGCGCCCCGAGAAATCCAATAAAAAGCCCAGCATTAATCGTCGCCGTCGAAGATATCATTTTCAATCGCAAATCCGATCCGATCCGGCGAGAATGAAAGAGAATCATTTTCTCGAACAATTCCGCGGAGCAACGTTATCGCCGGGTGATTACCGAAAGCACGGTCTCCTCTCGTTTCCCGCAGGAAAGGAGGGACCCGCGCGGCACGTATTTCGGCAGACTAGACGAGGATCGGGGCACGGGGTGCGGCGTGGTGGCACGGCGCGCAGCGAGCATCCCGTCAACAGATACTGCTCGCAAACTACAGGGAAGTTTGCTGGTCCCCCTCGGAGCGAAATCCGGACCTAACTCAGGCTTAGCTGGGGCGGAATAACCTCGACGGTAAGCCCCATCGAATCGCGAGCAAATGGAGCGCCAAGAAGTTCCGAGAAATGCTCGGGAGCCGTCTCCTGATCCCGGCCAGGGAAAAATAGCGCGAGAGCGGGGAGCCACTTCCGGCGGATCTGTTCGTCGCCGGTTTCTGGCCCGGCCCGATCGCCGCCAGAATGCCGAAGGATCTGCCAATTAATTGAAGCATTCACGGGTGAAAGCTGCGCCGCTTCCGGGATCGCGAGGCTGACAGATGAGAGCGAGACGCAAAGAGAGAGAGAGAGAGAGAGGGGGCGCGATCTCGCCTACACAGAGCAGTTACTCCTTCGGTCTGGTTGGCGCGCGTGGGCGGACCAGGTGCCGGTAGATACCCGGGAAAAGGTTTCGACCGGTCGACGTGGCCATCGAACCGCGAAATGAAAATTTTATCGGCGCATCGGCCCGGCAGACCAAATCTCCCGATATTACTTAATAACGAGGCGCGATGGATGGGAACGGTCGATGCTCTCTCTCTCTCTCTCTCTCCCTCTCTCTCCCTCTCTCTCTCTCCCCGAGAAAAATGAAAGGGACCCCGGCGAATTATGTACCCGATCCCGACGCCTCCCGCGTTCCCTTCCGCGTCGAACCCCCCTCACACCCCCGCTCCCTCGCTGTCTTCGTTTTAGGACCGTTTCGATTTATCGAGCTCTGTGCCCGCTCGCGGCTCCGGTATTCCTGAAACTTCGATATTGCTTTTGCCGGCGCTTGCCGGTGCGGCTTCGCGGCAAATCGAGGCTATAAGACGACCGCCGATGTGTCTTCCTTTTGCCGGCGTACCAACGAGATCCCGACGCTGGGAAATGGTCACTCCGCGGGACAGATGCCGGTTCGAGTCTCGGATCGCGCCCGGTCGTTTGCGGACACTTTACGGCCGACGCTCGGCGATTCGTTTTCGCGAGACGCGCGGACTGCCGCGGCTCTTTTCGGTCCCGCTGGACTAAACAGCGTGAATCGATCGTTCAGAATGGTGCTTCATTTTGAAAGCGTCCGGCTTTATCGAGGTTAAATATCTTAGGAAAGCGGAGAGACGAACTGCGGTGTCCGCGATCGTATTATCCTAGCGGAGCTGTTTTATCACTGTCGTATGTTTCTCGACACGATTCCAGCATGTTTGCGCAGCTAATCTTTGGACAAGATCTGGCGAAAAGTATAAATTTGAACGTGGAAACCGGTCGATGAACGTTACTTTTTCATAGAATAAACGTTTATTCGTTTTTGACAGTTCTCCGTGTGTACAGTAATGTCTCACTTACTGACGCTCGAATTGTGTAGAAAAATGGACAATCCGGGAAGAGGAGATACGATTATTCGAGCCCTGCGGCTCGTTTCTATAATTATTGACAATCGATAACCATAAAAATCGAGCCATAAGGCTCGAATAATCGTATCTCCTCTTCCTAAATTATCCATTTTTGTGGACAATCTAAGCGTCAATTAGAGAGACGTTACTGTATTCTCATTTCTTTTAATTTTCGTTACGGGGCTCGGATAAAGAAGTTAAAAACGAGAGCTTCTTATTTTTTTGTTTGTCATTTCAAATAATAGCAAAATTTATTCTAGGACAACTCGCCGAAAGGAACTGCAATCAGTATGATCGATGAAACGCGTACAAAATTGATCCTAAAAATAGATCGACGCAGCTAAATGGTTATATTCTCTTGATCTGTCTACCGTTTCAACTTCGATGTACTCTAATCTTTGCCACGAATGCATAAGATCCGCGGTTTACTCGTCGTCGTGACGTAACAGCCAAGATCGAGCAGAAGCCAACGATCTCGTAGCGATCATCGTTCGATCTCGAGTACGAATATTGACCCTTTCGCTACTACGGGCCACTATAGTGGCCCTCCATAAGACGCCACTGAGGTACTACGGGCCACTGTAGTGGCCTTCCATAAGATGCCACTGAGGTAGTACGGCCACTATAGTGGCCTTCCATAAGATGCCACTGAGGTATTACGGGCCACTATAGTGGCCCTTCATAAGACGCCACTCAGGTACTACGGGCCACTGTAGTGGCCTTCCATAAGATGCCACTGAGGTATTACGGACTACTATAGTGGCCTCCCATATAATGCCACTGAGGTACTACGGGCCACTATAGTGGCCTTCCATATGATGCCACTGAGGTACTACGGGCCACTATAGTGGCCCTCCATAAGATGTCATTGAGATACTACGGGCCACTATAGTGGTCCTCCATGAGTTGCTACTGAGGTACTACGGGCCACTATAGTGGCCCTCCATAAGATGCATTATATTGCATAATGTTATTTCCTCTCATACTGCAAATTAAAGAGCGCATGCTAAGACGTTATAAATACCCTGGAATACCCTTTATTTATAAATATGCGTCGCGTAGCGTGCAGTGACGTCGCGGCGCTCCGTTCAGCGAAAGGGTTAAAACGCAAACGCAGGACATTTCTCTCCAGCTCGCCCGAAACAGTTGTAATCACAAGCGACAGGCGACATCGAAATAAAAAGGCTCGATTTACGCGCTCGAACGGCGGATTCAATCGTTCCATGCGCAAGCGCATCATCGTAATTCGAACGATCCGAAAATAAAGAACACGAAACCAGTCGTTTGACCAACAGCGATAAAATGATTCGGTTCGTTCGATTGAAAAATGCTATCCCGCCGAGGTGTCGGTTTTACAACGAAACCGGGCGCCCGGCCTGTAACCAGCCAGGAACAAAGATGATAAAAGGGTAAATTGGAACAAGCTAACCCGTGATTCGATCGCCGGCAAGGGTGGCAATTTACAATTGCGACGGGGGATCGAATGGATGCGCGGCATACAGGATCGCGTAAATGCCGGTACCGTAAAGTGTACAATAAAATGAAATGACTCACGAGCACACGGTAAACAATTCCGCGTTAACGCCGCGCCGCGCCGGTTTCTCCGAATTAATGCATAAAGATCCGTGTTTGCGCGAACGACCGGCGGTCTATTTGCAGACGGGCCGAACGTGTTCGATGCACTGGAAAACCGTCGATTTCCCGTCGATTTTTCTCGACCGGTTCGACGAAAAAAAAAAGCGGTCGAATCGCGGTGATCTCTATCGGGCGCGGACAGGGGATGAGAGCGGATCGAAAAAACCGGGGGGACGTGGGGAATCGTAAAAACCGGCTCGTTAATATAATTCGCACTTCGACCGGGCGGATCAACGAGCCTTCGTTCGGGCGCTCGCGCGCGTTAGCCTCATTTCCATCAAACATTACCGCGAACGATTGGGAGATTTCGCATCAAAATTAAACGCGCGTTATCTCGGCTCGCGGCTGATAATTTAATTTCGTTGTTTCGCATAACTGTCCCCCGCGCACATTCCCGCGTTCCTTGCAGTTTTTCGCGTACAGCCGGCTCCAAAACTGTGTCCGTTCCGATCTCACCGCGGCGCCGTGCGTCGAATCGAAGCTAAGAGCTGTAGCGTTCAGTCGTGCAATGGAAACTTTAGCCTCGTGCAAACGACCTGCGTAATTTACCACTCTCCTTCGAAGAAGCTATTTTTAAGATGATACGTCCCATACTTCGACAACGTATGCGGATGACCCGAAGGAGAAGTTCCACGCGTTGTCACGCCCAACTCATTATCCCCTCCGATTACCACGCCGTTCCGAAAATACGCGAAGGGCGTAAGGAACAAGCGGTAAAAAGGGCAAATGAACAACGCCGATTGGGAAGGCCCAACGCGCGGGGTTAGCCAATCAGGATTGTTCAAGAATTTTACCAGGGCAAACGGCGAGTGTAAAAACGAATACTCGATCACTGCACCGCGATCCGTCGGAAGACAAAGTTCGCGAAAGAATAAAGAAGTATTCTACACCGTACAACGAGTACACAAGTCCTTTCGAACCATCCTATCCAAAAAGTCGTACAAATGCGGCGTCGCGGGCGTCGAATTCGCGAGCGTTTATCGAGTTTAGCCGCGACGTACGAATATCCGCGAAATATAAAACAGGAGACTATAGTGGCCTGTAGTACCTCAATGGCATCATATGGAAGGCCACTATACTGTCCCGTAGTACCTCAGTGGCATCTTATGGAGGGCCACTATAGTGTCCCGTAGTACCTCAGTGGCATCATATGGAAGGCCACTATAGTGGCCCGTAGTACCTCAGTAGTATCATATGGAGGGCCACTATAGTGGCCCGTAGTACCTCAGTGGCATCATATGGAAGGCCACTATAGTGGCCCGTAGTACCTCAGTGGCATCTTATGGAGGGCCACTATAGTGGCCCGTAGTACCTCAGTGGCATCGTATGGAAGGCCACTATAGTGGCCCATAGTACCTCAATGGCATCATATGGAGGGCCACTATAGTGGCCCGTAGTACCTCAGTGGCGTTATATGGAGGGCCACTATAGTGCCCCGTAGTACCTCAGTGGCATCTTATGGAGGGCCACTATAGTGGTCCGTAGTACCTCAGTGGCATCTTATGGAGGGCCACTATAGTGGCCCGTAGTAGCGAAAGGGTTAATGTTCGTACTCGAGATCGAACGATGATCGCTACGAGATCGTTGGCTTCTGCTCAATCTTGGCTGTTATGCCACGACGACAAGTAAACCGCGGATCTCATGCATTCGTGGCAAAGATTAGAGTACATCGAAGTTGAAACGGTAGACAGATCAAGAGAATATAACCATTTAGCTGCGTCGATCTATTTTTAGGATCAGTTTTGTACGCGTTTCATCGATCATACTGGTTGCAGTTCCTTTCGGCGAGTTGTCCTAGAATAAATTTTGCTATTCTTCGAACGCGATCGAAAATCGTCGAAAGAGGAAACAAGATCGCGCGCTGAATCGCGGTTTGTCCGTGTTCTCTCGGACGACTCTGATTTCTCGCGAAGATTTTATCTGCGACGCGCGCGCGCCAAGACGAGAAATTCGCGGTTTTTTTTAATTAATTGCCGCGGACCGTCCTCCCACCCCGCGGAAAAACAAACGTCGGGCTTTTTTAATAAACGGGAAGCCAACGGAACGATATTCGCGTTGTATAAAACTAATTTAGAACGGCGAGTAAAATGAAACAATTAACTTTCCTGTTTTTCTATATTTTTTTATGCCGCGCCGCGCGTTGTATATTGGATGCGAACGGCGTAAATAAAAGAGTGTATCGTACCGAAATTTTGTTACATTCGTGAAATAATGGCAACAGCCCAGCGGTGCCGCGCGGCTGTTCATTTTTCACAACGCGGAAACTTCGCGGACCGTTCTCGGACCGTACAAATGTCAGACATTTAGGAATTCGCAACTTTCGGGCGAACAATTTTTTTTTACAATCTCGCGTGATCAAAAAGTTTTTTCCCCGCGGAGCGTCGCGTTGCCCGACCGCGGCAGGGCAGGCCTGTATCGGCCGGGGTTGTTCTCTCGGAAATACCGAATTTTCCGGGGCCGGGTGCGCGGCCACCGTCCAGCCCCATTAAAATAGATTTCCATTTCGATAATTAATACGCGAGAAACGGGGGGGACAAAACGAGCGGGATCGCGGCACTATTTCGCCGTTCCTCCGGTGTCGCGCCCCCTCGCCCCCCCTCGTTATTCCGAACGGCAACGCCGGATTCGTTATGCCCCGTATCATAAATCCATTTCCACCGGTTACGAGCCGAATTGCAATCTCCGTGAAAAATAAAATGTTGCGGCGGACAGAGACGTTCTGTTGTCCGCCGATTATGGGACGAGCGTTTTCCGCGCGGCCCGTTCTCCCTTTTTTTTCTCTCTCTCTCCCCTCGTCCCGATCATAAATCGCGTTGGAATTGGTAATTGGCTTTAAATTGGACGAGCCGGAGTCGCGTGACGATACAAATTCCAAATTTATCGACGCGGCACGATTATTCGGCTCGCGGTCGCCTCTACACCCCCGAGCTTTCCTTGTCACGAATAACCGTTTGGAGCAAATTCCAAGATGGTGGGCCCAACGCGACCGCAACGGCCGCTGTCGCGAGTGCGTGACTTTTGCGATCCGACGTTGCTTTTGCGATCCGACGTTGCTTTTGCTATCATTAGATGCATTGGATGCATTGACAAAATTTGATCGATGCATTTACGACAAAAGTGAATTGGACAAATATCAAATTGCGGGGTCGTTGGAAGGATTTCTTTTTTTTTGAAGATATTGTCACATTATTTTCAACTTATTATAATTGTTAAAGAAGAAATGACGCTTTCAACCGATTCAAGTTTCTTACAATTATATAAAATAATTTTTAGAAGAAAAAGATCAGGATTTTGTTTTTGAGGATATTGTCACATTATTTTCAACTTATTATAATTATTAAAGGAAAAATGACGCTTTCAACTGATTCAAGTTTCTTAGAATTATCTAAAATAATTTTTAGAAGGAAAAGATCAGCAATTTCTATTTAGATGCATCTCGAGTACAAATTATTACTAATTCTTGAAATTAGAAAAAGATCCGCAGCTAGTTACAAAACGATATAGTAATTCCAGGATTAATAAATTCAGAAAAATGCCAACAATGTCCCTAAATTCTTCTACGGTATCTGCCAGTTTACATTTCCTGCGTCTAGCCCTGTCATAAATGCATAAAAACCGCGATCTAATTCCAAATCGAACCACTCCACCATCAAAATCCCATCCTAATTTCTAAGCAAAAGTAGAACCTCGCGCGACGAAGATACGCAACGGATGACTCGATTCGTTTGTTCGCAAGGAATCGTCATCGGGTCACGGATGTTGGCAGAAGTTAGCGCGCGTTGAAGCGGCCGCGAAAGAGCCGCGAGCGTGTTCGTCGCCGATGGACGTAAAAACGCGGCGGGCGTGAAATGCTTTATGCGTCTCGCACACGCCGTGGCGTACGTCGCTGGCATGGTTTATGCAGTCACGTGGAAACGCATAAATATGTTCGCCGACAGCGGCGCATGGTATTCGCGTCCCGGGGAAACCAAAAGTGGCGGGTGCTCGCGTGACGATTCCGCGGCACCTTGCGGAGCCTCCGTTCCGTTCCGTTTCGTTCCTTTCGGACGCCGCTGTCGCGATTTATGAATCTTTAAACAGTTAGCCGTGGCGTCTGCGCTTCTCGTCGCGAGAATCAAGCGATGACGGATACAGTCGGACCAAGTCGAACGCGGAGTAAGCGTCGCTGTTAAAATATTGGATCGAAATACAGTAATGTCTCTCTAATCGACGCTCAGGTTGTCCACAAAAATGGAAAATTTAGGAAGAGGAGATACGATTATAGTTGATCCTTGCGGTTCATTTTTATAGTTACGAATTGTCAACAACCATAAAAACGAGATGCAAGGCTCGAATAATCGTATCTCCTCTTCCTAAATTGTCCATTTTTGTGCACAATCCGAGCGTCAGTTAGGGAGACATTACTGTACTCGATTATGTCATGAATAAATAAAATAAAAAAAATATATATATAATAAAATAAAATAAATAAAATATTAATATCTCATAGGAAATAAATTGATGGCATTCTATTGTGTGTGTGTGTGTGTTATTCTACGACTTGTATTTAATCGATTGCGAGACAAACCATGTTGAAAAGTAGTGTTTGTGTAGTATAGTCAGTAGATAGCGGATTTTATACATTTATAGTAAAAAGCAGTGACCAAATTTCAATAGAATAAAGATATCACAATAAATTAAAATTATCAAAATAATTTGTACGTTTCTTGCAGCCGATGCAGATCATTATTATTTTGCATAACGATCCGCGGCGTAATGATAATTTAAAGGCAGCAAATGATCTGTTACCGCGTTCATTAACGTGCACGCACGGCAAAAGCAGCGGCGCGATCGTTAGATACGAAGATATGCGATTTCTGTGATAATATAATTAATTGCGAGTTGATATTTGTGTTTGCAAACGAGACGTAAACGTGGAACGAATTCTCGTCGAATATCGAGAGATTTTTCAGAATCGCGAGATCGAATTTATAGCAGGTACGTTCTATTTTCGAGGAAATTTCGAGATCGCGTCGGGAAATCAATGCAAATCCTGAACTGTTCGGTAACCATTCCGCGCGAAGAGTATGCTGCAATCAGTCCGTGATGGAACCTTCCAAATGAATACATTAAATATAAATGGTTGAAATTCGCGATAAGCGCGACGTTCTAGATAAATGCATTAAATATAAACGGCTCCAGTTTCTACCGAGTGGATCCTTGTAAGTAATATAAATTTATTGTAATATAAATGATTTCATGTTTTAGCAAACAGAATCTTGCGAACAAGCGCATTAAACGCGAACGGCTTCGCACTCTGCGAAATGAAAATTACTTCGCGTTCGACCGAACGAAAGCTCGCGAATAAACGCATTAATGCGATCCGTCTCCGTGTTCGATCGTTAAGCATTGTTTCCATTGTGCATCTCGAAGCTTTTTTCCCGATCGGCCGGCTATCGAGAGCGTACAGTAATGTCTCCCTAACTGACGCTCCAGATTGTGCAGAAAAATGGACAATTTGGAGAGAGGAGATACCATTATTGGAGCCTTGCGGCTCGTTTTTATAATTGTTGACAATTCGTAACTATCAAAGCAAACCGCAAGGCTCGAATAATCGTATCTGCTCTTCCCAAATTGTCCATTTTTATGGACAATCTTTGCGTCAATTAGAGAGACATTACAGATCGTCGTTAACATAATTTATTGTTAGTCGAATACTGGATAAGTTTTGTCCGAAATATTTTTAATCTCACGGAAGCGTTTGAAAATTAGTAGCGATTTTTTCGTTGCAAAGTAACGTCTCCCTAATTGTCGCCCAAATTGTGCACTATAATAGACATTTTGGGAAGAGGAGACGCGCTTATTCGAGCTTTGGCGGCACGTTTTTTATAATTACCGATTGTCGATACCTATAAAAACGAGCTGCGAGACTCGAATAATCGTATCTCCTCTTTCCAAATTGTCCATTTTTGTGGACGATCCGAGCGTCAATTGGAGAGACATTACTGTGCTCTGCCAGAAACCGTAGTTGTGACGCGTTCTACCGGGTCTCGCTGTCGATATTAACGATGTTTAATATTTGTAGAATCAACCGGAGATGGTCGGATTTGTAGAATCAGCACACGTGCTCGGCAAACATTCGGTGTCTGTTTCCCGCGTAAACGCGGTCGCGCATCGTGCCGGCCGATGTATAATTTTCGCCGGTTTACCAAATTAATCGTCGCTAATAAATCTCCGTGTGAAATAAAATGCGCGTACGGCAATCAAATATTTATCGCCGTCGATACCCACGTTCAACACAATTGATCAGGAAGGACTGGTGCAACCGTTCGGCCGGCTTCGGCTGTCAATTAATTATACGTAGACTCCGCGGATCCGTGCGCGAATTCCGCCGGGAATAAATCGTATAAGAGCTGTATTAAATAAACGAACGGTGCAAATGAAAATTCGAAGAGAGGCGAAATATTCTCTGTTCGATGAAACATTCCTTTCGTGGCAGAACGAAACGAACGTTTCGAAACGACTTTTCGCAAACTTCCGCGGGGCATAACTGCGCCAAACACGAGCGCATTTTATGCATTTGCAACGAGAACGAACGGCTGGAGCAAAAAATTGCGAAGACGGATCAATGATGTTGTTCGAAGCCGTTGAAACGGAAATGTGTATTTTTATTTAAATTTTGATTTTATAAATTAGCATCGAGAACGGTTCGATTGGCAGAAATCGTCGACGGAAGTCGATGAGAAGAAATACAGTAATGTCTCTCTAATTGACGCTCAAATTGTCCATAGAAATAGATAATTTGAGGAGAGGAGATACGATTACTCGAGCCTCGCGGCTCGTTTTTATAGTCAACGATTATAAAAACGAGGCGCGAGGCTCGAAATTGTCCATTTTTGCTTACAAGCCGAAAAAGAATTAAGGAGAATTTACTGTACTTGAAAGTGAGATATCGAGTTCTAATAAATGAAACTATGTTCTAGAACGGTCAAACTATATTCCCAAATTTTTGGGCCTCAATAGCGTCGCTGGTTTTTCAGTGACAATTGTTTGAAAGTCTTTGAAACAATTTGGAAACGGGTGGAACAGTTTGGAAATACGTGTTCTTTGACGCTTTATACAGTAATGTCTCTCTAATTGACGCTCAGATTGCCTACAGAAATGGATAATTTATGGAGAAGAGAGACGATTATTCGATCTCTGCGGTTCATTTGTATAGTTATAAATTGTCCACGATTATAAAAGCAAACCGCAAGGCTCGAACAACCGTATCTCCTCTCCCCGAATTGTCCAATTTTCTGCACAATCTGACATTACTATAGTTGATTTCTGTATTCCTTTCTAGACCTCGGAATTGTTTTTAATCTCTCCGTCGATCGAAATCTCGCTCCCGGCAGAAACGCAGAAAATCATCGATTACGATCGAACCGAAATTTCGTCTTTTCGCGAAACGCTCGCGGCGCGGCCTTTCCTCCGGAAACGCGGCGAGACGCCGACGGCACAGGGGCGGGGCTATTGATTGAAATGATTCCGAAGCCTCGATTAGCGTGTCCCGGCGATTGGTTCACGTACCAGCCGTATAAACAGCACCGTCTCGTAAACCGTACGAGCGGTCCAGGTTGTGACATAGCGCGGTACGTGCTCGCGCGAACCCAAAAATGGCCGCTCGTCGGCCGAACCCGAAGACCACTTGACCCGTATACCCGGTCTTATCTACGTGGCCAAGATTCCCGGCCGATTTACAGAGGTCCCGGCAAAACTACCTCGTGAAACAGTCGGCCAGGATGTTAAAAGAATTTACATCGGAAGACCGAGCGTCATCATTCGCTGGGCTTACAGCGAATAAAGTACCGGCGAATCAACGATCCGTTCGGCCGTAAAATCCCGGGCAAGGATATTCGGGCCGTATCAAGATCGACCTTCCTGCGCCATTTAATTGCTTCGACGTTATCGTCCCGGGCGAAGAGGTAGTTTCATCGTCGAACTTCCCGTCTTTCGAAATTTTAGACCGCGGCTGCTCGAACTTTTCGGGACCGTCTTTTCGAAGCTCTCGAGAGCAAACTGTCTCCGCGTTATCGGTATTTATTTAAAGAAACAGAAACCGCATGAGAGCATTCGTTTCCGTCTCGAATAATTTCAGCGAAATAATATAATGAATTTGTCACATTTTGTTTTTTTAACAGCGTCAACTGTGCATTTTCAGCGTCACTCGTTATCGTTACAAATGCATTAAATCCGCATAAAATGCACGGGAACGGTATTTTATTTGTATCACGGGCAGATATAAAGAGGCAGGTATGCAAGAGTGCACCTAAGCTTCCCGAATCGATGCAATTTAATCGTCACGGCTCTCTACACTTCTTCCCCTCCTCCTCCTCCTCCTCCCCTTCCATCCCACTGTGCTCAGCGCGGCTTTTCCTCCGTGGCGTATTACAGACGTCGTTACCATCATCTTCGCTTCCTCGAATCGCCCATAATGCAGCTTTCCCCGTGAATGTACATCCATAAGTAAATAAATGCACGCTCGCGAAATACCTTCTTCCATGTGTACCCGCCATTTCGGGAACGTTTATCGACCGACGCGCGACGTTCCTCGGCGTTAACGCCCGTGGAAACTTCTCTGCGATGCTCGTTTTCACTTTTTAAACCGTTCCCGCGTCGATGGCGAACGACGTCGACGGGAAAAACGCAAATCCGTTTCTGGCGGAGACGGTCTCTGACGAAACGTTCAGACCATTTTTTAGACCGTTATTTAGAACAGTTTTTAGAACATTGTTTGGACCATTGTTGAGACTATTGTTTAGACCATTATTTCGACCATTATTTAGACTATTATTTAGACCATTATATTTAGACTATTGTTTAGACCATTGTGTTTGGACCATTGTTTAGACCATTGTTTAGACTATTATTTAGACCATTATTTAGACCATTATTTAGACTACTATTTAGACTATTGTTTAGATTACTATTTAGACTATTATTTGGACCATTATTTAGACTATTGTTTAGACCATTATTTAGACTATTGTTTAGACCATTGTTTGAACCATTGTTTAAACCATTGTTTAGACTATTATTTAGACCATTATTTAGACCATTATTTAGACTACTATTTAGACTATTATTTAGACTATTATGTAGACTATTATTTAGACCATTATTTAGACTGTTATTTACACCATTATTTAGACTATTATTTGGACCATTATTTAGACTATTATTTATACCATTATTTAGACTACTATTTAGACTATTGTTTAGACCATTATTTAGACTATTATTTAGATTATTTTTTAGACCATTATTTAGACTACTATTTAGACCATTATTTAGACTACTATTTAGACCATTATTTAGATCATTATTTAGACTATTATGTAGACTATTATTTAGACCATTATTTAGACCATTATTTAAACCACGTTTATAACCCAGTTCCACTGGATCGGCTCGGCCGCCTCGCATCGGCAGATCTCTCATTGGCCACCGTTTTTTGTTAACAACTCGTAAACAAAGCCGCGAATTGCATTTGCGCCGAGGAAAAATTCACTCCAAATGACCTCAGGAATCCCCCATTTCTCGGAAGTAAATTGAATGCATGATAACGCGGCTTATAAATGTCAATGTTACAGCATTCGTGTAATATTTGCATCACAATGAAAATGAATGCTATATTGCATTCACGTCCACGAACGAGTTGACTGAATATTGACCAAAATGTGCTATATAACTCGATTCCCGTTTGTCATTCAAATCCCGCTGTCTCGCCGGAAACATCGGCATGAATAAAAAAATAAGCCTAACGACACGGTTCCGCGAGGGTTAGATTCCGTATCTGCTCTCTCTCTCCCTCCCTCCCCCTCTCTCTCCCCCCCTCTCTCTCTCTAGAAGTCCTTCACGTGGCTTATTTCTAGGTCAAGCGGCAATCTTAGATGAAAAAGCGGCGGTCTTTGACGCGCGCCGCGCCGCGCCACGCCGCGCCGCGGTTTGCACAATGGCCCCAGCCAGCGCGCAAGAAGCACCCAGAGCTCTCGTTCACGATACCGCGGGTTAGCTGGCCCGAATAGCGGCCGGCGGAGAAAAAAGGTCCCGCGACCTTTGTCTGCCGGCGAAGAAGCGGCCATCCTGCTCGGGGAGAGAGCCATCCCGCGGGAACCGCCGCGCTATTGTTTCAGCAGCCGCGGCGAATATTCCCGCATTGTTTAGCTTTCGGAGCGCGATGGATTCCGCGATATAAGCTCGACGGGGAGCCGTTTCCGCGAGAACATATCGAACAGCCACGGGATCGGCTTGCATAGACTTTGGTTTCGCCAGAGACTACATATATAGCAAGTCCGTTCTTGCTTCAATCGTTTCGATGGACCGAAAATAATTCGTTAACGTTCTTAAATCCTTTGCATCTTTTTCACTGCTTTAAGTCGCGTCTACGCAATTCTGTCATAAATGCGTACAAGGTTCTACGTTTATGACAAAAATGGGTACTCGAAGCGATAAACGGCTGAAAGTTTTGAAACATTTAATGGTGCCGACACGTTACTTTCGATCATCAAAAATTATTAAGGAAAGAATACGACCTTTTATGTTGCTCCCATGTTTTGCAACAGATGCGAACAATGTTTATTTCGCATAAACGTCTACAGTCCGATTGAAACAGAAACCGTACGAAGTTCGAACGAACGCGACGTCGCCGTTGTCACGTAGCAGAATGCCATTAGTCGCGTTTAGAGGGTCGGCCGTTCCAGCGTTGAACAGAAAACGATGCTTCCAAATGAGAAATGGTTCGTACCGTTTCGCTGAAACACGCGTAGCCGCACAGATTTCCGCGGGACGGTGCGTTTCTCAGAGATCTCCGCCGATTTTTACGAGCTACAACCGCGTCACGGCATCCGGCCGGCAGCTCGCGAGACCTCCGAATCGAGCGGCTGGAAAAAATTTGTGGCGTTCTAATGGACGGAAACTCTTGGCCGATACTCGTTACGATTATCATCGACGTCGGTACTGCGAACGGGCACGGCCGTAGATACGAGGAACGTCTCAATGTAGAATCGATACCGCTATCCGGCTCGGCTCGGCGCGTCGCGGCTCTGCGATAGTGGCGAGCAGCGGTTATTTCTTTCATTACGGCGAGCACGCTCGAAGTATTCCGGGACAATGGTGGCGGGTAAATGTACTGTGCCGGAGAGCTCACGGAATAACTCGGTATCCCCGGCGCGCCGCGCCGCGCCGGCCCTCGGGATGAGCACTCAATGAGAGCCATAAAATTCGCGAAAAACTCGTCGGAGCATTCGCTAAAGTAAATGGCTCCTAAAGGGACCGGGGATGGGACTGCGAGATATCCTCTCGGAGGTAAACAGTGGGACCGGAGAGCCCCGGGATCCATATTGGGCTGCGACGAGGACGCGGCGAGACGGGCTGCTGCTCGGAACGTTTTACGAGGACCGGTAGCCCGCGGGACTCCTCGCTGTCGAGCGTCGCGACCGCGACGTCTCCGCGTTGGCAGCGCGTCAAATTCCGCGCGAAAACTCTTCCGGTAATATTGCTCGATGGCTCCTGGAAGTTCGTCCGGACCGAGGCCCCGCGCACCTTCGGTACACTTATTTTACCCCTTTGAACGCCAGTCGGTTCTGTTTCGCTCGAGAGGCAGCATTTCGTGTCTTCTTCAGCTTGTCCGAACACAGCTTGTCACGTGATACGAGTACTAAACATATTTTGCTTTCAGCAGTCCCTATTTTAGCTAGGACGTTGACTATGCTACTTGGCCGACCATAGGCTGACTATAGTAATGTCTCCCTCACTGACGTTCAGATTGTCCACTAAATTGGATAATTTGGGAAGAGAAGATACGATTATTCGAGCCTTGCGATTGCGAGCCTAGCTTTATTTTTATAGTTATAAATTGTCCACGATTATAAAAATGAGCCGCGAGGCTCGCATAATCGTATCTCCTCTTCCCAAATTATCCATTTTAGCGGACAATTTGGGAAGAGGAACGATTATAAAAACATGATGCAAAGCCGGAATAATCGTATCTCCTGTTCCCAAATTGTCCATTTTTCTGTACAATCTAAGCGTCAATTAGGGAGACATTACTGTACTTCGGACTACTACGGACTGTTCTACTTGTCCGGCTACAAGCTGGTCATGTACTACTTGCTTAATCATAGCGCTTCGTCCGTTCTACAATACTTGTCTGATCATGCATCGTTATTTATTACATTTACTTCGTCGCAGATACATGCAATTTCACTCGTCCAACTGTACAGACAGCTTCGACTTCGTTTGCCTGACCATGGACAGTCTCGATTCCACTTGTCCGATCATAGATCGTGTCTATCGTACATATTTCTTGACGGGGCGTCCCCTATTTCATTTGTCTGGCCACGAGCCAATCTTATTCTACTCGTTCAATCATAACGTTTCACCCGTTTTGCTCGTCTGGCTGCAAGCCAATCCTATTCTACTTGCCTGACCGTAACATGTCTGATCACGAGCTAATCTTTGTTCCACTTGTTCAACGGTATGCCAAATTATTTCAACCAGTTCTACGCGATCAAAAGTAGACCGTCCTTTATTTCTTTTAACCGATCGATTTTTGCAAGCTTCGCGCTTCTTCCGAACGCGATCCAAGATTTTCAGAAGCTCCTGGGAGATGGCCAGCATGTTTCCCGCTTTTGGAGACATCGTAGAGCCCTTCCTAAGTAGGAAGTAGTCATTTTTGTTGACTACTCGAGAAATGGCGGTGACTAAAAGTAGTCGTTTCCTCGACTGCTCGTGCAACGCCGGAGAACTAAAAATAGTGTGAACTTAATAAAAAAAGCTCGATAGTTAGAACGTTAATTTTTCTTTTGTAAATAAGGATTTCTACAGGCAAAAGTACGGACCGAATTACGATAAGATTTCTCTAAAAATAAAGGGTCGAAAGAGCTCGAAAGCTCGAACGTCGCATTAACAAGTCGCCCCTTCAAATTTTGATCGGTCCGCCAAACAGGTGGCCTCCGATTCGAATTTTCTTGGCATCGGAACGTTCCGAACTCCGAGTCTTTAATATCCCGAGCTAATTCTGACTCGGCAGGTCGCAGAACCGTTCGACCTCGCCGGAGGCAACTACGGCGCGACTGTTCGCGCCGCGCCGCGCCGGTTTTCTCGGCCGCAGAGACCGCGCAACCCTGGATCAAGCCAATTAATTAGGGGGCCGAGGATTTCGCGGCAGTTACCCTATACGATACGGTTCCTCGTTGAACGATAAAACGGGATCGCGGTAATTAATTGAGAGACTGCAGCCGCCGGTCGCGTTGCAGAATTTATTATCGCAGCCGGCGAGCACGGGGCTGCGCGAGAAAGAACGCCTCTGGCCCGCGACGAGCAGTTTTTTTTTCCCCTCCCCCGATTAGCCGACCGCAATTTTATTCGGCCGGCTGGCCGGCCGCCAGGATTTCCGAAAAGCCTCTCGGTCTCGGCCGCCGCGAAAAATACCAAGTCGACCGGCCGAGCCGAGCCGGGCCGGGCCTGGGTTGGTCCGCCGGATTTAGCGCGCCGACTGTCCGAACTTTATCGGAACGTCCCGCTGACCCACATCGGCTCCTTTCCTTCCTCTTTCGAAGATAACTTCCGCCCTGGCAGAGCGAAAAGTTCGCCGTCCGATCGATCGCTCGCTCGCGAGTCAACCTTTCTCTTCTCTCGATCGCTGTGCGCGTCCGCGGTCGAGGAACGCTTCTCGGCTGCATTCGCTCGCGTTTCTTGTGCTACAAGTCTCGGAACGGAGATTTTCGAACTCGAAAATTCGAAGCTTAGTTCAATTATCAGAGAAATTATCAGAGAAATACGATTACCAAAGAGTCTATAAAAAGATAAATCGAACTACTTCACCGCGATACAGACACCATGAAGCGTGTTTGCAGCAGGCGATTCGCCAGCGTAGCTTGGAACTCTTCGAATTAGCGGGTCCCTCCGCGGCGTCGATAAACCGTGGCGCAAACACGGCCGAAACGGCGGCAACGCTGCGAAAACGTTGAAATCTTAATCCCGAAAACGGTAGGTCGGTCACGTCGTCGTCGTAAAGCTGATCCGAGCCCTTGTATCCTTAACAACGGCCGTTTTACGTCTTATTTCCCGGCGCGGTTCTGAAACTGCCGAGAATAATGCACGGCCGTGCCTCCGGAAATCTGGAAACCAATTCCAGGTGTGCAACGGCGGCCTCCGGCGCATCCAGTTCCGGTGTCAAGTGGCAGAAATGTGGCTCCCGCGAGTCCACTGTTCGTTCTCCCTTTAAGGCCGCTCTTCTCCGCGGCCCGACCCGGACCGTCTCGGCCCGACCCGACCCGGCCCGGCCCGGCTGGCTTACGCGAGAAAGCAGCGCTCGAATAAATCCGCGGGATTATCCGGGACGGGAGAGTGTCCCGGTTCCGGCGCCCCGTTCCCTTTTCTTCCCCGTGGCCTCGGCTCGTAAAGGGACCCTAGGCCAGTGGAAATGGTCCGCGCTGGTCAGACAGTAAAGAAGCAGTCCGCGGCGGGCGCAGCTCGCCTCGCGGCCGCAATCATTTCAAATCCCTTTACACCTGTCCGGCTTTCTTCCTCTATTTTTGTATCCCCGCGTTTTTTAGTTGCCTCCGCGACCGCTCGCTCGTTCCCCGCATCGTTCCCCGGGATTAAACCGACGCCCTCGCCCGAGAACCCCCAGGGGCTTCTTCTTCCATTCGCAACGTGACGGCATTAACTGTTCTTATCGGCGGTAATTGGCCCGGGAAGAGTGCCACTATTTTCGCGACGGTCGTACGTGGACGGAAAGGTTGGCGAGCGCATCGATGTTGCTGAATTAATCGCTTGGCATTGGTTGTAATTTTGATAACAACGGTATGAATTATAGAGGGTATGACTATGCAAAAAATTGTAACCGAACGAGAACTTGCGATTGTATTTTTGACGGTTGTTGTCTCCAAGAATGCTTAATTTCATTCGAATTATTATGATGCTACGATAGCAGCAGATCATACTGCAAAAATAAAATATATATGACAGCAACATTTTTATGCTTTGTTGAATGAGATCATTTCTTATAATTCATTCGAGATACGAATATTTGAAATGCAAAAAATATAGTATAAAAATCAGCGCGAATAAATTCATTTTTGACAATTGATTTACAATTGATATGGGCAGTCAATTATGCGCATTTTCGAGCAGAAGAAAAATTGTCTGCATCGATTCATGGAAATAGAAACTAATTAGCAAGTTTAATCCTTGTTCAGTTGCTTCAAACGATCAAGAATAATACATCGACATCATCAAATTCTTTTAATCTCTAAAAATTCACAGCAATTGTCTCTTTTACTCTTTTTAAGCTACCTTGCGTTCAAACGATGATCGCTGATCCTCCGTCCTCCTCTTTCTCCGAAAATCTTGCGCGATTGACAGTCGCGCGACAGGAGAAGAATGGAATCGATCGAGAAAGAGAAGTTCGGGATTTTGTAAGAAATTCGTGCGGAATCGTAGAAGAGGGGTAAGAGCGCGGATCCGTGGGTAATTGTTGGCGGGGGGTGCGGTGCGGTGATCGTACTAAAACAGTTTGCGCCTCCAGCCGCGGAATCTGACAGGTTTTACGGGGATCGGGCGTCTCTTTCCGTCGCGTCGCGTCGCACTCGAAACTTTTTAATCCCTCGTTTGATCTCCCCAGACAATTCCCTGGCCGGGAACCAGATTTTTATCCACCGACGGTTGATCCAAATGTTCGGTAATCCCGGCCGCAAACATTCTTTTTCAGATTTCATGCCTCGTTTAACTTCGGCTTTCTGCTATCCTCGGGAACAGATGCCACTGTTTGTCTTTCCGTTCGCGATCCGCTGAAACATTTCTTTTTTTTTAACCCTCCATGGGTTAAAATTCGCCGAAAATTCGATATTCCGCGGAATAACTGTTGCCTTCGGATCGATAGCGCATGAACGGCGCGATCAATTACAGATTGTAATTTTTGTACGAAACGGACGTCCTTCTGTTACGATACCGCGTCGATCCAAGGATAAATGTTGCTCCAAGCGATACAGAATTTTCTGTAGAATACGCGGCAAGCTCGGCCGAATTTTTTTAGCGGATCACGAAACGGAAAGACAAGCACCGGCATCCGTTCCCGGGGATTCCAGATAGCCGAAGTTGAACGAGGCGCGAAATCCGTGAAAGAATGTTTGCGATCGGGATTCCCGGGCATTTGGAACAACCTTTGTCGGCGGACAAAGGCGAAATAAATACAAGCTTGTGACTTTTACAGGATGAGAGAAATCAGTCGCTTTCGGCGCTCTGTACGTTCGGTGTGAAATAGATTTTGCATAATGAGAGAGAGAGTTAAGCGGTCGACAAAATCGGTCGAAAATTGAGTCGTTTATTTTGAAAGTGGCATAAGTCACTTTGTTTTCAAGTCGATATATTTAAGGGTTTGCGTTTGAACACGTTTCAAAATATGGATGCTAACTTTCGAGAAGATTTACTTGTATTTGTTACCTCGGGATACTGATATTTTTCTCAGTATAAATCATCTCGTATAAACATTAAAAAATCACCACACTTTGTGCCACTTTCAAAATAAACGGCTCAATTGTTCACGATGTTGAAACGTTAGGAAGCGAAAGATTGTTCAAACCTTGTCGATCAAGATCCGCGAGTTACTATTGCGAGTGTTGATTTCACGCGTGTATCGAGTATGGATGAATTTAGCGAGTGAGAGTGCTCTGTCTAGAATAACTCTGACATAATTTATGGTAATACGAATATGAATATTATACGAGCGACATCCATCTACTGTATGATACGTATTATGTGTGTTATGAAATGTGTTCGTAATTGTCAGCTGTTGAGAGTAATTGATCGAGAGAGAATGTAAAAGCCTCGCTAAATATTTAATCGTTTTCTATGATTCGTCGTACGTATTTGAATAAACAATTGCAGCAAATTCTCCCTAATTTTCCTTTAGCTTGGGAACAAAATTGGACAATTTGGGAAGAGGAGATACGATCATCCGACCCTTTGTGGCTCGTTTTTATAGTTGCCAATTGTCAACAATGTTTAAAAAACATCATTTCTTTATATTTTATCATTCCAATCAACTGTAACTTAAAAATCTGTTTGTATACTAATTTCATAGAAAAACTAGCCACAGAAAAACTATTAAAAAATATTCGAGTCCTTTGAAGCAATTTTAAAAAAGTTATTCCGATCGAAAAAGCGTTGACGCGCTTTCCGAGGCGACTGTATTTTCCGAGGGCTCATGTTTATCATTTATCGTCCTATTCTACCTAGAATTTTTTGTACGGTTCGACTCGTTTCTCAAACACACCTATGAATTAGCTACACCTAAATCAGAAATTACGTCTCGGCACCACGGTCGTCCTACTTTCTCCGAATAAAGCTGTCCGAGGACGCCCCGAAGCAAGACGGAAACTGCAAAATCAGCGTGAGACCGGGCGCCACGGGGAGCCGGCTCGTTGATTTATCTGTTTACCGAGCAGCAGCACGTTCCTTAGCTCTTCCGAGAAGAATTTCGTGGATGAGCAACGATCGTTCCGCGACCGAAATTTCTCCGCGAACAGGAGCAACTTCCGAAGGGCCCGCAAAGCCGCGAACCTCTTTCCACGAGCCTTCTTTAAACCTGTAGACAAATTTGATGGCTCGCGAACGAATCGTCGGGACCGCCGACCAAGTTTTAGGATCTCCGATGAACGTTTTCGCCCCGTTCGAACGACTTCGAGCCCTTCGAACATAATGTATGCTACACGGAAACAATCGCGAAACGTTGCGGCGAGTGAAAAGCATCGTGCAAGATCTAGAGAAACAATTGAGCAAGCGATAAGAGACGCGTGAAATCCGTAATAAAATTATTAAGCGTTGTACACGTAAGGGAAAGGTACTTTGAGAAATACGAAAATATTGTAGGCGCTAAGGAAAAAATTGCGAGGCCTGCAGAAAGATTGCAGGGCCCGTAAAAAATGATAAAGCCCATGAAAACGTCGTTGAACGCGAAGAAAAAAATTGTGGAACTTACGAGAACCTCGTAGAATTGAGAAAGAAAATTGCGAGAATATAGAAAGATTGTAGAACGTGCGAAGAAAACGACGAGTTTGACGAAAATGTTGTGAGATTCGGACAAAGGATCGCGACACCTGCGAAAGAACTGTAACATCAGAGAGAAATCATAAAGTACGATGAATCGTACTTTATGATTAAATTAATAATAATTATATTATATGATATGATTTAATATAATATAATTATATTATATTATATGATTAAATTAATAATATATTAAAGTCGTCGTCGCACCTGAAGAAAAACTCGTAAGAGGTGCAACAAGAATGCAAAGACCCGTGCACACATTTCGAGGTCTAGCGGAACATCGTGCGAAGACGATCCAACGTCTAGAAGACAATGCCGAGTCGTGGTCGAGAAGAAACGATAAAGTCCGATAAAGAATTATGCGAGTGAGAAACTTGTCCATTAGCCGGAAGAAGAATTAGGTCGACGCATCGCATCGAATCGCAAGCAGAAAAGCGGGAAAATAGGAAACTGTCCGGGGTTTTAGGAGGCCCGAGACACGAATTTGCATGACGGATCACGCCGCGTCGTTCGGTCCCGCGAAAAGCAAGATTTATCGGTCGGTGGGATCGCGATCGTAACCCAGTTAGAGCCGGTTGTCTTTCTCCGAGCGGATTCTCTTGCCGCGCGTTCCCGCAGTCTCGCTGAATATCTGTAATGGATCGTATCCGGAACTTCCATTAAGTACTCGAGCATTCCCCTGCCGCCCGGCGCTCGGCGAAACAAAACTACGGTCCGGAGCGGAGAGGTACGGTTCGAAACTTCGCTCTCTCCGCTTCCTAACTGGTACAACTTCTGAATCCCTTATTCTTTCCCCTGATAAGGCACGTTCCTCCGCGGGGCAGTAAGCCGCGCGGGATATTCCGCGCGCCCCGATTAGACGAGAGCGCGCGCGCCTGTTAAAATAGTTCCAGATAAAATTTCACTGTCGGAGTTCTTCTAGCGTCGATAAACATGCGCCGGAATCGCCAAACTCCTCCTACGATTGCTCATTTCCTTGGGACTGCTGCTTCTGCTACTGCTGCTCTTGCTGCTGCTCGCGACAACTTGGAACTTCCTCTATCGATCCGCCATTAGGTCGGCTCTCGCAAATTTAGTACGAACAAGCGAATCGATAGCGTCGGTATCTTCCTTTATGAATCTTTTCGTTATCGTTGTTGGAAGAAGCGAAAGCTTAAATATTGCCGTTCAAGCATGTATTATTATAGTAGAAGATCGTACGAAGCTTAAATCGCGATTCGATCTTGTCATCGTTGTAAAACAATTAGTCGCGTTTAGAGCTCGGTAGTTCCAGTATTTTCTAAAACGCGCGGATTTATGTGATATAATTGGCCACGGAAGAGCTGCAATTTTGCATAAATATTAACCTTTTTTCGTGCAAAATTATATGCATATTTATTTTGCGCGAAGCTCTGCCAACGATTATCCACGAGTCCCGACGAGTCCAAGGCCCAAGGATGGAATATTCTTAACCATCTAATTTCGAGGGAGGATCTGATTAGGGCGGGCATGGAAGCTCGAAAGGCTGCGTGTTCGCATAAGGAAAATCGAAAAGCGACAAGTGCGAGAACACGGGCTTAAGCTCTCGTCTCGCCGGGGACTACATTGACTTATACGTGTCCGTGTTCCGGACGGAATGCAAAATGAGATGAGTAATCCCCGAGCGAAAGGAGCCGGTGGAACAGTTCCGTACCACCTCGGAAGCTGGGTATATCGCGGCAAACTGCACTCAACGGGCCGCGGGCAATTTAATTAATCGATGACAACTTAACGAGCCGGCAACTGCGTCTAGGAAGCGTTTCCGGCACGGCTCGCGATCGGCGCCGAGGATCGTTTAAAGTGCGGGACCACCGCTTACGAATGGTCAGTGATTCCTGCCGGTGCGGAAGGAGTCGAGAATATCAGGCCGGGCCGGGTCGGGCTGGATTCTCGAAAGTGTCTCGTCGCTTCGCATCGCCCATATTTCGGAATATTTTTGAATTTCGTGAACGAAGACCAAACTATTATCATTATTATGTACAGTATTGTATTGTTATATACATTTTATATACATAACAGTTCGTCGAAATTTTGGAGGATCGAGAAGTCCTCGAATTATGAGATATCTCGGTCCGACCTCGGCCCGACCCGATTATTTCACGAGCTTCCATTCACCTCTAGCGACTACTAATACAATAATTTTGTGCAGTGTCAAAATCCATGAAAGATCTGCCGACTTTTCCGAAGCTAAATCGACCGGCAAGCTTTTTCGGATAAATGTGAAGTGTTTGCAAATGATTTTTCACACTATGCCGTCCGGCGGCACCACGCCGGTGTCATGCAAAAACTATCTGTCGTATGTCGGTGGTACCACAAAAACTGAAGTAACATTTGAACTATATTTCTTGGGTGTTAAAAGGCAGCAAACCAACTATAGCATTGTGCTTACTTAACTAAGAATTAAGTACGAAAATTCTTGGACGACTTATCTTAATTTTAGGAATTTATATTACCGCCATCTTCGAAATTTCTTTTTAAATCTAAAATTTCCAAGCTATTACGCCGGCGTCAAACGAAAGAATCGTATCTAAGATCTGCGGACGGCATAGTGTTAATATGATTTTGATACGATACAACGCGCAAAAGTACATCGTCCTCGCTTCAAGAGACGATTAACCCCTTGCCATACCATTATCTTCGCGGTTGCAACGATTTGAACATTTCCGATCGCAAGCGTTTCTTCGAAGAGAAAGGAAACGTTTGTTTCTCCTGTTAGATAGAGTTCTATCACGATTTAAAACAACGGAATAAAATACGACCGGAAAGCTCCATCGCGGAGTCGGTCTCGCGAAAGTGCGGCAAAGGGTTAACGAGGATCGGCCGCAAACATTTGGAGCACTCTCTTCGCATCGTATATCATCGCGCGAGCGACGGTATTCTAAAAATCCGTCATCGATTTTCGTAGATAGGTTATTCGTCCGCGTCACTGTAACAAAGCGGAACGTCGGCAATTGGCAGGATAAATAGTCCGGAATCGGTGCACGGCAACGTTCTCGCTTTCCGTTAAGTAATTACGAGCCCAGTTTCACGCTGCCGATCTCCGAATCAGGTTAACGGCTCAACACGATCCACTGTACCGGGCCCGTTCCACGGGAATGTCTTCGGCTCGCACTGTCCGGGGGAACATAATCACCGTAACGCAAGCCTCAAAGCTCGGATTTGGTTACCGCACGCCGGGATCCCCGCCATTGACCACGAAAAATCCCGACAGCCTGTCGACCAACGGGGGAACGCCTCCAACAGGTACAATTTCAGCTGGATTCGCCTTCCCGGTGAAATTCTCAGACGTCCGGGATCCGCGAACACCCTTGTCTGCACGGCGAACCTCGCAACATTATACCCCGGTACTTGTTAGATTTATCGTTCCGTTCTCCTTTATTTCCACGGCGGATTTCTAGCTGTTTCTTTCTTTCTTCTTTTTTTTTTTACTTTCCACCGTAAGAAAACCTGAATAATACCTGCACCCTTTCGCATCACGAAAGAATCCTGCTTCCGCTCTTTCATTTCACGCGAGCATATTCTCTCCGACCCGGCGGAGGAATTTATTTCGTTGCGCGATTTGTCCGACGAAAGACCGGCCTTGTTGCTCCCGATTTATTTTTCTCGATTTAACGCATATTCAAACTTTCGCAAACGGAACGACTCGGCGATACTTGACAATTGGAGCATTCATTTTGAAAGTGGTGCAAAGTCCATTTTTTTCAGTTATAAATAAAAAGGTTACACTGAATTAATCACAGATTATGTGACTATTATTATTATTATTATTATTATTATATATATATATATATATATATATATATTACATATTATATATATATTACATTATTATTAATATATTATACATTATTATTATATATTATTATTATTATTATTATTATTATCATTTTTTTTAAATGGACTTACACCATTTTCAAAATAAAGTTTAAGTTTGTCAAAGCAATTAAGTGGAGATCATTAAAAATGAAGAGAAATTTCGTGTTAGCAATGGATTGTGTGGGAGAGAAAAATGTATTCGAGTCGAGAGGTCTTTAAATACGATACAATAAAGAATGGCCGAAAGTTGAACGGTTTACGGAGCATAAAAGATATTAATTCCAAGCTGGCAGCATGCGTGGCCGTTCTCTTAAGCTCCGCACTCAGAATTTTGAAAAGAGACGCGTTAAAGGCGCGAAACACCGCGGGCGCGAACCATTCCGTTTTCTTGCTTTCTTCTCCCTCTCGTTCTGGAGATTTTAGCGGGTTTTTCTGGTTCCGCAGTACAGTTCCTAATTCAGCTCCATTTAAATACGAGAACCCCGGGCACGCTCCGCACACAAGATTCTTAAATTCATTATATCCGAGATTAGGTCTGAAAGCGGCGTCGTTAAAACGCTCCGAATCCCGCTCTTCCACATCATAATTGCTCTCATTACCTATATAAGATAATTCACACGTTCGCTCGCCGGCGTAACTATCCTTTCTTTCATTTCTCCAGCTCGCGTTTTCAACGAGGGGAGGAGAACGCGGCGCGGTCAGTTGTCATTATCGTCGCTGTGAACGAATTCCCATTAAATACGGATCGCCGATTATCGCGGTGTATTAAAAAGTCATGCTTCGACGCTTAAATAAAAGAACATTGTTGAAATCATTTTAAACAACTTTTCTATCGCACGCTTCGAACATCCAATATCATTTTTTATTTCTGACGGACACTCGAATAATCCTTCGAAAAAATCGCAATCTCTGCGGCTTTTCGCGAAACGACAGATGTACATTTTTTAATAATACTGCAGCGTTCGCTTTTATCTCAGCGTTATTGCTTAACCGTCGAATACAAATTCGTTGTATTCTCTCTATCCCTGTAACAAAAGCCGTAAATTCTGACTAAATAATAATAATCGATCTGTTCGTAACGGCGATATTTGCAAAGATAGACGAAGGCATCGCCGGAAATCGGGATTAAAAAAGATTATTCGCGGCCGAGAAGTTGCTCGGTTTAATCGAGTGTTCGGCCGGCGCGGCGGTGCGGCGTTTCTATTAAAATTAGCGTACATCTCGGCATATTAAAAAGCTCCGGATAATCCGCAAGATTCCGCCGCGGAACGTTTCCATTAGCAGTCGGACAGAGGCAACCCGCAAAAGCTGCGTCCCTCAGCCCCGGCTGCTCGTTCCGCTGGCGCGTCTCCAGAATTTTTAGGTATCCCCGGCATCGGGGACAGCTTCAACCTACTCCGACGCTGCCTGGTACCTTCTCCGACCGTTTTACGGATAATTACGGCCGAGTATATTATCTAGTAAGAACACCGCGATTGCCGTCCAGCGAGACTCCCTCGCCAACCGAGAATTCTCTTATTATCTCTCCTGCCGCTGGCATCCGAATATTTTTACATTACGCGCGTCTCAACTTACTCAACCAACTTATTCGACTACTGCTACTACTACTACTACTACTACTACTACTACACCGGAATTCCTGCCGCAAAATTGTTTCGCCAAACAGGAAAAAGAGTCGAGATGATACTCTTTACAATAGATTCTGCGACTGTCGGACGTATTTTTCAAAAGATTTTTTTCGTAAGATTCGTCCAATGTTACGAAAATCTTTCTACATTTGTCAAGGTTTCAGGAAACTTCTCTAGCCGAGCATATATTACAATAAAAAATAAAATATATTATAATGATATTATACATTTTGTCCCAAAAATATCTCGCAATCCGAAAGTGGCGGGTTCCTCGGGTCATCCGAAGCAACTTTTTCCTTTATAAAAATTTTCTCCGAGACACCGTTAACGAGTTATCAACGAAAAACAGTGACCAATGAGAGGCGAGCTCGGCTGGCGGGAGGCGACAGAGCCAATGAGCGGAACCGGGCTTCGTGCGCTGGTTGGCTGTGCCGCCTCGCGTCAGCTGTACTCGATTCTTATTGGTCACTGTTTTCCGTTGATAACTCGTTAACGGTGCCTCGGAGAACATTTTTGCAAAGGAAGAAGTTGCTTCGAATGATCCGAGGAACCCGCCATTTGCGGATTGCGGGAAAAATAAAATATATTATAATAATATCGCGTCTCAGTATTCTCAGATTTGCCGGTTTCGATTCCAACTTTTCCGAACATTTCTGGGAGTAATTACCGTAGTTCTGTTTCGTCCTGCAACGACTTGGAATACGCACACAGCCGTTCTCCAATTCACGGAGCGTATCCGTTCCACGTGGATTTATTTAACGCGAATGAAAATGATCGTGGAGCCGTTCGAAGAAGTTCCGAACCCACGAGGTCCATACGGAGAGAGGAAAGAGAGGGCCGGCCATCGAACGCCGGCCATGAAAATTTAATTCGCGCGCGGCCCTCTAAATTTGATTCGGGTCCGGGAAGTTTTAGCGTGGAAGCTGCGGAGCCCGCGATAAGATAACATCAGAAAAGAATTCAATTTTGGAGTTTCGCGTGGCTACGGGTCCAGGGATCCGCGGGGCCGGGGAATCGAATCAGGCTGGATCTCCGGTCGGAAACTTTCCCACTGATCTTCGTCGTTTACGTCTCCGCTGGAAGAAGATATTCGGATCTCGGCCGCAGGACGATAGCGAGATAGCCGCGGCGCGGCGCGGAGCGGAGCGGAGAGGGCGAAGGTGGCGGGCAGGGGCCGAGAATTTCAATCTCGACGAGTCGATAACCGGAAGCCGCCATCGCGACCGAACTTCCGGGGCCGTGAAGGCGCGGAGACCGCGCTCGCTCGGAAACAATGGCCGCGAACCCACGGAACTTGTCGCGGCGCCTTTGACAACTTGGACAGTTAATACTGCGAACGTTTGGGCCTCGAGTGTCGGCTACCAACCCACACCGAGCCTGTTGTTTCTCGCGGCAGCCGGTCGGCTACACCTGTCACGGCCGCGACAATTATCGCGGGACTCGCGAACGCATTCTGCGGACGAAATCTCTCGATGATCGGGCTTCGAGCGGTCCTGGAAACGAATTCAGCGAACTCTCCCTAATTACACGCTCAATTTGTGCACAAAAGTGGGCTATTTGGGAAAAGGAGGTACTATTATTCGAGTCTCCCGGCTCATTTTTATAATTGCCGATCGTCGACAATTATAGAAACTTCTATTCCCAAATTGTCCATTTTCGTTTACAAGCTGAAGGAAAATTAGGAAAAATTTACTGCACGGTGGAACCTCGATTATCCGGGCTAAGCGACGCGAGTATTCGGATAATTGAGCAGTTACAAATCTCCCGAATGGTAAACAATTTGAACTATATTAACATTTTTTGAAATACGAAAATCGATATTCTATTGAAAAATAGCGAAGCTTGCAAATGAATGAGGCATCGGTAAAAAAAGTTGTATAGCCTATACAAACACGTTCTCGGTCTTAAGAAAAGGGTTGTGAGACCTAGAGACGGATCGTAGGATTCGTAGAAAAGTTATAAAGTTTACGAAGACATTGTTAGACCTAATTGACAAAATATCTGCCCATTTTTAAGAAACGCATCTGAAGCAGTGGTCTGTCTAGTGGCGGTCTTAGTCTACTGAACGAGTCACTGCACTCGATAATATAATCTCACAAAATCTGTTCATATTACAACGTAATTTATAATATATTTTGTCATATTTCATGCAATTATCGAATTATATTTCACGCAATGTATTTTTATTCGTTTTATTACATCTGATTTAATGTATTTTAATTTACCGCATCGTATCGCATGCATTTCAATTTCTTCGATAACTTACATATTTGAAAATTCTTCTGATATTTCTCCTCCCTCATATATTTCATCTATTTATCTCGGCAACGAATAGCATCGAGGTCTAACGACAGAGTCTACGAGATTCGCGTCGAAGTTTTCGGCCACTTTCCCTCGTCTTTCGACGAATACAACGCAGAAGGCGGAAAAGGGGGAGGACGGAACGAGGTCTCGAGGTGGGTGGAGGACGTCGGCGCTAGCATGAGCGCGTTAAGCGAACTATTTTCGTAAGTTTAATTGCGGCTGAAGATGACGAGGAGAATGGAGTAGTCGGGGGTGCTCGCGAAACTGCCGCGACGATTATCACGAACGAAGGCCGTCTTACCCCAGGGATTTTTTGCCCGGCACGCCGACTAGTCTCGAATTTGTCTGGTTAATGGAGACCCGGTTGCTCATTAACACACTCCGGCGCTCGCGAACGAGATAATGAACGCGATCTACTGTTCTAGCACTCCCCCGGATAGGGTGCAGCTATTGAAAGGGGAACCGAGCGTTCTCCATGGAAGATTAGGTGATTTTCTCGACTTATTTCGTGTCCTTGCGCCGCTTTGCGTCGAACCGAATTACGTTCTGTTCGATGAAGTTCGCTGAAATATTGGCTCTTCCGTTAGTTAATTCAACCCGACGTTTCAAACGTTTTCACGTTGATAAATTATAGATGAAACACGTTTGATCCGAGAATCTTGCGTTGGTCGAGTCTCCCGGATTTGTTTGGCAAAGTTTGAAAGCGAATTTTTCCGCATCGATACAATTTGTCAATTATATATTCATTTGCTTTTTTATAAAGCTTTTTTCTTGTCGATTGCGAGTTAACATCTTCGCTACACGTTGTATCGTTGTGTCTAGTTCGAAGAGGTTCGAGGGCAAAATTTTCGTTTCATTTTTCTCGCGAAAAGATGGCCATCGTATGCGAGAGATACGAAAATATTTGACACGATACGATGAATTTTTTCCAAGAAATTCATTCAGCGACGAATACAGGGTGTCCGTTTCAAAATAGGTCCTGCAGTCGCATTTTCCAGCCGAGTAAACGGCCGAATGTTTCCGCGCAATCGGAATCCTGTTATTCCGGCGACAGCGGCAGAAATTCCGCGATCTTGATCGATGTCGATCAACATCGTTTCCTGTTTAAGGAAGCGGGAAAACTAACGAGCCCAGCAATTCGGGTCACTGATAAACGACACCGGCGCGTAGATTATCGTATCGCAATCACGGGACTCTTCGCGCGAGTCGGTCGCGAGCCCGAATTTACGTTCATTTACCGAAGGGGGCTGTTTGTTAAATGATTTTCAATGTATGTTTGCGAATGTTTATTCGGACGCGCACAATTGCCAACCGGGATGTTTGCGGAGACGCGTCGGAGGGGCCGGGACGGAACGGGGCCGCGCGCTATCGGCAAAGCTAGCAAATTAGAACGGTAACGAGAATTTATGGGTATAATTAAATGACGCGTGAAGCCGCGAACGAATTCCGCGTAACAGATATCGAACTTTCGAAATATCGCCGCGTCATATCCGCGGGCCGAACGACGATAAGCATCGTTCTTCTTGTCAATCTTCTCCGCGATTAATCACCCGAACCGCGAAAATGTATCCGCGAATCGCTAATTTTTCCCCCGTTTCATTCTCCGAAGCTTCCCTTCGTGCCGAACGAAATGAAATTTCGCGTCGAATCTCCGTCGACTGCCATATTTATGCCAAGATAAATATTTATCCACGCTTCGACTTCAAGGCGAACAACTTGAAAAGTTTCATGAAATTAACGCAGTCTGTTCGATTAAATTAAATTAAATTCGTAAAATTAAGCTGTATCGGATCGATCATTCCGTCGATATTCTTTTAGAATAACTTTTGATCACTAACTCCGTTTCAGATTTCCAGAACGAGAACCATAAATCGCGAACGAATAAAGCATCCCCGATCTATCTATTTTCTATCAGCATCGATCTCCCGGCGGCGATTAATTCGGCGATACCATCCGAACACATGTATTCTCAATGCGCAGTAATTAGCGGCGACTAATCGCGTAAATAAATGAATAAATAACGATAACGGTGTGAAATAAATCAGAGCGTGCCGCGTCGGTTCTGGTCTCGGCCTCGCGATCGCTGGGATCGATCACGGTAGAATAAACACGGTGTTGCTCGGCGAAAAGAACGAGGGGCCAGGCGGCGATCAATTTGTCGCATGGCCGATAGCCGCGCTATTCGCCGCGCTATTCGCCGTGCTCCTCGAAGCGAATCGAAACGCTGATAATTGAATACGTCTGTAATTAGAACGCGTCGTCGACGCTGCCCGCCGCGCCGTTTTTCCCGGGCACAGCCAAGGGCCCCGTTTCACCGTTCGTTGGGCCGGCCGCATCCTCGTCATTATCGTCGTCGTCATCGTTATCGTTATTATCGCTCGGTCGTTGTTTCGCCGAAACTCGACGCGACGCGACGCGACGTTCCCGGAACCAGTCGTGGCAATTACAAGCTCTCGCGAGCGAGAGAGAGAGAAGGAGCAACGTGCTCCTTCGCGGCAATGTCGGCCGTTCTCCCGTCCTAATTCCGCTGGAATTTAATATTTCGATACGCCCCGGGCATGGCAAATATTCCGCCGCGGAAAGACAGCGGCCACCGCCGGCGACGATCGAAAATTTCTTGCACAGACCCGGATAAAATTGTGCTCGCGGCTATTTGGTGACCGACCCGTCTAATCATCGCGATTCTCAGCAATCTCTGCGGACTTCGAATGAATCGATCGCCCGCGATAATTTCGTTCGCGATTTCGAACGCCGATTTCGGTATAAAAACGCATCGAATAGGTACTGTTGCATCGTAAAAGCGGAAAACACGTGCGAAGATAAGGTCGAAAGTTAGCACGAAGTGGTTCCGTTCGAAGTATCGTTTCCGAGACAAAAAGGCGATCGAAAAATTCTTTCTTCTCGACTTATTTCGGCAGCACAGCGACGACGAACGAAGCGAACGTCGTGACATTTCCACGAAGAAATGCGTAGCTCTGGGTGGCTCCTCTGGGTAACTCCGAGGTGCCACGTTTAATTTTCGCAGTAGTCGTAGCCCGTGACCGGTCAGCCCGGATTCGAATCAACGGCAGAGCAACGCGGTCGTTGAACGTCGTCTAAATTACCGAGGCGCGGAGGTGGGACGCGACGAAGCGCGGAGAATAACAGCGGCAAGAATGTCATTAGCGGCCAGGTGGATACGGAAATTAGGAATTCCGCGCGCGGAACGCGGGCTCCTCGTCCCGTGAAATTGATCCGCGGCGACCGAAAGGAGCCGCGGGGTCGCGGACCGGTGTCGTCGCGACGCTAAGATTCGGCCACGGGTTAACGGCACGTAACGATGGAAGACGGAGGATCCGAATGGGCCGTCCATTAAAATTAAACCGCCATTACGCGAACGCATCCCGCGTAATCCCTCCGAGATACACGGCGCTCTGCGACGATCCTGATCGGCCACGAATATAATCGTAATATGGACCTGATCCGCTACTATTCTCTACAGCTGCGTGAACGCTTCCGACGGAAATCCGATTGTGTCGCCTTCCATGCACGTACGCGCGTACACGCAAATACACATACATACACGCTGCAGAATAAATAACTCTGCTGTCCGATCGCATTTGCTGCGTCTTTGTCCTTCGCGCGGAGCCGTCGTCTTTCCCTGTCGAATCTCGACAGCTGCTTTTTATCGTAGAAATTGTTGCAATTACAGTAATGTCTCTCTAATTGACGCTTGGATCGTCCACAAAAATGGACAATTTGGTAAGAGGAGATACGATTATATAGTTAGGAATGGTCAACAACTATAAAAAACGAGCTACAAGGCTCGAATAATCGTATCTTCTCTTCTCAAATTGTCCATTTTTGTGCGCAATCTGAGCGTCAGTTAGGGAGACATTACTGTACTATCAAATGATTTTCCGAAAATTTAAGGAGATTAACTTCGTCTTCGAACAAAGTTTCTGGCAATCCGATGCCTCGTTCTATTTCGTAGATTCTACAATTGCGACAGCTATTTGTTGTTCCAAAGGTTGCCGTAACTAAACCAGATGATCTTAGGAAAAAACCGTCTCGTTGATTTCGTTCACCGATAAAGTTTCGACAACTGCTTTCTCGTTGCAAAGTTTGTTACAATTTAATCGGACTAGTTTGAGGAAACCGAATCATCGATTCCGTCTTCGGGCATAGTTTCCGATACCCTGATGCATCCGATGCTATTTTTCAGCTCACAGAATTTCGACGGCTACATTTTGCCGCACAGATTGTTACAATCGGTCCGCGGATTTTTCTGCGAAATAATTGCAGTCGACCGAATACGAATGCCTTCTTTCCTACGAGTTTCGCAGTCTATACGATTTAGTAGTTTCTCGAATTGCCTCGGCTGCCTGGATGTCCGATCAATGCCTAACTCACTCTACTTCGATAATTGCGAAACTTCGTCATCGCTGAATTCTCACTGTTCAAGGTTTCCGCGTTGTTCCGTACGGCTTTCCGTCCGGTTTCGATAGTTGGTCCTGTAGATTAAATACGATTCGATGGCGAACGAAAAGATGCGTACTTAGAAAATGCAGAACAGCGTTCAGCGTTTTATTTACGATCTCGATCTCGACTCCGATATACGAACAGTGAAAATATCAAATCGGATCTAAGAGAACGGAGGAAACGATATTTCGGACGCATCGAAAATACGAGATCGTAAAGCGTCATCGAGATCATAGAATTCGAAACATTGGCGTCGATTGAAAGATCGTTCCGATTGGAAAGCTGTCCGACCGACGCAACGCCGGATCTACTGCGCGAGACGAAAGCGCCGTTCTAATTCGATATTTTCTGCACGACGATGCATTTCATTTCCGCGTCTGGCGTTCCGAGAGCGGGGCATAGACAGCGACAAAAGATTTCCCATTCACGCGTCCCATCCTGTCCCGCATAAATTATGAGCACCTTTGTTCCTGTCGACACGGTGTGCAGCCCGGATCACGGTGCACGGTGATTGGAAGTCGATATTCCGCCGATATTATCGATTATCGCCCTGTCTGTGGCAAGATTAATGATAATTAGTGAGCGTCCCGTGTATGCTCGCCCCGTTGTCGACTCTTCTCCCAGGATACTTTGAATTTCTTCCAACCGCTTGCCAATACCTGTTAACAGATACGCGTATCGACGCCTGTCGTTCTTCATCTTTCGCCGTCCTTTCCTAACGTTCGAACGACGACGATCGCCGATCGACGGAACATCCGCGAGATATCGACCCGGTTGACGGGACATTAGCAATCGCGTTAACGTTAAACTGGTATTAAAGCGATATCGAGGTTCGACGAATCGAATTCGATCGCGATTGGACGCGAAGCCCGTTTCGCAACGAGACGAGCGGAATTAGAAAATGAAAAGCTCTAGTCTCCCAAGCGTTCGGACTCTACACCGATGGAATACAAATTTTCTACGCTATTTGCAACGAATCGGATCGATATAGAAATAGATTTCCTTTCTTAATAATTCGATCGTCTATCCTATAAAAAATTCTCCGCGACCGAAATAATTTATTCGACGAAATCGACGAGGTAAAATATATTGAATTTCGTTCGTTCCGAAGCTGCGATTAAATTGCAATAAAATTATTGGCAATATAATTACAAATTTTGCAGTTTAGACGCGTCTCTTTTCTAATTTCGTCCCTCGACTCGATCAAATCTTTTTACACGTCGCTGATGATTCGTAGAACGATCCGGATCAACCGTTGTTCGCGATTTCTACGCTCGTCGCACCCCTACAGCGAGGCTGCTGGCGGGTTTAATTGCACGAAATTTGTGCTGGCCGTGTCAACAAGAATCTCTACGGGGAATTGATACAATCGCATGCAACAGTCGTTAATTTGCGGTGTCGAAACACATGTCATGTTCACGCGGGACTTGCCGTTTTTTTTTTTATTAATTACAATCGCGCCCGACTGCCTTCAAATGGGCGACGCGCGACGATCGCTGTTTATCCCCCCCCCCCTCGTATACGGTGGAAATTTACGCCAGCGACGCGATCCGATATTAATTAAAATTTTAAAACGGTAATTGTGATGCGCGACCCGCAGCCCAAACAATGCCGGCGCGGCGCCGAACGCGCGAGCCACCGATGAAATACGAAACGGCCGGGGACTCCATGAACCGTTTCCCTAATCCCGTCGGCCTCCATATTTTCCCATCCTCTTCGTTCCTCGTTCACCCCCTCGTTCCCGCACTCGGTGTCCTGGTATCGTCCAACGATTATTTAATTGCTGCTCTGGCATTTCCGAATTAACCCCTTGCCCTACGATTTAAGTTTCAATAACGCGTACCGCAAACAACAACAACAAGGTTAGTCACACGTTAGTCACGTTTTAGTAGTCGGTCGTTTTTAATTCTGTCCTGGCAAGTATATAGAAAGATCATTTAGACGCTCAGATTTATATATATAGACGATCAGATTTTAGACTATATTTATTTATATAGACGATCAGATTTAGACGCGAAGATCTGGAAATCATGGAAATTGTTAGGAAGATTCGGAAATGATTAAAAATGATTTGGAAATTACGTTGATTATTCTAATTAATTTCTGTAAAGCTTAACCGTTTGAGTCCTAAGCAGCACGATCGCGCTGTTTAGATCTTGTGTCGCGATCAAACTTTAGTGACGCACGTACATCCTATAACTCTACCTTTTTTCTTTTTTTTCTTTTTGTTTTGTTTGTCAATCTCGACGAGCGCTATCGCGTTTGATTTTCTTCGCAATCAATTAAGAATCACTCTAGTGCAGCTTACTCGCTCACCGTTCGAATCAAATAATCGTCTTCGTATGCATTGTTTCACACTTATTTTGTCTTCACATCGATTTACAATACAACAGTGTTAACAATATGCAGACGGAATATGCAGTATCCGACTCTGTACTACAGCACATATCAGACTCTGCCGTCCAGGAAAATAGCCTCGCGCAGAATTCAGCCGTACCTAAAAGGAGAAAGAAACGTTTTCTTATACAACGCTTTCATCATAGTTTTACTTGTAGAACACAGCGGCGAGGAGCGCACCGATATATGCGGGACACCGTGTACGTTTTATCGGCACCGTGACTCGTTCGAGAAGCGCTTCAATCAGCCTTACCGGTTCTCGTCGGTGCACCGCGGGCCATATCCTGTCGGAAGAAAGGAAACGCCGTGGTTGAAAAGACACACGCGGCGGGCCGTGGATGTAACGTAAGACGTCGGCCCTGCACGGGAGCTTGTAATCAAGTTAAGCCCACCCCAATTCGTTACGAGGCGGCAGCCTGCTCGGAATTTCAAACGTGCTCCGGTACGTTGCGCGACGGTAATCCTTATCAATCAAATTTGCTCGGCGAACAGGGTTCGGGGCGCCTCGCTCCGCCTCGCCTCGCCTCGCCAATGCCGCGCGCCGCGCCTGTGGGATTTCGTCGGAAAAACGTGTTGCTCCGCCGGGAATGGGTCGTGGCTTAGCGGGGAAACTTCCGGCAAGCTGAAAGCTTTATAAGCTCTCGATACGCTCGAACCGGCGCGGCGGGTGCCGCCACGAAACCCTGCGAAAACTTCGGGTCGCGGTGATCGCGAAATTCGCCGGTGCAACTTTCTTCTCCCAGCCATCTTTCAATCAACGGATAAGATGTTACCGCTAACAAGCTTTCGGCGGCGCGCGGAACAAATATCGCCGTGTTTTCATCGTTCCCGAGTCAAATCTGCTGGAAAAAATGCTTCCGTCGGGCGACGGGGAACAATTACATTGTCCAGGTCACTGTCGCAACGCTGCTTAATATTCTTAGCGATCGTGAATCCTAAGCAATTCCAAAAAGATCTGAAAAAGACAAGGATGTACAAAGAGTGCGATCCCAAAGTTAACGCCTCCAATTCCCGCAGATCGAGTTCAAGAGCCACGTATTTTGTCGGCCACGTGTGTTTTCCCGGCGAAATCGATCCGGTCGAAGGAGCCCGGGGGCCACTCCATTAGGCTGGAGCAAAGGGCCGCGGCAGCAAAGGGCTAATACGGTGAACAATAATTCCAAAGGAGCCCGGCCCGGACAGCTGACCAAACAAGCTCGTTGCCGGTGACACGAGACTTATGGTAATTTTATAGGAAATCAATGGGTCGACGCGACGGTTTGCTCGTCCCTCGCCGCATAACGTCGCGTCGCGTCGGTACACGTCGACGAAAGCACGAATCGAATATTCGAAAACGTACGCGAGTAGGTTCGCGGGTACGCACGCGGGCCGCGTTGTTCCACCGGAAAATACTGTTCCCGACGTCGGCTCCGGCCCGCCGGAAAATATTCCCGGCCTCTTGTTTTCGTTTCGCCGGACAAACCGCGGACTCGATACGGAAAAATCTGTTTCCCAAATTGATCGTGGCCGAGTGCCGGCTCGTTCGCCCGGCTCGAGCCGGATAACGAAGCGTATTAAATTCGACTCGCGCGCTCTTTTCCGCTTTTCTGTTCCGCGCGAAGCACCGCGACTTCGAGCTCGATGGAAATCTGCTGCGACCTGTTCCAATAAATGGGGAGGAACGAGAAGCCGGCGTGTCTCTCCTTTGTGGGAATCCGGAGAGATCGAACTAACAAGGAGGAAAGAGATTCATTGTTACCGTTTAACCTTTGGTATATCGTGTCCAGCGTGATACCGCTATTTCATTCGAGATTATTTTATTCGAGAAAATCTGGACGATTTTCTTTCGGGCAATTTTATCTTTGAACCGCGTCGATCGTACGAGCTGGCTTTCTGTGTTTAATAGCAGTGTGTAATAGACTGCATTCTGCTTGCATCATGTCCGACCAGTCGCGAACATCACTGTGCGAATGATTAGAAACTCCAAATTAAAATAGAATTATTATAGAATTAAAATATAGAAAATAGCACGAATTTATTCGCGAAGCCGTAATTGAACGGAGGCCTGGGCATTTTATTCGGATTGTTATTAAATATTTATCTACGATAGTTGTCTACTCTTTTTGGTGGAATATTTTATTCGAAAATAAAAAACATCCTCGCCGACAACCGTCGATGAAAATAAGAATTCGGCGTGAGTATAAAATAAATTGTGCCGGAGCGAACGATGTTCGTTAGGAAAGGATCGTTTGAAGCGGCAAAAAAAGGCGAGCGATATGCTTGGGCAAACAGCGAAACGGCGAGTGAAGGTTAGGCAAAGATCGTGATCAGGCTGCGGGATCGGTCGCCGCTCGGCCGTTTCATTGGATCGAAGGCGAGCCGGCACGATTTTCATCGAATTTCCGCGGCGCTTACCAGCCATCCAATCCGCTTTTAATTGGGTTATTAGGCTCCCATTAAACCGGACACGCGTGGCCACCAGCGCCGATCACCTCTACGCACGGGCGTTCGCTTCAAAACACCGAACCTAACGCAATTAAGTCGGCGATCAGGAAATCGCAATCCGGTTGCTCGAGCACCCGACCTAAATAGTTAATAATTGCGCCGGCACCGACGCTGGCGCCGGCGCCGCGGGTAAGAGAGAGAGAGAGAGAGAGAGAGAGAGAGAGGGTGGTCCGCTTCGTTTCCGATTCCCCTTCGCACGGAAAATTGGAACGATCCGCGGGATTTCGTTTTCGGCGTGTTTCGGGCGCGCCCGCCCAGCAACGCTCGGCTTTTCTTGTTGCGATTTCTTCGATGTCGGATCAGCTTTTTCAAGGGCTCCGAATTGCCGGGAAAATGCCCGGAAAAATATGGAACCGCCGGGGCTTTTTTTTCTGCATGGAAAACGCGCATTGAAATTCCCGGTACGGAAAAGCCGTTTTTCAAGCGTCAGAGAATTTTCGTGCGACCGGATTTCCGTGTAACAATAAATATCCAGCCATTTTTTTTCCTCGATTTTGAAATACCATTTATTGCGGGAGCCGCGCAAGTAATTCCGCGTTTTCCATCCTGCGGAACGAGGACTCGAATGGAATTGCACGGCCAGCGGAAATTGTTTTGCGCGCGTTCGATGGTCAAGGTTATGCGTTTTGCAGAGAATCGTGTAAATATCTTTATCAACGACGGATACAACAATTATCGTAATCATTCGTGAACGTTAACGATAAATATCAATGTCAGCGTGCATATAAATTACCGAGATATGTAAACAGCATTTTCACGATTTTCGTTGCCGGCTCGGATAAAAAAGTTGAATAAGACCATCATTTTTTAATTCTTCTATCCTGCCAATAAATGGCAATTTCTGTAAACAATTTTTCTAGCCATTATCTAGCGAAGCTAATCCCTGTAACATTCCAACAAAATTTAGACCGTTTGGTCCAATTATAAAAAAGTTGCTCCGTTTTAAAAGGTGGACGAATACTTTCTACGGACACTGTACGTACATCGAATAAATAACTCATAAATGTATCCTCACGATCTGAATAAACGTAAATTAAATGATTAGCGACAAAAATAGTACACCCAGTGTTAAACATCCGAATATTATAAACCACCTTCAATCGAGTTGCACCTCGACCCTGCTGTGGGAACAAAATGGTCGCACGCTGCGCTTCACGTGGTCACCGGTGATACTTCCTGTCCCCGCGTCTTTCCGCCCCGTGCCCTCCGCGCCCATTCGTGGCGGAAATACACGAAATCGGAAATAGTGATGGGGGTGGAGCGGAAAGTTGATAGTTGGACGCGAAAAACATTCCACGAGCGGTTCACGGACGACCAATTACGTCGCGGAAACTGCCATCCATTAAAGTCCCCCCTCCCCCCTCATACTGTCCCTATTAGTTCCCCGTTTTTTCCCAGCCTGTTCCCAACCCTTCACTGTCGTTCTTCCCGCTCCCCCCTCGCCGGGCACGCTATCGTTTCATCCGATCGAACGGATTAATTGCGAACTGATAGTTTGTTACGATACAGCGGGCGGAAATTACGCGCGTCCCGTAATTGCGGAGAGAGATCATTTCTGATCGGGACGCGTCGCATGTGTCGCGGATTTCTTTTCCGTTCGCGTCGCTGCAAAAATAATGCGATCCGTTCGCTTTGCAAATCGATGTTCCGATGGAACTGTTGCTGGGTGAATTATCTTAAGACGTAGGAGTAAGTAATAGCAGCAAATAAATAATAATAATAAATAATAGAATAAAGTTAATAGTATAATAATATAATAAGAAATAATAATAAGCAGTAAATAGATAATAATAATAAGAAATAATAGAATAATAGAATAAAATAAATAGTATAATAATGTAATAAGAAATAATAATAAGCAGTAAATAGATAATAATAATAATAAGAATAAATAATAGAATAATGTAATAAGAAATAATAATAAGCAGTAAATAAATAATAATAATAATAAATAATAGAATAATACAATAAAATAAACAATATAATAATATAATAAGAAATAATAATAAGCAGTAAATAAACTGAAATCCTAATCTGAACGTGTCGTCGATTTCCTAACCGGAAATTCCTGTTCGAGACAGAAAATGTAACTTTATCGAATGCCCACCCTTTTTAATTCAATGTCTGGTCGAACGCACGGATTTTCCCGATTTTCGCTGCTACGTCGCGAAAATATGAATAAGCGGCGTAAAAAACGCGCACGGAATTTCCAGAAAAATCGCGGCGGGAGAAGAATTTCGAAAATATGAAATTCGCCGAGCGCGCGTCGGAATGGGCCGGGTCAATGATCGAATCAAATAACGTTTTTAACAGAAGGGCATCATCGATCGGATCGGACAAATGACGCTCGTAATTGCAAATATGAACGTTGTAATGAAAAATGCCGATGGCAATCCGGTCAGCGCGCAACACGCGTTGCGGTGGCTCCGCGCAACGCGCAGCCGTTCGCTCGAATGCGAACCGCGTAAATGGGTTTCGAAAGTGCGATAATTAATTTCGCCGGTCATTCGAGCTATCGTATTACCTCGATATTCGCCTCGGGGATTTTTGTCGCGCGGCGCACCTAAGAGCGCTTCAAAGGTAATTCGCCAACGAGCGACTCGCTCGCGGGGATAGTCGTAGGGGAGGAAAAAAAAGCCGGATAAACGGGGCAACATAGGCGTGGAAAACGGCCGACTCGATTGAAAGTGTTCGAAACAGGTCGATTTCGAGTGAGCCATTCGAGGCTCGAGTGGAAACTCGATTCGTCTGTCGGAACAGAATCAATGAGTGTGCCCGGTAAAGAGTTCATCGTAATTACGGTGAAACCGGGAAGGGAGAGGGGAGTGATAAGGGGGACGGGGTCGTCGAATTCGCCCGGTAACGAGGGAAAATATTTCCTAAAGTAAGATTGCCTTCCTAGCCGTGCCCTTTTCACCGTTTCGATTTTTAATCGCACTCGCGCCCGCAAACGCTTCGTTCCGCGTTCGACCTTTCACCGACGATTCTCCTAAATCGGAATCGAAGTCGGCAGATCCGAGAATACTAAGTCGCGATTCTTTGGGCCTTGCGGCTCGTTTTTATAGCAAACTCGGGATAGTCTGCAGAAAAGACAGCGGCCAGAATAAAAAACGATGACTAATTTTTTGCCACGTTTCGAAGGCAATTCGGAGGCCACGCGACACGATTCGAAGGCAATTCGGAGGCCACGTGCCACGATTCGAAAGCAACGCGGACCAATTAACATTATGTTCTACGGTAGATGTATCGGTAAAATCGTTCGCTCTTTCCCTTGCAAAAGAAAATACGCGGCTACGTTCGACGATATTTACGACCTCCGTCGCGAATGAATTTAATTAGCAATAAAGTCGGGAAGCAGCGTCGATTCAATTAACAATTTCGCGCGGAGGTATCCACGCGTTTCGGTAATAGTATTAGAAACGCCGCAAAAGCTTCCGGAGTGAAACCAGCAAACTTCATACATTACAAAATTTAATTTCGCGAAGTGAAGTTTGATTCTACGTACCGAGGTACGCCGTTAGGTATAAAATAGCGACCTCGACTTCCTCTTCTACCAGGGGTTTCACGCAGAGAATTATATTAGTTCTATAGAATTTGTATAGACTCGAAAAGATCGAAAGAACGAAATAATTTTCTGAAATTCTTTCGAAGTTACTTCATCATTTTATTTCTCGGGACGCTTAAATCTCCGGAGGAAACTTCGTTTCTTTGAATTCTCGTACACGATCCTTGTCCCTTGAAATTGCAGACAACAAGGGAACTGGAAAACGCTGTCACATTTTTCTAAACTTATTAACTCCGCGCTGGTCCGAATTCTTTGTACGGGCATGCAAATGCCAACCTCCGGACATAAATTTTACAAAGAATTCGCGATCTAAAAGAAAATGAATTTCCTCTGATGCAGAAAGCAGGAGTTGATAACCTCGACCCATAAACTTCTCGACGACGACGAAGATGCAACGGAACAAGATGCTTCTTTAGCCGCATCGTGGCCAGAAATGAAATTATTAAAAAATACAAAGAAACGCTGTTTCACCGCGGAAGTTACACCGAAGCGCTGTACCGATTTGAAACGAATTTCTGTTCGATTCTCGTCGCATGCGGCGAGAATAAAAATATAACACCGTTATTCTTTGCGAATTCTATCGGTTCGTAAAAGCAACAACGAGACATTTCCTCCAATACTGATCGAATTTGTAATATTTGGCGCGAGTAACGCACACTTACATCGAATAAATAACTCGCATATTAATCTTTGCGATCCGAATAATCGTAAATTAAACGATCGGTGAAAACCTGGCAAACTTAGCGTTGAACAGCCGGGTATTAACCCTTTGCACTCGAAGCTCTATTTTAACTGTAAATATAAAATCAGTTTTCTTACTTATAGTATTTTTATTTTATACGATAAAATGCATTTTATGCATATGAAATTGATTCTTGGGACTCGCGCAATAATTGCACTCTTAACAATTTTTTAAATCTAAACTTTGTCAATATCAAAATTCTCGTAAAAGATGATACAACAAATTTTAGTGGTACCTCAGAGTCACCACTCGAGTGCAAAGGGTTAAATTACCTTCGCCTCGCATCTCGCACTCCCACGCGACGCGTGCTGTGCGATAGCAAGCGTTTTGGACGCGCCGCTCCGGCGGCCGAGGATTAAAGCCGAGTGCAGCCACATCCGGCAAATTTGCCGGAAAATCTCGAAACAATCTACCGTATTAGCAGCCGGAATGTTCACGGCAAATCCCGAGAGAAATCCGCGATCAAACGGGGCTCCGCGAGCCGAACGATTCAAACGCTTCGGCGGCTCGGCTCGGCTCGGCTCGGCGCGGCGCGATTTAAAGTCGGCGAAGACGGCGAGGCGGCGCGCAGATGTTTCCACGGCGTAAATCCCAGATACGGAAAATGCTGGAAACCCTCGGGGGCGTAATTCGCAGCGGCAAGACCGTGGTTCCGGTGCCGCGGAGGTTTGTTCATCCGCGCGAACGGGACTCCGGGCTTGGCTCGCTCGTTTAAGCGGAGTTTAAGTGGCTGGTCGGCCTCGGTCGCGCGGCCACACCTGCCCGTAATTGTCCCGATATTTGCCTCCTGGCCCCGGGGCCGTTCTCCGCGGTTCCATCTGGAGCTTATTTATTAATTGACCCTAAATTCCGGCACCGAAGTGCATCCAGCCCGGCGGTTCTCAGACGCGGAGCCGGGCCGAGTCGGGCCGAGCCGAGCCGAGCCGAGCGGAGCGGAGCGCGCCCGATGTTCACCGGCTCGTGAAACGCTCGGAGAGGAGGAACACAAGTTGAATGGGGTGATAATGAGCGTGATAAAAGAGAGCACTCTCGGGAGCCGAGTGCTGGAACGCTCTGATTTCGGGATAGAACCGGGACAAACCGGATCGCGGTCCGCGTTTTTCGATGCTTATTGCGGCTCGGCTTCGGAATAATTGCGATCCCAGGACCGTTAATGACTTTCTTACGACGCGCAAGTCCTGCTACCATCGATCCAGACGAGATACGTCGCCTGACATATTTTCCCGAGAAGACTGCTTCACGCTTTCGCGGTACTCGAGACCGGTTTGGTCCTGCCAAGATTATTTATTGTTCTAGTTTCGGGTAGCGGTGCGGGTTACTGTGGGGTCCTTTCGGTTCGTTTGATCTTTGTCTTTGTATTTATCGAATTCTGCGAATATAATTAATTATGAATACATCGATATTACATTCATTTACAAGACAAATTTGATATATTTCATTCGATAAATATAAAAACGAGTGTGCCAGAAAACAAACGATCCAATGGATCAGCTCGAACGTTGATTTTCAAAGCTGAGTAAATTCTAGATACAGTAATTTCTCGAAATTGTCCATTTTTGTTCCCAAGCAGAGGGACAATGTGGGAGATTCTGATCCTCTTATGATTAAACCGCGGATCTTTAAGCAAAATAAAAGCTTTTCAACGCGATTGTAAGAAACGGAAATGAAGTAACAATGTATATTTCCTCTTTTAACAATTTTAACAAACCCAAGAGAAGATAGCGACGTTATTAAATTTTTTCACGCGCGTTTACATTTTGCTATCCTCTTTTTCTCGGATTATTTCTATCATAAATGCATAAAATCCGCAGAGTCTACGTACGACACACCATTCGCAAGTCTTCAATTCGTTCGTTACAAATGTTACCATATTATTTCTGTCGATCAGCCTCGATTGGATTTATAATCCTTCATTTCCGTCGCGAACGCATCGAATCCGCAGTCCATTTATCCGCAGTTCAAATAATACACGCTGAAACGAATCACGTCCGATACATTCTCCTCCGGTGTTCCGCGTTCTCATCGATTTAAGAGGATTCGCATAAATACCTGCAATTTGCTTACGATTCGTAACGTAAATATTTCTCTTTGATGCTACATCGCTTCGCGGTGGAGGAAAGCGCGATTTCATCGAACCTCGATCTCCGGTTAATTGCCGTTCCCGCGAAGAAGATATCGATTACGATGAAAGATGGAACATTTGCTTCGCCAACCATCCCGCGTGTTTCAATTCCGACGCGGCAACGGCCGCCCAGCAAATGAGCCGTTTATTTTGAAAGTGGCATAAGTCACTTTACCGTAATGAAAAGTGGCGATTTTTTAACGTTTATACGAAATGATTTATACCGAGAAAAATATCGGTATCCTGAGATAACAAATACAAGTAAATCTTCTCGAAAGTTAGCATCCATATTTTGAAACGTGTTAAAACGCGAGCCCTTAAATATATCGACTTGAAAACAAAGTGACTTATGCCACTTTTTCTCGTTCTCTTCCACGCTTATCTCAATTTTCTGCGGACGCTGTCGCGTAGGGTTGAATATTTCAGTGGACCGCGGGGGCACGGCGGCGCTTTCAATTTCGCCGGGGGTGAGGCGAGGATCCGACTCTGGGTTCCTTGACGGATCGCGGTTTTGACTTTTCAATAATCGGGGAGTGGCGTCGATATGCAAATTCCCCAATTTCGTCGATGCGGCAAGATGAAGTACACCGGACCGGGATAAATCACCGGGGTCAGTTTCGAGCGGACAGATTTATCCGGATAAATTCGGCTCGCGCCGGCCACACGCTGCCGCTACGGTTTTATCGGGAAAGGAATCGCCAACTTATACACCGAAATCCCGCGAAAATGATCGCGCTCGCAAATTAATTCGCCCCCCCCCCTTCTTTCCGACTTCGCCGGTAATTGTTTCGAGACAGCCGTCTTTGGAACGCGTCAACAATTTCTGCGGATTCGTCGCACCCTCCAAATAATTCACGTTCTTATAATAATTCTAATAAAATAATATATAAAATAAAAATAATATATAATATATCAAATAATATATAATAATTCTTCGATACCGCAGGAAAAAGATTGAATCGTCGACGAAACTGCGATCGATTAAATAGACTCGATGGAACGAAAATGTCGAGAACTTCGATGTGTAAAAATATTCGCGGAAACTTATGAACTACGATTTGTTACATAGACGACACGAGGCAAGAACGGCGATGTATCACGGAAATTCATTCGGTGATGTATGCTAATACGGTCGAATTTATAGCATAATCTCTCCATAGCTGAGAAAATAAAATTATCAGGATATACAGCTGAATGCGAATGTTTCTATTAAACGACTTAACGGCGCGATTGCCATGAATTATTGCGCGTTACGCGCAGCCGAATTATCGGCTTTCGAAAATTCATTCCAGTCGAATCATTAAACCTTCGAGCGCTCGGCACGTACCTGCTACGATCTACTCTGATTTTTATAACACTAATACAATACGAATGCATTATTATCTATTAAATATAATATAATGATAGAGAGATATGCTTCCCGTTAAACTTTCTCGTTTCAGTCGACGCTTAAAAAATTAACGCGAACGAAGAGTTTGCTTTTAGTTCTGTTGCGGAAATTATGCACCGAGAATACAAAAACGACGCCACGGTAAAAAGCGGAAAATTTGCATAAGATGCGAGTGAAGAAGCGCGTTCGCCATGACGAAACGAATCGAAGTCCTCGTTAACTCTTCGAAGCACGATGCGACGTTTTTAGACCCGCGTGGCCCGGTGGGAGTATTCGAGTCCCGCGAATTGAACTGAATTATTATTATTTTCTATGCTCTTATATTACGCGATTCCTTCGTTAATAAAAGTATACCGATTTCGTTCCATTTAAAACGCGATAAAATCTCTGCGCAACACGTGGGTCTATTTTATTTCCCGAGATCCTGTGCCCCAACGAGTTAACGCGGCGCGATGCATTATCGCGGCAGCGAGGCTCGCAGGCGATTTAATTAAAAAGTTGAACCGATGTTCGAAAAATTCGGGCACGCGGCCGCGAATGAATGCGACGCCGTCGTTCCGTTATCCGGCGACGAGTTTCGACGAGCGAAACGGCGAAGCCGATGGAACGCGTGAAATCCGAACGGATCGCGAAACCTCCGCGATTTTCCGGCGAAATTTTCGCGCGGGCTCCGCGTGCCGGAAACGGAAAGTTTGCGAGGCTCGCGAGAGATCGCGCCCGTCCTACAATTATTCACCGGCTGTCCCGGCGTCGCTTCGGACCGATCCGAGAGACGCGACTCTGACATTTTCCGCGAGAATCGAGATTTTCCGGCGTCGTTTCCGCCGCGTTCCGTTCTCGTCTCGTCTCGGCCGTTCCGCCTCGCTCTGTTCTCCATGGAAAGGAACTCGTCGAGCCGTGGATAATCCGCGAGCGAAATTATGGGAAACATCCTGCAGATGTTCTACCTAAGATTCTGGAACGACGCGCGCCAACTATGCGAAACACTTTGCCGTTGCCTCCGGGGGCTATTTAGCGGCAGTCGCTAACTTTGCGGATAATCAACTATTCGAAAATAATATTAACGCGCAGTTCACGGTTCCGGTGCCTCCGCGGTTCACGGAAAAATGCCCGTGGATTAATCAACAGGCTCGTTAAAATCGCTTGGAGGCTGGCCATACTTGTTGCTGGTTGTTCTTGTCTAGAATCAACGCTTCGACTGCCGCGTTATCCATACATGGCCGGCGGAATTGCTCCCTCGAATTATACTGCGAAGTTACGAAAGAATTTTTATCGATTCGGAAACGTATTCCGTCCGATATTTCTTCGAAGACGACTTCTCCTGGACCGTACCTATCTTTATTAAATATATTCATTCCAATTATTACGGTTCTAGTCCACAGACATTGTGCTTGGTTCAAAGAAGAACTAGACGGAAACGTTTCTTTCGCACGATTAAATAAGTGACGTTCGAATGCGTCGAACTTTGTTATGTCGTCTCCAATCTGCGAATTTTGTATCGCTTCGAAAAAGCAAGAAAAAGAAATGGCACCCTCGATGATCGTTAAATGAATGCCATTATTATATCAAATAAATGTATTGCTCGTTAAATAAACGTCATTATTATATTAAATAAATGTATTTCTCGTTGAATAAATGTACTGTTCGTTGTAAAAACGAACCGCTCGTTAATTAAGTCTAATGTCCATTAAGTAAATGTAACTTTCATCAAACAATAATTCGATAATATTCGTTAAATAAGCGCATTTTTCACTAAATAAATATAACGTTGATTAAATAAACGCGTCGATCGTCGAATGGAGCCATAAATAATATCGAAGACGACGCGAACGTTAAATTGATTCGTGAATCGTGCACGAATTTCGGTCCAGATTTCTTCTTCGGCGCTTCAAAGGGAAGCACTCTCGTCGGAGGCATCTCTTAGGAGAGACGGCATCCAGGCAACAACTTTTCCGTTTCGTTAAACGGGCTGCAGCAGAAACCGATTTCCTCGGAGTTACGCGAGCAGACACGCAATTCCGTAAGTGGTGTAAGCAAACGCGTCTCGAGAAACTCGGCGCGCGACACTCTTCCCGCGAAATCCGCGATTCTCGGGACACCCCCGCCCGCCGAGGGAGGACACATGCAAACAGCCTCTCGCCTTATCCCAGACAGACGACAGAGCGCGTACTCTCCGTCCCGGAAGGATTCGTTTATCCTGCGAGTAAATTCCGCGATACGGTTCTTTCTCGCAGCGGTCCTCGAATCGCTGGGTGCCCCGCAACCCTTGTAATCGAATACCCGTCGAGATTACACAGGTTCGCACTTAATTCGCTTGCCACCGTCGCTGCGCGCCCCTTTGGGCTTCCTTCTCGCCGGAAAAATCATCGATCGTGCTCGCTGGAAATCGTTCAGGCTCGTTTTTGCACGCTCGCTGGGAATTATTCGGCCTCTTCTTCGTTCATCGACGGCGAGAACTTTCTGGACGAACTTTTCGAATCCGATGCGGCGTCGTTCGACCAATTTTTACACGATCAAATTATCGTGCATTCTACGCGGTTTTATGGGCAATCTTATAAGCGAGTTTGACTTTCTCTCGCTCATAAGATCGTCCGGATCGAACGATATTCTTGGACACGAAACGGCTTTAAGTGGAATGAAACATTATTTGGCGATAAATTAAACACACCGGCTAATCGTAGAAACGTAAAAGAGTAGTTATTAGTCTGCGCAATTGCCGAAAGGTGTCCACAAGGTGTCGGAAGACTGAAACAGCGATGCTCGAACGATCGAAGACATCGACCGCAGCAAACGCGACGAAAGACGCGCGTCGACGCAAAATCTGCTTTTCAAAAACTACATCAATTTCCGAACAAATGCCGACTGTCTCCTGACTGGACCAGAGTCGAATCACGCAGGATTTCCGCGAGCGGCCACCGTCCGGCCTCGACGAGGACCGGCGCAATCAGCGCGCGAGCAGCGTATCGTGGAAAAAAGCGCGTTCGCGGGCTCGCACGGACAAACGGGGGAAAAAAGAAGGGAGAGAAAGAGATCGATCGGGCACGATCGGTTAACGAATTTCGTGCGGAGCCACGCCGATTGAAAAATTCGATTCCGCGGCGCGGCTCGCGATAGGAAGAAAAATAAGCCGGCTAAACGCCGCGCCGCGCCGAGCCGGCGGCTGTGCTCCCTCTTCGTTTCCCACCGGAGCAAGGTTAATCACTGGACGCGACGCGCGTATCATTTTTCTTCTCTTCCTGCTCGCTGTTTTTTTTTGTCTTTCGTTCTCTCCGCCGCACAGATAAAAAATTTTCAACCAGCGGCGTTCTATCCCGCGATTTCGCAGAGGACCCGACGCGGCGCGCGCGGTGATTCATTCTCGGCATCAATCGCTGCTGGCACGCGCGCGAACACGCGCAGCGTATCCCGTGTTACCAGTTTACACCTGAGACAACCGGCTCGGCTCGGTCTGGCACGCGGAAACGCGATCCTTCGCAGGATAACGGCGTCGTAAGATGACGTATTATCCGACGCGAGCTGCGGCCGACTGACGAACCGCGCTGCGATTTCACCGATGAAGACTCCGCGCGGTTGCTATTCCGTCGACAGATAACCGGTGATTTTCCGGGACCCTGAACGATGGGGATTGCCAGGATATGGATTTTAGGTATTTAGAACGGAAATGAGTTAGCGGAATACGCGACAGTGAAAGATATCCGAGAATTGAAAAAACCGCATTCTTTGCTTTCAATTTACCGAAATCGTTAAGAACAGATTCTCGAAGCAGAGGGATCTGTAGTTCAGAGTTCAGAGTTTATTTCGCAGAGGGATCTGCAGTGGTCAGTGATCATGCTTTGAGAGTTTAGGGCTGCGTTCAGTGAAATTTTAATGGATTAATCACATTTTCGAGGGTCACGTTATCTTGTTCGTAAATCCCACAAATTTTCTCCATAAGTCTCACAATTTTTTTCGTAGGTTTCAATGCTTCATAGAAGGCTCTACAATTTTTTTATGAACTCTGTAGCTGTGACATTATGGATAGAATTCACAAACTCACGTTAGAAAATTAATTTGGAAATATTGAAACACAAATTAGTAAATAGTGTTATTCGTTAGAAATCTTTACCACAATTCTCCCACGAGTTCTACAATTTTTGAAGATCTCAGGCACTGTAGCTAAACAATAACTGCCCTATCTGCGTAACTATAGTTAGCTCCATAAACTCCTGTTAGAAGATGAATATCTACCGAATTAATATATACATCAAACAATTAACAGGGCGAAGCTGCAGTAAAAAAAAATATTAGGCTGCACGCGCTGTTGTTGCCATTATTCTACTTACTCGAGTACGTGGGGTTGCTGCGGTTAACGTGACTAAGGTCGAAGTTTCATGAAATACAGAAACGGCGGCGCAGTTTCAGAACGGGAAACTTGGCTAGGGAAGAGGCGGAGGGAGTAAAACCGAGGAGGTATGGTCGTAGAATGGTCTAGCTTCTTACGAGGAGCCTCTACGTAAGCCGAGGGTATTCAGAAGACAGTTTCATTCGATACAAAACACGTGACCCCATTGGAGAACCTCGTGTTACCCTCTGTTCCCCCGAGAACCACCCTTGAAAGACTGCAACACACTTGGGACTCGGGAAGGAGCCCTTAAAACGCTCCGAGATTTATTCTGCGGAGAACGTTGCGTACCTCTCGCGCCTCCCTTTCTATAGTCGAAGCTAAATGCTTCTCCAGCTAGATTCATGGATCCCCGAATTGCAAATTAGTCGTACGTTAAAAAACGGAATAAGACTAAATCTACGATTTTGTTCAGAATACGATTCGCATTGCTTTTCGTGGTCTCTGTTAACCCGTTTCAGACGGGTTTTCGATATCAAATATATCGAAAATGTTTCTCTCTTAACCCTTCTATAGTGTTTCTAAACAGAATTTGGTATAACGTTGCATCGATGATGTAGCTCGCACAAAGGGAAGATATTTAATCTTGAATGCACCCCCTCGGAGGTCATCCCAATGCAAAGGATTGAATTATCGAGAAAAGTCTTAACTATACTAGAGGAGAACAATTGTTTGTTCGCGACTTCAGGAACTAGATGAAAGGGTTAAATTTTGCCGCAACACACGAGTTTCTTCGCTAGCTGATTTCAGAGCATTGAATGCAACTAAATCCGAGTTGTTACGAAGTTGTTTGAAAAATCGTCCGAAGCCGCGAATGTGCCGAGTATCGTTTCAAAAAAGGAAGACGGGCAGCAGAGGGGTAGGGGGTGTGTGCGTCGAAGCCTAGCAGTTTCACGAGAAGTTCAGCGGATCGTGGCTGAAACGCCTGGGGAGAAGTTTCGGAAAAAAATCACCCCCCACGGAATTTTTCGATAGCTTCCCGATACCTGGAGCAGCCAAGGTACAAGGGTCGCGGATAAATATTTACCCCCGACACGTTCCGACAACAAAGGGTACCGGGCAACAATGAATAATGCATATTCGATGGAGCATCGCGTCATAACCGTTCCCTGCGCGCCGACGATCGTTCTGTGTCTCTCGGCCCTGTGCGTTCACCCCCTACCCCCCTACCGGTTCCCACTCCCCCTTTATTACGTCCGTGTACGCCTGGGTACTCGCGGGGGACGAGGTGCGAACAGGGGGGTGAGTAGGCGAACGCGTTCCGCGAGGGCACGATTGTGTACCGGCTCGTAAATACCCCGGGTTCGCCCTTAAAGGAATCGATCGCGACGATACCGACCGGCTCGATTCAATGCAACATTATCTCCATTCGGATTTTATTATCCTCCCGCATCCCCCAACGCGCACGGTTTCCCTAAACACCGTCACGGCGATGCAGCCCGGTCGTTGTAAACGCTTGTACGCGGCTTCTCGTATCTCGGGCCGCTGATCTGGATACCGTGAAATATACGACGCGACAGTTTTTTCCATATTTTTGTACGCTTTTAATCGCGATTTTTGGTTACCGACGAAGCAGACCTGTTCGTGCAGTTTTTAATCCCCTCGCTGAAGAAGATTCGATGTTAAATTAATAGATCAAGGAGTCTTGGTTTCGATCATTGCGTAATTATGAGTGATTTACCGAACTGTGTTTCGAGTGCAGAAAATCTGAATAATGCGACAACATATTTTTTAACACGATCGTGATACTTTTATTGCAACAATAATCTTCTATTCCACAATTTTCATACTTCTATGCCACTAAACGTTGACCTTTTCGCGAATATTTCCAAGGCACGCGTAGTTGAAAGCATTCGCATTGGAGATATTAATTACTAATTCCTCCGTCGACCCTTGTCATCGGCGTAGCACTAAATTACACAGACGTAGGACCAGCACAGGGCAATTCGCGGCAACCCAAGAAATTTGGCGTTTCTTAGAGAAATTACCGTATACCAGCGATAAGGTAATCTAATTATGGACTCGTTGTATTCGGGTTCCATAAATTGCAGGGGGTGCCGGTTCAATCCGCCGACGTCGAATAAAAGTAGCGCAGCCTTGCGCGCGATAACCGTAAACCCGGCGAGAGCGTCGATGCAACGGCATTTTCGTCCGCGATTAAGAACATCGACGCGGATCGGGACGAACGCGATCCGCGTGCATCGTGGAATATTTCGATTTCCGTCCGCGACTATAAAGCGCCGGCAATCTACCCGCGGCGACTCGATCGCCTTCCATCGAAGATCCATTTTGTAACCCGATTTCGATTTACCTTGCAGTTTCGAATAAGGAAATTACCGTCGGGCGAGACGGTTTAAGAGCGGCTAGGCGTGATTGAATTGTATCGGAGAGATGGATCGAGACGAGAGTTCCCTGGATCAGGGGACTCGGAAAAGCGCCGGATGAAACGGAACGTTGTGCTCCTTTTGGACAAGAGACTGGAGTGTCTCTCTCTCTTGGCGACATTTTTTTGAGCGAGAATGTTTATTAAACATTAATCCTCGTAATCCTTCTAGTCGGTACGCGAAGGGCCAGTTTCATCGAAGCCCGTCGTCCAGTAAATAAGCGTCTCATCCTCTCACGGAATAAAATTCTGTTCTCTTGCTATCGAGGTTTAAGCTGTTAGATAAATGTAGACATACAAGAAATATAATATTATTAAAATTATATATTATGTTATAGAAATATGATATTATTAAAACTATATATTATATTATAGAAATATAATATTATTAAAACTATATATTATATTATGGAAATATAATATTATTGAAACTATATATTATATTATAGAAATATAATATTATTAAAACTATATATTATATTATAGAAATATAATATTATTAAAACTATATATATTATATTATAGAAATATAATATTATTAAAACTATATATTATATTATAGAAATATAATATTATTAAAACTATATATTATATTATGGAAATATAATATTATTGAAACTATATATTATATTATAGAAATATAATATTATTAAAACTATATATTATATTATAGAAATATAATATTATTAAAACTATATATATTATATTATAGAAATATAATATTATTAAAACTATATATTATATTATAGAAATATAATATTATTAAAACTATATATATTATATTATAGAAATATAATATTATTAAAACTATATATTATATTATAGAAATATAATATTATTAAAACTATATATATTGTATTATAGAAATATAATATTATTATGATCGAAGAAGTTCTAAGTATTGTAACTATAAATACCTGATGTACCTTTCGACGTCTGTGATAAATAAAGCTACCAATTACCTGAATGGTTATAAAGAAGAGTCCATTGCTCGACTATTTCGGAATATCCAAATTCTGCAAATATACAAAAGTACAGTGAAAGGAATCCCATTTAATGGCGTTAATCGTAGTTAAATACCTTTGCGCATGAATGAAATACCATTGCGGTTACAAAACAAGGTATAAAGATAGAAATAATCTCACGGAACAAAGAAACGCCATCGAATCCCTAATTTGCATTTTCTTTCGCAAATACTCCAGCCACCTGTCCTCGATCAAAATTTGAAGCTGAAATATTTCCGCGAGAAGAAAGAAATAAAGCAATTACGAGTATTAATTTCCGAGAGAGGTGCAGAGATTATCAAATCCGCCGCAGCTTTCTGTTTATTTGTTAACGCGAAGCAAAAATAGCTTACCTTGTACGCTGCCCTTTTCCCGCAGTCGTCCAATTCCGCTTTCCTTCTCTTTGCGCAAATAGGTGACCACGGACACTGTAATTTCCGGCGGCACACGTAACCACTTTTCGTCCCGTTTCGTAACTAAACATTGCTATTTGCATCGTGTTCTCTTGATGCCCGATCTTCCCTGGAATTCCGTTACCACCGTATCCCACCATTTAATATGTTAGGGCAATAAGTGCGCTAACCGTTCCAATTTGTCCGCTGAACTTTTGTGGTCTGGCAGTCATTGAATTCTATCGACTCTACAGTCTGGAACGCGAGCTTGCTATAGTTGATAAAATTCGCTTGAGAAAGCGAGGAGAAAGACATTTTTTTTCGTCGAATTGTGTTCTACCACGGGGACCATTGTTGCGAAAGGAAGCATGGATCGCAACTCGATCGTTATCTCAAAAGACGATGTCGAATTTCCTATCATTTCTGCAACAGTTCGAATCGTCTGCGCTATTCTCAAAATATTCCATTGCATTCCTCGCATAAAGACGATGAGCAGAAAGTCGAAACTCTACGCTACAAAAATACACGCGCTCGCGAAAATATTTGCATCCGATGAAATCAGATCGAACGCTTAAATTCCATCGAGACGTTAGAAAGAATTAATTCTTTCTACAATGTCTAAATAAATTTTTGGAAGAATTGCGACTGGTTGGAATGGCAGAAGAAGAAGCTGAAGACATCAGTTTCCAATTAGTTCATCGTTCAAACCAATTGCGATTCTTGCACAAATTTGTTTCGACTTTGTCGAGCAAGCTAGCCTCTCCGACATCTCAACAAAATGTAACAATGAAGAACAAAAATTTAACAACACGTAATCTGTCGCCAACGACCTTGCAGTCGATGCGACATAGAACCCAAAAGAAGGAAAGAAAAAAAGAAAAAATTCAATGAAAATATCCAAAAAATATTTCGACGAACAATTAACACTTAGGCAACCGAACGGGGAGATCTCCCCGTTTTAAATTCAGTCGACTGACGACCGAATGGATGATTAATGAAAAATTAAAATTGATTATATATTATAATTTATTATATAAATTATATATACTATTATATATTATATAATATATATTATAATTAATATATATTATATAATATATATAATTTATTATATTAATTAAAATTTTATTAAGATTTGCAAGAGGTACGAATGCTGAAGAAGTTTGCTTCATAATTCTTGTTTAATCGAATGAAATATTTTAATATTATGAAAATTTTTGAGGTTTCTAGCGCGGTCGTGGAAGCGTTAATTAATTTTAATTAATTAAATACTACTCACCGCTCAAGAAGAAACCAGACTGCCCGGATTCGATGGCATTTCGCGTTGGCTGATCGCCGCGCCGAGCTTCCCATGGTTCCATTATTTCCCGGAACACGCCATCGGCAATGTGCACTCTCGAAGACGTCCGAAACTGTTCCACAGCTCGGCCCCTTCGTCCTCCACGGCCCGAGGAAACTTGCCGAGCCTTTTTCCCGCTCGTTCCAGCCGCCCCGCAACGCCTCTGTCGCCGATACTACCGACGTCCTCGGCTACTTGGAAATAATAAAAGAGACAAGGAAGTTTAGGGGAGGGGTCGGATGAACGCGAAGTTTCCCGATATCGTTCGAGGACAGAAGGTACGGCGCGGGGCGTTGCCCTGTAACTTTCCCTTGTCTTTATCGGTAAACAATGTTTCCGGCCCACCTCCCCGAAGCCATTTCTTCGCGGTTGTCTCTTTTTTTTGTCCTCCCAGACACCGCGCTTTTGTCCTCGAGGATTCAATTTACTCGTCGCGTTACCCTGCCCCGCCGAGTTTCTAATTAATACCTGAAATTTATACGTGCAGCCTGGTATGTCCTTCGAGCCCCTCCTCGGCGACCTGTTTCCATTCCACTGGCTCGAGAAAACGCGTACGACGAGAACGGCCGAAAATGTTCCGCGCGCAACACGATACGTTGTAAATTCTCATTCCGGTTTCGAGTGTCGCTTCGATCGAGCCGGAAGTCGAGCCGTAAATCCTCGTTCCTTCCACTTTGGTTCGTTAAACGTCCGAGGGCAGAGCTTTACTTACAGCGCCCCCGTTTCCGGTTCCCCAGACGCCGATTTCTTTTACCCGCCAGTTTGCAGTCCCTTCCTGATGGCCGATTTTCTTTTTCCTTCGGTGTTCGGTGTTCAATGTTCTGCCGGTGTTCAAGTGGATCATCGGAGAAAAAGCGGACGCGGAAATCCCGAGAGATGTAAGTAAATGATTCATTTAATCTATCCGTTGCGGGAGCATGATGGTGCACGGTGGCGATTGATCCGTAACTTAACTTCAACCGTTCGAGTCCCAAGCAGCGCGATCGCGCTGTTCAGATCTTGTGCCGCGATCAAACTTTAGCGACGCACGTACATCGTTTAGCTGTTTTTTTCATTTCTTTTTCTTTTTGTTTTCTTCGTTAATCTTGACGCTATAGCGCCGCTTGGTTCTCTTCGCAATTAATTAAGAGAAGCGCTATCACGCTGTTCGGCATTTTTGGACCGTGTTTTCTGAATAATTGCTGGGACTCGAACGGTTAATGGCTTCTAGTCTTCGATTCCTTCTATGAGAAGCAAGCTGCAAATCTCCGCCGAATCTTTCGTTTCGTAAATTATTTCCATTTCGAATATTGACCTCTTAGGCACGACGCGCCACTATAGTGCCTCGCTCTAGTAGCTCACTCGGTCATCGTTCGAATTAAATAATCGTCTTCGTATGCATTGTTTCACACTTATTTTGTCTTCACATCGATTTATTGGGTTGACAACTAAGTAATTGCCGATTTGTTCAATGAAATAAAAAATTTTGTTTTACTTGGAACAAAGTTTAATCTGTAATGTATTTTCCATTTTGTTCGATGACCTTTTGCCATCTCTCTGACAACTTGAAAATTCCACGCTCGTAGAAAGTCTGATCCTTTTCGGCCAAAAACTGAGTTAAGTGAGATTTTACAGCGTCATCGTCGTTAAAAGTTTTACCACGAAGGGAGTTGTCCAGGGATCGAAATAAGTGGTAATCCGATGGCGCGAGATCAGGGCTATATGGTGGGTGTAACATCGATTTCCAACCAATATCCATCAATTTTTGCCGAGTGGACAATGACGTGTACGGCCTAGCATTGTCCTGCTGGAAAATGACACCTTTACGATCGACCAATTCTGGTCGCTTTTCCTTGACCGCTGCATTCAATTTGTCCAGTTGCTAACATTCACGAATAATAAAAAATAACATAATAATAATAATAATAATAATTGTATAATATAACATTTACGGATATCATAAAAATGGGAGTGAGAGACATCTATAACTGAAATCGGCAATTACTTAGTTGCCAATCCGATAGAACAGAGGTCCCACCGTGGCCACGCGATCCAAATTTTCTCCTAATCGCTGACTCGATTGTTCAAGTATTTGTTAGTCCATGAAGTATGATCTCTGAATCCCGGTAACCTGATTTTCGCGGCACAATTTACCTCAGCGACCGCTAAAAAAATCTATACCGTTCGGAACACCGGTCGAAAGCACGGCAGAAAGCACGATCGAAAGAATGTTCGGAAAACAAAAGGTCGAACAAAGCTCTGTACACTTTGTTCGGCGAAACTTTTACCTTGATATTTCGCTGAATAGGCGTTGTTTAAACTGAAAGCGCAGCGGCGAATAGAACGGGCACCGCGACATAATGTGGAAACCAAGATTGAAACGCGAAATTACATTTTCCAGCCTAGCCATTATGCGCGGAACAAATAAAGTCCTAAAGAGCTTTCGATGGAGCCCGGCAACCAGTCGCTAAATCGAACAATTAACCCGTGCCCATTATCAGACGCGCTAAAACACGGCCGTGAGGTACGCGCCCCAGCGTTTCGATTAACGATCTGTAACGACTGTTTAAATTGTCGCTTATCCGCCGGAAAGTAATCGACGCGAATCGTCTCGATTAGTGTCTAACGCTGTCTCCGCTCGAGATTTCCCGTTGAAAATCTCCTCGACATTCTCCGGGGCTTGAATTAAAACAGTGCCACCGAAATTAAACTACTCTACGAAATGAAAGCAACGCTGAACCACCGGCGAAAAATTCCTCCGACTTCGAACCGCCGCGTTCGAACTTCCGTGCATGCTCGTTTCGCAGAGAAAAGTCTTCGTTTTCGCGCGATCCGAGCACGCGAAATACCGAAACGTTCTTTCGCTCCGAAAATGCGTTCTCGAACGAATCGGATTTCGGCGCGACCGAATAGGAGCGCCGCGCAAAATTGCGACGGCGAACGTCCGTCCGTTCGAGCGTTAAATTGAAAAAACGATCCGTCCCGGGGACGTTTTTCTTGTCGACTAATTAAGCCAGCCGTTCGCGCCTCCGCGTTTCTCATCTTCCCGACCGAAGATTAATCTCCGAAGGAGCCCGGGCAAACTTTAAAACTCCCACGATTAACCGACCGACGCGACGGGACCATCGGTCTTCCGCGTTTCGGGGCTCGATTAAAATGCGAATTCCACCCGTTCTTGCGAGGAATCTCGCCCCATCCGTGCCATCTCACTCTCCTCTCCTCTCCTCTCCCCTTCTCTTCTACCGGAAAGCTGTGCTTTTCTCCTGCTTACCGCACAAGGGATGCCGGACGAAGACGCTCCATCGAGCTTCTTTTCATTCGATTTCTATGGCATTTTACAAACACGGGGTGTTCCATAATCGTGTCAACACCCGGAAGGGGATGATTCCTGAGGCCAATTGGAGCAATGGGGCCCGAAGTTATCGGAACGGGTCCTATAAAATATTCCCGACGGAAGCATCCGAGCAAAATCATCTCAACGAAGCCGTCGCAACAAAATCATTCTTATGAATAATCCATAATCGTGTCAACACCAGGAGTGGAATGATTCCTGAGGCCAATTGAAGCAATGGGGCCCGAAGTTATCGGAACGGGTCCTATAAAATATTCCCGACGAAAGCATTCGAACAAAATCATCTCAACGAAGCCGTCATACCAAAATCATTCTTACAAAATCGTTCTAACAAGATCGTCCCTATAAAATCTTTCCATAAAAGTTGATCCTAACAAAATCATCTAAACGAAATCGTTTGAACGGAACGCTTCTTTTAATTCGTTCCCAACGAACGTGTCTCGACGAAATCGTCCCAGCGAATCCGCCCAAAGAAAATCGTGCTAACAAACTGGTCCCCAGAAATTCAATCGTCTCGACGTCAGAGGAATTCCCTTTAAATATTTTACTGCGACGAAGGCGTTGCGGAGAAGATATCCCGACGATCCGAGAACGTCTTCATCCTCGAACTCTCCCCGATCGTAAAATCGAAGATCGGATCGGAGAGGATCTCGCAATTTCTTATAAGAACCCACGCGGAAGGATGTCGAGGATCGGTTGGAAGGATGGACGGAGCCATCTGTATCCGCCATCGAGTGTCTTCGGCCGCGTTTTTCCCTCGGTCCCGAGCCCTTTTGTGGGCGACGTCAAAGGGAAAGGGAAAGGCCGTGGGCGGCCTTCGAGAGCAATTCTCGTTTGGAAGCGCATTTTCGTAGCGACGGAATTTATGATCGGCGAGTTATCGAGCACTGATAACAGATTGGATGGTCCGCGGTATCCGTGCGAAAACCGCGAGAGACGAGCACGTGGCCAGAAACGACTCGATCGAATGCGATCCCCCTCACCCCTCCCATATAAGACGAGTATGCTCGTCGATGACAGGGTGACGAGAGCGACGTCGGTGAACCGGTTACCGCCTGCCGGAAACAAAATTTCTGCCCCGATATTTCGGGGTACTTTTCCCTTGTCGCCAAAATTTTCTTCGAAAAGGAATCGAGAGATCGATATTTTTTGGCGATTTTCTATCAACTATCGAGTACTCTTTGGTTCTGGATATATTTTTCTTGGCTTTGGAGACGCATGTTCATTATTAATGTTTATGCAAAAGTCTTCGTTGCGGTATTCGTCTATTTTTGCTTTATACCTTGATCAATTTCTTTAAAATATGTACGAATAAATCATTTTTAGAGTTAAAGTATGAACTATGTTTTTGAGGTTCGCATTGCAAAATCAATGTAGAAGCTTGATACGTTATTTTGGGATACGTAGAAATAAATAATTCCTCGATTTGAATTTCTACGTTGATTTTGTAACGCGTATTTAACAAGAGAGAGTTGGTATCAATTAATATCACGTAGAAGATAAGAGTGCAACATTTCCTAAAATATTGCGTTAAATAATACATAACATGTACCATTTATTTTTCAAAAATAGCTTCGTGTATTAAAACCGAACAACAATGCAGTACAATATATAATTGCATTACATATGCATTACATGCATAATACATTACAATGCATTAAAATGCATCGCAATATGTACTGTTTGATATAATATTTTAACGAACATTGTTCCTAGTCGGTAGACGGGAAAACTTTCCTTAATATTCTGTTTATTAACGTTGGATGTGGCGAAGTATATGCGAAACAGTATTTTATTCTTTCCCCCTTCGAAAAAGAATCTAGAGCAGTCTTAATTGCGTTCCATACAAAATGAAACAGAAGCGTGTACGAACAAAAATGCTTTTACGTTCCTGTTATTGTAAACAATACTTTTATCGCCGTATAAGATTTTCCGATATTTCAATTTCTACAGGGTGTCCCGAAAATGTCTCGCGATACAAAAATGTGGGGTAGCTGAGATCATTCTAAGTAACATTTTTCTTTGCGAAAATGCGATCTGCGGCTTTGTTTACGAGTTATTAACGAAAAACACTGGCCAATGAGAGGGAGGGCGCGAAGTTCGAGAGCCCGCAGCACGAGGCTTTGACGGAAGGTCGGGACGGACTCGAGCCGCGTTCGAAGTATAAGTGTAATTGCATTGGGTTGGCAACTAAGTAATTGCCGATTTCAGTTATAGATGTCTCTCACTCCCATTTTTATGATATCCGTAAATGTTATATTATACAATTATTATTATTATTATTATTATTATTATGTTATTTTTTATTATCCGTGAATGTTAGCAACTGGACAAATTGAATGCAGCGGTCAAGGAAAAGCGAGCAGAATCGGTCGATCGTAAAGGTGTCATTTTCCAGCAGGACAATGCTAGGCCGCACGCGTCTTTGTCCACTCGGCAAAAATTGATGTATATTGGTTGGGAATCGATGTTACACCCGCCATATAGCTCTGATCTCGCGCCATCGTATTACCACTTATTTCGATCCCTGGACAACTCCCTTCGTGGTAAAACTTTTAACGACGACGACGCTGTAAAATCTCACTTAACTCAGTTTTTGGCCGAAAAGGATCAGACTTTCTACGAGCGTGGAATTTTCAAGTTGTCTGAGAGATGGCGAAAGGTCATCGAACAAAATGGAAAATACATTACAGATTAAACTTCGTTCCAAGTAAAAATAATTTTTTATTTCATTGAACAAATCGGCAACCCAATATAAGTTCTATAAGGCACGAGTTCTGTCTTTTTAGTCCACGTTCATCGCGCTCCACGAGATCATTAACAAAGATCTTCGATGCACCGGCACTCTCAGGAGTAATTGTTTCAAAAGCATTCGTCGCAACCAAAGCCTGGACGCGCGATCAGTCTGCCAATTTTCGCGATCGTCGACATGCGGCCCAGCAGAGCCTCGACGGATCGAAACACGATTTCGAGGCACGCGGAGCGTCGAGAGCCGGCTCGGCTCGTCATCGTCAGAGACGCGGAAGCGTGGGCGGAGAAAAGTCTGGCGAAGAAACGCGGCGATGGAAACTGGAGCGCGACGCTCTCGAGTGTTCGCCGATACGAGCCGCGCGTCGCGACGCCGGGCGCCCCGTTCCCCGGTTTACTCGATGCAAATACCGATCGGGTTTGCACACGTGTAAACCGGCCAGGGACGCGCGACAGGGAAACGGCCCCCGGTAATTTTGATTACAAGTTGCAACGTGAACGAGGCCGCCTCGCCTCGCGTCGCGTCGCGACTTGACGCGATGCAACTGGATGCGACACGGAATGGTGCACGAGGGGAATTTGTAAGGGGCACTGACGCGTAATAGGCCACTCGAAATCCGCGTCGGTGTTAACGTTTGCGCCACGGGCAAAACGCTGGGCATACCGGGGATCCGGGACACGGGATCCCGGGGCACGGGACACGGGACGCGGGACACCGGAACGGACAATACGCCACTCGGTGGCGCAATTCCGAATTGCGACACGGCTTTCGCGAGGATTCGCGTGGCCGCCGAATTTCCGCGGATTTCCGAGTCCCCGCCGACGAGTCCCTGTCGAGAATCCTTGTACCGACCGGCGCCGACAATGCGAGGCCTCGACGACACACAATCGGCCGCGAATTATTGCCGAAGCCGTTGCTCCGAGTTCTCGCTACTACTTTAGTCGCAGCCGTACGCCGCCGGTCGGGCTACCAGCTCGCACACACCGGCGGGACAGTTGTCCAGGATTTCGATGGTTACGCGATTCTTGTCACGTACCGGTTGCTCAACGGGTTCGGGAGTTTGTTCGTCGTTAACGGTTGTCTTTGATTGAATATTCATGCGTCGCCGGCCTGCTTTTGATTAGATGCGCCGCACCGCGACGCGACGCGACCAGTCGGCGTGCCGCTCTGCTCCGCCCGGAACCTGCTGACGGTTTCGGAAAACGCGCCGCAAGGCGACTCGAAGTCCACGGGCTGTTTCGCTGGTCAGCGTTTACTCCCGAACGATAAGCGTCCGCGACAAATTAGTTTCGCGAAGTAGAAAGCTGACAATAGTTTCCGTATCGTTGACGCTGGAACTACCAAATCGGTCGAAATGTCTGCTCTCTGATCTTTTCTTTTACGGTTTCATACGTTGTAAAAATGTTTCTCGCAATCCGAAAGTGGCGGGTTCCTCGGGTCATTCGAAGCAACTTCTTCCTTTACAAAAATCTTCTCCGAGGCACCGTTAACGAATTATCAACGAAAAACAGTGACCAATAAGAATCGAGTACGGCTGGCGCGAGGCGACCGAGCCAATGAGCGGAACTGGGCTTCGCGCTCTGGTTGGCTGGGCCGCCTCGCGTCAGCCGTACTCGATTCTTATTGGTCACTGTTTTTCGTTGATAACTCGTTAACGAAGCGTCGGAGAACATTTTTGTAAAGGAAGAAGTTGCTTCGAATGATCCGAGGAACCCGCCATTTCCTGATTGCGGGACATTTTTGGGACACCCCGTATATATATTTTATTATACTTCGTCGTGACGAGTAACCGGTGAAATAATAGCGTTGCATTACATCGGGGTCGTGTTTCTGGAACGTCGCGAGAGGGTCGACCGTGCATCTATCATTTCCGTTCCCAGAGGATCGCGGCGGGATCCGCGAGATGCGTGCAGGAAGCAACACGGAAGAATATTCTCCAGGCTCGCTCGGGAAATCGTTTAACGTCTCGAACGCGGGGATAACATAGAATCGTGCGTGGCAAATGTCGCGACGTTTGCCAGGGATTCGCGGAGGCTGGCGTTGCTGCTTCCCGGACCGATTCCGCTCACGTCCGGCCGTTTCTTCGCGTCAAAATCGCCGTGATTCGTCTCGGCCGTGCTCGTCCCGGGACACGCGGCGGCGGCGGCGTGCCGCGCGCGGGATCGCGGCTGACTCGAAGAATTTGCAAGGATTATTCCTTGGCGGGTGTTTCGCGAGGAGACGGGTGCGCGGCGCGCCGGATCAGCGGGACCCGATGACCTCGTTCGCGGAACCTCGTTACACGAACTTCCCGGCGAACTACCCAGGGAAGAACAATAATTTAATAACAACGACTTAGCGAGTCGGGAAATCGAAGCGTGTTATCGGTTTTAAGAGGCCGCCCGCTCGAACAATGCCGCTCCCGGCTAACGAGCCGGAACTTTCAAAGATGATGCGACCGATAAATCCAATTGCCGCTCCTCTCCTCTCGTCTTCTGTTCTTTTTCCCTTGGAATTCGTTAAAGTCGCAGCCGGCAATTTTTCTTCGACTTCCAGGGCACACTTCTGAACGATCAAAGAAATTTCTTAATTGAAGCACGCGTTGCAACAACGATAGCGAGAAGTCTGAACGAATGCGGTATCGTCGTTTATACCAAGGATATAACAATCGATTTTAAAACTCGGCGGGTTTCACAGGAACGATCCGATTCTTAACGCAGGGACGATAAACAATTACTCGAAGACTGTAGAACTTCGTGAAAGATTTCTCTTCCGATGGGAGAATTTCCATTTTCGTATCTCAACGGAAATAGATCAAGATACGCGCAGCGATCGCTGGATACGCGTCGCGATATCTCCAGTCTTTCTCCCGCGTTTTGGCGAAGCATTAGAACGGATTAATCGATGACCCAATTTCACCGTGAGGCGGTTAACGAGGTTCTTATCGCGCTCGGGATCTAATGAATTTCTCGGTATGAACCTTTGCGAGCTTCTGTTTAAAATCCGGTATCATTACTTCGATAATACAGCCCGGTTCTTTTACCATCTCGATACGAATGAAACAAGAGCACGATTCTGAATGAAGGCTGGGACGAAGGCGAAGACCTTCGGGATCTATGAAAACGAGGGGGATCATTGATCGGCGTAATCGCAATTATCGGCGGAAACCCGAAATTAGAGACTGAAGTAGACCGTCGAGAGATCGATACGCGACAGCGCGGGCCGGCTCTCGTAATAATTGGTTCGAAAGCAAACCAACGATCCAGCCAGAAGGAATTCAGCCGTGCAACGAATATCCGACAATCTTCCGCGGCAACTGTTGGCCCGAATCGAGAGGTACATTAAAAATCGTCGATGAAACCGCACGGACTCGGGGAAGATGTCGATTATCCTCCGACAAACGCTCGTGCCGGATACTTTAATCTGGGCGCCGGTAAGGGAGACATTATTGTACGCGGAACAACGTATAGTCCTCGCGCGACAAGAAGGCGCATTTGCGCTTATATTCCCCCACCATCACACCCTTATTAGCTGCCCCACTGTCGCGGCACTCGATCGCTATTGGTCAAGAACGGCGGCGAAGATCGTCGTCGGTCAATTCGTATTATTCGGGAAGCGCGAAGAGATTCGATTATTTCATAATTTTTACAGGAATTTCTCTCTAATCGACGCTCAGATTGACCACAAAAATGGACAATTTGGGAAGAAGAGATACGATTATTCCAGCCTATTCGAGCCCTAATTAGAGAGACATTATTGTACTGCTGTTTAGAGCTCGACGAATGTTCCTTGCCGATTGTAAAAACACTTGGACGATTTCTCTCTAGTCCATTGATCGACGTCGGCGATCGATGTCGGGCATCCGATGCCTTTATTAGAAGTAATTTGCCCGTTACACCGACGATTAATCAAACTATCGAGCGAAGGAGCGATTTCGGGGCAGCTGTTATGGTGACCGACACCACTCGAGGCTAGACGGAGGATGCAAATTGCTTGATCGTTGCAGGGAAGTTCCGCGGGCCGAGTCGGGTCGGGCCGGGTCGGGCCGGCAGACATCGGCGTGCAACCATAAAATCGCGTTGCGTCGTCCCGACGCGACGGCGGACTTTTGCAAGTTCGTTCTAATCGCCAGGATGAGCTGATTCGCGAACGCATGCCTCGTCTAACTGACGTCATTAAGTGGCTAATCGTTGACAAGTTTAGCGAACCGCTCTGCGTCAGCCTGACGATCTAATTATCGGGCCGACAGAACTTCGTCTATCGTAAAACAGTGTCATTAATATTTATTTAGATTTGTACAAACGGTTGCGCGGTTTCTCTTCGATTTATTCTGGAAATTTATCGACGATCTCAACTTTCTTGGATCATTGTAAACCAACCCACGATCCTGGCACCAAAATAGACAATCCCTGAAATTACGTACACTTCGAAGGAAACTTTAAGTATCGTTAAAAATTGTTGTGTTACGTTCTAAAATAATTTTATAATTTTTTTATCAGCTTCTACTTAAAAAATCTGTTGATAGTGTGACTGTTAGACTCGATTGCATATTCGTGGAACGCGATGAGAGAAAACTATTTTGAATTTGGAGTTAAAATGGCATCGACTGCAAAAGATTATAAAAATCGGGATTCCACTCGCGCAGTCGCCATATCGTATCGTAGAAAGAAAGAACCTAATGGATGAAACGGACCCGCAGAGATCTGAATCCACCGTGTACACGATCATCGAGAACATCCAACTTCCGGGGATTGGAAGATCCATCACGCGTCTCCAATCTCTGTGACAACACGTACGAACATCGGGCCGACAGGAGTCGTCGATGGAGGGACTCGTGTCTCCGCTCGCGTCATTTCCTAAGATGATTTCCGGAATGAATTCGGAAGTCTCGTGCGTCACGGGTATCTCGAGGGTTCGATCTTTAATTCAGCGTCCCTTTCCGACGGAGCCAAACAACGCGTGAATAATCGATGCCTTTCCTTCGGTGCATATCGAACGTGCTTGGAACAACATCGGCGACGGTAGGGCGCCCTCCGCGCTCGCGCGCGCGCGCGACACGCACGTGATCATTAATGCAAATGACGGAGAGCATCCGGCGCCGAGTAAGATTACGTTCTTGTCGCGCATTACATACTTCCCCTCGAGTCGGAACCAGCTGCAGGAAATATGTATAGTTTCGGAAGAGTATGTATACTTACACGAAATAAAAGAAACTTTTGGTCGAGAATTAAATAATTCATGCATCCGCAGATCGCGAGTTTCGCGCGTTTGCGACGAAATGTAGCGAAATGTAGACAGACCGTGCTGTTTGTACGTCTTGCAACCGAAGCAGGTAGTTTTTACCTGGCACGAAGACCCGCGATCTAATAATGTCGCAGAACGAACGACAAGAATTTATTTTCGACATCGAATTGCGTTACAGGGCAAGAGAGAAATCGTGTACAAAAACATAAGAGCGTATTTTCAGATTAATTGCTAGAGATATGAATTAGACGAAAGTGTATTTGTTCCTTTAATAACTATAATAAGTGGAAAATTATGTGGCGATATCTTTTAATTCTTCTAATGTCTTCAGAATTTCGTATTTGATCTATTCATTTCTCTCGTTAATTGCATAAAGTCTTCTGCTTAACATTAAACTACGGATGTTTGTGCAAATATAAATATATCATTATAACTATTTAAAGTATTCCAAAGAGCGCGCAAATCCTGCTAAACAAATCCGTTTGTCTGCGCTGAGAATCCGAAGGTTCCAAAATGCTACGAGGGCATAAAATGTGCAATTCTGTCGCAGCCCAGGCCAGGGCCCTGACCTTAAAGTTTCGCGATCAGGTTTCGCCAACTTGGATCGGATATTCCGGCGTTGGACGTCCTCGGAATTCTCCGACGATGACGAGCGGTCGAGTCAAGCGGCGATTACGTTCGGCTAGTTTGCCGAAGCTCGCGCGCGCGCGCGCGCCATTGAACTCGTTAGCGGTCGAGCGAGTCATTATCCTCGCGAGTAATTGGCCAACGCTGTACGTGTAATCGAAACTGAGCGCAATCACCCCGCTCGTTCTCCGGATCAGCCGATTTCGCGCGAGCTATGCCGGAGATTCGCACGACCGACGCGTTTTCTTGCTTCGGAACCGTTTTCGGCGGATCCGACGGAATTTATGAAGTAGGCGAGTGCTCTCTGGCTGCTGCTGGGGGTTTCATTGGTCCTCGGTCGTTCCATTATCTTCGAGTTATGGATTTTATGCGTTTCTGATAATACTGAGTAGGCGAAATGGAAGACTGAGAAGATATCGGATGTTGGACTGATTTCTGACTTTCTACATAATTTTTCAATTTTTCCATCCGTTTCTCAATTTGTTTATCGAGTCTCGATTTGCGTATCGAGTCTGTATAGTGCTAGTACTATAGTGCTAGTACTATAATTGCTAGTACTATAATTGCTAGGGATATCATACTGATTCGATCAAAATTCTTGATTTTATTTTCATTGGGTTCAACTTTCTGGAGTACTATCGCGAATAAATTGCCCCGCTCATACTCTTACTAAAATAAAGATTAACTAGATTTTGAAATTTTCAAGTTCCCGCGACATTTCTAGCGTTGGAGTTCGCGTAATTTAAATTCCAGATCTCCGAGCGTGCGATAATCATAAATGCAGCATTTTTTGAATACACTTTATTTCCTCTCTAGCCAATGCCATATTAGTATTTGTAATAATTAGTACCGTTAATGAGGAAAGCTTTTCGACAATGAAATTTAGATTTGAACCGCCGTCGTCCTAGGGTCTCCGGTTTTAATTAAATTTTATTTAAAACGCCACCGCGTGACTGCCTCACACGTATTACAACGTAGCTGGAAAAGTTAACGCGTTTCTCTACTTCGTTTTTAATTCCGGCGCAGCCTCGCAGAGAGAATATAAATGTAGCTATTTCACGAACAGGATACGAGTGTTAATGAAACCTTGTAAGGTTGTGGAATACGTCAGGACTCTACGGGAAACAATCTCCCCGCCTCGTTAATATTCTCTCTCATCCGGCGAAAATCCACCTCTAACGTTGATAATAAGCCCGTCGGTATTACGCGAAGGACAACAAAGTTTCGCAGTTCCCCCCCCCATCAGCGCCTAGAGGAGATTTGGGAAAGAATCTTTGATCAAGAATCGGACGGTTCGTTGTTTCCCGGCAGCGCGAATTAATATGCGCGATCCCGGATACACTCTACCTGTTGAGCTTCGAGCTTTTCGCTTATCTCGGACCCGCTTCAAAGTCGATAAAGTATTACTTCCTTCCTTAAAGCCGGCTGCTGCCACGACGCCTCCAACTATAATACGCACGGTTGACGTTGTTGAAGAGGGCAACGGTCGCGCGAAGGCTACGAGCGTTTTGAGTTCCTGTCGGGCCCGTGATCCACGAGGCCGTTCGCCGGTGATTAATTGCGTTATTAATCATTCCCCCGCGAAGATCATTTCCTCCCGTCATTTTAGCGTGAACGCGATTAGAAAATAATCGAGCACGGGGTGTACGTGGTAATTAGACCGCGGACTTTATGCACTCGCGGCAAAAATAAGCGAGCGCAATTGCGGTCAAAGAAATTTCTATTCGGATGCTGCCGCTTGCAATTGATGCTAATGTTTTTTCGTTTATGCGCGAATGATCGGAGACAGAATTTAGACTCGATCCTGCCTGCGAGTAATTTTAATAAATTTATGAACGATATATGATAGCGTTTTAAAGCATATCCGACGTTCTTACGCGAAATGAATATTCGCTGCATCGGTTGCTAGAAACTCTGGAATTAGGTAAATATTAATTTATTCCCTGCGTAAGTTCAATGAGCTGCGATCAAAGCATTTTAAAATGTGCCTGATGTACGATCGTTCGTCGCAAATTTATAATACTTTCGATTAGTGCGATGAACGTGAATTAAATTTGAAAAATCGGGGGGTAGAAAATTCGAGGAAAATTCGATTTAAGTATAGAAATCTCTTAGTATATTCCGGCGAGAAGAACGGCGATGTCTCGAAAAGGTTCGAACGGGGAATAAGTCAAGGTATTTATGATATTAATAAGCGTGGCCGCGTCGCATGATTTATTCCATAGCTCGAGTCGAGAGGCTTGCAGGGCTCGAGCTATGTGAAAACAGACTGTAGTAGTCGGACACCGAGGAAGAAAGCCGCGCGCAGGGAAAAAGGAGAAGCGCGGAGAAGGGGCGAACGCAGCCGTGAAGAGTCGCATAAATTTCCGTTTTAGAGAATGAACGAAGGGAAGAAGGTACGCCGAGAGAAACGCAATGATTCATCGCGTGTTTGGAACGGGATTTCCGAGATATAAAAATTGTAATTTCTTTTCGCGCGGTGATTAACGACGCAGGCTTCGTAACACCGAGTAAAAAATATTGTGATCTCTTAATCGCTTTGTCTCTCGTTCCGATCTTTTTGGCGTGCTCTTCCGATTTGGGAAGGTATCGCACAATTAACGGTAATGATGGTTAAACGTTGCGAGATAAAGTGAACGAAACGCTTATATTTTATGCAGCTTGATACAGTAAAAAGAATTTTTAAATCTTGAAATCTCTGATAAGAGTTTTTCGAGATAAACTGTAAGATTTTTATGGTATATTTTAGGTGTGTCCCAAAAATGTCTCGGAATCCGGAATCGTTCAGATTTCTGCTTACCGTATGATTTCGCATTATTTTTCTGGAACGTGTATCTAGTTCTCGGCGAAAGCGAATGATTCATGAGAGAGTGGTTCAACAAGAAGTGGCTCGGTTTCTGATTACAAATTTCCCGTCCGTAACCGGAACGCATCTCTGCAAGCTTTCTTTCTCCCTTGGCACGTAGCGCTAAGTAATTAGCGTAATGAAACCGGCTAGTATTTTTTGCCGACCGTTTAGGATAGAATATATTTACGGGCTGTAATTAATACAGGACCCGTGGCCTGCGCGGGACTGAGCGGCCCCTGAAATTTCGTCGAGCTTTTGATATTAGTTCGTGATTAACGTACTTCGCGGCCAGCGGCTCGTTAATAAATATATCGTAGCTTCAAACAATGTCGCGGATAAACGCGGGTGCGGTCGAGGGATGCCGAATACAGCGGAAAATAGAAAAGCCACGCGGCGAAGTTTCGAACCGGCAGATCTTTTCTTGTTTTATTCGTAGCTGCGGGCCTTTATAATTGCAGCGAAATTCCGCTTGAGATTAAAAAGTTAAACGGACGCGTGATTCGATAGAAAAATTGCTGCTGGGTTCAGCGACATTCGGATTCCGGTATACACCGATGAAATCTTCGTTGCGCTATCTTCTAGTCGTCTTAATTATTTATAAATGAAGACGGTTCATGACACAGAGCAAATTCTTTGATCGCATTACGTTTATCGGAGCACAGATTTTATGCAACAGTTAAAACATCAAAAGAGTTTCGAAAGCTATATTATTCACGCGTTACCGTAATTATTAGAAGAATAAATAAATTCCCGTCTAACGGTCGCTCGTTGCCATCGAGGCGGGACATTTTATATATTTACGATGCAATTTAGCGCATTTTCTACGGGATATTTGACGCCGGCCTGCGGAAAAGGTATTAACACCTCTACCGCGCGTAACGCGTTAAGTGCATTTAATTTTGTTTATTCCTAACGTCGACGCTAATATTTACGTGACATAATTCCGGCTGAAATGTGCGCGCCGATCGCGTCCGAAATTCGTTGCCGATGACGCTTAAACGGTCGATCGTGGTTCGCGCGGCGTTGTAAATCAACGAGCAACAAATTTTTCTGCAAATCCCTCCGGGCTGGTTAAGAAAAGTTGTCGCGATTAACATTCGTGATGCGGCTTAATTCGAACAAACAGCCGACAGATTCGGTGAAGCGAAAGCTAAAATTGCCTCCAAGAAAATGTTCAGTAAATTATAGGATAAAAAGACATATAATAAAATGCAAACATGCAGCAAATTATACAGCAAAAACTTATAAAAATTATAGAGCAAGAAGAAATATTCTGTTGAATGATCTCTGTTCGAAATCAGAGAATCATAATTTAAATCTCTGTGGTAAAAATGAACGCAAATGAGAAATATACTATCAATAATAGCCTTTTCGAGGCGAATCATTAATTTGCTATTGTTTCGTGCGTCGCGGCGAAACAATTCGTCCGGACAGGATTCAGTGTGAATTGAGCCGTTTATTTTGAAAGTGGCATAAGTCCCTTTACCGTAATGAAAAGTGGTGATTTTTTAATGTTTATACGAAATTATTTATACTGAGAAAAATATCGGTATCCTGAGATAACAAATACAAGTAAATGTTCTCGAAAGTTAGCATCCATATTTTGAAGCGTGTTAAAACGCAAACCCTTAAATATATCGACTTAAAAACAAAGTGACTTGTGCCATTTTCAAAATAAACGGCTCAATTAGTGTGAACTAATCAGCTGATAGATTGCACCGAGGCGTCTCGGACGAGGATGACAAAATCAGGCGATGCTTCCGAACGGGGCTAAACAGATAATTGTTCGATAAATCTCCCGGAGGCAGCGTCTAACTCGCCGTCCCGACGTTGTTACTCGCTGCAACAACAGTGTTCCCTCTGTTGATTCGTTCGGGCCGAACAGCGGATCAAACAGCACGGCGGCTTTTAGGAAAACGAGCGCTCTGACCTTCCGGTTCTGCTTCGGTTACAGCACGCTCCTCTTCCACCGTCCGACCCCGAAGATTAGGTTTCCACGGTCGGGTTTTGTTTCAGCCGTCTGGCTTCATTAGCCCCCGAAGAGGCTACCACGCCGCCGGCGCTCTCCCCTTGCGGATTCCGGAAAGGTATTACCGTTCGAGTTGCATCTTAATCGAAGTCGGTTCACGCTGAAACGGCGCGAACGTCTGACACGCGAATGCGCTGATCGAAGGACCGCGAGAACGTCATTTCGACGGATTTATTGGGTTGGCAACTAAGTAATTGCCGATTTCAGTTATAGATGTCTCTCACTCCCATTTTTATGATATCCGTAAATGTTATATTATACAATTATTATTATTATTATTATTATGTTATTTTTTATTATCCGCGAATGTTAGCAACTGGACAAATTGAATGCAGCGGTCAAGGAAAACCGTACCCGTAACGATCGCATCGTCGTTTCATGATCCGAACATCCGAAAATATCTCGTTCAAGAAACTCCAACTCCTGCAATTTCAACCGCGCGCTTCGAACGATGGCGAACGCATAGGATCAACATAAAAATCCGCCGACCGCTCGAAACAAGGTCCCAGGGACCATGTCTAAAAAACGACGTTCTAGATCAGCGCGGCCCTAAGCGCGGAACAGTCGTAAATCGAGCGAGCGGTTCTCCGGAAATTTTCCGGGCTCGATAGAAATCCGATTACATCGGCCGGTCGTAAGTTCGCCGTTCGTGGACCGTCCTCCAAGGAAAAATCCGGAGTCGTCGTGTTCCCGTGCTTGTTTTAATTCGTCCCTACCGGATCGTGACACCGAAGAAACAGCGATCCGAGCCGCAACGGGGCGCTAACCACTGTTAGCTAAGTGGAAAATCAAAGGTAACGAGAAATCGATTCGCGCCGAGTGCAGCCCGGCCGGCTCCTCCGAGCCGAGATATACGGCGCCTTGCAGCAACTTGCACCGGACTTGCTTGCAACGGGCTCGCAACCCGATGAACGAGCCCTGTTCGCCGGCCTCGGACGTCTTCCTCGACGGAGGCGTGGCCGGAAAATCAGAACCGCATCGGACACGGCGCGGTTCGTGCTTCGAAAATAATCGCGCGGAGACACCGTGTCCTTTCGGGAGAACGGTTTCAGCCGGGTCCCCGACCTCGTCCACCCTTCCGAAGACCAGTCCTCGCGGAGGCGAGCGCAAAGAACCTATCTTTCCAACTCTATCGGTCAATAACCGGGCGTTCTTAGCCGACGGGAACGGCGCGGTCGGCTTCCCCTTTTCCTCGCTTAATTTCATCGAAATGTTTCAGCGTTCGACGCGGCACGAGTCCACCGGAACGCCGCAGCCCCGCTTTTCCGGTTCGCTTTGATTAGGGCGAGACGTTCGAGAGTTCGACGAGAGCGAACGCAATTTTACGATCTGTTCGTTTTTCCGTTAATTTTATCGAGCTTGTCGAACGCTCGAATCGGTACGAATTCAAGGAAATCTGGTCGATTCGGTTTCGATTCGGTTCGGATAGAATATGCCTGATAATTCGATGTCCTGTTCGGACGAGACGGCCGAGAGCTTCGAGCGAACGCAATTTTACAATCCGTTTGTTTTCCGTGAATTTCGTCGACGCGTTCGATTGCTCGGCGCGGCATGAAACCAAGGGAATCCGTTCTCTTCGTTCGGCTTCGATTGAATTCGGAGAGTATGATCGTTCGATGCGCCGTGGATCGTTTGTTCCGCGAAACGGGCGGCAGTGTTTCTTTGCACGATCGTCGCAGAATGTGGCCGAGGGAATAAGAAAGCCTCCGCTAAACGCGGCGTTCGGAACAATACGATACAATCGTTCCTCGAGAGTTGGCTTCGAGTAAATACCGACCGAACGAAATGACCCGTATAAAAATGCTGCCGCGCGGATAAATTGACACAGCGTCGAGACGAACGCGAGCGAAAACCTCTGGTCCGTTTTAAACGCGAAATTCAGCAATTAAACGCCGGCCGGATGCGCTTTCATCGCCGGCACTGCACATATTTGTTCGCAGAAGTGTCCGACGAGCCGCTGCAGCGGCTGATCCTGAAGAAAATGGGGAACCCGCGCGCTTTCCTTGGCCCCCCCGGTTCATTGATTTCATCCCGTTCGCCGAAGAAGAACGGTCGTTAGCTTGTATCGGGCGTAGCTCTTGGTCCCGCGCGAAATTCGAGAGTGTGGAAAATCTTGTTGTTCGTGTTCGACTCCTTCTTTTTCGTCTCGCCTCGTCTCGTCGTCCTATTGGACGTCAGGCGAATGTTAACGGAGAGACCGAGCCAGAGAGCGAGAGAGAAAAAGGATGAAAGAGAGAGAGAGAGAGAGAGAGGGAGAGGGAGGAAGGTCGGTCGGATGCGAGAAAAAAAAATGGAAACGCTTTTAGAGGCGCGTCCTCGAACGGAGCGACGCGGACCGTCCCAAACGCAATTAACGCCGTCGCGTTAATTCGTCGTTGTACCTCGAACGAATTGTTTCCCCGGGAATCTACTGAAAAACCGACGTTCGGAAGAAACACGATTTCGCGGAGCCTGGTGACTCGCGACGCTCGCCTTAATTGGAGTCAGCGCCGATTAATTAATTAGACGGCCGCCGAACGCTGAAAACTACCGCCTCATTAAATCGAAATTTTCTGTACGACGTTGTCTCGGCCCGTTGCTCGTTGTTTGTTTTTTCTCGACGGTCGTAACCGATGATCGATCTATTGCATTAAATCGTGCTAGAATTCTCCGAAAGGCCAATTTACGAACGCGCGAATTAATCGCGATAATTGATAGATAGGTCGCGCGGTCGAATTCATTGAATTTACGATTACGCGTCGATTTAATTTGTAACATTAGCGTCCCGCAGCTTGTCGAATAATCGTTAAAATAACCTCGATTGCTATTCTAACATCGGAACGGTCGGACGAATTTTAGTAGCCAATTTCAGATTTTTATTCAACGATTTTTCGTCTTCCTTGTCGAGGAGTTAAATAATTAAAACGCGGATTGAAACGTAATCTCGGAATTTTTATGAAACGGCACCGCGGGATTTCGTTGAATGAAAGAATAATTTTAATACGATGTTTTATTTCAGCGGTGCTTGCCAATCAACTCGCTTTCATATCCGATCCATCGCAGAATCGTTCGCACTCGTCGCGCAATCGTTCGCGCACTTTTTCACGCGCAAATACGCGCGCACACACGCGTTCAAACGCGAAAGAATTCGATCGTACGTACACTCTGTACAGCGACTTACAATTTATAAAGCGGCTTGCAATTTTAGACGCTGCAGTAGGAACCAATTATTTCCGTTATTCGACGCTTGCATGGGTGACACTAATTTTTAGCTAGCTTTTTAGAAATTCATTTTTAATATAATACATTGAAGAAATTGAATGTTACCAGGATTTGTAGAACACAAAATAGCTGAACCAATTATCATTAATTATTGATTAAACGGCTTCGATATCGTGCGAATTTTTCGAGCCGATATTCGACACCTAACGCGTTAAAAACAACAGCGAATTGATACGAGGCGCGTTTCGGCGAGCATAAGTAGCGTAGTCCGTAATCGATCCGCCGAGTAGAAAGCAGCCGATCGGGTCTCGAATTAATAAACAGCGCCTGTAAATTTGATTCCGAGATTCGCATTGCGCGCCAAGCCGAAGCTCCAGTTGCTCCGCATATTTATGTCCCTGATGAACCGATGCCGAGAGCCGTCGCATTAACAAAAATCGATGCACGCTGTTTTAACGATCATTCGCCGGGCGCCGTTGGAACGCAAAAATCATGTGCGGTGTTCGCGTGTCGTTGAAGTCGGGACGCATCGCATCCGGCAGATAAAACAACGAGCACGGAAACAATTTGCCGGATTCAATTATTTTAACGATCATCGTGCCGCGTGTAACTCCGCGTTAATTACCGGTGTCGCTGTACACTAGGTCGCCTAACCGGCGATGGGAATCAAAGTTTGCCAGCGATGCGACGAAAAATAAGTCGAAACTAAATGTAAACGGAATTGCATGAAAATTGCATGGAAAAATAATGATTAACTCCAACGTTCCCGCTCGTCGCTCATCGTTTCCATTCGATGCGAACGCGATTGCACTCCGCGCGCGCGCTGCCGACGAATATTAATAATTTACTCCGACGGCGACAGAACGTATGAAAAAGTATCGCGTATGTTTGCCACCTACCTTTCAAACGAAACGCGCCACTTCTCTGGAAACGTTTCGAATCAAATCGCGCGATTGCAATTCTGCGATTACACTGGAAAAATAATATGTGAACTGCGGATATTTATGCAAAATCGAAACGTAAATTAGTTGGAAATGTCTTTCTTCCTTTAATAATTGTGATAAGTTGAACATAATGTAACGATATCCCCAAAATAGATTGATTAAAGGTGAAACGGGCAAGTATTAAAAGAATTTAATCCTTTCATTGGAACAGGAACTAAGCTTCCCACCCATTTTTAGTGCCCATATGGACACCAATTAAAAATAACAGAGAAACGAATAACAGCTGTATTATAATATTATAAAATTCATATTGTACCCATGAAAGGGTTATTTATTAACAACTCATCGAAAATATTAACCGAAGAACAACATTTTTATCTTGTTCCTATCTCTTGCAATTTATGAAGATAATTTTTCATTATTTCGCAAATAAAAATCCGCGGTCGATCGATAATATTTTAAGCGATTCCAATGGCAGATTCATTGGAACAACAAAGTTAAATGAAACGTTCAAATAGGAAGCATAGAATCTGATATTTTGGGCTTGGATCTTCGTATTTCCGATCGATTGGATTCGATTCCGCATCGCTGCGGATATAATTGATGTTACCGGAGTGCAGCGTTCCGCTCCGGGGAATTACCGTTTCAATTTTCAATTACCTAAGTTGTTGAAACGATTTCGAGCTTCCCGTTGAAAAAGAGAACGTACGTCCGAAACAGCAACGCGACCGAAGCAGGCTAGAGAAAAAGTAACGCGCGTTCCCGCGAGCGAAGGGCTTCTGCGAACTTCGCCGATGAGAATCAGCCTCTGCTCGATTAAATGCATTCCAGGCCACCAGGATCGGTCGAATTGTAGGGAAACAGGCAGGTTCCGATGGCAAATAAAAGTAGAGAAGCCGGCGCGGCGAGAAGAGCCAAAAAGAATCTCTCGCGGCGAGCTCTCCGCGGCCGGAAACGGCAATGTTTTCGCATGCATATGCTAAAACGGTGGCTCGACCGGCGGAAATCCTCGCGATATCGCGCTCAAAGAACGCCCGGGAATTCGATTTCAACAACGAAACACGGTGAAAAGGAACCCGACTTCCTCGCCGGCCGCGTCTCTCGCCGGAACATCGTTAATTTCGTTGCGCGATCGCCTTTTAAGCGTTTCCCGCGAGCGTTTCGTACGCGCCGAGCGTGAACTCGAAAAATTCTTCGATCCCCTCGAGCCGATTCCGTTGCCTCGGGCTTGCTTAAACTATTTCGTTCGATTCTGTTCCGCGAGACGGTATTCCAAGGGCCGTTTTGCTTCTCGTAGAATTTCATTTCATTATTTTCGTTTCGTAAGGGATTGCTGAAAAAGCACCATCGAATCTAAAAAATCAATTTAATCTTGGGTGTTCTATTTTACCAACTGATATTTCGCTGTTCAGGTACGAGGAATTATTTTAGCACGTGTAAGTGAACGATATCACCTCCTCGCGGATAAGACATCGTCTCGTGAGCGCGAAGACCTTTCCTGTTGACTGCTCTTCTTCGACGGGTTAAAAGCAGGTTAATACACGGGTTAATAGCTGCTTCGTGGCTATATCCGCGTTCTAACACAGTTTACGCCACCACGGGGGTTCGATTTAAGGTCCTCGAGACGGGCCAAAATGAGCCGTTTCAGATTTTATATGTCCGTTCGATAAAATCGCTAAAGTGTTTAGCCCGGGAACACGTTAAATTATTAAGCAGCGTTTTCGTCGCAGAACTCGTGTTCGAGAAGAAGAACTGTAATAATAAAATTAAGCGTTGCTTCGAATCGAGCGTCTTTTTATTTGGCTATTCGAACGCTTCTCTCAATCTTTAATGCGAAATTAATTTTTGTCTCGCAGTTAGCAAGAAGACATTCGCGCGACGAATTCGAAGAAATTCGGCTAAGCGAAGTGAAACTATTTAAATTCTGTTCATTCGTTTGTTCTCATATTTAATTGTACAATAGAACGAACAAGAACCGGCGCGTCTAATTTGCGTTCCCTTTATAATCGACTCGCCAATATTCATCGAGATGTTTCACGATTTTTCGGTTCCAAATGAACGAACAGTTAGGTCCTGTCGTTACTGGCGAAAGCACTTCGCGAGCTCAATAATCGTGAATTAAAGAAGAGAAGTAGACAGCGGATTTTATGGGCTCGTGGCATAACTGGGTTAAGTGAAACACAGAGCAGAAGATACGAGAAAAATCGAGGGATATTGTTAACGGAAGGAACTTTCAAAGGAAGCTAATAAAACCGGGAATACGTTTTTATTCGACTTCTGTTTTATACAATTGACGCGAATCGCTAGCAGAGATTTCCAATTTACAGCTGTACGGTGGTGTGAACAATTACATACTCGATGTAATTACATTTTTCCCGAATACAAAAAGTTACTTTAAAAAACAAAAAGTTATAATTGATAACAAGAAGATATTTATACAAGTTAAAAAGTTATTCATTTACTTAGACAAAAAGTTAACAAACCATCGTATTTATTTATATTCGTATTAAAAATAGTAGAAAATGGAGATATACAGGGTGTCCCAAAAATGTCTCGCAATCCGAAAGTGGCGGGTTCCTCGGGTCATTCGAAGCAACTTTTTCCTTTACAAAAATGTTCTCCGAGGCGCCGTTAACGAGTTATCAACGAAAAACAGTGACCAATGAGAGGCGAGCTCGGCTGGCGCGAGGCGACCGAGCCAATGAGCGGAGCTGGGCTTCGTGCGCTGGTTGGCTGGGCCGCCTCGCGTCAGCCGTACTCGATTCTTATTGGTCACTGTTTTTCGTTGATAACTCGTTAACGGCGCCTCGGAGAACATTTCTGTAAAGGAAGAAGTTGCTTCAAATGATCCGAGGAACCCGCCATTTCCGGATTGCGAGACATTTTTGGGACATCCTGTAGAAATATGATCTTTGTATTCCTTTTTATTTAAATATCAATAAAAATGTACAATTTAACTTTGAGCGCACCACTGTATATAATTGTGCACACCATTGTATCTCGGACAAAATGGCAACCGCTCGAATTGCAACGCGAGGAAAAATCGACGAGACGGAAATCGGGAAGCACGGGGGAAACAAGTTTGCCCGGCATTTGATCCGTGGACCACTCGGCGACGCGAAGGGTCGGATAAGCTATCGCGGACCGTGCGTTTGCCGGCCGTCGCGGAATTTGCCGTGTCCCCGTCTAATTCGAAATGTTAGCATGTTAGCAGCGCGGACAGAGAGAGAGGCGGAGCGGAGCGGCGCGCGGAGGCCGCGATGAATCAGCCGGACGTGCTTCACCGGTAATTTCGGATGAAGTACGGCCGCCACGGGAAATCTGGCGACGAGTGACGCCTCGCGTCCCAGCGGAACGTCGGAAATATCCTCGTTCCGTCCTCATGATCGCGGTCCGGCCTAGCCTAGGCGATTCTATGCGACTCTGTGCGACGCGACGCGACGTCCCTCGATTTCCCCGGGACGTCATCGACGTCCGCGTTCAGACGCGGGATTGCCGGCCCGCGTTTTTCTCCCCAATTCCGCTGGTCCACGATCCACGGTATTTTCGATTTTGGAGAGCGCGCGCGCGCGCGCGTTCGGCCCGCCTCCGCGTTCCTTTGTGACGCGCGAGCGTTGTTTATCGCGCGGCGATCTCCCGCGGCCCTCTTTCGACCAGCTTGCCGAGGATCGGCTTCGACCGATTTTTCGAGTTAGTTAATGCCGGCGAGCGGAAACTCGATTGGCGCGTCGGTGTTCCGTCTCTCTGCGAAGGGATATACTGATCGCTTGTTTGATTTCAATCACGGCCGCGATAGCGGACTCTCCGGCGGAACGGCCGCGACGCGCGTGCAACGGCGATGTTTAAAAATACGCCCGGCACCGTGCGCGTCCCGGCGAACGAAGTATATCCGAACGGTAATAGCGAAATGGTCGTTTCGAATATTTTTCATTTTTTTTTCTTTTTTTTTTCTCTCTCGACGGTATCGAGCGCAACTCGCAGCGCGATACACAAACGGCGAATCTACGCGAAAACGATGCACAAACGTGCAGTCACGATTTTTCGAGAGTCGCTTCGTTTCCCCGGGAAATACAATTGGGAACGAGCCGCGCGCGTGACTTTCGATACGATCGGTTAATGCGTTCGATCGTGACCGAACGGAGCCTGCCGGCCGGCTATCATTTTTCTATCGATTTCGTCGTACAGTCTCTTCCGTCGTGCCTAGCGACGAAGAGAATCTCTTTTTCGGCAAGGAAAATAGAAACGCCGGGAGGCTGTCAATATTTACCAACATCGGTGCTGGTGGACGCGAACAGTCGAACGTACTGACCGGTTTGCACGAACATCCGCGTGTACCGACAACGAAATTTAAAAACTGAATGCTATGGTTTTTGCGGAAATTGTAAAAATATTGATGGCACGAATGCCTGTAAATACTGACACAACGTGTCTTGTTAGGCCATTGTTACGATCGAACGCTCGGCCGAAGAAACACAATGGCGCAACAGCGGCTAAAAAGTGCCACAAATTGTTAGATCGAGTCGTAAATTCGTGCCGCGAGTTTGTACACTTTTTGTGACACGTTCGATCGATACGAAGGAAATGTTTGTCTCGCAGATCGAGCACGTTTAAGAAGTGGAACCGACGAGACGTCTAAAATTTTGATCATCCCGAAATTACCGGTCCACAGATATTTAAAAAAATATGGAAACGGTACGAACTTGCGACTCGACTTAATAATTTCTACGATTTGCAATCGATAATCGTCCAAAACATTGTGCTACTCTCAGTGGGCCATGAATTTACGTGGCAGTAGAAATGTCTGGCAGTGGTCGGACACTCGAGCCAAGCGATACAGTAATGTCTCCCATACTGACGCTCAGATTATGCACAAAAATGAAGTGTTTGGGAAGAGGAGATGCGATTACTCGAGCCTCGCAACTCGTCTTTAGAGTCGTTGACAATCGATAGCCATGAAAAACGAGCCACGAGGCTCGAACAATCGTATCTTCTCTTCCAAAATCGTCCACTTTCGTGAATAATCCGAGCGTCAATTAGAGAGACATTACTGTACAATGCCGCAAACTGGACTGCTTCTCTTTCAATCGGCATCTCCGTTTCTCGATTAAATAATCGTAATAAATTCTCGAATAATCTATTCGTTTGCGAACATCGGTGCAAGCGACGACGACGAATTTTCCATGGATTTTGAAACTGTCTCCGAGAGACATCTCAAAATGTCGCGAAGAATTCGTTCGCTCGAGCATCGATTCGCGGCAGACCCGGCAGACACCATCCTCTCGTCACCGAACCGTTTACTTTGTCTATACCTCTCAGTCGCAGTTCCTCGAGTCGCTCGATACTCCATCTGGATGGCACTATCAACCGAACGTTTCCATAAAATGGAGCACCTAACATTTCCCCGTCTCCGCCCGTTGCCGACGCGACGCTGTTCCACAATTTCCGAACCGTTCCGATTCTTCCGAAGGTTTCTTCTTCGAGGGAAAAAGGAAACGAAGAAGCGAGCCTCGGAAAGCAAAGGTCTCTCGGATCCGTCGATCCAACGTCGTTTTTAGCGGACGCGTAGCGTTTTAGCGGACGCGCCGCGTTTTACTCGCTCGCGCCTGGTAGCTTCGGCTCGTTATTAAGCATCCGGAAAGAAAGAGAGCCGTCCAGCGAGACGCGCGGAATTCGCGCGATTCCATTTTTCAACGTTCCGTCGCGTCTTCCTCGCAATTTCTAAGAACAATCACGGCAAGTATTCCGGTAACGAACGTCGCGCGATAAAGGCCCCGGGTCCGTCTCGCGGCGATAAAAGCGAGAGCGAGTTGTCTCGCGACAAGTTCTTACGAGCGTTCGCACGTTTCGAGCTTTCTTTCGCCGGGACACGGATTGTTCGTCGTTCGCGACGAGAAAAATCCGCGTGGAAATCAGTTTCGCCGGATGAGATCCTGCTTCGAGGCATCGGCACCTTGTTTCTTCTCTTCTGTTTAGAGTTTTTAAAACGGTTCGGCTGCGCTTAACTCTCGTACGTAGAATGCAGAGTGGTTTTGACGCGCGGGCGAGAAGGCAATGGTTTTATCGTGTGTCGAAATTAGCCGGCATTCGTCTACTGCGATCAACGAAAACCAATCGTCTTCCGAGGATTAATCGACGCAAGATTAGCCCATAAACTATTGTGACTCGTAGAGAACTCCTTTTAGGTACAACGATACTCTCGAGCTTCTTCAAACACGACCGAACACCGTCGTAAAATCGATAACTAAAATATACAGAAAGTAGAAAACAATGTATCTAAAAATATCTAAAAAGAGTACAACTGCAAGTAGAAATATTCAGCACTAGTCGGACGGTGTAGCGAATTACGCGAGCACAAGCGCGATCGCAAGTTCGTTCTAAATTAGCATCGTCACGTTTTAGTCGAGAAAAAGGCGAAGATATTCGCTTTTACTTCATCGAGATACAGACGAAACCCGATAGAAAATGCAACGATCCTGTAAAACTCCGTTGGAACGGCGCGAAACGTGATTAGAATTTACGAGACACCAGCCGGAACATCGATTTCGTATTTCGTCCAGCTCGTTTCTATTTAATCCTGTGTAGGATAAGCGAGCGATAAGGAACAATGTGGGACACGACAAAGAGTCGCAATGGAATAGCGAGACACGGGACACCGAGATGCCTTGGATCCGAGAGGATTCGGGCTCCGTCGGTCTCGAGGAAAGCCCGACCGGCTTCGCCGCGATGCTCCGTGGATAAGGTCCCCATTGTCGGATATATTCGGCTGGTAAACAGCGCACGCATTGTTCGGGTATTAAGCGGGGAGATTTTCTCGGTTAGCAGAGGGCCTTTTCTTAGGTGCATATCCTGGTTGACGTGCTGGTGCACGCGTGCGGAGATACTCGAGGCGGTCGCATCCTCTCTTCTCTTCTATCTTCGTCTTCTCCTCGCCTCGCCTCGCCTTGTCTTGCCTCGTCTCGCCTCGCATTGCATCGTCTTGCATCGTCTTGCATCGCCTCGTCTCGTCTTGCATCGCCTCGTCTCGTCTTGCATCGCCTCATCTCGTCTTGCTTCGCCTCGCCTCGCCTCGCCTTGCATCGCCTCGCCTTGCTTCGCCTCGCGTCCCGTAGCATCGTGACGTTGCAATTTCCTTGGGAAAGAATGCTCGACCGACAAGGAACAGCTCCCCTTCTCCCCGGGCCGTAATGAATTTTTGTTTGCGGAGATTTCATCGTGCCGGCACTTTGAGTGTAACGTCTTTCGCGGTGCATCGCGTGCATCGCCGGTCCCCGCGATGATCGAGGAATTCCGAAAGGATCTGTCACTCGGCGACGTAAATATTCGCTTAGCTGGAAGTCTCTCAGAGGGATGGAAACTTCATCGAAGCGGGTTTCGACGCATCGTCCGGAATTCGATTGGATTCTTTGAAATCGTCAGGGTGCAACGCGATTTTCACCGCAACACTGCGGATTGTTGTATTCGTTATATTACGTTCCTCAATTTTTGCGGCACTATTTTATGCGAGTCCCCTTTTCCGCGTGGTTAATCGTCACACTATTCGCGTACTATTTTTTATACGCGAAGAAATTTATTTTGGATTTATAGTCGAAACAACTTCGAGCGCAAAAGGGCTAATTTGGTAAAAAAGAATTTGCGACGAAGAAGTTCGGACAAGTTCGCGGAAGTTGCGGTAACGCGTTGTCAGATTATTAACGAGGACAGGGTAAAATTTTTAACGAAGACTTAATTTCATGCCGCGAAAGTATTTTTCTTCGACAGGGTTCCGCCGGTGGGAAATGATGTCGCGGGATCGATAGTCTCCCGGGCGATTAAATTGTTCAAGTTATTCTATTAACAACGGAAAAGCGTGGACGCTGTGTTCAAAGCGGAGGCGGACTAGCTCGAGATTTTCTTAAAGATAAAACTTTGCAACTCGTTACTCCTCCATCGTGAAATATCGCCGGAACTCGCGGGTGTCCATCAAACGAGCGAACCTAATTCCGGCGATCTTCGGTCCTCTATCTAGCCGCGAATTTCAGGCAAAGTCAGACAATAACACTTCGCGCGATCTACTCTACGGTCTTAAAACCACTTCGTTGCCACAAACGACCGGAACTCCTGGCTACCATTGCCACAATCACCATTAGGTCTTCATAATAGTCTTCTGCAAACTTTGCATATGCTAACGGGTTGCTCGCGGGTTTCCCTATTGAGAAGCGGCCGCTGTTCTTCGGCAAGTTCATAACGTTCCAACGTGTTCGCAAATTTTTACCGTATATCCTCGTTGACAATTCGATGAATCGTCGAGTCGCTGATTCGACGATTTAGTAGCTCGGAAATTCGATCATTCGATATCTCAAAGTTCCAATAACTCGACAATTCGATGAACCAAGATATCGGCGACTCGTTAATTCGATGATTCGATGATTCGCTAATTCGTCGATTCAACGATTCAAATGTTTGACGTTTCTATCACTCGAGAATACAATAATTCGTCGATTAAACTGTTCGATGACTCAAGAGTTTCAATTTCCGACAATTCAATAATTTCAGATCTCAGTAATTCGATAATTCGACAATTCGACAACTCGAGGAAATTTAAATATCCTAATTTCGTCAAATATTACGAAATCCGCGTCTCCGATTCGTCGATTAAACCGTTCAATGACTCAACAGTTTCAATTTCCGACAATTCAATAATCTCAGATCTCAGTAACTCGATAATTCGACATAATTCGACAACTCGTGCAAATTTAAATATCCTAATTTCGTCAAATACTACGAAATCCGCGTCTCCGATTCCCAAGTTCTCTCGATCTCGCGGCACCTTTCGGCCTGTTCCACCTTGTCATTGGTCAACCGATAGAAGGAAATACCCGGTTATGAAATCTAAGGTGCCATTCGTTCCGTCCCAAAACCTCGTTCCACTTTCACCGATCGAGCCCGTGTATCCCTCGGCGATAATAACCGTTGCACAAGGAGCATAAAACGAGTACGAGAAAAAAGGAATTATCGCGTTTCGGTCATAATTTCCTCGATCCGCCGAAATAGCTCTGGAGAAGCAGTGGGCAGTCGGCGCATCGACGTAAACCCGGATGAAACGAAATCGCCGGATGCAACCGGCGCGGGAGAGTCGATAGCCGTGTACAGTGCAGGATCGTCCGATGCACGGTCCTGGGAGACCGTGAAGGTTTATCGGTCGAAGGAACCATTTAAACCGAAGAGAAATTACCAGCGGGACTCATTTCGTGGTTTCGCGCGGCGCGGTCTCCCATTGAAATCGGTTCGCGTCGATGAGAAGAAAATGGAGCCGGTTGTTGCTCCGCGTCCGCATGGGTGCGGTGTCTAGACTCTGAGGTGCACGCTAGCTTCGTTTTATCGAACACTCGTTTCTCTCTTTCCCTCGAGAGTGCGGTAAATTCTCCCCGATTGTCCCTCAGCTTGTAAACTTGTAAAAGCTGACAATTTGGGAAGAGATGGGACGGAAAATAAAAATATCAAATGACATGTAAGCCAATGGAAATTAATACTATCTAATTGGAATATTCTTCATCGGCAATTAGCTAAATTAAGGAAACGACAACGCTCGAAGTAACGATCTTATATCGCTATTATTTTTGGACTCGGGCTTCTTCGAGACAGCGCAGTCGCGTTAATAACGAATCAAAATAAGAGAAGCTTTACCACTCTGTGATCCGAACGATCGATTAATTTCCTGTAATTTTTATCGCGTTTGAGCGATTCTTGGCCTGTAACGCGACACGAAGCAACGCGGAGAACTTGCGAAATCCCGGCGCATAGTTCGTCGATTTTATCGGTCGTTTCGCAACGAATGCGGAAAAATGGTAGAGAGAAACAGGAAAAGAAAGAGAGAGAAAGGGAGACGAAGAGAGGAGACGAAAGAGGCGAGAGAGGAAGGTAGTGAAAAGTGTTGTCGTCACCGGGCGTTTCATCTGGCGCACCCGGGATCCGGACAGGACAGGGCGCCACGGGAAACGGGGGAAAAAATCGTTCTTTCGAGAGACACTCGGTGCACTCCGCGAACGGGCGGCGTTCGCGAAAATTGTAAAGGATGGAAAGGGGCCGGATAGAAAGGGCGTGATTGTAAAAAACGCCCGGCAACTTCCGCTAGGATGAAAATGAATGCGCCGCGCCGGAGAGGGGCGCGGAGAGGCGCGAATTCGTCTCCATTCGCCGCGGATCCTCTTCGCTCTTCGCCCGTCGCTTCCTCGCTCCTTCGTCCTGTCGCGTTTCCGCTACTTATCGAACCGGATTCCGCGCGAAATATTAATCTCGCCGCGATCCATCCCGCCGCTTCTTGATCCCCGTTTCGACACCTCCCGCGTCGCCGTTCCCCGCGAACGCGTGCCACGTCGTTCGTTCGAGCCGACGAGTATTAATCAGGATTTATTCGATCTTGTGCGAAGATTTCGCACGTAATCTGCTAAATACGAATCTTACTCTTTTCTGCTAAATCGAAACGAAATCTGGCTCTCGTTGCTCGAGTTTAGGACGCGTACAGGCTGGCCGAAGAGTTACTCGAAATCGGAGAATGCGAACCGCAGCTTCGTTCGCGAGTTATCAACGGAAAACGGCGACCAACGAGAGGCGGGCTATCGTCAAGGAATAATTATGTAAAGAGAATTTATTTTCGCACCTGTTCGAAACGCGATGTACATACATTTCGATGCAGTGTTACGATATTATCGCGTCGATTCAACGAACCGTTCGTAAACCGTGGATTTATTATATTTCGAAGTGTAGAAAGGAAATTGATTATCCTAATGGGTCGTTCAACAGGACTCGAAATCGAACGGTTTATTTACCCGATCGGAAGGTCCGTCATGTTCGCAACGCGATTCGAGTATCTCATTATACGATATTATGAAGCGCGACTGTGTCGAGTTTAAAACAGTCGCTCGGCGATATACAGACGCGGAAAATCGGCGCCCTCCGGGGGCTTTAAACTGCGATAAATATCCGCGGAATGCGATTATATAATATTATCAATATTACGGGACGATTAACCGAGTTACGAATCGAAATGAATTTTAAATGTATGTCAATCGCGCGAAATTGATTAACAAGTATCGTTCGGCCCCGTTGTTAAATAATCTACCGTCGATTATCGAAGTTAACTCGATCGGGACGCCGCGTTGATAAAATACACCGGGTGTGTTCCGATAAAAATTGCACCAGAACGAACGGCAAAATGTAAGCGCGCGCGCGCGATGCTTCTTCGACTGTCGGTCCTCTGTGTCCACGGTAATTTAAATTTAATGCGACGTAAGAGAAGGAGAATGCATTATTCCACAACTCGCGGAGCGTACCGCGTTTTCCAATTGTCCTTTTAAAGGAGCGTATAACATATTCCCGGGACGACTGCTCAGAATTTATTTAACATTTTTCCGCTCCGCGTTTCAACCCCCCGTGCAAAGCAAATTGGATCTTATTAAAATAATGCAATATTGTACGAGCCGGCGTGACGTAATTCCTTAGCATGAAATTCTGCTCGAATGCGATTGCCAAGCGCAACGGAAGATAATCGATTCGAACACCGTGGAGTAATAAATTACATCTCGCGTATAAACAGTACGATATTAATTTATTTATTTCACGTGGAACAAGTTTTGCTGTTCCGCGTGCTTTCGTCGGTAATTACGGGAATAAACGTGTGGATAATTGGAACGATGGACTCGTTTGATCGAGTATTGTTTACGAGGTGTGCATCATCGTTTCTGCGCAAGAAATGGGAATCGTTTCGCTGAATCTCTAGTTATTACGATCGAATAATCGTATCTCTTCTTCCCAATTTGTCCATTTTTGTGGTCAATCTGGGCGTCGATTAGAGAGACATTCCTGTAAAAATTATGAAATAATCGAATCTCTTCGCGCTTCCCGAATAATATGAATTTACCGACGACGATCTTCGCCGCCGTTCTTGGCCAATAGCGATCGAGTGCCGCGGCAGTGGGGCAGCTAACAAGGGCATGGGGGTGGGGGAATATAAGCGCAAAGGCGCCTTCTTGTCGCACGAGGACTATACGTTGTTCCGCGTACAGTAATGTCTCCCTTATTGACGCTCAGATTGTCCACTAAACTCTGTGTCACAAAATCTGCATCGACACGATCTTGCATTAAATACTATTTAAAAAAGAGGAACGAATTCTCTGTAATCCGACGTTTTATCAAAAGCCTCGTCAGTTTTGTAGGTTGCTCGAGGGAACGGTATTGAACGATCCAAAGTGAAAAAGGATGTGCGACGAGGACAGCGGTTCGATTTCTTTTCCGCGGGGCACGTAGGTGGTTCCACGTGCCATAATCTCTGGCATTGAATAGAGCCGGGGCCGGCCCGACATTACGGCCGGTTAGTTCGAAAGTTTGTTCGGAAGAAATGGTTGGTCGGCGCGGGGCGCGTCGCGGCGCGGCAGTTTGGAAAACTTGTTCTTCCGTATTTATGACAGCTGGGGTGACACGAGGCGAACGTTCCACGGGGGCCGCCGTGATTTTCCCGAAGGTTTTTCTTTCGGTCCCCATTCCCTGCCGCAGTTCGGTGGATCGGGAAACCGCCGCTACGAGCCGCGCGAGCGGGCGAAAAACTCTGGCCCGGTTCTTTTTTTTCTCCCGAGCCCCTAAAAACTTGGCCGCCGCTTTCGCCGTAAGCTCGCCCCGATCTCTGACACCGCGAAGACGCCTTCGTGAAAATATCGCCGAATATTTCATGGCCGATAGAAATATCGTGGAAATATCGCCGAATATTTCATCGCCGATAGGAAAGGGTCGCGGTGTTTGTCAAACGGTGGATAAATCATCGTATTTTTTAGGGCCGCGGCGGACTGTGATCGAGAGAGCGACATGATTAATCGAGAAGCAACTGTCGGTTGTACGCATGAAAATTTTAATTTCGAAACGAGGCGTGCGGTTCACGCGTTCGAATTCCACGGGGCGAGGCGGGGAGAAAAGCGATTTTTTAAGGGGTATTATTCTCTCGTTAGAGAAAGGAGGAGCGCGCGCTAAGCGCTGTTGCATTCCTTGGCTCATAGCGTTTCATTGTCGGTTGCCACCACGAAGCCGTGAACGCTGACATAACGCTGGAACATCGCAAACTTTTCGGTAGAAAATTTCAGACGAATTCGCTTGCTTTCGGGTTTTCGAAATTGTCCGAATCGCGATCACTCTAGGGAATGACTTCGCATAAACATTCGCGTTCCAGTGGTCGCGATCGAATTTCGCCTGTATTTGTTGCCGAAGTTACAATATTGTAAATTTAGTCGCGCTATGCACCCACGGACTGTTTGTTTGTCATCGTTGTTTGTTCCCGGAGCTAAATATTTTACGATCATTATTATTACAGCAAACACGTAAATAACGAAAACTCGGCCGGAATCCATTGAGCCGAGGCGAAATTGTTGGCGTAATAATAGCAACGTGTCAGACGGAACGTACATATTGATTGAGCCACCATATTCGGTCTAGCGTCGAATTAAAAGGCGAGCGAATTTAATGCGTTCGATGCGTTCCGGTAATCGCGTATCATTATTTCGATTTTTCCAAAAACTTTCGCGTTATCGTAATCATTTGGGACGCCATTATTCTATTTACATTTTGCGCGACATTTACGCGCCGAATGAATTGTTCGATTTGACGCACGCTCTGTTTGGTATCGCATCGGCCGTAATTAACGGTAATTGTAATTTACTTTCCAATAACAACAAACGAATCGCGATCAATAATTAATAATACCTGTACAGCCATCCGTGCCGGTTCGAAAACCATCGAAACGATTCGCGTAATTGCGGAATCGATCATTCCGGCGTGCAGCAGCGGACAAAACATTAAGACGAAATGAAAGAAAGTAATTGGTCGAATGCCAATTGTAGCAATTATTTGTTAAATTCCGGCATTGTGTTTCTGTATTGTCTTTCTCTATCGTAACGAGTTCCGTTTGTTAGCATTCGTTAGCATTTGTTACCTCGCTCTTACTCGTCTGTTCGACAGTTCTCGCTTTCTATTCTATTTCTCCAACACAAAGGGTTGTTCCGTTAACGCTAAAATTACGACACAGGGTGTTCCACGTAACTGTGACCACGATTTTTTGGCACCTCCGACAGTCCGACGAAAAAATGTTCCTGTTCAAAGTCGGTCAGTTTTTCGCGAGCTAATGATTGGAATATAAAAAGTTTCGGAAGAAATGTTTTACTCCAAAAAACAGGGTTACCTTCGTTTCTTTTAAATTCCACGGTATATTTTTAACCTCGTATTATCGTAGCTCGTATCAAGACGAATTCAACGACCTGTTATACCACGGCCTTCTCATCGCTTGGACGTAAAAAAGAAAGTGAAATCTTAGTTTCTGAAACTTTTTACATCGCAGTTCGTGGCTCACGAAAAACCGATCGATTTTTGCTAGAAACATGCTATCGGCAGTACTAAAAAGAGTCCTGGCGACGATTACGCGGAGCACCCTGTATAAGGACCGCTTCTCCACCAGGCGCGAGCCGAATTGCGAACGAAAGAGGCAAAAGCGGAGTGCCGCCTCTCCTCTGAAAACATATCCAATAGAGGATCATCTAACGGGGAACGGTCCGTAATCCCATCCACGGTTCGAGGGGGCGTCTCGGCTCGCGCCTACTTCTTTCAACCTACTTAAACCGCGTCAAAGGAGCCCTCCTAAGAACTTTCCTCACACCATCCGAGCCCCGTCTGATGCAAAAGTCCGCCGGCACTTCCGCCGGCTCTCGTTCCGACGAAAAGAGAGGAGGTCGCATCGCGGCCCCCGTCGGATCGACGCGATCCACGCGATCGACGGGAGATCGAGCAAATCGCCGATTCGACTCCGCTTCCACCAGGAAGCTCTGCCCGGTCGACCCTCTCCTTTGTAATCCCCTTATTGCTCCCCGACAGAGAAAGAAAACACGACGGCCAAAAGATATTTCCTCCTGCTCTCGCATTCATTGCAATAGCTCAATTTTTTGCACTTCGCGCGTACTCGCCCCCGTCGACTTTCCTAAAAGCGGACTGCGAAATCGTGCGCTTTCGAACACGCTGAAGCAGAAACATGCGGGAGACGCTGGCCGTAAAAAAGCGGCCGATAAAGGACGCACATTTCGTTTCTATATTAGGAAACCGTTCATTTTATCGGTATTTTTTCAGCACGTACAGATCGTTCGCCTAAGCTTACTTACTCGTCGCTGAATGCCGTCGATGAACGAACAGTGACGTAAATTCATTGGATGAAACGATGACACAATGTTTTGGTGACAGAACATTGCAAAAACGAACCTTCGGATAAGAAAGTCGCTACTCAACGCACGCGTCGCGATACGAAAACCTTCGTTTATACCTAAAATTCCAAAAGTACATTGTCGAAACAGCAATCGACACTCGCGTTTTTTGGGACGTTCGCGCGGGTAACAACAGACATCGCTCGCGGATAAACAGTATAGAGATCGAGCATGAACTTTACCGCAGAGCTGCCGTTTCCTGCTGGTTGTTGATAGCTCGAGGAAGAGTAAAGCGGAAGGACCGGATGCTCTGGTAAATATTTAACGGTAAACAGGTAGCCATATTACCGGCGATATGCCGGGGGATCCAGGATCTCGGAGATTCGGCGGGCTGGCGCGCGAGATCCCTAGACAATGCCGAGGAGCAGGACAAAAGGATGAATGCCGGATCATGGTCGGAGCAGTTTCTCGAATGGAGGACGCGTCTCACGAGTCCCGTGTCCCGGAGTCCCGAATCTCGAGGAGCCTGAATGCGAGCGCTCGGTGACGCCCAGCCACGCCGGGACACCCCGTGCACGCGCGCGATTTCACGGCGCATAGTTTCGTTAGGCGGCGGACACGCCGTTTGAACGGCCGCGTTAATTGGTTATATAGCATAATTATCATCGGCCGTCGCCGGTTTCGCATTGTCTGGGAGGCGCGTGCCCCGCCGCGCGCGCGATCCTGATTACGGCGCGTAAGCCCCGCGCGATGCAGATTTAACGTTAATTGATAGGAAAGCTGGTTACCCGGCGCGGTGCGTTAATGAATCCGGCGAGTTCCGCTAATGCCGTGAAACGAGCACGACTAATTGATTCACGTCCGAGAACAAACGCGTTCCCTCCGTCTTCGAGTTTAGAGTTTAGACAGCGCGAGCCGCCGCGCCGGGCGGCTTCCACCGCGCGTTCCCGTCACGAGAGATTGCTGTTGGCAGGCCTTGTTAGATGGGCTCTCTCCTAATTATTTCACCGGGAAACGACGGGAAAGACTGTTTGCTGGGGAGGTTTCGGGCGAGCGATGGAATCGGTTGCTGAATTCAACCTGCGAGCGCCCTGATCTTCCGAACGCGTTCGATCGATGCGATAACTTTTTTAGAGCTGGACCGGACGACTTGAATTTTCTTCTTTTAGATGATAGAGCGATCGGTCTACTAGACCATAACTAGAATGCTTTTTCTTAAAGGTTGCTACTGCTTAGAACGATAAAAGGAAGCAAAAATGCGTTAACAATCGCGGTCGATTTTGAGTTACTTTCAACAGCTATATTTATCGAACAGAAACGTCGATTATACCAAGAAACTAATACCATACCAAGTCGAATTCAACGAAAAGACGATAAGAAATATCTTCGAGATGAAGCAATATTCAAGAATACAGTAAATTCTGCCCAATTTTCCTTCAACTTGTAAACAAGAATGAACGATTTGGGAAGAAGAGATACGATTGTTCCAGCCTCATTTTTATAGTCTCCGATTGTCGGCAATTATAAAAACGAGGCGCGAGGCTCGAACAATCGTATCTCCTCCTGCAAAATGGTGCAATTTTTGTTCACAAGCCGGTGGAAAATTAGGGAGAACTTAGCGTGGATGGAAACGCCGGCGTGTCGGCCAGCTCGTCGTAAATTTTCTCCTCAATCATGATCGCGAGCAGGCCCATAGGTGTCTCGAACAGGGATCGGGGCCACGGTCGTGAATGTTTCTTGGGTAAAAGTGGCTCGCTCGCATATCCGGTGTACTCTCGGACTAATGACGTGACTACGGACATTTGTACGCGTCACGTGCAGCTTCCGCGGCCGAACTATCGGGGCCCGCGCATTAATAATGCACCAGTGGCTTCCGCTCGACGGACATAAATGGGCCGACGATCGTCCTGAGCGGGCACGGCGAGCGATTCGCCTGCATATTTCATTTGACCCCGGACTGGAATCGAGAGGTCCATAAGCCGAGCATCCGACGATTCGTCAGGCTCCGGAGTTCTTCCTGCTAAAATCGACTGGCCTGCCTCCGGCCACTACTTTCGACTTTTATCGAACCAGCTCCGACATTTTGTCCTCCTTCTCCTCCTCGCCGAGAGACGTCTGGATCGGATTCGCTCGCCGGCAGTCGTAACCTTCTCCGATAAACATTTTATTTAGCCGAACGACTCTTAAAAGCGCGTCGGAAGTGTCCCGTTCCTGCGATCGAGCCGTCCCTCGACGTCGGATCGACGCGACGATCGGAAATCGGTGCGGCAGAAACATAAATCATTGATTTTGTAAATTTCGGGATGAGCACCTAGGATAAGAGCAAATTAAAAATTCTGGCGAATTCGAACGCGCATTTTTGCTTAGACTTGAACATTAATTTATGCGCCAATGTATTATGCAACGTATACGAAACAATTTGCATGGTGACACTTGCCTTCTCGATTTTAACTCGATTAGATGCAGTCCTGTAATTTCGCGAAGCTTTCGTCGTCGGTTAAAAGTGTTAAAAAGTTTCTGGTTCGCGCGACTCTTCGTACATCATCAGCGTGTTCCGACATGTTCGTACATCTTCTGGATAAAGAGGCGACTTCTTCTGGACACGACGAAAACTTTCGAGCACGGTCGCTTACGCGCGGGAGTTAATTTATCTGTTCCGCCGTGTTCGTCGGAATAACCGTCTAAATCGCGGCGCGCTAGCTAATTAACCGGGCCAGTTTGAAAAAGCAAGCCAGCCAGCCGAGATTTACGGAAGCAATCAGCGTAAACAGGCCATTGGGAATGAAGAACGACGACGGTGGCGAGCATTAACCCGCGGCCGCATTATAATCGCGACCATAGCGGCCGCCGTTGCGAAACGATCGCGCTCCGTATAGTCGCGTTTCGAGGTAATAAGCGAGCGATTCCCATCTTTTCGCCGTGGCAGCGCCTCGAGGAGCCCTGTTTGCTCTTTTGTTGTCGCAACGACCGAGAAATGTGTCACGCGGACGGTCTCCCGCCGATGCAATTTAGCCATTCCAAGAGTGCGGAAGCAAATTCCCGTGAACTATGCGCCGGGGGTCGAACAGCCGTATCGCGTTTCGCGACGGAGACAGCCGTGGAGGAACGATTAATGAACGCTGTAACATGAAGAATGCTGTAACTCGGCGGACGGCAGCGAACTTTACTTTGTCAGGCACGTCGGCCGAAGGTAACCGATTAATCAGTATTAGCGAGCGTTCTAGACGAACGGGCCGCATCCACGTTGGACCGTTTAATTCATCCAATTTGATCAATGGTACCGAATTTTCCACCGGCGAACCATTTTACGACCGAAATCTTCGAGCCAACGGCAATCCGGACGCGTTTGAATAATCATCCCTTGGAAATGCGGGCTTCGAGCGCCCCATGGTCGCGTTCATCGCGTATGGGTGACGTTAAATTTTAACCACCTATCGAAAGTTATTTTTATTCGAACATATGTATAGATCGGACTGTTTTTTACAACACGAAAGAGCGCTAAAAAACAGCTTTTGCTCGTTAGTTTCGTTGAAGTATGTATATAGAAAGGCTGACGAGTCTTAAAATAGTAGGCTCGGAAAATATGTAGAAAAAAGTGATTGGCAAAATTCGAGATTCGGCAGATTCGGTTATACAGGGTGAGGCACGGGAACCTGTAGAAGAAATTTATTGGAAAAAAAATCTTTGCAAGTACGCGTAGCATTTCATTATTATTCACGTTGGAGGAATTAAATCTGGCATGCGATGACCATTTCCGTTGACACAAGATTGGGTCACGCGAGGGAGCAGGGTAATTTCGGTGAACCTTAAATCCACGACGAAACGCGCGTTGAACTGTGGTCACCGACTCGTTATTTTTAACGAAACAATCGCACCCTGTATCTTTATCGAAAAGGTCTAGCGATTGGAGCGCGGATTAATTTATAGTAAACATAAATAAATAAATAATATAATAAATAAATCTAAATATTTAATAATAAATTAGTAATTAATAATAATTAAATATTGGAATATAAATCTAAATAAACAATAAATATAAGTATTTATATCAAATATCCCGAAAGAATAAAGAAAGAAACCATTATCCGAGTTTCCTTGAGTGTAAAATACGAGAAAAATAGTTGTTGACACGAGTATCGACGATAAGAGTGTCGCAATATCTTCGCGAAACAATGCAGTCTTCGTTCATTAATCACGGTGCCGTGGCACTTTTGACGAACAATGCATGCGAGCCCATTGTATCGCATTTACGTTCGCGCTCCGCGCGTTTATCGCTGCCAGCCGAGTATCGGACTACGCGGAACCGTCTGAGATACACGGACTGCCACGGAACAATTTGATTTCCGACAATATGCCTGTTCATTTTGGAGAATTGTAAAGCGCGAACGTGCCCGGTAAGCGGTCAGCTCGGCTCGCATGCCGGCGTCAAACTGCGCGAATTTCGCCCTTTATGCAACCGGATTATTCTTCTCCGCTCTATTGTTCCTCCGCATTCCACTTTACAAACCTTACGTATCTTTCTATCTTGTCATTCTCTTTTAGCAAAATGTTAATCTCTCTTGACGCAACTCCTCGAATTTTCGATGTGTTTTAGTTGCTTTCTGGTGCAGTAAATTCTCCCGGATTTTCCTTCAGCTGTTAAACAAAGATGGACGATTTGGGAATTGAACGATTACAAAAACGAAACGCAAGGCTCGAATAATCGTATCTCCTGTTCCCAAATTGTCCGGTTTTGTTTAGAAGCTGAAGGAAAATTAGGGAGAATTTACTGTAGCACTTTTGGTTATTTTTTAACAATGAAAGATACTTAACGCTTCTCTTCGAATTCTGCTACTATCATTTTATAAATTATAAAAACAAGGCACGAGACTCGAATAATCGTATCTCCTCGTCCAAAATTGTCCAGTTTTGTTTACAAGCTGAAAAAAATTAGGGATAATTTACCGTAGCGCTTTCAGTTACTCTTTAACAATGAAATGAAATGACGAACGAACTGCTATCATTTTCATTCGAAACGATTACTTCCCGTATGATTTCACGTAGGAATAAATTCGAACGAGTTCTCGATCGACTAAAATATCCTTCGGATAAACATTCCTTCGATCGGATATTTATTCGACAGCGGCGGATAACATTTAATTCGTGAAGTCTTTGTCTCCGATCCGTCATCCGAACCGACGAAAGTCCCCGGAGCGTTCTAACCCGACAATCGCGACCTGCGACGGGATTTGGCAGCTCTAATTTCAACTTTATCTAGAAAGTGGATAACCCGGCGGGATCGCGGGTTGCTCGCGAGCAGGTTGAAAGTAGATTACGTTAACGCTGCGTGGCCACCGGTGAAATCCCGAGCCCGTTAAATCAATTACAGTTTCGAGGTCTTGCGGGCTCTGGACGTCGCGTCGGCCCTGCGATTCCCGCGATATCCCCGGAATCGCGAGAAGGGCCGCCGATAAACGTCGCGCGGCGATTACGGTCGGGTCCAGATGGCCGGATTAATCGCGGCCGAAAGCCGCCTGTAAAACGAAACGGTGGGACCCCGTTGTAAATCGAAGAAACGGCCGGCGAAGGTCTCGCAGGAAGTTTGCCAGGTCCTGCGACCCTCCCTCCGGATGGCAGGACTCTGCTCGTCGCCGACGGGCGACGACGTTTAAAAGCCCGACGGAACAGTCGCCGCTCGTAAATTCACGGCTGCCAGGATTTTACGGGCCGGCGACAACCGTGAAAATGTCGGCGATCGAAAGTTTCCCGGCCCCGCGCATTTTTTTCTCCCTCGTCGATAAAAGCTCGGCCGAATCGCGGGGGTGTGCTCGAGGTCGCTGGAACGATCGAGGGGCAGGTCCGAGCCCGCCGGAGCCTGGAGGGCTCGAGCTGTCGAGCATGGCCGATAAAACGCCTGATAAGAATCTTGGAACCGGATAATAATAAAGCCGCTAAATTATTCGGTGATAAAGTCGAATGTAAGTGTCGGGGCTCGGTCGTGTGCTTCGGGCGACGGCTTAATGGCAGGCTCCGGGGCCTGTACTTTGCTCTTTATGCAGTTTACCGTGCCGTTAGGGCCGCGTTTACGGCGACCGTGTGATTAATCTCGACCGGTCACATCATCGTTAGTTTCGTTATCTTGGCCGCGCGTTCGCGAGCGCGCGCGGATATCGGTTCGCCTGTTTGTTTTTAACGAGGGCCGCGAGGCGGAGAGAGAAATTGTTGCGTTTACATCGCGCGAAGTAGCATAATTAACCCTCGGCGCGCCGCGCGTTTTCGCACCGCTGCCTACCGGCACACGTTTTCCTCGCGGAGAGTCTTAGTTTGAGTGGAAGGAATTACACACCTGCTCGCGAATGCTTTCGACTTCATTTGTTCTTATAAAAACACGCATTTCGTCCCTCTTGCGAGTGAAACATAAATTCATGCTTATGTTTCCGTCGCGATTCTTCCGCGAAGATTCCTGCAACGTACGCGAACGTTAACTCGTTGTACGAGAGAGAGAGAGAGAAGACACAGGATTTGTATCTAAATTTATATTATTATATCCAGATTTATATTACATCGTATATCTAGATTTGTCGGATTTAACTTACACGTTTCCATGCCGCTCTGTAATTTTTACATCATTTTCTCGTTCTCCCCGGTGCCAATAAATCCCCGTAGAATAGTTCGTTTACGTGTATCGCCGCTTAGCCGAGAGAGAGAGAGATTTATTGTTTCCGATCACGAAAAAATTTCGCCCGCACTCCGGTGTAATTTACAGAAAGAAATTTACACGGGTACAGCGTACAATTTGCTCCGGGAGACGCAACATTTTTCTGCTCACGTGTTGCACGGTACGAGAATGTCGATGTAATAACAATCATTATCCAGCTCGTTAATTCCCGATAAAGAGCGAGAGCGCGGGGTGAACGCGATTTGGGCGTGGGCAGGATCGCGTGCAGCCGGCCGCCGCTTTTAACGTCGCAATCAACCGAATCTTGTACGTTTAATCCGCGCCACGGAACCTTCGAGTGCGCCTTCTAACGGCCGCGCGCCGATCTTAATGCGAATCACGACTGTTGCTATTGTATTAGCAAATGTTTCGCGGGACAAGCCCGCGGAGCCGCGATCGCCGGATTAGAGGGCTCTGCGACGGAACTTCTCGACGGAACGTGACGCTGGATTCGAAGTCGCGGCTGGGGAATTTCGAGCGATGGAAAACTCCAGGATTTTAGGAACTTCTTAAACTCGGGGGATTCGACGCGTTCGCGGAAAAACAGACCGCGGATTTTACGCGTTAATGGCAAAATTGGGCGGTTCTGATTTCATTTTCTGATTCTGTTTTCCTTCAGGGGACCAAAACTATATTTATTTCCAGTTTACACACTCTGCCAAGTCCAGACTGTTTTTCGGACGAGGAGAAATTTTTTACTGAAAATATTTGCCAGATTTTACGGTTTTATTGATTTCTGCCGCGTGTATGGCGGCATCGGACCGTTAAGGGTTAAATCAAAATTAAAGGATTTTTAAGACGTCGATCTATTATTTTTAATCCATCGAAACGATTGTTGTATTATTATGGTGTACCTAATAATGAAAACATGGAAAATCATTCGTCTCAGTTGCAACTTAAATCGTAACGTTCCCAAACAGCAAATTCACGTTAAAGTAGAAGAAAGCGTGTTTCCGAATGTTTTCGTTGAGTGGCTGCTGCATCGCTTCTACCCTAAACGATCCATGCGAACAGAGAGTGGGCTTCGGTGCGCGGAGCCGCGCTCGGACCAATTTCCTCGGTCGTTTTATTTCCATCAGCGAGGATGCCCTCGAAGCGCAGCTGATTCGAATTTATTTCGCTTTTCGGTGCTCGGTGAGCTAAGATGGAACGAAGAACTGGAACATACGAACCGTGGCGGCCGTAAACTCCAGATAATCGTAAGTTAGGTACCGAGTGGACGAGCTTGCGAAATTGGGGTAGGGTGGACGTTCGATAGAGATCAGAAGGACACGAGAGAGGGAGAGAGAGCACTAGAGAGAAAAAAAGGAGCTGAAGAGAGCGCGAGACCTAGAGAGAAAGAGAGGGAGAGAGAGAGAAAGGGAGCTAGAGAGAGCTAGAAAGGAAAAGAGAACTAGAGAGAGAGAGAGAGAGAGAGAGAGAGAGAGAAAAGAGAGCACCAGAGAGAAAAAAGGAGCTGGAGAGAGCACGAAGACCTAGAGAGAAAGAGAGCTCGAGAGAGAGAAAGGGAGCTCGAGAGAGTTAGAAAGAGAGCTCGAGAGAAAGAAAGAGAACTCGAGAAAGCTAGAGAGAGAGAGAGAGAGAGAGAAGGAGCACTAGAGATAAAAAAGGAGCTGGAGAGAGCGCGAGACCTAAAAAGAAATAGAGAGAGAGAAGGAGAGCTCGAGAGAGCTAGAAAGAGAACTCGAGAGAGAGAGAAAGAGAGCTAGAGAGAGCCAGATAGGAAAAAAGAGCTAGAGAGAGAGAGAGAGAGACCAGAGAGGAACGAAGGATCCAGCTTAGCCCGGTTGTTTATCAGCATCGTAGGATCGCGCCGGTGCACGGTAAGCCTTCGCCGGACTTGTTTCGTGCCCTTACGAGCTCCTCGAAACCGTGAGGTCCTCGAGAAGCACTCCGGGACAGGGATTCCCGATGCGCCGCGTTTTATTTCCACGGTCGCCAGATGTCACCGGAAACGGTTCGTTACCCGAGAACGTTTGATCTTCTCCCTCGGCAAGGCTCCATTCTTCAGCGTGGCTCGATGATAAGATGCCGGCTGTGTTCTTTGCGGGGATCGGGAGATCCGAGCCGGGGAAATTGATAATTCAGCCGTGTACACGGCCTCTGGAAGACAGAACAACCCCCTGAAATAAAGTACCGAGATTCCCGGCGGAAATAAAGTATCGCGGAGATCCTCCTCTTTGTTTGGAGGTCTACAAAGAGCCCGAAAAAATCCGCTGAAAGACGAGCGAGCAGGTAGCTCGGTTCCTGCGGAGTGATTCTTTCTTCTTCTGCTTTTTCTTCTTCTTCTACTTCTTCTTCTTGGAAACGCAGATTTCTGAAAACGAAGCTGCGCGGTGCTAATGATCGAAATATGCGCCGTAATGGGGGGAATAGCGTCTTCTTTCTTCGCTGGGAATTGTGTCGCCGAGTTGCATTTTTCTTCAGCACCGGAGGAGGAGAAGAACGAGTAATATGTTGGTAGAAGAATGACTGACGTTCGCGAAACATGGATTAAATTCGTGGCAGGCGCGGCCTGTTAAGGATCCTCGTCGCGAATCCACGTCGATGCAGGAAAATAGCGGGTTGAACGAACCAAAATTTGGGTCAGGCAAAACGGACCCGGAAAGAGATGTACACGGTTTCTTCTCTCGTTAATTTTAACGAGTCGATAGCTACGCGGAAGTGCTCTTTTTCTCGGACGTCTTTCCCAATTTGTATTTCGCCTGTTCATTTTTGCAACGCGCGCATAAAATCGACGAGCCAGCGATAGTATTTCCACCAGACTCTACGATAAAGAATCTCGCTCGGCGAGAAAACCGTGCGCGCGGAAGATATCAAATCGAAGATGGTTATCTTCATCTCGTCAAATTCTCGTCGAATCTCGTCAAATAAATCAAATTAAAAATTTTCGTATGCATTCTTAGAAACGACACGTTAAAATAGCGAGTCGTAATTACGTTTACTCGCGGATCATTTTCTCGGAATTTCTGTCGCGATCTAGAAGGGTAACGTCGCACGGTCTCGAACCAATTTTTCCCCAAGGCCCAACACCGTCGCAAAATCGTATCAAAATGTAACACAAAACCATGCCCGAGGTTCGCGTTCGATCGTTAGGCGTCGGGTCTCGGAATGGCCGCAACCAACGATCGCCTCGGAGGACGCGTCTAATTATCGGGATCCTGTATCCGTTTCAAGAACGCGAAAACGCGCGCCGGGCTCGAGGAAGCTCGAGTTTGGAAGGCAACGAAGTGTACGGTGCGGGTACGAAGTTATGGTACTGGATGTTCGCAAGTGTCTCGAGCAGGATGCTCCAGACTCCGTGATCCGTTCAGGATTCCACGGTGTCGTTTCTCGAGCTCATTCTCGAGAGTGTGCTCGCTCGGCCGCGCTGGGTAACGCGGCCTCCGTTGTTTGTCGAGGAGCAGACCCGCTGAAATTAGTCGTCGTTCCGCGCGGAGCAGAGCGAGCGAGTTCACCCCCGCGGTTCGTTTCTTTCTTCCGCGGGATTTTCCCTCTCGCGTTTGCTCGCCGGCTCGTTCCGGGAGCCCTCGCGAGCCTACCGGCACGCACCTCGCTCCGCCCTTCCCTGATTCAGCCCGAAGAACACGCAAATGACTTCATTATAACCGTGTCCCTGCACCCTCTCGCTGCCTCCCGCTCCCTCCCGCTGCCACCGCCTCCGCACCCGTGTCTCTACCTTTCTCACCCCGGCCGGCCCCGTCTACACGTTACTTCGTGTAGCGTAGCCCCTCTCCGCTTGTCCCCCTTCGCCCCTCTTTTTTCGCCCGCCGCTTCTGTTCCCGCTCTTCCGCTGCACACTCTCGGTTACTTCTTCTTTTTAACGCCACGCTCCCCCTTTTTTTTCTTTCCCCTCCGGGAACCACCCGCCGCCTGCCCGATTTGTATTCATCGCATTCTCGAATTGTTTTTGCTTCGTCGCCTCGATATCCGTTTCTCTCGTCGCGTACGGGTAATTATAGGACCGACTGGAATTTAATTGTTTGCGCGGCGAACTAATTGGAACGGATTCCCCGATTTCATTTTGCTCGGCACCCTAACGCGCCGCGCCGCGCCGCGCCGGTGCGCCGTGCGAGAAACTTCTACGTTGCTTCGCGTACTTTTCGATTTTATCGACGGAAAGTTGGCTCTCCGGATCTTCGAACTTATTTCCCTCGAAAACGCGGTCTTAAATGTACAAACGTTACTCTTTTTTCTCGACTTATTTCTCCGTACAGAATCATCCTCTGGCCGATCGTGCCACGATTTTTCACCCACTCAGTATATATAACTGGTACATTCGAAAATCTGATGTTAGGTTTCGCGTTCAACCTCGGAGCAGCTATTTCGGCGTGTTTTCTGGATTAACATCTGGTACTAGCGCGTAATCGTCCCATCATCATCATCATCATCATCATCATCATCATCATCATGATCATGATCATGATCATTATCATCGCCTTCGAGTATGCGGGAGCAACAGTGCCGTTGCTACTAATATTGATATTATTGTTATTGCCAGCGATGCTCCGCGCGCGAAGCCGATAGGAAACAGAAATAGCGTTGCGCCGGATTGCCGGAAGGAGGATTTGTGGGGAGGAAAATGGCTTGTTGAAAGCTACTCTTCCGATTGTGAATTGTATCGCTCCGATACTGCGTACTCGCTGCACCGAAATATTTGCAGAGAGACGACCGCGGCGGATCTCGTAATCGCGAACCATAAACAGCGGCGGTCGTGCATCGATCTCGAATCGTTCGTCATCGACGCGAGCATAATTCGTAGAATCGTCGATGCTCGGTTCTTGCGGAGCTAAGACGAAGAAAGCGGCGCGAAATATTAAACGAAAATGCAAATGAATGCATCGAAACGCGCGGAGACCGAAATACCGGGTTTAATAACGCAGGCCGGCAGAAATTTATAATTTTTCGGCGGAGCAATTAAAACCGACACACGGATTACTTTACTTATGCATTAAACTTAGCCCCGGAGCCCCTTCCAACTTAAACGCGGCTCCATTTGCAAGCCACTCCGACGTCGACTTTTTCCTTCGCTTTCGGGCCGCGGGATTATTTTTCATTTTCGTTGTGCCCGAAGCCCGTTGAATTATGCAACAGCGGATTTTCGTCCCTCCTGAGAAATACGCCAGACCAATGTAAACCGCGAATGTTTTACCGCTGTAACCATCCCGCTGCGTCAGCTAGCCGCGGGAATCTACCCGGTGCCGGTCCTCAATCATCCATCAACTGCGGTTCTTTTACTCCGGGCTATTCCACGGGATCGCGGCTACCGACCGAAGCACGGTCCAGCTTTCTTGCAGTCTAATCGCGATCACAGGATCACGAACAGTCGTTGCTCGCGGCTGTAAAAATCACCGGGGAGCGGCGACCCTCCAGCGACCCCTGGCTTTCCGCGAGCTGGCAATCGAAGGTCTCGTCGTTAATTCGACGTAGAACGAGTACGGCAAACGTTGCAAGCTACACCTGCGAACTCTTTCGATGCTGGTTTACAGGATCTGTCACCGTTTCATTCTTTTCGCGCGATCCTTGAGTCGATATCCAGGCACCTTACGACTGCGGGAAATTCTCTCCAATTGTCCCTCGGTTTGTAGACGGAAAGGGACAATTTGGGAGGAGGAGACACGATTATTCGAGCCTTCTCTTTCCAAATTGTTCATTTCTGTTTAACCCTTTGTCCTACAACCACGTCTGAGGGACGTGGTCGAACAATCGAGCCAGAAATAAATATAAATATAAATGTAAATATAAATATAAATATAATTATAAATATAAATATAGATATAGATATAGATATAGATATAGATATAGATATAGATATAGATATAGATATAGATATAGATATAGATATAGATATAGATATAGATATAGATATAGATATAGATATAGATATAGATATAGATATAGATATAGATATAGATATAGATATAGATATAGATATAGATATAGATATAGATATAGATATAGATATAGATATAGATATAGATATAGATATAGATATAGATATAGATATAGATATAAATATAAATATACGGCTCGTGTTAGGCCAGGGGACACGTGTTTTGTGGTTTTCGCCTTTCGTTTAAATCGATCGAGTCGAATATCTTCGAACGGATCGCCCTGTAGATGTCATTTTACCGCAAACACCGGTTGTCGATGTGCACCGTTATTTTTAATTCATCGTCGCACAGAAAGTATCGTTGTCTTCGGCGATCCTCCGCAGTCGAGAAGCTCCGTGGAGATCGTCGCCGGCGAAAAGGTTAATGTTCCGGCTCGGTGTCAACGTCCCGCGGTCGACAATGCGTTTCGTTAGGCGAAGACCGGCATAAAGAGGACCACGGCAAATATTCCGCGACGACTCTAAGAGACTTAAGCAACTCGGAGCTGAGTAACCGGCGCAGTCCGCCGAGCTTAGAATCGCGGAACAGTTCCCCGGCCAACGGTCTCGACGAAACGTGGCTACTTAACGTTGCTCGACGACCAACTTCTCGGCACCGCACATCCCTCTTTACATCGTTCACGACGTTTTCCGGACCTGTCCGACGTCGAATTAACGTTAAGACGACAGCCACGACGCTTTCCTATCGACCGCCTCGGAAAATCTATGCGCTGGATTACCGGATCAACTTTTTGTACACCTTGTACAGAGACGAAGCAAGGCGATCCGATCATCGAACGATGATTTTACGTTTGAAGTTCGTTTCATATTTTGTTCGTTCGAGAAACTTCAAAAATTTTCATAAAATTAAAATATTGCATTCGATTGAACAAAAATTATGAAGCAAACTTATATGGCGTCGATTACTTCTTCAGCATTCGTACCTCTTGCAAATCTTAATAAAATGAAGCAATCATTTTTAATTCTTTATTAATCATCGATTCGGTCGTCGATCGACTGAATTTAAAACGGGGAGATCTCTCCGTTCGGTTGGCTAAGTGTTCAGAATCGAGAAGTCTTGTACTTTAAGGTGCGTTCGACGAAACTACGATGACTTTGTACAATTATCGTTCGCTGGAACATCGTTGTTCATTCGTTAAAAATTTGTAGCATTATAAATTTTACTTCGATAAAATAATTTCAGTTCGATCGCAACGCGACGTCCGCGCAAACGGAAAAAAGTGTGTTCGATCGACCGTGGCGTAACGTCAAAGAAAAACGGTAAATGGATAACGTGCTGCAACTTCGACGAAGCTCGTTCATTCCGGCGTATTGGAAAGGACCGCGGCCGACTGTCCGTTCGAACAAACGGTCGAGCATGCACTCTCGAGCGAGCGTCATTGTGCGCGGTTAAGTATCAAATTGAAACGAAAATATGTAATTATCGGGGCTCCCTTGCGCGCGCGGGCCGCGCGTTGCGAACTGATGAATTATTGTCGGGCGACGGGCCGGCACGTCCGCGACCGGTTCCGAGCGAGAAAATTACAATGGTCGTTGCGCAAACAATCGTTTAAACGCCGCCTGTAATTACGTGTACACGGTTGCGCAAAACCGTCAAACCGTCGTTCCCGCTTCACGCCTAAATAATCGGCAGGACGCGATGCGACGCGGGGCGACGCGAGCCGGCGCGCTGCAACGCGGTGCAACGCGGGCCGACGCGGGCCCCTAGGTATGCGCCAGCCCGATTAACATTTACACGCCGAGAGTGCGCGGCGTTCTGAATATTTCAACAGCCGGTCCGCTGAAACGATACGACTCGCCTAACCGGGAACGCTTCCAAGGACGTCCCGGTTCCTCGGCCGCCGGAAGGGCTCCTCGTCGCGAAGATCGTCGAGGACTTCCGCCGGACGGATCGATGCTAATCGAATCGAGCACCGCGAGGTGTCCGACGACGACCTTGAAAACTCTCCAGCCACCCTTAACCGCATTCGGCCGGCCGCGGTCGGAGTTGCGCCGGAAATCGTTGCGCTTGTAACTTCCGGCTGGAAAATCGAGTCCTCCCGATCGCCGTCGACCGCGGACCGTGCTGCGGGAACTTCCGGCAGTCCTGGGTCTCCTCTTTAAGAGTCCCCGACGATCCGACGTTAATGGCCACGATTACTCCAGCCCCGATTTTTCCATGGATTATTCTCATCGGTGGCTCGGCTGTCGTCTCGGCAGGCATAGAAATTCGGTGGATCGATGTCGCGGAACTATTCGTAGACGAGAATTCTTCAACGCGTTCGCTGGCAGCACGCGCATGCACGACGAGCATGATTTTCCATTTCGCGTAAACAACGTCCAATTATCTCTGTGAATATAATTATTGAAAATCGCAGCTGAGATTGTCCAAGAAAATGGGGAATTTTGGAAAAGGAGATACGATTGTTCGAGCCTTGCGGCTCGTTTTAATAATTGTTGAAAATCGGTAATTATAAAAACGAGGCGCAAGGCTCGAATTCGCAAGGCTGCTCGTCCCAAATTGTCCATTTTTGTGGACAATCAGAGCGTCAATTAGGGAGCTATTACTGCATTTGGAGAATTTATAGCGACACTTTGACGACGTTTCTATCATACTTTGTAAGAGGATACCATGATATATTCACAGTTGCAACGATTAAATGTTTTTCGATTGTAATAATTTCCACAGGAGAGGAAAGAATTGATACTTATAGTATATAATAATAATAATAATAATATGACATTCGTTTCAGCGCTTAAATATTAGCGACAAGGGAACAGAATTTTATTTCGACTTCAAAAAAAGCGAAATAACATTCGCACTTAATAGGTCGTTATTAGAAATCGCAATCACGAGTCGGACTAAATGTTGCATGTTAAAGGATTAATACGATAAGTACAATAAGTAGAACCGTTCCCGCGGAGGCGTCGCGGGAGTTGTTTAATAGAATGAACGGCCAAGAATGCTCGACCGACTCTCCTTCGAGGAAAAAGAAACCCCGGGACCGGGACGGTCTACGTTCTTTTTCTAAACGTTTCCCGCTTCGGGGAAGCGTCGCGCAGGGCCCATTAGCAACGTCGACATTTATCTCTCCTCTTCCGGGATCCAACTCCGCATCCCACGCCTCGATTCTCCCGGTATCGAGTCGCTTTCTTCTCCGCGACAGGTTCATAATAGTTCGACGCGATATTAAATCGCCGTTCTTGCGAGGAATCAAAGGCAGCCCTCGCGAAGTTAAACGGTTCGCAAAACGACGAACTTGCCACGACGCGGATGGCAAATCCTTGCGCGATTCCCTGGCCTTAGCGATTAGACGAGCACGAAGTTGATAAAACCGCGAATAAAATTCTAACCGTATTCCAATCGTTAACCCCTTGGGCACAGATTTATTCGAAAGAATTCTTGCGTTCTGAACGCAATCGTCTTCGAAACGTTCATCTTGTAATTCGCTATAGTCGTCTTCGTCGTCGTCGTATCTCTCAAGGTCTCCTCTTTCGTTATCGCTTTTGTTCTTGTCTGCGACGTAATGGACTTTGTTTCTCAAAGTTTCGCGGAAGCTTCGATAACTCTGTGCCGGAGACGTGAGAAGTTTAACGATTTACCGTTCGCGTCGATCCGTAGTTTGATTGTAAGTGAAAATTCCTACAATTAGAAACTGTTTCGCACGTTTCGCCTTGAACTAAAACCGTCGGTGTCACTTATCGCATATCGTTGCAGCTAAATTCGATAAATGGCGCCTGGATAAACGTGGAAACCAGATGCACGAACCGGGGATAGAGTTCGTGCAACGCTATAATTAATTAACGACGTCGAGCTACGACGTCTGAAAATTCTTCTTCGCGTCGAAAATTCTGCTCGACGATCAAATTAGAATCAACCGAAGCAGGTGAATCGTAGAATTACACGCGGCCAGTTTACATTTTACAGTTTACAGCGAGCAGTTCGCGAGCGAACGTCGAGGTGTTCGCTAATGAAAACGGGTGAACGCGGTCGGTGAAAAAAGAACGGCATGCCCGATGACGGGCGATCGCTGAACGGGCGAAAAAAACGGAGAAAGAGAAGACGGACGAGGAAACACCGTTTATCAAAAGCATTAATGCACCGCGCCGGTAGTCGGTGGTCCCGTGAAATATTACGTTCCCCTGTCTGGTACCAGCTCACCCGGAACCGAAAACCGAGAAACAATAGCTCGGTCGCGTTTCGTGACTGGGAACGATGCGCGAGAACGACGAAAACCGACGACCGATCGTCTCCCTACACGTTCATCCCCCGAAGCTTTTAAATCGCCGGCCGTCGTACCGACGACGCTGCTTGGATATTACATAGCTTCCCCGATCCGTCCTCCGGTTCCTCGATCGTAAATAGCACGATATCCGTCGATCTATAGCGGTAATGGGCTGCCCGGTGCCGAGCGGAGACTGTCGGCCGGCTCCGGCAAAAGAAAGTAAAACGAGCCGGCTCCATAAAGGGAAAAAATGCGGCAGAGGGAAAGAGGGGAGGGTCTCAACCCTTCCGTCCTCTCCCTGTCCGAGAGACGAGGGACGGGGATACACGAAGGTATTCGTCACGCGAGAGGCAAATATATCATGCGTCCGGGGCGCGGTCTGTTAATGTAATCCTTCGAGTCAGGCTCTCGCGTACAGGATGTTGCAAAAACGAGGGAACAACCTTGTTCCCGACGCGGCTACGGAACGAGCAACGTTACAACGACTCGCTAGATAGCGTGGATTTTGCTGCTGGGAGCCGGTTGACGGGATTTTGGGAAGGGAGCTAAAAAATCTAGGCTGAAACAATGACTCGAAGCGAATCGTTGGATCGCGATGGGGTTTGAAAATGTTGTTGGAAAGATCTGTTATATTTGAGACGATCTGTTCGAAATCGTAGAAGTTGAGCCGTAGAATCTGAAATACGCGTCTTAATTTGGGTGGAATTTATATTTCATGACGAACGTCCGAAAGTAATCCACTTCCATAGAAATTCTACAGATTCTAAAATAAATCCGTCCAATTTTCGTCAAGATTTCAGATACGGAACGGAATATGGAAAACGGTATGCATTTCATTAACGATAAATATACCGACGGTTAAAAATTCGATTCCTGATTCAATTATAATTTTCCACAATTTTTACATCAGCGTCTGCCAGCTTTACGGCTTCGATAATTATGAAATAAGAAATGCGAAACGTGTCGAAAATTCGACGGTCGTCGGCGTTCAAAACGCACGGGTTTCTCGCGCCCGAATTTGTTGAGCAAACCTGTAGAAAGCCGGAGGGCTTAGGCGTCGCGCGGGTTCGCCCCGCAATTACATATTTCGATTAATCCGGAATTTAATCTAGCCGGGCCACGCGTGTCCCCGTGCCCGCGGCAATAAACGCCGAACGGCCGTTCCTTGATAGCGTAACGCGAAACCGTTCATTCCGCCGACACGTTTTTTTACGAGCTCGTTGGCGACCGGCCGTTAGCCGAGGTTTTATGTTTAATTTAAACCCTGCGGGCCGGGTTCGCGCGCGCGTCGCGAGGAGAACGCAAGGCGCGCGCGGGAGGGTGGCGAACCCTCGTCGTTCGCGCAACAGGCACCGACGACGCCGTTCGCTGGAAACGAGAGAATTAATGCCGGCTACAACCCTATCGTCCTTCCCTTTGACGGTAACTAAGTTCGTACGCTGTCGTTACACCGTTCCCGCTTTTTGCAGGGCTCAGCTACCCTCTGCTCCGCGTTCTTTTTCCCTTTTCGACCCTCGCTGAAACATCGCCGGATTATCTTGTTACACATTCCGCGCGGAGAGCAGCTTTTTTGCCGTTCCGTGCGGCGAAACAAGCATTTTTTTCGGCGAGGATACACGGGTCTAGGCGGTTTCTGCTTTGTAATTCAACTCGCCGTCTAATTTCGTCCCGAGCCGAGGGTGATTCTGATTCTTCGGGCCACCTCCGCGCGGCCGCGCGTTCTTTTCCCAAAGGTTCGCGAGAAGAAACTCGAATTATACAGTAAATTCTCCCTAATCGACGCTCGGATCGTGCACAAAAATGGACAATTTGGAAGGCGGAGACACCATTGTTCGCGATTCATTTTTACAGCTGGTCAACAATTACGAAAACGAGACGCGAGGCTCGAACGATCGTATCTCCTCTCCCCAAAATTAGGGAGAATTTACCGTGCCGATGGCACAGCTGATTGCTTCGCACCGTTTCCGCGGAAGTTGTCGAAATTCCGAGAGCCGTTCCGTTTCTTGCAACGGTCGGAGCTGTTCGCCGATCGTTCGGCGATCGTTCGACGGCCGATGCACCGCCGCAAAACCGAGCGTGGCTCGACCCAATACCGTAAAGAAAATACCTAATCAAGGGGTAGACCGCTAAAAGCCGCTCGGCCGCGGCAATGGCAGAGGCAGCGGCCGGTTCCAGTTTTACGAGTTCGAGCCGAGGCGCACGCTCCGGCGCTCGCAACAATTACCGGGCGCCCGTTACGGAGCTCCTGCCCATTTAAACGCCGTTCGTTTTATAGGTTTGTCGCAACAAACTATTTTTCCGTGGCAGATCGGTGCTTCCGGCCTGCCGTCATTCCCGGTTACGATTTCCGTTCCACCGCGGAGACATCGCGTCGCGCCGAGGAATTCGACGATTCCGGCCTTCGTGATCCCGCGAAACGTCGATAACGAACGACGTCTTGTCTTCCGCGACCTCCCGATAGCCCGTATATACAGGGTGTACCTCGATGTACCTCGATGACATGGCGTTCCCAAAAGTTGCACGAAATCGGGAAACCAGGGACTCCTATGGTTACTCGCAGTAACTTTCTCCTTGGCGCAAATGCGAGCCGCGGCTTTGTTTACGAGTTATTAACGAAAAACGGTGACCAATGAGAGAGGCGAGCACTCGACTGACTCGAGCGGCCGGGCCAATCAGCGGAACTGGGCGTGGCCCGCTCGTTGACAGTTTTCATCGTTCCAACTGCAAAGCTGACGGTGCCTTAATCCCGATGCTTAATCCTTTGCAGGATAATTTCTTCCATAGTTGCGTTATTCGGCTCTCCTTTCTCCTAAATAATTAGCCTGATAGAACCAGACAATTTTTGTCTCCCATACTTTTTTCTATATACTTATAGATATACCTTGATCAAAGAGGAATTAAATTCTGTTTCGATTTGAAAGAAATTAATAACATCGATATTTGTATTAAATTACGTACGAAATCTCTATCGCGAGTGCGATTAGCTATTTTACCGCAAGCGATTAAGCTAGAGAAGTCATCTCGAGAACCTTCCCGAGTCGCGTTTGTTCGTCTGCTCGAGCAGCTGCAGCTGTTCATTGCGCTATTCTTGACATCTTAGATTTATGTCCGAGGACAACCTCGGCGAGGGACGCGTTGCCGCAGAAACGGTAGTAAGTCAATTAACGCGGCGATAATTATAACCTGACAGTTACAATCATCGTTACCGTGAAATTGCCGGACTAATGTGCCCGGCCCACGCGAGGTCTCCAGACGCGATACCCTTCGGCCCTGCCGTCGCTAATTAGCAGCAAAATGGCCGATCTCCAACGAGTGACCCACGACCCGACGGCTAATGTTCCGACCTGCGAATGAAACCGTTCGTTTCCCTCGGTTCTTGCCGCTTTGTTGCTGCGCGACCGGTCGAGGCCAAGACGAAGAACAGCTTTGGCCGGATCGGGACCGCCATTTTGTCGGCTCTAATTCGACGCTGCGCGTAACAGATTGGCCTTAATTGCGGATGATATAGGCGAAGCATCGGATGGGCTAATAATCGCCATACGTGTTTTCCGCCGTGTTTCTTGTTATACTAAATATCCTGTCGCTTCTTGGTACGGTAACTGCGAGAAATCATTTCCTCAATCGCGGTAGTTTATTTACTTAACCGCTCGGGTACACGTTTCATTTTTTAAAAAGAATTGCGTATGGATCACGTTGAACTCTTTCGTCTATCGTTATATATTGGGTTGGCAACTAAGTAATTGCCGATTTGTTCAATGAAATAAACAATTCTTTTGTTACTTGGAACGAAGTTTAATCTGTAATGTATTTTCCATTTTGTCCGATGACCTTTTGCCATCTCTCTGACAACTTGAAAATTCCACGCTCGTAGAAAGTCTGATCCTTTTCGACCAAAAACTGAGTTAAGTGAGATTTTACAGCGTCGTCGTCGTTAAAAGTTTTACCACGAAGGGAGTTGTCCAAGGATCGAAATAAGTGGTAATCCGACGGCGCGAGATCAGGGCTATATGGTGGGTGTAACATCGATTCCCAACCAATATCCATGAATTTTTGCCGAGTGGACAAAGACGTGTGCGGCCTAGCATTGTCCTGCTGGAAAATGACACCTTTACGATCGACCAATTCTGGTCGCTTTTCCTTGACCGCTGCATTCAATTTGTCCGGTTGCTAACATTCGCGGATAATAAAAAATAACATAATAATAATAATAATAATAATTTTATAATACAACATTTACGGATATCATAAAAATGGGAGTGAGAAACATCTATAACTGAAATCGGCAATTACTTAGTTGCCAACCCAATAGTATTATATCGACAGCATTATATTGCTGTCAGGCTGTTTATGAGCAGCGAAACTGTCCATCAACGGGCCAGCCAAGCGATCAGACAGATACACGGAAAATGTCTAAAAACGTCCGCCGTTGAAAAACACGTCAACCGAGAAATCGAAACTACTCTCTCTCTCTCTCTCTCCCCATATATATATATATATATAAAAAAACATGCATATCCACTTCGATGGTCTATTTCTGTTTGAAAAAAAAAAAGGTATAACGACACCAGTGAAGCAGGCTAGAATAATCGAAGCACCGTCACAAAACATTCAAAACTCTGTAGGACATCGTTCCCCGCGGAGCCGTGTCGCGTTACAAAACATAGATTCCAAAATGGGCCATTTCGCGCCGGGCCATCATCGTATCATCAAAAAATAGTCATCGCGTACCATTTGGACGCAGCGGTGGCCATCGATGGAACTGCCAGCTTTTCGCGGTCGAACATATTGCCTGTGACGTGAAACGTGATCTCCGCGTTTTGCGAATTCATTTGTAACTTAACATCGTACCGTTGACTTTTTAGAACATTTTAGAACACGAATGAATGCTTCCAAATTTTTGCGCGCATCATTTTCTCGCCATGTGTCGCAATTTAGGAGAGGGTAGGAGATGATAAGACCGGATAAAATAAGGACCACCCTAATGTTCGTTCATTAAACGGATCATCCTGTATCAAGTTTCTTAATCGCTGCAATTTTTGTCACGCCGAAGGCGCTAATATCTCTGTTCGGGTAACATTTTCAAAAAGTCCAAGATGAAAATCTTTGAAAAGAAGATAAATGCAAGCGATTCGTCCGTATTCCCCGCTGAAAGGAAAAAGGTGTCGCGACAGACCACCTCGTCATGCGGTCGCTCGCGCGTCCTATAAAAAAAACCATCGGCCCCCGTTGTCTTCGAGCCGGCGCGCCGCCGCAGCGTTTTTGCCAGCAGCCGGGGCGTCGATGATAGATCGCCGTGACGAGTAATTAGACCGAGGCTGTTTGTTAATCGCGTTCACGGCTCGCCGCACCCGCGCCTTAGCTTCCCGCAAATCCCGAGCGAACCGATCGGTTTTCATCCGATCGGACACGCCCGATTTTAATTAGTGCGACGCCCGATAGCGCCTCGGACTATCAGATAAATCGTCGCCTTTCCGCGAGGAGTTTCTTTTGTCCGCCGAACGTTTCTGTTCGTGCGGCGAACGCGAGCCTTTTTTCTATTCCACTTTGCAAACGCTTCGAACAAGGACAGCGGACAAAGACGAAGAAAATCCTGAAGAGAAACGCGATATCTCGAGAACGAGTGTTACACGCGCGAGTTTGATTCTCCAATCGAGCACCCGCGGATGCAACCATAATCCAGATACCGATCGATGGACCCCGTTTTCCTCTACCTCCTCGTATCCTCTATCCATGCCGAACGAACGACGACAGTCGAGATTAATCTCCATCGAGATTTTCCTCTTTCTCTGGACCCTTTCGTCCCAAGGCCTCGCTGCACTCTAAATAATAACCGAATCTCGGAAATCGTCGATAACACGGCCCACCCTACCCAGAAGGCTGCTCCGACAGAATCCGCAACACTAAATTCCGAAAGCGCAACTCCGAACTTAACTCGTCGACTCTATTCACGGGTCCTCCGCTCTTCGTCGTCCTCTTCTCACCGCTCTGAACTTAACCTTGACGCCGCTCTGCTCGAAATTAACAGCAGAATCGTGCGATATAATTGTGCGAGGCTTCTTATTTGTTCGACTTTCCATTATTTCTAGTTCTACTTCCCTTAATTCCTATTTATTCAATTTCACTTTAAATCGTGTTTGTAGTTTCTTATTTTAGAAAGCATTTTCTCCCGGAAATGCCAAATTTCGAGTTGCTGGGAATTTCCCTGTCCTACGTCTATGTAATTCATTGCTACATCCGATGCTAAGGGTCGACGGAGTCGGTGGTCACGTGGCCTCCGAATCGATTGCCTTCGAATCGTGGCAAAGAATTGGGAATAAAAAAGTTAAGTCAGACTGCCCCGAGTTTTTATAAAAACGCGCCGCGAGGCCCGAAGAATCGCGACTCGGTATTCTCGAATCTGCCGGTATCAATTCCGACCTCCGAACATTTCTGGGAGAAATTACTGTATTCGTCATCTGTATATCGTCTCGTTAGAAATTTGTTTGCCTAAACGACAACGTCCCGGATGAGCAACGCTGAGCTTAACGTGCTGCTTCTGGAAATATATATGAAGCCGTTAGATTTATCAACGAATACGGTGCACTAATTTGACAAGGGGTGGGGGTGAATAAATCAAATCTAGTCACACGCCGATTTCAGTGAAATATTTGCGAGAGGATGATAATTCATCGGTAAAATATTTCGCACGGATTTCTTTTATCGGACGACGTCCACGTTGGAAAGGTGAAAACATCCCCGAAATGTACTTTTCATCCCCGGTTTTATGGGCTGTTTCTCTGGATTATGGCCGATAAAAAAAAAATGTGTCGGATATATTTTTTTTTACGAAAGTACCTGTCGCAGAAATTTTACAAAAATCAGCGTGTCCCGAATCGACTGTATAACGCCGCGTTGCCGGATCCTGTGCCGTATAACCGTATTTAATGGCAAATCATATTTATCGGACACGTTCAACGATATTTCTGCGAAAAAAACAAAATACAACGAGACGCAATTAATGTTCGCGAATTGAACGAACATCTGAAACTTCCAAATTTCGCGCGCATCATTCTCTCACCGCCTGTCAGACTAGAGGTATATACGAGCAAAAATATTTGAAAATATTAGGCACGGTCGTAAATAACTTCCGATGCAGCTAGGTAGAATCCATTGTTCGTATCTACACGCTACGAGTCACCGGGACGGACGAGTATTTCGCTAAATAGATAAGGTTTCGAAATAAATAAAATCAAAAAACAAAACAGAATAAATTTAGAAAGAAAGAAAAGTAAATATCCGGCGAAAAAACCGGAAGCTATTTATGACTCGACCTAATACAGTAAAGTCTCCCCAATTGACGCCCAAATTGTGCACAAAAAAGAAGGAGATACGATTATTCGAGCCTTGTAGCTCGTTTTTATAATTGTTGACAATCGGTAATTATGAAAACGAACCGCAAGGCTCGAATAATCGTATCTCCTCTTGTTGGAACTTGAAATTGTTTATTTGAAATAAAATACAATACAAATATAATACAGTGATTAACCTCTTAGGCACGACGCGCCACTATAGTGGCTTCCGCGGATGTCATCTTTCAGAACGACACACCACTATATAATCGTCTTCATATGCATTGTTTCACACTTCTTTTGTCTTCACATCGATTTACAACAGTCTACAGAGTGTCCCAAAAATGTCTCGCAATCCGGAAATGGCGGGTTCCTCGGATCATTTGAAGCAACTTCTTCCTTTACAAAAATTTTCTCCGAGACACCGTTAACGAGTTATTAACGAAAAACAGTGACCAATAAGACTCGAGTACGGCCGACGCGAGGCGGCTCGCCTCTCATTGGTCACTGTTTTTCGTTAATAACTCGTTAACGGTGCCTCGGAGAAAATTTTTGTAAGGGAAAAAGTTGCTTCAAATGGCCTGAGGAACCCGCCACTTTCGGATTGCAAGACATTTTTGGGGCACCCTGTATATACAGTATCAGACTCTGTACAGTACACATCAGACTCTGCCGTCCAGAGAAATAGCCTTGCGCAGAATTCAGCCGTGCCTAAAAGATTAAAAAAAGCACCTAGCGGATATAAAATGTATAATACGTGTATGTGTGATACAAAATGTACTTTATGCGAAGAAGAGTAACTGTATGTGAAGTCGCGGAGATACTGTCCGACTGATCGTCTTCTAGGCTGATGAACGCCTCTGTAGTTCTCTGGGAAGTGTCTCGCACTGGAACGTACACAGTCCTTTTATACTATCCCTTTAGGTAAATTCCAGGTAAATGAGAGTCCTAATGGTATACGTGTGTTTCTCCGAGAAGACCGGTCTTGTACCTGTATTTATTGCCCCTATGTATGCATGTGTGTGTGTGAGAGTATCGTTGTATATACCAACACTTCTTCCCAAATTTTTCCATTTTTCTTCTTCCATTTCTGTGCACAATCTAAGCGTAAATTAGGCAGACTTTACTGTAATCGTTAACCCCCGCAACAACGGACCACTCCGAGTGCAAACAGTAATTTCGGCTATCGTAACTCGGAGGCATGTTCAGACCTTTGACGAAGAGGAAAGAAGAAGAAATAAGTGTGCAGGGTGGGGCAGAGGGGGGACGGCGTTCCGGATGAAAGCAGCTCGGCAGTGGGAAATTCGATCGGCGAGCGAGGAAAGTTGGCGCGGCGCGGCTCGCGGCCGGATTCCGGGAAATCGAGTAAAATCGAGTGATCGCGAGGTATCGAGGGAAAAGCGACGGAACGACGCGTCCGACAAAGCTCGCGGCCTATAAAAACCTCGGGCCGGAAGTTGCTCGGCGGTCTGGCGGAAAGTTGCTCGCTCTCTCTCGTCTTTCTTGGATGGGATCCGCGATGGAGGAGGAGCAGTTTCTGGTGTTTGGTAACCGCGCGCGACCGGCCACCGGAAAAGAGGATCCTGAAGGATCTGGGAATCGGGGATATTCAAAGGAGGGAAGGAAAGTTCGGGCGATGCTTCGCGTTTCCCGGCGCTTCTCGTCGTCCGGCGGGATGAAATCGCGCGGAAAACTACGTTTCAAATTGGCCCCGCCGACCCGTGCCGCGAGGCGCCGGGGCAAAGGGCATAGGGCAGCGGGGTCGAAGGGGCGAGGGGTATCGAGAGCCAGTGTTGCTCTGTTTCCGGCGCTCACGGTGCGCTCCGATCGGGACGGAAGTAATTAAGTCGTCGCTCGGAAGTTCGAAACGTATCGAGGGAACTTTTGTCAATGGGAACCTTTGCCTGCTTGAAATATCGACTCTGACTCCTTCTCCCGCTCTTCGGACCCCCGTTAATAGCACCCCGCGACGGCGGCGGGGTGTTGGCCACCCGCCGGGCAAGGAACCTCTGTGTCGTTCAATCAGCCGAGAGATACTTCTCTCTCGAGTCGCTCGGTCGACCGGCAAATTCTTTTGCCGGCGTACCTCCGAGCAACGGTAATTAGAGGACCGATAATTTATAGGGGGAAACAGAATTTTTCCTCCGCGCGCCGCTGATTCGGTCTCGCAAAAATATACAGAGAGCGGTTCGCGCAATTTTCTTGGAGCTCCATTGGCTGCGTAATTGTAAGAAAATGCGCGAGCGAGAACGACCGGTCCAGGAAGCGTTATACCGCGAGAGACGGTTCAACGCAAGTTTGAGAAACTCCCGCGGTCTCGGCGCAAACTCGACAAGTATGTTAAACGAATGAACATTTCCTGCATTATACGAAGAAGCAACGTCTTCGTGCCCTTTACAGTTCAAATTTATACAGCGGCTCTATTATACGCCCGAAGATGTCTCGAAAACGTCATTTTATTTTTCCTCGTAATTCGGTCGCGTTTCATTTATTATGCGCGCTTCGTTTCGACTCGGAGTATAAATATTGTTATTCGACTGTCCAGCTGCTGACAATTAAAGTGAAATATTCACCTGTTTCAGCGAGAGGTCCATGAGTAGACCAACGTGTACAGCAGGAGCACTTAAAATAATATATTGAAGAAAGAATTATAAAGATTAATTAATTAGAAAAATTATAATTCGTATTTTAAGGAGCGTTCGATGAAACTACGATGAATTTGTTTGTACATCATCCACTGAAATATCACTGTCCATCTTCGCTAAAATTATTTCTTCAACGATTGGTCTTGCGACGTAATTTTTAGGAAACTATAATTATCAAAAATCGCTAGAAACGTGTTCAACTTGGTAATAAAACAGCTCGCTCGCGATGCTAGACGATACAGCTTGTTAAACAACGATTCGCGAACGATGAATTCAACGAACGTCCAAGTTTAAGCGTCGTCACGCCGATCGGGTGACCCTGTTTCTTTCCAGGACCTCGATACAGCAGGGCGATCCGTATTCCGTAATTCGCGGAGTGAAATCAGCGAACTTCTGTCGCGACAAAGCGCGTTCAATTTCTCAAATGCGCCCGATAAGGAGAAACAGCAACAGCATGGACGATATCCTGTTCGAGGTAGTCCGAGATTTACGGGGACAGTCGCCCCGAGAGGGATCAAAGAAATCAACGGGAGTGTATATCCCCATTTCCCAAATCCTCGGCGATCCTTCAGGCCGACGCGGCTCCTTCCCGTCCCGGCCGATAAATATTTTATCGTCGTCCCAACTTTGTAATATACGAGCCGCCGTTCCGCGCGCATCGCCGTCGTTCCGCTCGCGCGTTCCGCAGCGTCTCGTTCCCTCTCCCCGCGGGCAAGCGGCGATCCATTTGTCCGCAGAAATGGAAACAAGTTTTAGCAACGATCCATCGATCCGTTTGTCCGCAGAGATGGAAACAAGTTTTAGCAACGATCCATCGATCCGTTCGTCCGTAGAAATGGAAACAAGCGTCGACGGCGATCCAGCGATCCGCCGCCGCGCCGCGGCGAGGCGAGCAGCGGACCGGCAATTTCGAAAGTCGAAGCCAGACCTGCCGGTAATCTACCGAGCTTTATCGCGTAATTAATTCATTACGGTGATTTAGAGGCCGATCGTCGTAACGCCCGAAGGCTGCGCACGAACATTTATTCGGGCCCCGTTTACTTCCGTTCCATAAACCCCGGCGAAATCGGTCGTTCTCGCGACCGGAGAGCTTCGGGAACACGCGGCGACCAATTCCGAGCCGTTCCTCTCGTAAAACAACGCTCTCGCGGGCGCGTTTTTCTTCGATCCGTGAACCGAGAACAATAATCGCTTATGGTTCATGGAACGTCGATCGGGAAACTGCTCGCCACGAAGAACTTTCGGAATCGCGACGGAATTTTCTTTCGGCTGCTCTGTCTCTTGGGCTCGCTGTTCATTGGTGCGTTGTTGTAACCGTTACAATTAATTGTACACGCTACTTAACCGGTTAAACCAGGCAATTGTAGGCTAGCTGCTGTTCTTTGTACATTTCGTTTCGTACACTTTTTGGGACGTATTTTGACGTGATAGCAGTCAACGCGAGCGACTTCAACATGCCCAACGATCACGATCTTTTATCATGTTGTGTTAAGAATGTGATAAATATATATTAGGGATAATAATATATATTATTATCCTATTATTATATCCTATTATTATATATCCTATATTATATAGGATATATCCTATTATTATCCTATTATAATAATATATTAGGGATAAAAATTCTGCTAATATTATGTGTCAAATTATATTAGACTGTATCTTTCGCGATAACCACTTACATATCTTTGTACTTACTTACATATCTTTGTTAGTCGTCACGAAAATCCTCCAGCACCCCGTAAAAGGAACGCTAACAGTTAAACTGGAAATTCCGAAAACTGGCAAAATTGAAAAATCGGAAAACCGTCGGGGCTTTAGTCTAAAATATCGCGGCTCCTCGATAATCTATGTAGCGAAACGTTAAAATAGAAACGGCGAGATTGAGAGGAAAGTTATGCGAGAAAAATTGACTCGTCTAAGGAGGAAGAGGGCAGAGAGTCGCAGTTAAGGGAAGATTTCGCCGGCGTTCAAGGACACTTCTGCCGCTCAAAGTTACTCAGACATTCGGAATATGAGGTTTATCCGGGTTGGAATCCCAGCCTTGTCGACTACGTGGTCGATTCCTCTTCACCCAATCCCGGCAGATTTTCACGGCGACGACGGAAGGCCCGTCGGGTAGCGAACGCTAGAGATTCCGCGATGGATTCAACGAAGTCGAGCCTCGTAAAACTTCATGGACTCCGCGAACGAGGTCGTCCTTCTCGAAGAAATAAAGCGGCGGCGCTGGGAAAGCCAACCGACTCCGAACGCTGCCTCTCTCTCTCTCTCTCTCTCTCTCTCTCTCTCTCTCTCTCTCTCTCTTCCTCCATTCCTCTCTTTTTCTTTCTTTTCTCTCTCTCTCTCTCTTCCTCCATTCCTCTCTTTTTCTTTCTTTTCTCTCTCTCTCTCTCCCTCTTCCTCCATCCCTCTCTTTTTCTTTCTTTTCTCTCTCTCTCTCTCTTCCTCCATCCCTCTCTTTTTCTCTCTTTTTTCTTTCTCCCTCTCTTTTTCTCTGTTTTCTTTAATTCTCTCCGGCAAAGGGGTTTTCTTCTATTTTTCTCGGACGACTGAAAACGAAAGTGCTCCCAGAGAAATTCTTCCCCGGAATCTATCGTTTCGAGTGGCACTCGTTACGGTCTGGAAACGAATTTATAATTGGCTGCCGGGGAACTTTAAGCGACGAGTTTCTACATTTACTACTCGTACTTAGTTCCGTTTCAATTTTCCTTGAGAAAGTGCGTGCGCGTCTTGTCGCGCCCCAGCGTCTTCGTGCGAACTCGTGATTACTAAGAACCGATTCATAAAACAGAAGTTAAAATCGTTGTGTTAATCGATGGTTCCTTGCAGAATTATTTCGCTGTGTGTATTCGAGTAAAAAATAATTAGTTCTCCAGCGTGCTTTTGGTCTAGTAAATTTCTGCTTTGTACAGAAATTATTGTTGCGATCGACAAATGTGTACACTTTGCACCATCAATTAATGATTTTAATACAGTTTAATTTAAACGACGTTTCCGATTGTAATAATTTCTTAGAGGAAAAAGACAATAAAAAATATTGTCGACAAGAAAAGAGAATTGATATTCTCTCACAGATATTAAATATTGTATTAGATATATATATATATATCCAGATATTAGACAAAGAGTATACTAATCAAACTTCCCTGAATTTTTTAAAGCGAGTTTTCGCGGAGAGAAACTGAAACACAGGAAAAACTTGTGTTTTGGCGTGCGATTGGTGGCGTTGTCGACAACTCGATTTCTTAACGCTGTGCCAATTCCGCCGACCCAATCGTCAGCGTTTCGAGAAGCTCGGGACAAAGCAGCGCCGCCCACGCGTGCGAGGAGATTTTTTTCTGATCGCGCAGGGGGTGAACGAGAATCGATCGCTGCGTGTGCCACGGCCGTGGAGGGTCGAGTGGTTCGATCGAGGCCCGCACTTGAAAAATACCGCGCTTCCGTGCGTCGAGCATCGCGATCAACGAGGATAATTAGGTCCGCGTAGATCCTCGATCGGCGCGGGAAACAGCCGAGCGTTCTAATTGTACGTCAACAGTTTTTCAACAGCCCCGACACGACCTTCCGCGATTTTCGAATCGCATGAATTTTAGCGAGAACGTTCGGCCGAAGAGCTCCGCCTCTATTTGCCCAGGAAATTTTCGCTCGCAGCTATGCGAGCAATCTCGTTCTCTTCTTTTTTTTTGTTTTTAAATACTGCAGGGTTGCCCGGAGCAACGTGGCAAGAATTTTCGAATCGCGGGAAATCATTGATTATTGTCTAGACATAGAAAGTTTCATTGTATTCGTATTTCTGCTTTGGACAGCGCATCGCTCTTTTTTACTTTTTAATTCTATGGGGTGGTCCATTATATAGGGTGCTCGGAATAGTGTAGCAATAATTTTTCAATCGCGACGATCGACTGCAAATTATTATTTACGCTTAGATGTCTCTATGAAGGCGCGGAACTTTTGTTCAATCTTTCTAAGAGTTCTTCGTTCGCGAAACATTTGAGCAACGTTATTCTTGATTGTTCATTTGGAGTGTATTTAGCACTCGCAAGTAGTCTAACTTCTGCCTCTCGGTTCTGAACGTGTAAACACCCCCGGCCGCGCATCCGTCTCGGAAAACTAAAGGGGAACAAGGATGTTACGGGCGAATTCGGTCGCGCGAGCGTCCTCGCGTCTTATTTTCGCCAGAACAATTCCTATTCTTGAATAATTCTGCGCCGCGTTAATTTGCCTCGCGAAGTCTATCCCCGCGTTACCGCAAACCACGGTGAATTACGCAATTATATCAGCTCGGGTTGATAATTTTCCGCGCGCGAACATTTCCCGCCAGCGTCTCCCGACAGAGTTGTTTTCTTCTTCGGGGGGGGGGGGGGGTTGCGTTTCGTTTGACAATTTCTGTAATAAACGGTGACCCGGTTCCGCGATTAAGAAGCCGAACGGGACACCGGAGCCGCTCGTCGGTTTCGCTCGAGTTCCGGATAGTTGTTTCCCTTCGATTCAATCCGGAAGATTGTTTTGCAGTCCCGGGCCGAGCAGCAGCAGGAATCGTCAGGGATAACACGAGCCGGCGTAACGATCTCGGAACGGTCTTGAAATCGTGCCAGGAAGCTACAAAGTGATCAAACTTCTGCGCCGCGGACTCAATCAAACTTTTCTCGCTCGAAGAATCCGCGGAAGAAACGGAGCCGGCCACCGTGGCCGCCCGCTTTTTAGGGAATTGTTACGTCTTCATTCCCGAATCCAATCTCCAGGCTGTTTCACGGAAACCGGACGAACATCCGAATATCTTCGTTTAAAAGATTCCCTCGGCGTCTCTGACTTATTGCGATTTCACCGGATGGTTCCGGAATTGTTTTTAGCAAAATTTTAGGAAGCCGGAAATTCCGTGCGCCGCGCGGCGGTCGAGAGTCTCCGAAACGGGGCTAAATAATAAATATATACAATATAAATGATAAATATATTTTGCTTCTGTGTATATATAACTGTCTTTTCAACGTTTTATCGTACAGATATCGCTCGATGCGTTAAATATTTTATCGTGAAATAAAAATATGAAAGAAATGCATGCTTTAACGCTGCTCGTTAAACTTTCTATTCATAATAAAGGCCCTCGGGGTCCCGTCGAATTTCTGATTTCCGGTTGAAAATAGGTATAAGCGTGAGCATTACAATGAAAGAAAAGTTGCGAATTTTTCCCACTTTTTGGAGATTCCTGACGACCAAAAAATTCGTTCCGGCGACGATAAAATAACACGATGCGATGAATTTTATTTACCGTCGTGCCAATTTCCATGCAAAATAAATGCATCGTCGCTCTTAACGCGCGATGATCCCCTAATCATTATTCCGCTCCGGATCGCAGCCGTTTTATTTAACCGTGAACAAATCCGAAATATTTCGGCGCGTCGTTCTCCCGGTCGTTTTACGCGGGTAAAATTCATTCCACGGATTTCAGAAAGTCTCGAATCACTCCGGGAACGACACCGATCCGGGGAAACAATCCGGACGAAGAAGTTGGTCCGTTTCGCGACTGCGTTCTATCCCCGAAAGCCTCCCACGCCCGGCCCGGCCCGATCCGACCCGGCTCGCGCTCGTCTCTCTATCATCCGACCCCTTTAGCCCGAACGGCGCGTGCACTTAGGCGAACATGAAATTCCTCGAGCCACTTCCGCCCCGATTGTTTGCGCTAAGAGCGGAATCACGACGCGACGCGACTACCCGTCGTCTCCCGCGCCAATCCGTGCTCTCCTCGTTGCCGATTATCCCCTGTTTTCCCTTCTCCGAGCCCGTGCTCGTTACCTTCCTTCAACCCGGCTGTTTACCTATCCCACGTTCCACCCACGCGACGAAAGAAATCCCCGTACACGCGATCCTCGTGACGCGTGTCCTCCAGCCAATCCCATCATCGGCCGAATAGTTCTCCTTTTTCCCTTCGCGACCGCTCGCTGAATCCTTCGGACACGGATCGGGCTTCCCACGTTAACCGCGGACGTGTTTGTTGTTGACCTTAGATCAAGATTGGACAGAGTTTCCGGACGTTAACGATTCCGGTCGAACCCCTGCAGTTGGATATGCGGTTTGGACATGTTTGAACGTGTTTGGATATGTTTGAAGAGGTCCACGTTTCTTCCGAGTTTGCGGCAGGATAAATCCGGACACTCGGGGTCCTCGTGACACGTTTTTCAAGACGATGCACATATTGGCCATTATACCGGCCCAAACTTCTTCAAACTCTTCGTTACATCGTTCTGCAAGGTACGCGTACAGTGGCCCACAAAATTGTCTTAAAACGTAATAACTTTATAAAAACTGGACTCGCTTATATCGTCATCAATGCTGCAGACCTCGGTTTATATTCAATTATCGCACCGAAGGTTATGTCAAGGTTATGTCAAGGTTATGTCTTCAAACTCTTAGTTACATCGTTCTGCAAGATACACATACAGTGGCCCGCAAAAGTGTCTTAAAACGCAATAACTTTTTAAAAACTGGGCTCTCTTATGTCGTCATCAATGCTACGGACCTCGGTTTCTCTTCAATTATCGCACCGAGGGTCAGCAAACTAAAAAAAAGATGAAGTTCCCGAACCTGTTCCTCGAATCCGCCGAGTTCGACCGCGTGCACAAGGAGGCTCGAGTTTCCACGCGGCAATGTTCCCCAACGTTCGCGCCCCCGAATCGGCTCGCGCGTCGACGAATCGCATAGTTTCGCCGTCGACGAAGAACATCGGCGACGATCGAGCAACGGACGCGAGTTGTTAACGAGTCCGGGGCGAGGTTCTCGCGACAAGCGTCCGAAGAAATGGTCCGTGCGGCAAACGAGACGGCAGGGAACTGCTCGCCGGAAGTCCGGACAGCGCGGCGCGGCGCGGCGATGCCGCTGGAAGATTCGAAAGCCGGTTCTTCCAATTTGCCCGATGCCCCGCCGCGGAAATCAAGTTCCGGCGTGCTCGGGAGAGAGAGAGAGAGAGAGAGAGAGAGCTCCACGACTTTGTTTGCTCCTCCTGCCCGGTTCCGATCTGCATGCTGAATATTTTCGCCGCGGGAACGTTCGCCCTTCCTCCGGCACGAGGCGGCGAGTAATGCGCGCGGAATGAAAATGATGCATCAAGAACTCGGTGGAGGAGAGAGAAGCGTTCGCTCCAGATTCTGGAATATTAAGCGGCGCGCTGATAAATCGCGGAGGCGGGTGCAGCGTGTTGTACCGTTCGGAGTTATTAGTGCCATTTGTTACGGTAATACACACTGTCCGGGGAAAGTATAAAGCAAGGATTCTCAGCGGCAACCCTTATAACGCGGCCAATCCATCTGCCCTCGAAAATGCCCTATCTTCACCGACGTGTTAGGTCCTCTGGTAAATTGCTGGTTCTTACGGGGACCTTATCCGCGTCGAATCGTGGGCTTTATGAATTCTTCTTCGCCCCCTTTTCTTCGCCGAACTGTCGCCCCGTCGCTCCTCAGCTTTTAACGACGAGGAATCGTTTGTCGCGTTGGAGCCATCCACGGATTTGTCGGCCGGGCGGAACGCTGAAGATACGACGAAACAACCCGCACGACGAAGGCGAATGAACATTTTCTATAACGTGTTATATATAAAATGTTGTACGAACGTTTCGTTTGTTTAATTAGTGGCGGTCTTCGCGATATTCGAGGCAAGCGATGCCGTTTGAAACACGGAAGTTGCGTTTTAAGGCGTTTATATTATATTAATATATATTATATATTATATTAATATATTAATATATTAGTATCAATATAATATTAATATAATATATAATATATATTAATATAATATAAACACCTTAAAACGCAACTTCCGTGTTTCAAATGGCATCGCTTGCCGTTATTATTATATTATATTAATATTAATATAATATTAATTATGTATTAATTAATATAATATATAAATTAATTAATATTACATTGATTATATAGTATATTAATATATTATATATATTGCGTTTATATTTTAATATTTAATATTTCAATATTCGTAAAAATAACAACAACGATGTGCCGATCAACGATACGACAATAATGAGAAAACGAAATTTCCGGAGCCTTCTTTCCACGGCCATTTAGGAGAGCTTTTTACCAGAACATTTTTCTTCGAGATTATTCGATCGATTCAAATCGATCTCTCTTCCTCCACCGCACTGCAAACGTGCGACTCAACCAGGATCCTATCATCGACCGAGAGAACCGGCTCCCCTATTTCTTTACCTACGAAAAACATCGAGCGATTCGTGTAGGCCGTTAATTTGGCATCCTCGATCGCAGGAAGCCGTCGAGAGAGCGTCGTGCTCTTTGAGAGACGAGCATCCCTCGAAAAGTCCACTTGGGTAGCCAAAGCGTTAACGAGCCCTCGAGCAACGGGTATCCTGAAAAATTCTTGGAGTCGATCGTCGCCAAGAAAATGTTTTAATAACGATCTCGCATTTTGTCGCGCGTCTCATCGAGCACGTCGATGAAAAACATTTGGCACACCGGTGCCGGGTCTCGTCATTAGTTCACCCTGGCTGCCGATGGTCCGAGGCCAGCACTTAGGCAGCTGGCTGGCGCTAACGCCCTGCACTCCAGGGCTCTCGTATAAATCACGGCGAATAGGAGTCGCGTCGAAGCAGCGCGGCGCGTCGCTATCTGGAGCAGACGCGGGACAACAAGTGTCGAGAGCTTCCGATGGAACTGCCTGAAATTCGGAGAACGAGCCGGCCGTCGTAATTTTCGCCCGTTTAGCGACCGAACGCGCGGAAAACGACGGCGGAGCCAGGGAAAACGGTCTGTCGGGGAGGGAAGGCGGGGGCGAGTGAAAAATCGTACTCTCGCGAGGACGGAGGAGCGGAATTACAGCCGTCGCGAGGAGACCGCGGGCGCGAGAGAGAAGCGCCGAGGCGGAAGAAGCCGAACTTTCTGGCGTCGCACGCACGACCGTCCCTCGGCTTTGATAGGCCACCGTTGCCGGTCCGATTGTCGGGACGTGCCGTCGGGTGGTCGGGTGTCTCTAAAAACTCGGCGGAGCTTTTAAGTGGCAGCGTTGTTGCGTCGTTCCGCGTTACACTTATCTGGCCCGGGATTCACCGGCGCTTCCTCCGCCGGCCGAAAACGCTTCCGACCGTCGCGTCGTCCCCTCGAACAAGTACGCTATCGGCTCCGATCTCGACACCGAGTCGCGCCCTGCGACGACCCAATTACTACCGCTTGAAGATAGCGCCGAATAAATGGTTGCTTGAATCGCGCCACGCTCTACATCGCCCGGAATAAATTAGGAGTTCGCGCTCAGCCGCCGCCGCCGCGCCGCGCCGGGGCGAAGAATCCATTCTGCTGTCTAGGAGAGGAATCGGTCAACAGATCATCCGGGAATTTAGTGGAGGAACACGTACTTCCGTGTTATTGTCTTCGGTGATAGAGCGACTCCCGATCCCGATCCGCTGCCGCAGATACGGCATTAAGGATTTTCCGCGGCGCAAGGAGAATCAGGAGATTCCGGCGTTGTTCGCGTAACGTAGCTGGTCCCAGGCACGCACGCGGATGGAATTCGTTAAATCTCAGTATACAGATTTGCTTTCGAAGGGAATGCTTGATCGGTGGCTTTGCTGTACCAGTTGTACGATAGTACCGTTGATTCGATTCACTTAACGATGCCCTCCGCAGGTAGAGAAATCGACCGAGGCTCTACCGCGGTCTGTCTTCTAGAGCTACCTGCAAACGCCATTTTCTGAGGCCATTTGCGGAGGGTTGTCTTTTTAGAGATGTTTTCCCGGGGCTGTCTTTCCACGGTCATTTAGGGGAGCTGTTTTTCCAGGACTGTCGTTTTAGGCCTATCTTATCGGATTTGTCTTAGGAGACCTGTTTTTCTAGGGCTGTCTCGTCAAGATCGTCTTATCAGACCTGTTTTTCGAGGCTATCTTATCAGAATTGTCTTATCAGGATTGTCTTACCAGACCAGTCCTTCAAGGCTATCTTATCAGAACTGCCTTATCAGGAATGTATTACCAGACCTATCTTTTAAGGCTATCTTATCAGAACTGCCTTATCAGGATTGTATTACCAGACCTATCTTTTAAGGCTATCTTATCAAAACTGCCTTATCAGGATTGTCTTATTAGGATTGTTTTAGCAGATCTATCTTTCTAGGGCTGTCTTATTAGAACTGTCTTAACAGGATCGTCTTACCGGAAGTGTCTTGCCAGATCTGTTTTCTCAGAACTGTCTTATAGGGATCGTCTTCCTGGTTATGTCTTCCTAGGGCTAAATTCCCACAAAACGTCCAATTGTTCTTCAAATTCTAAATTCGACAGTACCTTCAAATTTCAATGAAATTTCATTCATTTATATTTATCGCAATTCTTAATCATTCCTCGCTCGACTCTGATCTTTCCACGAAATCGTTAACTTCGGTTCATCCTGTAGACCCGCGGTGCAGAAATGATTCCATCCGAGGTTACGGATGCTCGATAAAAAACTAAGAACAGAACATTTATCAGCAGGTGGCGCAGTCTCCGAAGGATACGATTCACGAACCACCCCCTCCGGGCGCAGTTCCCGCGAATCTCCGCCGTTCATCTCGAGGAACCAATTAAAAGGAACCCTCTCCTCTCCTCGAAGGAATAGTATCAACAATGGAACGTTCCTGGCCGGCAGTTCTAGCTGGTAGGTAGCCGCAATTACCGAATAATTTATGGTGCCCGGTGTTGCTTAAAATCTCGGCCGGAATACGATCAACGCGTTTATCATGCAAGTGGCCGGGGCGACGCGTGATTCGATTAAAATGTTTTCGCCGTTTCGGCTTGTTATCTATTTAATAACGCCGGCGTATAATTAACGTCGAGCCGCGCGTTCCATTATATCCTAATTATCGTCGTGATTAACGTATCGACTCGGTCCGTGGGTTAATTGCTCGTCAGTCGCTGGAGGAGCATCGCGAGTAATTAACGACGCCCGTCCGGCTCCCGAGTTTTACACGACCGATCCCCTGATTAATTACATCGGCGCGACCGAGAGTCGTCTTCGCGACTGTCCGAGGATGCGAGCCTTCGACCTATCGACGTATCGAGACGACGTTGAGACGGGGCTTCCGAAATGATCGGAAGCTTTCGCGAAACATCGCGGATCTCTTCGAAGCAGCTACTTTTAAACCTTTTCGATCCTTGCGGATTTTCATGGAAGATATCAAATATCCGCGTTAATATCGCAAAATTAAGATTATTCTAAGAAACAGGGCAGCAGATTTTTCACTCCTCCGAAACGTATTGGCCGAAAATAATTGCTTCAGGGAACGATTTAGCAATTTTCTCTGGCTCGCAATCACCTCTTCGAACGAGGCGGTTAAACAGAATCTGAAGCTTTAATGCTGCCGGATCTTCTTCGGAGTGGAAAACCGAGCCTCTGGAGAACCCCGTTGTCGCACGATCCTAGCGAAAACGAAATTGTTGGCGCAACGACACCAGGACGAATTCTGTCAAAGGCCTTTCGCCGCTTACTTTGCGCCCGGGACAAGAAGAAACCGTCTGTTTATTGTTCGCCGGCCGCGGAGCGTGTTCCATTCGCGTGCTCCTCCGAAAGTCGACCGGCCTGAAACATTTGTCGCGACAAATTGTCGGTTCGTCGCCTTTCCACGGCCGGATCGTCTATAGCGGCCGCGGAAAAAGGAAGGAAACACGGGACAGGCTGGACGCGAGGAGTTTCTTTTCCCTTCTTTTTTCGCTGGCGAACGGGCGGGGCGCGTTCCCGATAGCGAATTAAGACCCCTCCCCCCGTCGGTTCCTGGTTTCATTGTCCCGTCAAGGATAGAGTTAACGAGTTTGACTTTTCATTGTATCATGGCTTGTCGGCGGTTTATGGAGCATTAACTGCCTTAATTAACTCCGATAATTGACTTTCCGATCGGCCAATCAGCCGAGTGCGCCGACGGTGTTATAATTGATTTTTACGTTCCACTTTGCCAGATTGTTTCCAATTTGATTTCATTTTCTTTGCGCCGTTAATTGATTTCACGGGAATTAAGCGTCGGCTGGTGCTCGCGAATCGGATTGACGCGATTCGTTTCGCGTTTCACGTGTCTTGTTTCCGCGGAACGTGGAACGGGCCGTCGATGCGTACGAAATACGCTTCTTTTAATCGGTTTTAGCCGTGGCGCGCTCCTTTTCAGAGCGCGCATCTATACCGGGTGTCTCAGAAATGTCTCGCAATCCGAAAGTGGCGGGTTCCTCGGGTCATCTGAAGCAACTTTTCCCTTTACAAAAATTTTCTCCGAGGCACCGTTGACGAGTTATCAACGAAAAACAGAGACCAATGAGAGGCGCGCTCGGCCGGCGCGAGGCGACCGAGCCGATGAGCGGAACTGGGCTTCGTGCGTTGGTTGGCTGGGCCGCCTCGCGTTAGCCGTACTCGATTCTTATTGGTCACTGCTTTTCGTTGATAACTCGTTAACGGTGCCACGGAGAAAATTTTTGTAAAGGAAGAAGTTGTTTCGAATGATTCGAGGAACCCGCCATTTCCGGATTGCGAGACATTTTTGGGACACCCTGTATGTGTCGCGAGAATCGAGCAAGTATACTCGTCGTGAGACAATTTTTCACACCACTTCTCCATGACGAGTATACTCGTCGGACACATACTCGTCGATTCTAATTAACCCGATCAACATCGGAGAACAAATTCGAGCAATTATTAATCTCTGCTCTATCGACTTATGATTCGATATTCGCGGATCTTCGCGCATTCGCGACCGGAAAAACTTGCGCGTTCGTGGAAATAGTGGAATCCGATGCTAATACTTCTCCGATCGACATCGTTAGCCAACGAATAGCTGTTTCGCGCAACGAAAGAAATTTGTCGCACGTTCCAGTCGCGATTAAACGAATGAAAAGGGTTCGCCGACGAGTTTCCACGGACCTGTTCCACGAAAGGGACGAACTCCGCCGTGGCCACGGCAACCGGCAGATTAAAATTCCTTCGGGGAAGGGAAACTCAAGTGGACGAAACGGGACCAAGCCATAATCCCGTATTTGCCCGGTGAGTTACAGCGCGAAGCCAACGGCAGGGCGAGCCGCGCGAAAGGGAAAAGACGGCGGATTCGTCGTGGAACGACCGAGCCGGTTCTCAAAATTCCCGGAGTTTCTGGCAACGAGCGAAACCACTTTCGTCGAAGTATCCGAAGCGGCGATGACGTCGCGACGCTTGTCCACCGGAAGCCGCAGGGTTGCTTTCGCGGTCGCGCCGAGCTGCGCCGGCGAGGATGCAGTTGCAGTAGCAGTCGCAACGGGAGAGCACTTTCGTCCACGGCCCCGTAGAATCTACATCGCCGACACACGTACACACGGAGAGCGTAAACGTCGCGAGACGTCGTCGTCGAGAACGGTTTCAGCGATCGTAACAGAACTCTAACATCGCGTCGTCTGAACTCTACAGAACCGAACCACGAAGTAACCGCGGAATTTTTTTTTCCGCGAGTAAAGTCTGATTAGCTATGGAAATCGGGATTTTCCGAATGGCTACGGTTACTATCGCTTTTCCCGGTTCTCGGTCTACGAAACGATTCTGTTCCCGCAGCATGCACTCCGTTCGAACTTTAGCGTTCCTGTTTAGCGACTTCCGAGAAGTCTTTGACCCAGTTCCAGAGATATTGCGACGATTTTTGGGTCGGTTCGGTTTTAGTAGTTTTCGAAGGAAAGACTTTCCTAGACTTTCCGATGCGGGAGGTGAACAATTAGACAGATTACGATGCATCGTATGCACCTTCTCGACAGGTTCTTCTTAGGTTCTACGTTTAGAACAGGAACTTAAAAATTAGAAGAGATCTTGTAAAATATAGAACAAGAATTCTTCTGTACCACAAAGAGTGTACGAGACAAGTTCTCAATCATTATATAATACATAATGAATGTTATTCAGTGAACGATATCATAGCAATATCAAATAATTGTTACAGTTAAATCGACATTCCGCAGATGCTACTTGTTTATAATATTGACACAATTAATTAATATGCGTCTCATTTTAATGGACGTTCTAGGACAACTTGCGTCCAAGGAATTTTTATCGCACGCAGCATCTACTTCATTTTCTAAATAAATTCTACGAGCCGGTGATTCAACTCTCGATAAAAGCAGCGAAGATTTTTCCGGCGCTTTCCATTACTAATTTCCAGGCTGGCTCTCTCCTGCGGGCGTCGGCCTGCAGCTTTAACCCCTTGACCTACAATGACGGGCATAGCCCGCGTACGATGATCGGGCCAGAAGTAAATATTACGGGCATAGCCCGCGTACGGCGAAATATCTTTTAATTTCGGTAGAGTCTACAGGAAACCAAGTGTCGTCAATTTTTCGTGTTGTATGTGGATTTTCTCGTATTTGATTTGCATACTGATTCGTTTCGGTCACAATATTGTTCCAAAATATATCATCAAATATTAGATTAAATGTATCAAATTCTCCTCTACTTCCTCCTAATTGACATAAGGCTGCCTCTCTTATGCCAGGAGTCATCGTATAGTCCCAGATTTTTGGACTATTTCTTCTTTCTTTTCAAAGCCAGGACTCTGGTAGTTGATCGTCATCGAATGTATCATCAATAATTATTCGCCTATACTTTCTTCGAAAATTACATATTTCGTCACTACTGTCACTTTCATTAGCAAAATTGATAGCACAATTCTCACTATCTTCATCACAAAATCTTTTCCTAGAGAACATCTTGTGGGGTTGCTTTTCTAGAATTTATGAACGTAAATTTCGACGTGCGAATGCGATCAAGAACAACTAGAAACTGATCACGATACGAAGAGATAATAGAAATACATCACGAGCCTTGTCTGTGCTATCTACAAACCGCGACCACTCTACCACGGGCGATGCTCGTCATGTTTACAATTGCCCGGATTGGCGTGTTACACAAGTCGTGCGAACGTCCCGAACGCTGCGCGAGCTTGTATACAATTTCGGCCCAACATCTTCGAATCTAAATCGTAGGTTAAGGGGTTAACGAGGATCCGCTGACGTATTTCGCGTCCGGGCTATAAGCCACGAAATCCTGGGCCGCGGTAGGCGGCGCACGTGCACGCGCTGCACGCGCGATTAAAAATTCATGGAAAATCTTCGGGGTCGGCACGATCTCGCGAGCACGCGAATTCGGCCGGGGTCCGAGCCGGTCCGGCAAGATTACGTCGGTTCCGCCGCTCCGACGGCGGAACTTTACCCTCGATCCGTTTGATTCTCAATCCGGACGGTTCCTTGAATCGCTACTGCGAATAATGCAATCACCTAGTACATGTATACATAGATGATGGCGGCGTGGACGGGCCTTATCCGGCTGCAGAATTAAAATTAATATCGATTCGGTGAATATTTTCCGACCGTGTGCAGCTGCCTCAGGATCATTTCCTCATTTTTTCGAAGAATATCTGCTCATTTTTTGAAAATTATACGCCTATTTTTAGGAGACAATTATTATATATTATATAATAATATATACAATATAATATATATAATATAATAATAATAATATAAAAATAATAAAATAAATAATAATAATAATAATATAATATATATATATATATTATATTATTATTATTATTTTATATATTATAAAAAATATATATATATATTATATTATTATTATTATTATTTATTTTATTATTTTTATATTATTATTATTATATTATATATATTATATTGTATATATTATTATATAATATATAATAATTGTCTCCTAAACATAGGCGTATAATTTTCAAAAAATGAGCAGATATTCTTCGAAAAAATGAGGAAATGATCCTGAGGCAGCTATATATACATATATATATATATATTATATAATCGATTATTTGTCGAGGAGATTGGCAACAGAATTAGAATACACCGAAGCATTGTTTCATGAAAAACCGTCGAGCGAGTCAGCCGAAACAGGATTCGAAAATGTAACTGCAGACTTTATGCGTTCGCGCATTGCTGAATAGAGAACAGAGCGCGGCGGTTGGTTACCTTTAGCGACAGGATTTCAAACTTCGTTTTATACGACAGAAACGTTTGATCATCGAAGCGGTAAAGATTATTCCCAGGTATAAACTGGGAAACGTCCGCGCGGAATCTATTTACTTTCAGAAAAAAATCCTTTGCGATTTATACGTTGTTAAACAAGCTCGCATATTTATAATCGTCCGTTTTGCTCGAGAATCCAGTGTTTCTCCTCTCGTCCCTCGTTATTCTCGAATCGAGCGCGATTCGAGTTGATCGCGACTCGAATCGAATGCAATTTAATTCCGGCAATTATTGGTATTGCGGTGGATTACGCGTTCGAAGGAATTGTCGAGAGCTACGAAGTAGGAAATAACGATTGCGGGGAATTTATCGGGAGCAAAGAGAGGGGCATTTTTCGAAGAAAAGAGCAAGAAACGAGGAGGTGCACCGAAGAAACGAGCAGAAGATCGTGGCCCGGGGGGATTGCGCCGACCGGAAGAAAATCACGTCTGCGGCGTTATTCTGGTACACGGGTCTCGCGGATACTAATGGCCCGAGGTATCGAAACCCGGTGATCGGTGGCAAATATTTCACCGTGGAATCAGATACGTCGCGCGCAACCGGTCCATTGATCTCGCCGATCCCCACGTGCACTCTTTATCTTCCAGCGCCGCGCGGAAATGCCAATTACTTTGCCAGCCGTTGCGTTCCTGGAGAAGCGTAAACTATTACAAATTCACCGTGGACGCCCAGGAAGGAACTAATCGTCGTTCGCGAAACGATCCGCGAAAATTACACGTAGCAGAGTGGAACAACATTTTTAGTCGACCCAAATAATGTTCGCGATATCGAGTTAGAAATCAAACTAAAGGTCCTATCAGATCATTTTTATATTATTATTGAATATTTTGTGTTTATTTATATATATGTTATTATCGAATATTCTGTATTTATTTGTATATGTTATTATCGAATATTTTGTATTTATTTATACATATATGTTAGTATCGAATATTTTGTATTTATTTACATATGTTATTATATGTTTTGTCTCTATTTATACATTTTATTACACATTTTGTACTTTTCTACGAGCAATATCGTTTCGACATTTTTCTCCGAACGAAGCGTTCGAAGAATTTGTGTGAACGTAAATGAAATAAACAAGTGAGATCAAATTTCATTCGTGGTATTTACCATGGCATTTACGATTGTGGCAGGTATACAGGAATTTCGGTTCGAGGTTTCGATAACCTCGATTAGCGGAATAATTTACGGAAGCAGACTCTGGGTCCCAGGACGTTCGAGCAGCCGATCTTCGAGGCTGCGATCGACCGGACAGGTCGTTAGATTCGAGAGAGGTTTTGCTAGTGACACCCTGGCTATTTATCGTCGGGGTATACGCGGCCAATCCCCTCGAAACTCGATCTTCTTCCGGTCGCGACAAATATCCGGTGTGTTTGTCCACGACACGGCGGCGACCGATCCGCGAAACTTGGCGAACTTTCCCTTCGAGCTGGGTGCATCGAAACACCGAACTATCGATTTATTCTGTTACCGATTTTGAGAGCCCCTTTATGAAAATTTCGCGAAAAATTTGACGCGGCTGCGACTGGATTGCGACGTTTGCAAACGAGACGTTTACTCGTTGTCGAAAAAGTTCAAATTATTTTTATTTTATTACCGATTATTCTGTGTTTATTCGTACATGTTGTTATATATTCTGTATTTATTTATATATTTTATTGTACTAGGTGTCCCAAAAATGTCTCGCAATCCGAACGTAGGGGATTCTTGAGGTCATTTGAAGCAACTTTTTCCTTAGCGCAAATGCAATCCGCGGCTTCGTTTACGAGTTATTAACGAAAAACAGTGACCAATCAGAGGCGAGATCATTTGGCGCGAGACGGCCAAGCCAATGAGCGGAACTGGGCTCTGTGCACTCGTTAACTGGACCGCCGCGCGCCAGCCGAGCTCGCCTCTTATTGGTCAGTGTTTTTCGTTAATAACTCGTAAACGAAGCCTCGGAGAAAATTTTCGCAAAGGAAAAGGTTGCTTCGAATGACCTCGGGAACCTCCTATTTCCGGATTACGAGACATTTTCGAGACACCCTGTATATTTAGTATCTATTTATATATTTTATTACACATTTCGTATTTTTCCAATTCTCAAAAAATGATTGCGTTTTAAAAGGTATCGAAGCATTATCGTCTCTTATCGTAAGTATAATCCTTTTTTCTAGGTTATCAGTCTTGCCGAATCCCAATTAATTCTCGACGAGATAAAGTTAGACCGAATATTACCGCGACAATTCACGTATGATCCTGGGTCGAGGAACACCGTCAGCCTGTGTATAGGGGAGTGTCGCGGCGCAGAACGCGTTAGCGCGGTCCAATTTCTCAGAAGGGTGACAGCCGGTGTGTTCTTTTCGAGATTGCAGGACGCGGCGCGGCGCGGCAACCGGAAAGCTGTTAGCCAGCCTAAGTTTCTCCCTAAGAGGGGCTCCGGCGGTAGGAGTTTTCTAGGCCGGAGGAAGCCATTTCCGCGGCGCTGTCATAATTTACGTAAATGCATAATTCTTCTTGCCTCCACTTATGCAATAGGAACAACGGGCGCGGCCGGCTCGTAAAGATAAAAAATTGTCACCAGCCAGGCTGAGATTGCTCGCCGGCCGCGGCACTATTTCACTTTTACGGAGTCTCGCCGCCCGGCTAACAGGCACGCTTCCGCTACTTTCCTGGCCGCTCCAGCCCCCCGCACCCTTCCCCCCGGACCCACGGCCACCCCCTATTTCCTCTCGCTTCCTCCCGTCTTGACCCCGCTTCCTGTTAACTGCCGATTAAGATCCGAGAATATTTTTTCCGCAGTTCCCTCGCGTGTCGCCTTTACGTTTATCCGGTCGGTATTCAAATAAGCAGCTTACCTTTTCTTCGAACGCCCCCGTAACGTCCCGCGGGACCTCGTTAAATGTTTCGAAATGTTCCGGTGGTACGCCGTGGCACTGCTTACAAAACGCGCCAGATAAAGGAATCTTGTTCTCCATCGTTTCACGCCTTCGTCTCTTCGGCTTTCCTCGTCCCCTTCGACGCGCCAGAAAACAGATAAATACGAAGTTCGAATTTACGATATTAACCCTTTCGGTACGAGCGCCGGATATATCCGGCATCCATCCGATGACCAACATGGACGAGTGCCGAATACATCTGGCATCCGTGTAAGCCATACTTCTGTAGGCCCTTTACAGAATGTTTAGAGGAAACATTTAAAGAAAGATTTAGAAACGGTTTAAGCACAGTCATTGCTTAACGCTTCAGAAAATCTTCGTACAAAGTAGACTGACCCTGCGTTATGTGCGCATTTTCGGCGCGGTACCCCGTACAGTGGGAGTGTCACTGCGGTCAACGCGCTCGTACCGAAAGGGTTAATTATCCCTTCAAATTTCACAGATCGCGAGCAAACGCGATACATTGAAAATTCGTCCGCGGAGAAATTAACTGTTCGGCTCGAACAAATAATTCCATTACATTCAGTCGCCTAAATGTCGGCGACGCGGCGGCCGAGGCGTTAAAGAGATATTCGTATATTCCGGCGGAGGACAACGAATTTATTTTAATCGGTCGCGAAGCAATCCCGCGCGCCGATCGAAAATGATAAACACTCGATGATCGTTGAACGATATTTCTGTGCGACGGATACGGTACAAACGAATCATTGCGTGTCCCGTTCGATCGCGGATAAACAAATAAGCGCGGTAAAAATTCTCTTCCGGAATTATATTATTCGGCCGGCAATCACGCCCGGCTATGTTGCAGACGGAGGCGTGGAATTGTAGCAGCATGTCCGAAGAAGAGAATTCCGATGCGCTCGGAATGAATGTATTTATGTAATTCTCTGAGTGCACGGCGATGCAAAGCTCCGATAGGCAAAGGCTCGCGGGGGTCGATGGCCTTGCGAGAAAAATCTTCCCTCGCGGTTCATGGAAAGTTTAATTCGCCATCGGTCTTCCACGAACAAGGTTCCCGCGGATCTTCCAAGGAGATCTTGACGGATGCGCGATCATCCTTTGGCCAGGTGTCGTTCTCTCCTCGTTCGCGGACCCTCGCGACGTTAAACGATGGAGCCGGCCCGACCCGGCCCGACCCGGCCGGCGCACAGTGAAACGAGAAATATCGCCTCCTCTGATGTTAAAAAAGAAAGCAAAGGAAAAAGTTAATTGGGTTCGTCAGGACATTGCGAGAAAAAGAAGCATATTTTTTGGCGTTAAATGTAGCGTTCAAAATGTTCAATTTTAAATTGTCGCACCTATTACAATTTTTTATTAATATCTGCACTCTTGAGGGCAATGGACATTCAACGAGCAATAAAAATTGACTGATATGAGAACTGAATGATATGACTGGAGAATCTAATATGACTGGAGAATTGAATGATATGACTCGCGCGCGCGCGATATGAGAGAAAATTAGGTTTTTGTGAAAAAGTCACTGAAATCTTCGATCCGGCCCACTGTGCGGCGCGGCTTTCAGAAGGAAAACGTAATCCAGGTTCGCTCATCGCTTCGAAAATCGAAGGGAACATTTCCATTTTCCATCCGGAAACAATCCCGCAACCTATTAAACGGAGCAACTCCGCGGAGAAATTCGTAATGGCTCGCGGATATCAGATATTCTCCGGGCCGATACGTCGTTATACTTCATGAATCTTCCGATAAACAACAACTCCGTCTTTTTATCTCGATATTCGTTGGAGGAAGCGGCTCGGGCTCCGGTAACCACTCGATGGTTCGCGACGTCGAGCCCGAATGCCGGAAAACGTTCCAATCGAGTTTCACAAATACGAATAGCGTTCGCTTCTTTCGCCGCTAAATGAAATCCGCGACTCGCTTCGACGACGCGCGGCTAACGTTCGCGGAACCGCGGTTTGCTTTGCAGCTTCGTGCAATATTTTCGAGCACCGGGAGCTGCGCTGTATTTCTACGACGCTCGAGCTGTTTCAGCGATACCATTGATAATAATCCGTAATTTGAGCCGTTTATTTTGAAAGTGGCATAAGTCACTTTACCGTAATGAAAAGTGGTGATTTTTTAACGTTTCTACGAAATTATTTATACCGAGAAAAATATCAGTATCCCGAGATAACAAATACAAGTAAATCTTCTCGAAAGTTAGCATCCATATTTTTAAACGTGTTAAAACGCAAACTCTTAAATATATCGACTTAAAAACAAAGTGATTTGTGCCACTTTCAAAATAAACGGCTCATTTATAACATCGCGAGATTACGGTCGCGCTAACTTCGCACAGTTTATCACCCGGGTCCGGTTGTAAGGTGGACAATGCGCAATATGTTTTATGCTATTTTACGTGTTTGCATCGTTCACTTACTGTGTACGTTCGCATACCATTATACCGGGTTCATGGTAGACACGGTATCCGATATCTCTCGTCTTAAATAAACGCTGAAATTCAGCTTATAAACAATGATGAACGATTCGGGAAGAGGAGACACGATTATTCGAGCCTTGCGCCCCGTTTTTACAATTGTCGACGATCGGCGACTGTAAAAATGAGTCGCGAGGCTCGAATAATCGTATCTCCTCTTCCCGAATCGTTCATCATTGCTTTCTTCGTCATTGCTCCTCTTTCCAAATTGTCCATTTTCGTTTACAAGCTGAAGGAAAATTCGGGAGAATTGATTATAATACTTTCGACGATCGTATCTTCAGCTTTTATTCGTTGCATTCTATTCCGTAAACATTGTTACACCACGTAACAAAATAATGTTCACGTTGTAACATTTGTTCGTGTTAAAAAACACTGTTAAAAGAACGACAGCTGTACGAGTCGCAAGACTCGATCGTGCACAAATTGCAGTTGTATTAAATGCAAATATTGCAAGCCGGGAAAACTATTTTGGATTAAAATGGCCCCGAGTGCGACGCGTTAAGCCAGGTTCGGTCTGCAGCCGGGCTTAGATTTCGTCGCATTTCGATGTACATACTGGTATGCTTCAACAGCGCCGAGTTGCGTCGGGTTAGACGGCGTCGGCCTCGGACTCGTGTCGCGTTTGACGCGTATTAAACTTATAACGCATCAGTTTTGGATTACACTGGATTTGGATCGGGTTAAGCCCGATGTTAGGTTCGTGTCCCATCAGACCCGAATCGCATCGGATTGATCAACGTCGCCGCTCGGACGGTTAAGCGCCGCGCCGCTTGCACGTACACGCGCGCGCGCGCTCGCGAGCGCGAGCCCGAAGATTAAACGCGCTAATAAACAGAAATGAAATAGAAGTATCGGCGATCGAAGCGCCCCGTTCGAGGCAGCCCGATTTCGAGATTAAGCGCCGCTGGAGCGGATCTAATCGGCGCGGGTAGCAGAAGACATTGTTCCGGGTGACTCGAATTGATTGCTTCGAGTGCGAGTTGGACTGTTTCGCTATCGTATCCTGCCTCGCCGCGCCGATACGAAGTTCCCGGTTAACCGTGGGAGCCTTGTTTCCGCTGCGAGAAACTTTCGCTCGAACGGTAAATAACGTCGATTTGATAGAGCTTTGTAAACCGGCATCCATCTCGTCGCGCCAGCTGAGGCAAACGTTGATTCGCGTTCCGCGAGAACGGACGAGGAACGGCGTACACACCCGGTTCCGGAACTGTGCATTTATTTACTGGAAGTGTTTCCGCTCGGCGCGCACGCTTCGCGACGCAATTAGGAAACGATAACCCGGAAGGGGTAACGACGGAACGACGTCGCCGAAACAACGGGACCCGCGAGCGCAATTTTTACGTTGCGCGAACGCTTCCTCCGGCTTAAGATCGTCCGTTTCGACTCGCTCGGACGGAAACGCGCTCTCGAGATATTTGCGAAATCGTTGCTTCATCGACCAAATGAGCCGTTTATTTTGAAAGTGGCACAAGTCAGTTTGTTTTTAAGTCGATATATTTAAGGGTTTGCGTTTCAACGCGTTTCAAAATATGGATGCTAACTTTAGAGAAGATTTACTCGTATTTGTTATCTCAGGATACCGATGTTTTTCTCGGTATAAATAATTTCGTATAAACGTTAAAAAATCACCACTTTTCAATACGGTAAAGCGACTTATGCCACTTTCAAAATAAACGGCTCGAATAGCATCGAGGATCGCCGTTGCTCGGCGGTCGCGGTTCCTCGATAATCCCTCGTATTCGCGGCTGATTTACCGGATCGTAGCAAGCAATAACACCGGCGCGGCTGGCCGATCCGCGGCCCAGAATTATTCCGGCTGATCCGAAAAACATCGGCGATTCGTGGGACGATCGAGGCTCGGAACTTCGATGCTGCGCCGGCGAACCTGCTCGCGCTGGGCCCGTTATTTCTGGACGTAAATCGACGCGAGGACCGATCCAAACGCGATCGGCAAAGTCCTCGCCCCGTCGGCGGAATTGCGGCCTCAAAAATGGCGGAACTCTCCTCGGTTATCGTCGTTATCGGATCGCAGTTTACCAGCACGTAAATCGGGTTACTTTATTCCAGGCTTCTTGCCGTAACGGCGACCCCTCGGGGTGTTCGAGCCTGCCCCGTCGATGCAATTAAACTTGATACCCGCATTTCCTAGACGGCTCCCCGCAGACGCGGTCCGCGGGCACGGTTAGTTAACAGTTTCGGCCGGAGACTGATTATTTACCCGGCGACAAGAATTTCGTGCGAAACGACACGCTCGCCGGTCGATCGGAAACGTCCGACAAAAATCGATGTCGCTCGAAAGCCTGATCTAATTCTTGACGCCACTGGTCTCGCTGCGAATATTTTTCTTTTCCGAAGTATACTAATGTCTCCCTAACTGACGCTCGGATTGTGCACAAAAATGGACAATTTGGAAAGAGCAGATACGATTATTCGAGCCTCGCAACTCGTTTTTATAGTTGTTGACAATCGATAACCATAAAAAGCGAGCCACAAGGCTCGAACAATCGTATCTCCTTTTCCAAAATTGTTCATTTCTGTGGACAATCCGAGCGTCAATTAGAGAGAGACATTACTGTAATTCGATCTATGAAACTGAAACTAGAAAGATACAGTTTCTCGCATTCCATACAGTTTCGATACAGTTTCTATTGTAGTAAAAATACATTCTGAAAACTAGCACAAGATTCGAAGAAATATTTACATTCTGAAAAACGAGTCTCTCGACATTCTATGAAGTGTCCGACCATGGCTCGCTGATTCTACTGTGACCGTGTTCGCGTTTCTTTAATTATTTGCCTCTTAACTCAGCTTCTACATCGATCGAATGTAACACGTTATTCTTTTCGGAGAATATGCTATCAATTTGCACGTGGATGCTCATCGGCGTGTCCCATTATCGGAAGATAATTTCATACGGAAAATACAAACCGCGACGCTGCGATAAAAATCATTCCGAACGAGCCAACGGTTCGTGAGATTAGCGCTTGGGCGTATTAAAAATTCAGCGATCGCCGGCGATACTTTCGTCTCGTTTTTTACAGTCATTGACATTCGGCAAGCATGAAAACTAGGTACAAGCCTCGAATAATCGCATCTCCTCTTCCAAAATCGTTCATTTCTGTGATCAATCCAAGCGTCGATTAGAAAGAGGCATTACTGTAGCTGGATCAATCGGATCCGAGAATTATTCATAATCGACAGCGTCGATGATGCTGCGAATACTTTCGCAGCACAATTAGAGAGAAATTACCATAATCGCTGGTGTCTCTGCCACGATCTGCAATGTTCGCTTTCTAGAAACACGTCGCGGTAACCGGAATTCAAGAAAGCTCTCCAACAGGAAATCGCGTTCGAAGGAAATCCGCGCGCAATTCGTATCCGTAAAACTTCTCGTCGCCGTTGTCACTGTAAAAATAGCATCGCCGGCGACACGGTTCGGGCTGCAGCCCGAAATTTGCCCGCAGGTACCCGTGACACGTTCGATCCACTTCGCAGCATGAAAAGTGATTCTCGTAGCAGGCAGCGCAGTCGGCGCAGTTTAAAACGCGTTTCCCTGGCAGCGGCGGCGGCGGCTCGTCAAAGCCGAGATTTTTCGACCGGAGATTTCGCGCGCGCGTGTTCGTTCCCGATCGACCGGCGTTCGCCTAACCTTCGCTCGGCCCGTTCCCCCGAAAACTCGTGGCTCCTCTTCCGCCCTCCTCCCGTCCTCGTGTCCTCGCGGTTATTTTGTATGACAAAGGGAGCTTGATCGAGACGAATATCGAGTAAACGAGCATTTGAATGGCGCGAAAATTCTTCGAGAATTCCGAACGCGACGCCGAGAACCGTGCTACGTGGCTAAGATACTGATTATTCGAGAAGCGGGGGTAGCGGGGACCGAGGTAAACAAGTCGTACGAGCCGTAAGGCGGTTTAAGACTAGACGCGAGAGAGGAGACGAGACGAGGCCGGAAGCCAGCCGCGGGCGAGAGGCGTCGACGAGCCAGGCCGTGGGTGGCGATCGCTATGTCGGGCTCGAACGAGAACGCTAAGGACACACCCGCCGCCAAAATTACTGCAATTCCGACGCTTTTGTCGGCCGAGCGAGACGCCGGCTTCGGACGACACCGGGCGAGACTCGCTTGTTTTCTGCACTCGAGGGATCGATTGCAGTGTTCGACGGACCCTGCTTTCTTTTTTCGGTTTTCCGTAGTTTTCGGACGATTGCTAACGCTTACGAACGAATGTTCACGCCGATATATTCGTGAGAACGATTTTTGCGAGTTTCTGTTCAATTAAGGAGGCTCCGGATGACAAAGCTTCCGGGACGATAGACCTGTTCAGGGAACGAACGCTTAGGCTGCATGTTTGTTAAAGCGATCATCCTCGGGTCGTTATTTTAATCCCCCGGATGGTATTATCGTATCTGCTCCGTAACAGCAACGCCGCGTAACCCTGCGGAACGCGTTCGGAGTCGGAGTTCCGCAGAAATAGAATTGAGTCGCTCGAGGAATTATAATCGCTTCGATTCAATTGCTATGTAAATTCGTAATTAAAATTGGAGCGCGATTACAAGATACCGAGTAATCGTATCACGTTAGTTACGAATAGTTACGAATAGCATACCAAGTTACATTAACTGAATTAAAATCGCGAATCGAAACGTTAATAGGGAATGGGGAAAGGAGATACGCGGGAGAGGGAAATAATGAGCAAGCGAGAGAAAAACATAAAAATGTGTATTTTACTTCTTCGAAGTTCTGGATTTTAATTCGAAGAACTGCGTGTCAATTATGTTGTACTTGAATTGGTACAATTATGTTGTAATTCGTATTTCAGTCGCGTCGTATTTGAATCGCAATTGTGATTAAAATAAATATCAATCGAATTGATTGGAAGTAAGTAAGTAGATTATTGTGTAATCGAACTACAACGTAGTCGAATTACTATGTAATTGAAATAGAACGTCGAATTACTATATAATTGAAACAGAACTTAATCGAATTACTATGTAATCGAACTACAACGTAGTCGAGTTACTATATAATTGAAACAGAATGTAATCAAATTACTATATAATTGAAACAGAACGTAATCGAATTACTATGTAATCGAACTACAACGTAGTCGAGTTACTATATAATTGAAACCGAACATAATCGAATTACTATATAATTGAAACAGAACGTAATCGAATTACTATGTAATCGAACTACAACGTAGTCGAGTTGCTATGTAATTGAAACAAAATGAATTACTATGAAATCTAAGCAGAACGTAGCCGAATTGCCACGCGATCGGAACAGAACGCGATTAAATAGCGAGATTGGATTAGAACGTAACTGATTTAGCAGAATTCTGTTCGGAACGCAAGAGTCGCCGGAAGTTGCTTCTTTATCGCGTCGCCGTGAAAGCGAATCAGCCGGTGACGGCCGATACCGCCGGTGTCCCGCGACAACTGCAATTTCGCGAAATAGGAAACACCGTAACGTTCCGGGGGTCCGCGTTCCCCGTATGCCCTGCGCCGTCGAGCTTCCGGTTATTGCGCGGACCCTCGGAGAAAAAGCGCTCGAGCGTCGACGAGGCCCGCAGTTTTCTTTATCACGGCGGTGTACGTGCCGGGCACCGTGATTACCGTATTACACGATTCCTGGTTCCGCTGCAGAGCAAACAGCCTCCGGGCTCGGCTCTGCCACGGCGAAACATCGATAGGACCACCTGGCGATAAACCTATCGATCCCGACGCGACGGATAATTGCCGGACGAATCGGCACCGATAACTCCGGAGCCGTCCTCTCGAGGTTTCCTCGGACGTGTCTCGGACCCTTCTCGGTGGGTCGGTTGGTCGGCTGGATCGCTAACGAAGGCCGAGGAAGAGGGGAAAGAGTCCTTTGACACTCCGGCGATTGCTAACAAAGGACGGCGCAGAGACGGATGGATGTCAGCCAGTCGCTACGGATTCCCTTTGGTTATCGCTCGACGCAGGCCGGGTACAGAGAACGACGGTACAGAGAATTCCTGGCTTCCTGGGACCTTCCTGACATGTTTGTTTTACCGTGCCGTTTCGAAGGCCCGCTTAGGCGACCGACCCATTCGCCGGGCTAATTGCGGCAGAAATCCAGGCCATCGATCACCGGAACCTATCGAGCCTCCTAGACGCGGTATCGATGTCTTCGTGGTATTTAAATCGGAAATTATTGTGCCGTTTCACAATAATTATGTATCTATCGTGCTCCGTCGGTCGCACGAGCTTGGGATTTTCACGCATCTCGATAAAAGTCGCGAGATCGATCAGCGTGTTCAACGATCCTCCGAGGTACAGTAATGTCTCACTAATTGACGCCCAGATTGACTACGAAAATTGACAATTTGGGAAGATAGAGATGATTGAGATACGATTATTCGAGCCTTGTGGTTTATTTTTATAGTTATAAATTGACCAGAATTATAAAAACGAGGCTCGAACAATCGTATCTCCTCTTCCCAAATTATCCAATTTAGTGGACAATCTGAGCGTCGGTAAGGGAGACATCGCTGTAACCACAAAAATGTCTTCGCGAAAGCTTCGATCGGGAATGTCGGTGCATGTATTTGTTAGATATTTATTGTACTCTCGGTCGTTTGTACAGAGCAGGGAGTGGACGATAGAGAAGAGAAGAAGACAATGAGATTTTCCATCGATCTCTTGAAGTCGGAATCTACAAAGTGCCGCGGATTCCGATCCGAATTTGGGAAGCGGAAAGATTCTGTTGCCGGTAACCGAACGGAATAATATTCCAGCTGTAGCGAGTTTGATCAGCTTTCGATCGCAATCGCGATCCAAAAAGCGGGGCAAGAGATTAACGACTCTCTGCTTGCGCGTCAGTGTCTCTGACAACAAAATAGAATCGCGGCGAGCTCGCGGGCCGATCTCTGCGGACGTCAGCGACAGGAGAAAGAGACGGACAGCTCGCAAAGATCGCTGTGTTTCGCGTGGATGACGGATGACGGTTTATTACGCTTGACCTGCCGGCTCCTTGATAACGGAGAGAGACCGTGGGGGATCCAATCAACCCGCGAGAGCGAAGCTTTATCGATGTAAACGGCAGAACGGCCGTGTTTATTTTGCGCGAATCGGAAGGAGGGCGGCGGGTCCAGGCCTTCTTCGCCGTCAAAGCAATTTCCTGATAAGAGAAGAGTCTCTGTGGCTCGGTGCCTGATCCGGTTTCCCGGCAGCCTTTTTCTTACTCTCGCGCGACGCGCGCCCTTTGAAAACGTTCGTTCCCCGGACCGAGAATATTCTTGCGATGCAATTTGCCTGGCCCATCCATGGATGCGCAACAGTAAAGCGAAGCTTTCGACCGGAGAGCGAGCGGATTCGTGGTTTCGATCGCGGTGTTGCGCGCGGAGGCTTTTTTCCCCGCGCGAGATTCTTTTCGATGCGCGATCGCTGTTCCAAAAGGGCCTGTTTTCCGTGTTCAGAAATCTAAGCTTCTCGGCGCGACAGGAAGGTCGGCAGAAGGTCGACAGAAAACTCCCGAAAACATGGAATCCGGGATCGAGTTATTTGAAGGTTATTTTAAATGACCTTTTTACTTTAACCCTTTCATAGGCACTGGGAACTAAGCTTCCCACCCACTTTTAGAGCGCATATGGACACCAAGCTAAAATATTCCCACCGTTGAAATGTGCCGACGTCTATACAGGGTGTCCCGAAAATGTCTCGCAATCTGGGAGAGAATGATTCCTGAGGTGATTAGAAGCAACTTCTTCCTTTGCGAAAATGCGATCCGCGGCTTCGTTTACGAGTTATTGGCGAAAAACGGTGGCCAATGAGAGGCGAGCTCGGCTGGCGCACGGTGGCCCGGCCAACGAGCGCACGGAGCTCGGTTCCGCTCATTGGCTCGGCCGTCACACGCCAACCGATCTCGCGTCTCATTGGTCACCGTTTTTCGTTAATAACTCGTAAACGAAGCCGCGGATCGCATTTTCGCTAAGGAAAATGTTGCTTCAAATAACCCCAGGAACCTCCCATTTCCGGATTACGAGACATTTTGGGGACGCCCTGTATACAGGTCCCGCCAACCCTAATTTTGAGGGATGAAATATCAAAAATAACAGACTATATGATGAAATTATGGTAAGCGAATATTCCAATATTTTTTTTAAATTCGTATTGTGTCCATGAATGGATGAAGCAACCTTGACACAACGGGTTAGGCGCGCGCGGGGGCTGTAACTTTTTTTGTAACGTACGAGAGTCGGCAGCATATTCTCAGGGAGGAGGCGAACGACGCGACGCGACGGTTCGCAAACTCAATAGTCATTTGCAAGAATTGCTCGAGATTCCGGGGATTACTGGAGCGAGCAATCTCTATATTCGTTCGACGGGATTGCACTGATTTCCTGGGCGCGGCCTCGCTATAAGATCAATAGAATCTTTCTGATTTAGTTATGGAACGGAGAACGTTTTAAGGAAAACCAAGCTCCGGCTCCTTAAGCGTAGGCAATCAAAGTTGTTGCGCGATTCTGAGCCACGAAATCCGAGAAAATTTCATTCGGACTCGGCTACTCTTTCGGTGTACAATTACGGAAAGCGACCGGTAATACGATCGCACTGCGCGACGATTTCCAATTTTCTGTTTTAACCCTTTGCCGCTCCCATTTGGAGGAACATTGTCTAAGATAGGACGACCGCGTTCTCGGAAACGCACATTTAAAAATACCGAGCACGAGTGGAATTTTGTATCTAGCCAGTAAAAACGAAACAATTCGATTCTTAATTTTTTGCACGAAGTAACCTGCTCGCCTAATTGTTTCGCCTGGCGTTTCATCCACGGGACCCGGCATAAATTTCGATTAGGGAGAAATTACAGTGCAGTGCAACTGTAGGAACCGGACAGAGCGTCGACCGAACATTTTTACAACTTCAAATAGCGGAAACGTTTCGATCCCCGCCCGTTCCTCGCTGGCGATCCATGGATCGTTATCCCGCCGGTAAACTCGCGTGATTAAGGGACATTTTTTTGTCCCAGCATTGTTCGAAAGTTCCGATAGCTTCCCAAGGCAAAATCGAACCCGAACTTTGCCAATTATCACACAAATCCTGGATGGAGTTCGGCTTGTTAGCGATCGACGGTAGAAGAGTGGTCCCTGGGTAGGGAGGACCGGCCAAAAAGGAATGAACACGCGGATGGTCGCCCGTGATGCGTGATAACTTCGCACAATGGACGATCCGAGCGAATTCTGGCTCGTCGTCGGATTCTGTAGACGGTGCCGCAGCCAGCCATTCGTTCGCGCATCGCTGAACGAAATCGGCGGTTATCGCTAATTGCGATGTTAAGATAACAGCGGATTCGTACCTCCGGGCGGCGAAGCTCCGGGTCGTTTAGAAAATAAACCAAACCCCGCCGTTCTGTGCGGCGAATTAGCAGCAATTCGGAAATAAAAATGTACTTTCGACTCTTGTCGGTCTCGGTCTTCGAACGGACGGCGTAAAATCTTCCTACAAAATTATAAAATACCACGATAACATCGGTAAACTTTATACAAATTAAAGTGCTGTGTCTAAAATGAGAAACTTCGATGGAGTAATACGCTTCGTTTCTGCTTTACCGAAAGCATTGACGAACCAAAAGACTGTCGTCGCACTTCCGAAGCCTTCCGATATCCCGAAGTGTCGCGTTCAAAATGACAGAACTCGGTGCATATAACTTTGCATTTATTTTCGACCAACCGAAAGCAATTACGAGGCAATTGCAACGAAATCGTGCTCGAGTCCGCCACAACTAATATCTTACAGAAATTCGTCGACCGAACATATTGTTCGACGAGCCGCGCGTCCCGCCGAGAGATTCGAACGGAAAGCTTCCGGTCTTCGTTACGTTCGGCGCGTGTTAATCGGCACCGGAGCGCAATGAATATTTCGAATCGATTGCCGGACGCGAGCACATATTAGTGCAAAACGCTTCGGCATCCGGGATACACGGGAACGCCATTTAACGGTGCGGAAAATGGACGCGCTATTGCGGGATTAACTTGTCACCGACGAACAGTTCATTCCGAGGTAATGAAAATCGAAAAGGCGGCGAAATGCATTCAATTATCGGGGACCGCGTCCGGCAGCCGGCCGGAAGGTTACAAAATCGCTGGAGGTGAGATCGCTCTCCCATCGAGGATTCTGCCGCGCGGCCATCGCCGCAAAAATAAACCGACTGTCGCGAGAATTAATCGCAGCTCGGGAGGATCTCGACTCGACTCTCCGGCTACGGTTACATCCATCGAGATAACACTCCGGGTCCGTTTCTACCCAGCCCTTTCGGAAATCGTCCGGATACTCCTGCTCCTGCCGATTCGTCTCGATCCAAGCTCGATTTCGCGCGGCAAAAATATCGACGGACCTCGATGGAACGCTATTGAGCTCTTAATTTGTAATTATTTTCGTTTGTTCGCGGTATTCCAGAAAACTGTGAACTGTGAACTGCGAACAGTAAACTGTGAACTGTGAACTGTGAACTGTGAACTGTGAACAGTGAGCTGTGAACTGTGAACTGTGAACAATAAACTGTGAACTATAAACAGTAAACTGTGAGCTGTGAACTGTGAACTGTGAACTGTGAACTGTGAACTGTGAACTGTGAACTGTGAACTATGAACAGTAAACTGTGAACAGTGAACTGTGAACTGTGAACTGCAGACTGTAAAACCTAAACTCTAAATCAATATTTGAACTTATCTCAATACGACTGTGAATGTTAAATAGACATCTTTCGATTTCTTCGTATAAAATCAATTGTAACCGAATTTAGTAAAGTTTATATCGTTTAACACATTCGTCGCCAGGTTCATTCGCATCTGGACGACGAGTATTCTTTCTCAGAGGCCCTGTCACCCGTAGATGGGTGACGCTCTTTTTCGTCCAGTTAAATAGGATTTAACAAGTAATTTATAAAAATCCCATTTGCGAGAAACTCGGCCGATTCACGCTGAACGACGAGCAATGTTAAAAGCTTTCCCTATTAATTTAGATTGAAAGTACATTAAAAAAAAAAGTCGGCGACCGATCTACCGAGTGAAACAACTCGCCAACGAGTATTCGTTCGAATCTAGAATCTGCAACACCGTTTCGCACAGTGGAAACATATATGTATATACGGGCACCGAAGAGAAACTACTTAGAAGATACGTAGCGAATTTTCTCGGAGATTCGTATAAATAGCTTCGCGATCTCTTCGTCCACGCGTCTCACGATTCCCCAGAATGCATCGCGCGCAGAAATCGTCGCCGAGAACCGGACGAATCAGCGTTTCCCGGCGGCTCGTGCTTCTTGCCAGTCGACGATAATTGAAAGCGGGCTTCGGAGCGCGAGTTCGGATGCTCCGACTTTGTTCCGGGGGACCGTCGTCTCGCGTCGGAACCATTCGACATTGTATTATCCGGCTAAAACTTCAGACACGCGATCGTAGTCGCCGATAAAGCTGAACGAACTTCGTACGCGATCGACTCGATCCACTTCCGACAGAACGTGGCTGGAAAGACAGATATTCTCCCGAATTTTTTAGAGCGAGGGGAGCCGTCCGGATCACGGACAGCGGCCCGGAAATATTTTCAGACCGAGCAGAAATTTCGTATCGGCAGATTATTGCGCGAAGATTGAACGATTCGATCCGCGCACATCTCAGTCGAATCGTAGAAGAGGAAACGAGATTGAAAGTCAAGCCTGTCGTGGACGCTGTTGTATCGCGGCGAGATCGAGACGCTACCTAATGAATTCTATAATGCAAAATAATTCGGAGATTAATTGATTTTTGTAATAATCGCCGGATTCGGCATGTAATATCGGCATGTAATGTAATATAATATTAATAATATATATAATATAATAAAATTCCTACGCGTAATAAAAACCATATTCGGAGTACCATATTCGAAAAAACATAGTTCAGCAGCAAGATTTCTTCGCGCGGCTCCGATCACGCTTAAAAAACCTAACCCGTAGATCAAAGTCACTGTCCCAAAAATTGTGACGCGATTGCTTCGCGACTTGGCCGATGTTAAAATCTAAAAATATCGTGGCTACGACTATGCTCTCACGGGGAACCGGGTAAATAAATAGCGGGACCCTGACGATCGCCGGCTAGGGGACCGGTCCGACCAGGACGGAGACAAGGGTGCGAGAAGGTTCGCAATTGCTGGTCAAGGGTTGCTCGCGTCGATCAGGCCAGCACTCGGCTCTGGCCGGTTCCCAGCGTATGGTCCATTTGCCGGGGACCATAGTAATTTAGTAACTGGCCTCCGCGCGCCGCGTCGCGCCGGTGAGCCACCTTAAGCCGCGCGATAACCGGCCCGGGGATCAGAACGGATTTCTCGAGGTAACCCGTTCGTCACCGGCCGTGTATTTTCGCGCGGCGTCCCCGTAAACTCCTCGCCGTCCGTTTCAATTTTCATTATCTTGTCCGTTTAACGGTTAAATATTTTCATTATCGTGTGCATTATCGTGCGTGCATCGTTAATCTCTCAGCTGATTCGCTGATTCTCGTGAAAACTGAGGTATTCTCGCAAGCATGAAATAAAATGCAACGAAAAGAAACGTCAACTTCGGACAAGTTGCACGCAGTGTGATCGATCAAATGTTCGATCGAACACAAATACCATCGTAGACCGATCGTACAATTACTCGAGCGTTCGTTACAAACGAGAGAGAGCAGAAATGCGAACGATACGGGCGCGCGAAATAGCACGAAACACATACAACAGGAAAATTTATTTGCCGCAATAGTCGGAAAAGGGACTCTCCCGCTTTCCCGTTCTCCGTCTCGGGGAGAGTCTAATGGTTCGCCACTCGTTCGTTACGCGACCATCTTCGCGCCGGCGTCGGTGTCCGCGTAATTAAATTGCATTTATGAAACGGAAACGCAATTTGTTCTTTCCGTTTCTTCGCCGCGGCGTCTCTCGCGAAACTGAAAGTTAACTCCGTCGTTGTTGCGTAATTGCGATCATTTCTCCGGTACGAGAAACGGACAGAGGACATCGGGGATCGTTCTTGTCTCACGGATGTCTCGGCTCCGCGAAATTTCATTCGCTAATGCAGCGGATCCCGGGGCAGGAAGGGCGGAGATTATTCTTTCGGCAAACGAGGGGCATTAACTTATTGGGATCCGTTCGGATCCCATGGTACAGTAAATTCTCCCTAATTTTCCTTCGGCTTGTGAACGAAAATGGACCATTTCTGTCCACCGTCGGATTTCTGTTCGATCGAATATTCGATCTGCTGCGTACAGTTTCTCCGAAATCTGCTTCATTTCATTGCAGTTTCTTTCTTCTTTACGAACATAATTCAGTTTTCCCGGGAATTAGCAAACCAGCCGAGAGATTAATAATATTGTTACGGCGACTTGTCCGAATCAAGTCGCTGTAATGTGAAACTGCCCTGTTGCGAACAACTCCTTAAAGAATAATAGAAGATAAGGGTTGCCACAGAAAAGTGTGTTACCAATGGACAATCGAAGTGTCGAGATCGGACCGTCGAACGATCAACATCCCACTTCTGAAAGATCTGAATTGTAATTGTATCGAGATGTGTTATAGTTAAAATATTCTTTATTGTAAATAAAATGCCGCGACGCGAGAGAAATCGTGTAATTCGTAACAATATATTATACGATTAAATACATGCGGTAAGAAAAATATTTGATCGTCGAACAGAAAAGCGAACGAAAATCGAAATGCGACCGCCGCATCGGAAGCGCTCGGTAAAAGGCGAGAGGTCGGATGCTTCGCGGACACCCGGTACGTTTCGGCGAGAGTAGCAAGCACATGTAACCGGAATGGAACGTCTTCTCGCGAGCCTGTAGTTCTCACCCGTTTAAACGCGCGCCGCAATTACCCGGAATTCCCGGCGAGTCTTGGAAATATTCCCGGCGCGGCGGCCGGTGCATAGCATCGGTATAACGATGCGCCGGTGCATCGATACGCGGCCCGTTTCCCTGCTCGTTATTCATCCACGGGGTGCGGCGAGACAACGCGTGCACACGCGACCGTCTTTTCCCTCGGCTGCCGGGCGAGAGAACCGGAAGCTGTATCCCGGTCACGTCGGTCCGAAATTCTCGACGGGTACTGAAATTTGTCGCGGCAGCCAGCTCGAATGTTTATTCAATTTTCGAGCCGGATCACGCGCGCACACGTTGCACCGACGGAAGAACGACCGAGTTTCCTCGGGATTAACTTGATTCCGCGGCGAGAGGGTCCGTCCCTCGAAAAATGAATCCCTCGTGGTTGTGCTCGGGCCGGCGATCCCGGGCATCGGTCGCCGTGCCAGTTTTCTTAGGAGTCGGCGAAACGAACGAGGCCGCCGCGAATCCATCTTCATCGATGGATTCTCCGCGAGCTTTCCTTCCTGTGCGAAAAAAGTTGCGTTCTTGAGTTTTTACGAAAATCGCCGGTCCAAGACTCGATCGGAGGCTGTACCGGGGGTTCCGGACGAAATTAGCACAGGAATTTCTTTGTACGCGAAGAAAAAACTCGCGGAATCTATCCATGAAGATAAATTATATATAGATTGCATTGTCTCGGCAGATGCTCGCGTTGAAACCGGATGAAAGTGGCACTCGTTCGAAGATACAAGTTTGTATTTGAAATCGTCGCTTTCTCCGATATCCACTCATCCGTCATTTTCCCTCGACTCCTCTTCATTCTTTGCACGTTTCTCTTTGTCACTTTTACTGTCATCGGTGCAACATTCGATCCGAATTTATAGATAAAACAACTTAGCGTTGCAACGATGTCGCGACATCTTACAAAGTCTTTTACGATCCAGAATTCTGCAGAATTGCACCGGCAAAACATGACATTGCGCGCAGTGTCAAAAACATCGTACGATTATACTTCGTAAAAACATACTGAAACGAACGAAAAAGAAGTTTGCATTGCCGATGCAAGTCGATGAACATTCGGTCCCTGGAAGTTGCGCCAACGAAACGACGTTCATTGCTCGGCCGTTTTGCACGGTCGGCCCGTGACCCCGCGGAACGAAGAAAATCCTGATTTCTCGGGGCACGATGACCCCGGGGCGACCGCACAGAGAAAACAGAATTGCGAAACCAAAGGGGAGGATTATTAAATTGACAATCGCGCGCCGCGCGCCGCGCGGCCGCCTCAGACAACTGCATTGATTCTAATTTGATCAGATCGGCGTTATCCCGACGCGGTCTCCGGTAATCCCGTGGCCTAACTCGATCGCCGACTATATATAGACCGGGGAACCCGCTGACTTAATAATATCAAGTATAGTTGGTAAATTAGAATAGGAACCGGCACCGCCGCGCGGCGGCTGTGCGCGGCGATCGAAATTTAACGTGCTTGAACGTGATTAAATTAATTGGTTCGGGATTGCTCTTGCGAGAGGACGTAAATCTGCTTGATTGATAATTGACTGGTCCTTGGCAGTAATATTTAATCGATGGGGTTTGCTCGGTTTCGCCCCCGCTTCGTCAGGCTGCAGCGAACATTTTATACGGGATCGATATCACCAATTTCTAATCGTATGTGCACGCGTGTACTGCAAAATGTATCATACGCTTACAAACACGCACAAACTGCTTACAGTCGGTTCTGCATCATAATCAACAGATCGATGGTCGCACATTTCGCTTGTTGGCCGTTACTTGCACGATTAGTTATCGATACCGCGATTACGATACACTTTTTTAATCGTTTAATCGCGACACACTTGCTCGATCATGCGATTACGATACACTTTCTTCGTACGTACTTTCATGGTAAATGATTTTCTGAAAAATTCTCAGCGATTTCTCAGCGATTATATTATATTATATATATAATATTACATATATATATTATTATTATATATATAATATAATACAATATAATAATATATATTTATATTCGCTTAAATTCGCCTATATTCGCTTTTACAACAATTATTTGGAACTCACGTAAAAATATCGTACCATGAGAGGTTAAGATTGTCGCCTTTGCCCAGGCAAAGCAGTGTCCGACGACTCAGGAACGAAAGCGCGCGCGTTATGCCGTAAAAAGCACAACGGCGCGACGCTTTGTCGCTCGGCGCAGAATTCTCGCGTAGGGGCGAATTAAAATATTCACGACCCCCGGCCGAGGGACGTCGCTCGTCGGCGCGACGGCGACGCTGAAACTTTCAAACGGGCCCGCGGCGCGGCATTTCCGCGAGGAAATAATCCGGGATTCGCGATTCCGCCGCAGGACATCCGTCGGCCGGCGTATTAAAAGCGCTCGTAAAACCTCCCATTACCCCGCGCAGATTTTTAACAGAGCCATGTTAACGGTCCAGATCGAGTTGACTACGTCGGATTTCATTAAGTGTGCCTCGGCCGAACCGCGCCGCCGTTTCCCCATCCGCGAAACCACTTTCCCCGCGAGCTCATCTCGTTCAAGCTTACCACAGCTCCATGGGATTTGCATAATCCAGCTTTTTCGCCAGGCCGACCGAACACTACCTGTTCTCGATCCCTTTCCTCCCGTTTTATCTGGCCGCGATCTAACCGCGCGCTGTCCAACTTGCTTTTGACAAGCCTTTCCGTCCCCGCTTTCGTCCTCCGCCGCGTCCCCCGCACCGCTAAAATATCCGCGACGATGCGCGGCGAGTTGCGATCAATTGTTTGGAATCGTTTATTTCGATGCAAATCCATTTTTTGGTTTTTGCTGTTCCGAGAAAATTAATGGTTAGCATATTAGTCGATTTCTTATATTTTTCGTATGCGATAGGTCTGGCATTGTTACATAAATGTCTCAAATTCTCTGTCCTCCGTCAATGTTTCATATAAAATAGTGTACGGTGCACTTTTGCAAAACCTCATCCAATATATTTTCAACCAGTTTACCTTTCCTTCGTTGTTCTTTTTTCTTGCCCGTTTTTTAATCGCACTTTGTAGATATTTTTATCGAAACGAAATTCACTCGATCCGTTTCGTGTAAAATAAATTTACTATTTTTTCTACACGGTTTTACAACGTCCAGTTATTTCAATTATCGTAACTAGTTGTAAATAAAAAGGTTACACTAAATTAATTACAAATTATGCGATGTCTCATTTTTTAAAAGAAATGGACTTGCACCATTTTCGAAATAAACGGTCCATTTTATCGAAGAAAAAACTGCGTAAATTTTGTTTCTTTTTATTCCACAGAATTGCGAACAACGGTATTTTCATTCTACCGCACGAACAATGTTGCTACGAAACGATGTTGTCGATTTAATTGCAGCAATAATATCGCGAAAGATGGATCGGCGGGAACAGAAAATGCAAATCGAGAGATACAATTTTAAAATGGAAATAAAGTCTCGAATAAATAGTAAAGCCGAAATATTTCGCATTTCGCTAACGTTTTCCCAGCACGCGCGGAATCGTTAAATAACATTTGCCCAGCCGAAATAAAATGAAATCTTCAAACTCCATAAATACGTTTCCAAGCGTGGACGGAATTGTTAAGTAAAATTTGGCAGCTGATATAAAATATTTTCGGAACTTCAGAGATATATTTCGAAATTTAGAACCACACGATTTTGTATTCTACGTACGGAAACACTTTTCGCGCGGCGTTCTCTCTCATTTTTGCGTAATTTCTCCGCCACTCGAATTGTTTCGCAGTTACCAGACCGTATAAGAGAAAAACGCGAGAAAGTAGAATTACCCGAAGCAACGTTCCGTCTCCGTCTTCCGTTTCCGTCTCCTGAAATCGACGGAGAAAAATTGTATTCTGTGCATCGAATTACAATTGTCATCATTATTCTATTTATCGCAGAATCGAAGTGAAAGTAAACAGGGATAAAAATGTTACGTTATTGCAAAAATCTCGTCCCAAGAACTTTCTTTTCTGAACACAGATATTAACCCTTTGCACTCGAGGCTATTTTAACTCTAAGCCCAAGATAGCTTTTTCTGACCATTTTGTACGACTTAGCGCAGTTTATGCGTACAAAATGGAGTCTTGCTGTTGCCAAGATCCAAGAGAAGAAACGCGAGAAAGTAAAATTACTCGAAGAACGTACGAATATAGTCGCGTTATTTTGTAATAAGTCGTTTCGTTTCCGTCTCCTGAAATCGACGGAGGAAAATTGTATTCTGTGCATCGAATAACAATTGTCGTAATTCCTATCGAAGTGAAAGTAAATAGAAATAAAAATGTTACATTGTTGCAAAAATCTCGTCCCAAGAACTTTCTTTTCTGACCACAGATATTAATCCTTTGCCCTCGAAGGCATTTTAACATGAAGCCCAAGATAGCTTTCTCTGATCATTTTGTACGACTTAGCGCAGTTTATGCGTACGAAATGGAGTCTTGCTGTTGCCCAGATCCATCAGTGGATCCCCGAAGAATTCGAACGTGTTCGGAGACCACGAAGCCGCGCGAAGGGCAAAGTTCACCGAAGGAGCGGCGAAAGCGCGGTCGAACATCGATCGGGAGCCTGCGAGCCGAAGATGTTGACGGAAATTGAAGGCGATCAATAGCGATCGAGTTACCAAACGCTTTATTATCGGCCGACAAGAAGCGCTTCCGCGGAACGCGATAAATAATTTTGCCTCCGTGCCGTCGCTGTTCGTCGGATCTCCGGGCGCCGCGCGCCGCTGGCTGACGAAGTTAATAAAGCTCGGTTCTTTAACGAGAGAGACGATGAAATAAATTACGGTGCCGCGCGCGACCTGCTGGATTTTCTCGGTCGGCGACGATTTCATCAGGCCAGCCAGTAGGTTATTCGAGCTTACAGACATTCGCGTTGATTATAACGCGATAAAGCACCGCGCGTGTTAAACCACAGTTCTTAATAAGTCCGGCATAATAAGCGGATCGGGGATATTTCCCGGGGGAGGGGGGTGGAGATTTACATTTTTAACCGGCGCACTGTTTCGAAATCGGGCGGAAATTGAATTTGATTTCCTACACGCGCGTCCCGCCGGTATTTTACAAGCAATGTTTACCCCACGTGTTTGCGTCTAAACGTATCAATCTGCAAATGTTTTTTGTAACATTCGATCACCGCACCCACCCCCCCTCCTCCCGCGTTCGTTGCAACGGTCGACCCGTCGCATTCCGTTGTACGAGTTTCGTTGCATTTTATTGCTTCGCGAAATGTTTTGTTGCGTCGCATTGTGTGCACACATTGCACACAGTGTTCCATTGTACCGTGTCGCGTTGCAATTTGTGTGTTCTATTGTATGATTTTATGTTACGTTGCATTATTATATTGTATTACGTTGTAGCGTGGTGTTCTAAAGTCGGTGGCGCGGTTTCCGTTCGAAGCGCGATAAAATTGATCGTCGACCGAAAGAATGTTCGTTTTCAAGCGAAACGAAATCTCGGTGCTCCGTTATTAAAGTCTTATGAGAGCGAGAGAAAATCGAGCCGGGCGAGAAACAAAAATTGCGTCGTTCCGCTAGAAAACTTATCAAGTAGGAACAAGCGTTGGTCAACGTAGCCGTGAAAAATGTGACAGTGCAATGAACTCACCCTTTGCACTCGCGCGGCGACTCCGAGACGCCGATAAAAATGGCTACACCGCGTTTCGAAATAATTTTGACACTGTCGAGCTTATATTTAAATTTACATGTATTTTTCATTTTATCAGCTGCACCAGATCGGATAAAATGGAGATACCGCAGGTCAGGAAAGCGTGCTTCAGATTTCGCGTTGAAACGGCTTCGAGTGCAAAGGTTTAATTTATAAATCTTGCGTTCAAAAATAAATACATAAAAAATACATAATATGTATTATAATAATAATATATTATATATATTATTATTATTATAATACATATTATGTGTTTTTTATGTATTTATATATATTATTATTATTATTATATTATATATATTATTATTATTATTATATTATATATATTATATATAAATATTATATATATAATATATTATACTATAAATACATAAGAATCCGCAATCTGCGCAGAACAAATTAAATACCAAAATTACGATCTGGAATACAGGAAACTCTCCCTAATTTTCCTTCAGCTTGTAAACGAAAATGGAGGATTCGCGAATAATCGTGTCTCCTCCTCCGAAATTGTCCATCTCGATCTGCGAACTGAAGGAAAATCGGGGAGGATTTGCTGTATCTCGGTGCCTCGAAAGCTGTTCCAAAATGTAAATCCACGGTAGTCGAGTGATAATGAGCGAACGACGTCGAAGGAGACGGAGGAGGAGCGCGTTGCAAGGCAATATCGCGGCCGCGCGGAATCACGGAACTAATAAACGCAACCCTAATTCCTTCCCGGTAGACGCCGAGCGTGAAATCGAGTCGCAAACACGTCGCCGGCGCCGGGGCGAGGGGTGCGACGAGTCCTCTTGTTCACGGGGTTTTCATAGCTTAATACCGAACGGACAAGCCGGCGACACGGTGCTCGACAAAGGGTTGCGACGGAAACCGAACGAACGGCGGGAGAATGGGACGAGCCGACGCGACGCGACGCGTCGCGACGGTCTATGGAAAGGCGTGGGCGTCGTCGTCAGGCTGGAATACGTAATCGCGTCCTCTCGAACGTCGCGTCGCTGCCGACGATTTTCTTCGTTCGCGAATCCGTGACCGGCGAGATCAACGACGTGAGCTGGGTATCGAGGCCGCCTTTGTCCCGCCGGCTCTCGTAAACAACACCGCCAACAGTTCTCCTCTTATCGAAACGTTCTAATTAACGCCAACCAAGCCGTCGCGGGCGAATCACTCTTTCGACAAATTTATAATTCTACGACTTTACGATTCTATTATTCTACGATTGTTATTGCAAAGATACTTCCACCGGAAATTAATATAATATATAATTATAATATTATTAATATTAATATTATATTATAATATTATTAATATTAATATTATATTATTATATTATTATATTAATATTAATACTATATTATTATATTATTATATTATTAATATTATTAATATTAATATAATATATAATATATAATTATTTAAACAATAATTTAACTTTATATATGTTTATTACAATGTACTAGTCAAAATAAAAATATTTGTTTCTATGAACATTGATTCTTTTTTTTGCGGCCCACCTAAAGTTAAGCATTGTTTATTTGGCCCAAGTTAGCTTTTGAGTTTGACACCCCTGGCCTAGCCGATTAAGATTGCCAAAATTACCCTTAGAGATTTTTTTAATAAGTATTATACCGTTCGACAGCTGACCAAGAAAAACTCTGAGAAATCTGAAAAATGAGCTGAAGAATGATCGAAGAATTTAGGAACACTGTCGCGTTATTTCCAACTTACTGTACGTATTGGCGCGAGATAAATCGGTCGAACTGCTGAAAAACTTCAATTTCACGTTTCGAGTGATTTTCGTCATCTTTTTTTATACTTTCTCAACCTGCCGAATTAGAGTTCTATAATAATATCCGGGGGCTGGGCTGTCCGCATTTAAGGCAGCGCTCTGTGTACGCGCGTTGAAAAATTTATGAAGTTCTCCAGCCAAAAGGGTTTCCGGTTTATAAATATTTAAACAAATGTCGGACTCCGAGATTTCTATTTGGGTGAATGGAAATTGGTGCTGGAAAAGTTATCGGCGTATTATACGGAGTTCCTTTCGTTGGAATTCCTTTGTTCCTTGTTTCGACGAAAGGACCGCGCTTCCTCAAAATTCGTATATGGAATGGAACAGCTCCGTCGGAAGGACGGCAACCGCGCTTATTTCATCCTTTTTGCATCTGTCCGGACTTTGGAACCCTGCAATCACCTACGACCCGAAACGTTTCCTAAAAATATTTAGCTATTTATCGTGTAGAAACGAGTTCGGCAGCATAAAAATTGTTCCAAATTATGATTGATATTTTACGCTGGAGATTCGGCGATAGATAGCTGTGACATAAATCCTTCCGAAAGTCATCAAGCTTGTTCAGCGCGATAAATTTCGACACGACGTAAAATACGCGATGCAACGAGACATTTCGTTATCTATTTATTTTTAGAGCAGCGCAGTTAATTCGAAGGAGGGCATAATCACGCGTCTCCGACTCTTGACGCCTGCGTCGACGGATCTTTCTATATTCGCATCGGATTCTGTTATTTCCCAGGTTTCGTCGAAGCCGCCGACGATTTCGCGCCTTCGGAGGACAAGCGCCGAAACCCTAATATTCCTGAAACCGTAAAAGGATCAACAGAGATAACAAAAAGGCGGGAATTCGAGAAAATTCGCCGAAAGGAGGAAGTCGAAGATTCGAAGGACGTAAAGCTTCGGCGCGGGCGAGGATCGAAGGAAGTCGGGGCCGAAGCAGTTTCAATCAAACGTCCGGGGACGAGGATCGCGCCCGGCGAAATATTAAATCTCGCAATATTCAGAGCGACCCGGTTTATTTGCCGAGGATGTTCCGCGAATCGTTCGGCTCTTCCAGGGTTACACCCTGCTCGGAGAGACGTTTGATTGCGCCCCGTGAAATTTGACGAAATTTCGCGAGGCGTGTCGCCCGCCCGCGCCCAGAAACGAGTGAAACGAGCGAAACGAGCGAGACGAGCGGGACGAGCGAAGAGACGGGCCTCGGCCCTCGAAATTGAATGTTACGAGTCTGCGACCCTGTTTTCGCTTAACCATAATCTCGCATGATATTGCCGCGTCGCGCCGAGAAAAGACAAACATCGCGCGTGTACCCAGCTATGTTATTCCGTGCGGCTGCCGCTGCAAACTTTCAGATCTTCCAACGATACAGTTGAGGAAGAAAATTTCAACCGAGAGATGACGTGCTTGAATTTCGGGACGACGATTCGCGTCCGTGTACATTGAAATCGATGTACTATGAAATTTCTCGTCCACGAACATACGAATTTTCTCGTTTTTTATTGTTGCAACATGCCTTTAGCGTTCGCGTAACTTTACGTCGAATTTTACATCGATACAGGGGTTCGATATTGAATTTCACACGATTCTGTAATACCGAACTTTACACGATTATCAAGGATATCGCAATTACGCCAAAGGAAATCGTTCTATTTAAAGCAGTAAAATATCGAAGAAATCCATCTGAACAATGAAGACTCGATCGATCATACAAGACTCTCTATTTCCAGTGACTGTGACAAAATATCCAACGTGGCTCTCGATTCTGAATACGCGAACGACTGCAAGAAATAGCTTCGTCAAGGTTCTTTCGCAAGTTCAAGTCCATAATTCTCCTTTTTCTTCACTCTCGAACAACGATCGAATCCTGTTAGTTGCGCAATTTTTCGTTAACAGAAAATGATCTGCGCGACGTATCAGCGTCCCCTCGTCCCGGAAACACCGTCGTTTCGACGTCCGGGGGAAAAAAATGGTGGTCCCGGAGAGCGGGTCGGAGCGACGTCACCGTCGAGGGACGAGATTCGGGATCTTTTAGGCGAGCCGTTTTCCATTAATCATGCACGGTTCGGTCGACCCGATAAGCGATTCCGCGTCGCAAAGCGACGCGACGACGTGTATTTCGGTGAAAGATGGAGAGCCGGACCGGGCCGAGGGGCCCGACCCGCGCGACCCGACCCGACGCGACGTGCTTTCGCATTAGGCTTTCACGTGTCGGCGGCCAATCTAACGCGGACGTCCTTCCGGCGCGAATGAATGATTCGTGGAGCGCCGGTGGCCAAGTGGTGCTTCGTTTTTAAGGCTCCCCGGGGACAGCCCCTGCGAAACTAAACCAGTTTCGGCGCTAGTTTTACCCTAGCGACACCCGCCTCGGATTAATCTAAATTAATGTTTGCGCCGAGCCGGGCTCGCGCGGGCTTGGCCCGGCCTCGGCCCGATACGCTTTTGACAGCTCGACGAGAGGGCTTTCGAACAACGTCGCTCGCAGTTTCGTTAATTTTTCAGCCGGTCGATGAGAGCACCTAGCTTCTCCGTCTATCCGGGTACAGTTAATTATTGAGGTTGGTTTAGATATTAACCTCGGTCGGGGACGCTTATGGTCTCTCGTGTGCCGAACGTATCGGCTATCTCCTTGAAAAATCGATGCGACGCGGATGCTTTCGACGATCTTACGGTCGACGATATCATTATTTTTGACACCTGTTTTTTTGACTTTAATCGGATTTGGAAATTAAACTTTACGCCGATCAATTGTATTTTCCACATTTTATGAGCATCCGTGATACGTAGGAATGTTAAAAATATAATCGATGGCATACGATTTAACGTCTCGATTCTAATTCGGTCGAATAAGATTACTTTAAGCGTGTGAAATTTTTGGGAAATCGTCGGCGTGGCATTTTTAATCTGTTTTTCTCTTAGATTAGATTAGAATCGGAGCTGACGATCTGAACTGGCTGCTAAAAGTTAGAACGCGATCGGGACTTTTGCAACTCGGGATCAAAATGGACCCCGAATTCTGACACATTTTTTTTTTTGGTCGATCAACGCTTTATCGGTAATATTATGCAGCATGTTATTTAAACACAGCGATCGTTTCGTAAAAATGCGAGTCGTATTCTTTCGATTAATTAGTTGCAAAGCCGCGGTATCAAGCGCCGCCGAAGAAAGGAGAATTATTAAAAATTTACGCGGTATTCATCGTACAAAAGGCTTTAAACCATTTAACCGCTGCTACTCCGACATCCGGATAAAAACTGTTCCGTACAGAGGCTGCTAGCAGCCATGATACACAGTCGGTTATACATATTTTTTATTGTAATAATTACGGCCGGCGCGCGTCAGTTTCACCGACTTTTATATCTCCGCCGTGCTTGTATCATTTTTTAACGCTTCTCTAGCGGAACTACAAATTATAACGCGCAAACCTCGCAAAGCATAAAATAAGTTACAGCTTCCGTTTCATCGTGAGCAGACCGAAAAAAGGCAATCCAGCTATTCCGACTGTTCCCATTTCTCGTCCGATTTGCCAATTCCATTCGGTGTAAATCTGTCGTCCCTCGAAAAAAGCGTTTGATAATTCACAATTCCAGCAATCTCTTTCTCGGTCGACGAAATAAAAAAAAAAAATAAAAACGCGCGGCAAATATTGAAATATACGAAACGAAAGTACGGTACAATGTTTGATCGTCGCACGGCCGACAAATATTATTAACTACAAATACCGGCCGGTCATGCTTTGTCAATAAAATACGAGAGAGAGAGAGTCGGCCAATTAGTTACGGAGAACGAAATGGAATAGGTACACCGACGATTCTTTTTTTTCTCTGGCACGTCTCCACGATCCTATCTCCGCTCTCAAAATTGTTCATTTTAGCTTACAAGCTGAAGAACAATCGGGGAGAATTTACTACACTCCTCGAATCAAATTCGTCCTTCCTATTGGAGAAACGGCACCGCACGAATTCTCTCGTCTTCTGAAAACGCCGGCGTGATCGTTCCGCGACCGAAAAACTAATTAAGTGCGCGAGGTATTCTCGCGACGAGCGTGGAACGCTTCCGCGCAACCGTGCTTTACGACGATTCCCGAGGATTCTGGGGAAATCATCGTGGTCCAGGCAATTCTCTGAGAAATTCCGAGGATATCGAATGGTCCGGGGATACCGGATCCAATTAATTGTTTAGATATATGGAGACGGATCGCGGCCGGGACGTTGGAGCGGGGGCGTGCGAGGCGGGAGGCGAAAGTCCGAAACGCCGCGGCGTGGTTCGATTAAGATTGTTGCCCGGCATTATCGCTGCTCCGAGAGCTGCTCGAGACCCCCGACTAATCTATCCGGGATTAAGCAAATTAATCGGCGTCCACGGCCGGTGATTGGTCGAATATCGGACGCGTGTAATCTGCCGGTTTGCCTGCGCGACTCTAATTTTCGCCGAGCCGGGCCGGGCCGGGCCGCGGCCGTGGCGCGCCGTAGATCGCGGCCGCGGTAATTAGAGTCCCGGCACCGCAAACGCTTTGATGGCAATCTATATTTGTGCCGGACAAATAAATGTTGGGATATGCATGGCCGTGACACGCTCGCAAAAGCGGAGTTCGGGCGCGACTCGCCGTGCCGCGCCGCGCCGGCTGCCGTTCACAGAGCCGAGTAATTACCGGCCTAAACGAACGCAAACGAATCGCGAGAAGAATCCGTTTCACGCTGTCTCCGGTCCGACGATAACCCTCGCTGGTTTCAGCGGCAATATTCGACGATTTCGAATGCTGCCGGACGATCGGTGCTACGATGGCTTTTCAGATGGCATTTCAACGAATCAACGTGAAAAGTATCGCCGGAAATTATTGAATTTTTAATACGCCCAAGCGCTGATTTCACGAACCGTTAGCTCGTTCGGAATGATTTTCATCGCGATGAGATTTTTATCGCAGCGTCGCGGGTTTGTATTTTCCGTATGGAATTATCTTCCGATAATGGGACGCGCGCGCGCGCCGATGGGCTTCCACGTGCAAATTGACAGCATATTTTCCGAAAAGAATAACGTGTCACATTCGATCGATGTAGAAGCTAAGTTAAGAGGCAAATAATTAAAGAAACGCGATCACGGTCACGGTAGAATCAGCGAGCCATGGTCGGACACTTCACAGAATGTCGAGAGACTCGTTTTTCAGAATGTAAATATTTCTTCGAATCTTGTGCTAGTTCTCAGAATGTATTTTTACTACAATAGAAACTGTATCGAAACTGTATGGAATGCGAGAAACTGTATCTTTCTAGTTTCAGTTTCATCGATCGAATTACAGTAATGTCTCTCTCTAATTGACGCTCGGATTGTCCACAGAAATGAACAATTTTGGAAAAGGAGATACGATTGATCGAGCCTTGTGGCTCGCTTTTTATGGTTATCGATTGTCAACAACTATAAAAACGAGTTACGAGGCTCGAATAATCGTATCTCCTCTTCCCAAATTGTTCATTTTTGTGCATAATCCGAGCGTCGATTAGGGGGGCATTACTGTACTTAGATTTCGGAGATATTTTTAGGGTTAATTTACGACACTTAACGCGTCGATCCTCTTCACTGTTCTCCACAGGATTATTTGCTGACTAATTAAAAGACGAACGGCAGGAGGAATACGCGAGTTGAAAAGTGGAAGCGAAAGGGGTATGACATCCTCGGTTAAATTCAACGAGGAAAACCGTGAACGGGGCGGGGGGTTATTATAAACGCGGCGGTGTGATATAAAATCTTTCATCGAGCCCGGTCAGAACAGGATAGACCGTATCTCCGAGCGAATAATGCCGTTCGATACATCCAATTCCCTTACCGATTTTCAGCCCTGTTTGGCTCGGCTGGCTCCCTCCGCCACGGGATAAAAGCGTTTCGGCTCCCTTTTGCGACTTAACGAGAAAGAACCGAGCCGGGCATTGTTGCCCGGGTACAATAGTCTTATTCCTCCCTCTCCGGTTCATTAGCACCTCCGCGAAGGGCCGTCGCGTAAAAAAATGAGAGAGTCAACTATGGATGGGTGAGAAAGAGAGAGAGAGACAGAGAGAGAGAGAGAGGGGGGATAATGCGGGGGCAGACGAGAAGATCCGGGGTTCATTAATATTCAATGTTATTAGCCTTCGGTTCGAAAGTTCCTCCTCTGCATCGTTCGCGAGGTCTCTTAAATAAAAACAAAGCATTAACGGCGACTTGGAAAAAGCCGATGAGGTTCGCATGGGAAATTCTTTAATGGTACGAATGCTCCGATCGAACTTTACAGAATCGACCGATTATTCTTCTTTTTCGCGTAACGACTCGTAGAGTTCGTAAGTCGTAATCAACGCGGTACGAATATCTGTAGAGATCGCGAATGAAATATAATTCGATCGGACGAATTGCTTTCGCATTTTAGTCTTTTATACTTTATCAATTGTTTTAAATTTTTAAAGGTTGCGAACGCGACGAACGCTAACAAAAATCGTACTCTACAGAATATCGTTTGAAACGTCGAGCTCGATTGCAAAATATTGTAGAAATTGGACGTGTTAGCGTAATGAAGCGATTATTTCAAAATTTTTAATAGGTTACGTCAGCCGTTGAACGAGATTGAACGATGCACCGACAAATTTCCTTCGATTTATCGACAACTGTACGCGATTCGATGAAAAGAAAACGTAGAATTAACGAACTTCGTTAATAGATTGCCGGCTGCGAACGAATAAAATCCGCGGATCGATGATCACGACGACGAGCCGGAGGGCGGATTAAAAATTCTGTAAAAATAACGATCGCGCGGTACGAAACGGATTCGTGAAATCGTGAATGAAATGGTCCGTGACGCTGCGGGATATGGGCCACAACACACGCCGGTGCGAATGTAATTACCGGTTTAATTAATCGGGCCGGAAGCCGGGTCGGATTTACCGGCGTCGCGTCGCGTTAAGTCGTCGAACGGTGGACCAGGCTCGGGCCGGATGATAACAATGGGACCGCAATTACGCGTCTTGGAGGCAGGCGGCAACGCGACGCGACGGTCCATTGTCCGCGATCGGCCACGGCCCGCGGCTGGAAACCGTCGCGATTCCTCTCTTTATCGCGAGCCACCGGAGAACCCCTATCGATTCCCGGTATCAATAAACTGCCCGTGGCGGAGCGCAGCTGATGCGGTCGAACGCGTGTGACACTGGCTAATACGCGGCCATGGAAAATATGTAAAGCAGCCGGGATTAGAGTAACTCGATGGGAACGATTACACCGGATCCGCTGATTAATTATTCGATGTTAATGTGCCGCTGCTCGCTGCGTAAACTACCCTTCTGCCCTCCTACCACCCTTCGGTACACACGGAGAGAAAGAGAGAGAGAGAGAGAGAGCGGTCGTTTCGAAACGGCCAACGACGGAACACCATGGACGAGAGCTTTACACTCGGCTCGGCGAGATTGACCGTATAACTTTTACGGTTTCACACGGTGCGTTCTGTACCGGAGACAGGAATGTTCGCGCTCTTTGCGATATTTCATAGCACAGTGTCTTGCTAACTGATTTTATCGAGAAGAAGACGATGAAATCTCGCTAATCTCTGTCGAGTTTTTCGTTACATCGGAAGCTTCTTCTTACGATCGCGTGAATTTCGAGGTTTGTTCGTTTAGCGTGCAAGCTATACTTTTCCAATATTGATTTCCGTGTTATTTTATCCTCTTTCAATTGTTTAGACAGTCGATCCATCGGGAAAATACTTTCGATTTCTCGATATCGTAAGGATATGCACGTCGCGCCACCAAAAATGCAACGAAACTGAAGCACTCGAAACGGTAAAGGTTTACTCATTTGAGACTCAACAAGAGACTCAACAAGACTCAACAAGACTCAGCAAGACACAACAAGACTCAACAAGACAACGTTTGAAATCAAAGTGAACCAGTCTTCAACCCTTTATATATTGCAACACGCTAAATGTCAACACTTTTTCAACCAGCAGTTTGATGTTTTTCAACGATTCTCGACGAATGATGTTCGATTTTCTAACGTTTGTCAAGGTTAAATTCAACGACCCGAAAGCGCGAACTCTTCGATCTAACGTTCCGATCACATTTTGGAAGTAAATGCATACTGCAACGCGTGCAGTGGCAAATATGTCGCTGTGTCGGCGCGCGGCGCGGCGCGGCGCGGCGTCCGCGCGTTTATTCCTGGTCGATGTGTTTGCATCGAATCGCATCGCATCGCGTCGGATCGCATCGGATCGGATCGGTGGCCCTGTCAGCGATATGAATTAATATTGATGCCGCCACCACCGCCGCCGCCGCGGCCGGGGTTGAAAGAGTCGCGGTCAACGCCGAAAATAATCCCGGAGGCGAAAATTCGGCGGACACCGGCCCCCGCGACACAAATCCACCGGCGCATCAATCAAGAAACGTGTCCGCCGACGATCGACGGAATTGTAAATATAAATTCTGCGAAACCGTCGTTGACATCGTGTAATATTTATATTCGGTCCCGGCCGTTGTATTATCCTTTGATCTTTCCCGCCAGGGATCCTAGAGCCGGCGGGAGCTTCGAGTTCCGACACTGGACACGACGAAATTATTGTAGGAACGGAGCTTTTTAGAACATTTGGAGCGTATTTCGTTCGAAGAAAATTACGAGAGCGCAACAGCGAACATTTTAAATATTCAACTAACTTTTAGCACGGATGATTCGGCAATATGCTCTGTCGTCACAATATTTTTTGGTAATTTATACAGTTACTTTGTCGACGTAAATATGGATTTTAAAAGGTTCACGAACCGCTGCTCCGCTGAAACAAACGATAATAAAACGCATCCGATAAAAACCGGTAGATCAACGTTTCAAGCTGCCAAAATATAATATCGAAAGTTCGTCGAGGATAGAAGAATAGTATATAAAATAAATATAGCACCATAAAAGTAGCCAACGCGATGCTAGAACACAACTCACCGTGGCCAAGTAAAATTATCCGCTAATGGATAATACATTCGGCTCTTCGGTAACGACCGACGAGCCCTGGAGACGTCGCGATGCACTCTGTTGACGCGACAAATATTGTCGAATGGAATACTCTTTGCTTCGCAATCGGCCTCCATCGCTCCCATCGGTTAACTTCTACATCGTAACACGAAATTACAAAATTTTACGTTTCATTAGCGACACGAGGATAAATAGCAAACACGGATGCAAACGCTGCGAGATAAATTAAAAAAAAAACAGTAATTAATTCCGTGAATTAATGGAGACACGGGCGAGCGATGCTGGTTCTCCGGGAAACGTTCGAGCGATTCGACAAATTGAAAGAGCGTGTTCGACTCGGCGGATAGATCGTCGAAGTCGAATAAGGGGCCGCGAACGAGCGACTAATAAAATTGTAGATCATTCGCAATAATCGGTTCCGACACTATTATTCCCTCGGCGGCCATGAGATCGGCATCAATTTAATGGCTCCGAAAATGACAGCTATTACTCCGAGCGTAGTCTATCCGGCCCGATAGCTCAACGTGTGCCAGCCAAGGAAACGCGTGTGTTTGTGCGTCCTCCAACTAACCCTGCGATGTGGAGGCGTTATCGAAGGTTAGAGGGCGCGGGGTAAGTTGACTATCGAGCCAACCATATATACGTATATCGATCGCGGGAATTATTTGCCCAAGCTCCAATAGAAACGCTCGTATAACTTTCACGCGACTCACTGTGTTATCTTGTCCTCGATCAAAGGGTCTTCTCGAATCAGCCCCAACCTTGAAATTGGAAGATATTTCGAAATTAAAACGTTATGGGGTATTCTCCGAAGCGAGGAGTTTCGCACGCGAAAATTATCGGACAGTCCTCTTTCTTCCGTGTTGCGGTTTTGCGGGGAAAGAAGTCTCCAAGAATCACTTTCTTCCAGTTTCTTCCGAACACGATATCCGCAAAGCTGAAATTAACTTTTTAGGTACGGCTGAATTCTGCGCGAGGCTATTTCTCTGGACGGCAGAGTCTGATGTGTACTATACAGACTCTGATACTGTATAAAGAGGGTGTCCCAAAAATGTCTCGCAATCCGAAAATGCCGGGTTCCTCGGGCCATTTGAAGCAACTGTTTCGTTTACAAAAATGTTCTCCGAGGCACCGTTAACGAGTTATTAACGAAAAACCGTGACCAATGAGAGGCGAGCTCGGCTGGCGCGAGGCGATCGAGCCAATGAGCGGAACTGGGCTTCGCGCGCTGGTTGGCTGGGCCGCCTCGCGTCAGCCGTACTCGATTCTTATTGGTCACTGTTTTTCGTTGATAACTCGTTAACGGTGCCTCGGAGAACATTTTTGTAAAAGAAGAAGTTGCTTCGAATGATCCGAGGAATCCGCCATTTCCGGATTGCGAGACATTTTTGGGACACCCTGTAGACTGTTGTAAATCGATGCGAAGACAAAAGAAGTGTAAAACAATGCATAGGAAGATGATTATTTGGTTCAAACGATGAGCGAGTGAGCTACTAGAGCAAGCCACTATAGCGGCGCGTCGTGCTTAAAAGGTTAAAATTGCGTACAAAAGGACACCATGTCCCCGGGGAGAAAAAGAAAGGATACATGGAGGAGGATCTCGGAAACCGTGTTCGACGAACGCACCCCCAGCCGAGGGCTGGAATCCGCAACCGGAAGTGGCGTAGACTTTGAATAACGGTGTCCCGTGATTGCACCGGTTGCAAGCGCCGTGCGCTTATTAAGGCTGGCTTTGTAAATAACGGCTACGTCGAGGCGGGCTCGGGCTCGGGCTCCGCGGCCCGGCGAAACGCCGAATTCGAAAGCGGTTTCCGGGGGGCGTTCGGGAGAATTACGGCGCGTCGTGGGAATTTTGGTTTATCGGCCGCCGGAATTATGGCGTCCTGGCGGGCCGGACCGCGCGAATCCTCGCCCGGAACAACGTCGCAATAAGAAACACAATCTTCCGTGACTCTTAAATTCATTTTTGGTGCACACGCGACCCCCTGCCCCCCGGCCCTAATTTATCGCCGGCCGTTTCAACCACGCCGCGCGCCCTCGTTTGTCTTCTTTAACCGTTTCGGAAGCTTCTTCGTTGACGGCGCGGCGTTTAGGCTCTTCCCCCCGGTTCGCCATTTTGTCGCCTCTTCTCGCGTCGCTCTGGAGACGTGGGAGCTGGGCTGGAATTCAAGTTAAAGAACGAGTTATGTCCAGGTTAAATAATAACAGGTCTAGCTCGTGTTATGTTGTCAATTTATTGGCGCGAAAGGTCTTATTTTCTCTGCCAAGGTTCGCCTTCGTTGAGAAACCGCAGTAATAGCTGCAATTTAACCTTATTCTATACGGTTTACCGAGAGGAACTTCGGAGGGAACAGCCTGAATGAGGGATATAATAATAGGACGAAGAGAATAGAAAGAGAAAGGAGAAATAAATTATTGAAATAAACTATAGAATATAAATAAAATACAGAAACAAAAATGTACATCCCCTTCTTTCACAGGCTGAGAAGCAAGTGGTATAGACGTTTCACTGCTACAATAATTTTTCAATGTTTGTAACAATTTCATTGTTTACAATAATGCTCTAAAGACGTTAATAACCGCCCCGTCTCGTGTACCCGAGACAGACACACATTCAAGATTCGTTTTCAGCCGACAATGGCGCCGAGAACAATATCTAACGCGAACCGAACGTCGAAGCTAATTAATTTGATTACGCCGTCGGAAAATCGGATCGAGATATTTCGCTGGAACACGAATCCACGGCACAAGGTAAGTAATACCTTAAAATTCTTAATTAATATTCGGACGACTGAAAAGTATGGCGAACCATGGACAAGCCCGATATCGAGGTTAATAAGCTCATTATATCCGTGCGAAAACGACTTCCATAACGAAGTCATATTTTCCCAGATAATACTACCGGCTGCGTTAAATGCATTGTATCGTTCCTGCTGAACGAATAAATAGAAAAATGAATAAATCGAGGCTAATAAGACCGCGGTATTGCAGAAAAATGGCCCGCGCGCTCCACGGCGGTCCCAATGAGCCGAGCACAACGAAGAGCCGGGCTTGAATAAATTGCGGCTCAAGTTCAAGATTAATTAACGCGCGAATACGGGGGCCGGGGGGTGTGGGTTATTAGTCTCCCGAGGAAACGAAGTTAACAAACTCGGAAACGGAAAGGGGAACGGTTGTTCGTAGCCCCGGTTCCGAAACGAGAAATCCACCAAATAAGATAACGTGTTGCGGAAGGAAAAGGATTGGTCGCGTCGCAGCGAATTTAACGGGGTCAACGCCGGCGGAAAGTTGCGCTCCATTTTCTTGGCAGGGGCTTGCAACAAATGCACACACATACATACACACACAGGGACCGGTGGCACTTCTAACCGACTGCGACGAGGCATTACCGACAGGTATGCCGCACCGGTTGCAATATTGAGCTACCCTCCGGGTCCACGTCGTAATTAAAGCACTGAATTATTCGTCGGCTTGCCGAAGCTGGTGTGAACGTCGTTAGCGTCGACGACCGGCGCGCGCCGTAAACACCAGCCCCCTCTCGTGAATTATATGCTCGCCACTCTTCAGCCGAGTCGGCGGGCCTCTCGGCCAATGTCAATATTGCTCCGAAAGTGTCTCCGGATGCGCGAAACTAGCGAAAATAGCGCCCCGACCCCTCCGGGAATCCGGTTCCCCGAGATAAAGAACAACGAACGAGTCGCCGAGATTCGCTCCAGGTGCCCGCTCTCCCGCATTTGCTTCCCCCCCTCCCCCCCTCGCCAAATACACGGTCGTTTCAATTTTACGAACGCGATCGCAGCGAGTTTATGCATTCGTTTCGATCCCTTACGTCAGGGGTGTCAAACTCGAAAGCTAACTTGGGCCATAATAATAAAAATAAACAATGCTTAACTTTAGGTGGGCCGCAAAAAAAAAATCAATGTTCATAGAAACAAATATTTTTATTTTGACTAGTACATTGTAATAAACACATATATAAAGTTAAATTATTGTTTACGACCTGATACTTGACATCAAAAATGTTCATCTGGGGCCGCGAGTTTGACACCCCTGCCTTACGTCGAAGAAACTGGACGCACGCTCCGATAAAGAATGAGACGAATTGAAACGAACCCCCGATTTATTTCGTTATCGTCGCAAGTTCGATTTCAGCTCGAAAAACGTCCGCAGATATTTATCTTCGAAACTCTTCTTCGGTACGAGCGCCGGATATATCCGGCATCCATCCGATGACCGCTATGGACAAGTGTCGAATACATCTGGCAACCATGCGAGCCATATTTCTGACATATTAGAAATTATTCTAATAACTGTTTGAATCCCAAGCAGCGCGATCGCGATCAAACTTTAGCGACGCGCGTGCATCGCATAGCTGCTTTCTTTTCATTTTTTTTTCTTTTTGTTTTCTTTGTCAATCTTGACGAGCGCTATCGTGCCGCTTCGTTCTCTTCGCAATCGATTAAGACAAGCGCGCTATCACGCTGTTCGGCATTTTTCGACCGTGTTTTCTGAATAATCCCTGGGACTCGAACGGATAAAGTCGTTTCTTACGAGGATCCCAAAAAAACAGCTACATGTATAATCGTCGTTTGATCTGAATCGATTTAAAAATTTTGAGATTACATTTTTGTTCGAAACTTGTTCACAGTTTTTAACATATTGTCGGCTCTTTACAGAATGTTTACAGGAAACGAAAGATTTAGAATCGAATTAAGCACGAATTAAGCATTATTACTTGACGCTTAAGAAAATCTTCGTACGAAAAAGTGGACTGACCCTGTGCTGTGTGCGCATTTTCGGCGCGGCACCCTGTACAGCGGGAGTGTCACGGCGCGCTCGTACCGAAAGGGTTAAGTATTCGCAGCCGCGTGCCGCGAAAAAGGACAGCGTTCGAACGATTTGAACGTTCGACGAATCTCGACAACGGTGGTGGCTCGAGAAAGGATCGATAATATCGTCGATCGGTAGGATGAACGCACTCGGAAAGGATCGCGGCCGATCCGAACGCGAACTTTGCCCCGTTACGAGGGAATTCGTAAAGCTACAAACCACGCAAAGAATACTAAACGCACGGACGTGCTCGCTTTGTTGCGCCGCTCGGTGTTCAGCCAATACCGTAATAAAAAGGACAGCCGCGTCTTCTGTGGCTCTAACAAACGGCTCCGATGCGGCTGCACAAAGAACGCATCGGTGTTCGATACGTATCGGCGGTTCGAGGGTGGGATCGACTCGTGGGATGTTGCCGTGCAGAGAACTCGAGACGCGATCACGGAAATTGGAAAAAAGATTATCCAACGCAAGCGATATCCTTCGTGCTCGAGTTACAGAGCCGCGGCTCGAGGGCGTACGAATGGCGAAACGCTACGGCGAGCGTGGCGGTTTCGCGCGATCCGACAGTCTCGAATGTCAAAAACGTGGCCGAAACGTACGGACGACCCGGTTCGATCGAAGATTTTTTGATCGAAGATTTAGGAAACGAAATGGCGAATCCAACGCGACAGATCGGTATTATACTTTGACGAATGTAGAACAGATCTTTTTGGTTCGTGCGACAGTGTCGCAGAACTCTTCGAAAGTTAACTAAATTTTCATTGAATTCGGTTTTCCGGGGTTCCGAGCCGTTTCCTGGTGTTTCGGCAATTTGGGCTCCCCGTGCGGCGGAGTTCAGGGGTGGCTTTCGAGGGGCAGGCAGATGCTCGATCAACGTTATGCGACCGCCGAATAATATATAAGGAGCGGCTAGAACGAAGCCCTGATTTGAATCTACACGGCCTGTAAAGTTCATTAGATTTAAATATTTATGAGGCCGGGGTGGAGAGGCCGGTCCCAGGTCAATTTGAAGCCGGAGGAAAACGACTTTGGTTCTTTATTCCCGCGGGAGAGAGCGAGCGCGCGAGCGCGACCGGGAACCACGAGACTCCTAAGCGTCCAGGAGACGGCGAGCCGAGCCGGGCCGGGCCGCAGCGGAGAAAAGTTCACGGACCACCGAAGAAGAAGACGAGCGCCGAAGACAAATGCCGGATTTAATTGGCCGAACCGTTCTCCCCCGGATTCGAAAGCTGCGCCAGCATCCGTCCCCCGCGCCCCGTCTCTCCCTCTCTCCCTCCCTCCTCGGCACTGTTACCTGGCCTCCGTAAACGTTTCAGCTTTTTTACCGTCGCATGCCGCAATTCCGCATTGCAGATCGCGAGCACTGCGACGACGAAACCGAATGCCACCGGCGACTTCTTACTCGGCGCGGCGCGCGGCGTCTCGCTAATTAACGGCAGAAGTGGGAGCTGGTCTTGAAACAAAAGAGACAGCCGGTGACTGCCGTCGAATTCGTGGCGGGAGTTGTAGGTGTTCGATCTGGCACGCTAGGCGAGACAATTTTCCCAAATCTTCGATCTCGGAAGCGTCTCCTTGATGCAGGGACGAAGGAAATCGGATTTCTTGTAGGGTGCGCGATCGTTGAAAGTGAGAAGCGAAGGGAACAGAATATCGTGCGAGATTTAGTATCGAAACGATGCGGAGAAATGCGATGGTTTTTAACAGCGTTGCTGTTGCATTCAATTTTGTGTCTTCCGACAAACTGACCGCATTCTAGACAATTTAACCGTACTTTTCGTTTGGACATTGTGGAAATCGTAGAATCTTTTGCACGCAACGATCGAATCGATTTCCTGATTCAAGCGGTACTGCCGAAGTATCGGCTGTTAACCCTTTCATGGGCACTGGGAACTATGCTTCCCACCCGCTTCCAGCGCGCATATGGACCACCAGGCTCAAATATTCCCACCGTTGAAGCGCGCTGTCATCTTGAACATTCATGTTGCGCCCATGAAAGGGTTAATGGAAGGGAAACAGATTTAAATCGGCAAGCACAAGACGCTGAAATTTGCGCTTTGAGATTACAGTCTATCCGAAGTGAAGTGCAAAAGAAGCCGGGAGGACTTGAATGCTACAAATCGGACGAATAACGGATATAATGAGCTCGGCACGAAGACTGGGTAAGACCGTTTGAAGAATCGAGGTTTTCCGGCGGATGGCGTGCGCATGAATTAGAATTTACTGCTATAACGGCCAGTCTAATGATAAATGTGGCTCCGCCCAAATCTACCAACGAATTTATGGTCGTCCTTTTGATAGCCCGTCGTAGGATACAGACGGAAACGAGGAACGGGCATGATTTAGGCGCGATCCGATTCTACCGGCTCTCCCGGCATCCTTCCTTCCAAAAACGTATCAGTTCTAAACAATTGAACCCGCGATCTATTCTCGTTCCCAATTTTACCATGGCAGAGAGAGAGAGAGAGAGAGAGAGAGAGAGACAGGGGGGAGAGGGCGTGGGACAGGGCTGTAAATATAGTAGAATTTATGCGATCCGACCAAGGAACACTGTTGCTCGAACCACCTCTCACGATTCTACGCTTTTGCCGGCGCGACGCGGCGATTTATAGGCGATTCGAAGGCAAAGTCTTGCGCTAAAGTCGCTGTTCCACGGAAGAAAAGATCTCGTTAACCCGCGGCTCTGATGTACGACGCGTTAACCGCGATATAGGACGTTTTGCGAGGCCGGCGAGCCTCGTATCTTGTAAGTCCGATACTCGATCGCTGTTCATGATTTATGGAACCAGTCAGAATCAAGGAAAGCCGAGGCTCATTGATCCCTTCCTCTTCCTCGCAATTACAGCGTCCACGTTTCGCTAGCTCGAAGGCAGATTTGCATTTTCACTAGGTACAGTTCGCCCCACGTCGACCAAAAGCTACGTCTTTTTGCTTCGTTTCTACGTTGATTCTCGCATCTATGAAACGCGCGAAAGCGTACGATATTCGAAATCGCAGTCTAAAACTAGCCGTAAACTCGGCGAGATACGGTGATGGACCAATAACCGCAATTGTTTAAGGGAGACGCGTTATTCGAGCAGCAAGTTCGTCGAGGGATTAACCGTGACACGGTTTCCGCGACGTGCCCGCGCGATCGTAAGGAAAACCGAGTTGGATGCTGCCGGTTTCCCGGGGGGATTCCAGCGACTGGTTTGATGGACGGGCCGATAAAACTTTGGCAGCCGCGTAAATCAACGACCAGCCGAGGAGTTCCGGCACGGAGGATAACGATAGCCTAGCCACACGGGCCCGTGTGAGTTAAGACGACGCGACGAGGGAAACCTAAGAGAGGAGCGAGCGCGCGAGGAGCTCACGGTTACGTGGCTCCACGACGGTCCCCTGCCGTTGGGATTCGTCGCATTTTATGGGGTCGCCGATGGTATCGCATCGTAGGCCGCAGCATTTCTTTCGTTACGCCGCGGCAAGCCCGTGGATTATTTATCCAGCCTTTATGGGGAATCCGGTGACCCACTGAACGCTTCGCTTGGGAATTTCGGTTTATGTGGGTCGCTCGGCGGAAGTCCTGTGACGGAGCGTCCTGTGCCGGTGGAATTCTGGATCCGAAGGTGGAATTCTGCTCGAGGCGCTAAATTCTACGATTAGTGGAAGAACATCTGAGTTTTATTTTTTTAGAATTTTTAGCGAATTTTGTCAGATTTTAGCGGACTCGCGCGAGCAGATTTCAATCGGAATTGCGCAACGTGTTCCTTTCGATTTCTTCGAAGTGTCTAAAGAACCCCATAATAAAGGTCTAAAGTATATAATTTCGTATAATTAGTCTGTAGACTCGAAACTTCTCGATTTTCGAATTAGTTCAATATCCTCGAATTATTTACGAAAAACCTAAGATTATTAATTCCCACGAAAGAGGGCACCCCGCGACCTTCGTCTCTTCGCGATCGAAGGTCGTCGACAGCCCACTCCCGAGAGAGGACAAAGCGCCGCGAACGAAGAAGATCGCGGGGAACAAAGAACGCGTGAGAGGAGGCGTTGGCAGAATTACTAGCAATTTCCGGTTGGCAGTGCGCTATTGGACGGCGCGAACGACGGACGGCGAACGCTGTGCGACCGGGAACGGGAAAGAAAAGAGGACCTGGGGTAACGATCACGTGCCCCTGCGGACGTGTACCGACTGTCGCCCCTTGTCAATAAGCTCGCGAGCGGGGATTCGAGTCCTGCGCCGGGATCCTGCATTCCGTCGGAAGCATCCTCGGTTTCTCCTGCCCTCTCCGCTCCTCTCCGGTCCTCACCGGCCCTCTCCGCCCCATTCTCCGCCGCGCCGGTTCGACCCTCCGGCGCGGGGGCGGTTTTTCCGAGCGAGAGAAGGCGGACGAGGGCCGGGGGATCCTTTCCTTCGGCGAGTGGCTAATGGTCTTAAGAGAGAAGCACGCTTCGTACAATAGTACTAAACGTCGGTTACTGCTTCTCTCCTTTATAGCCGGATCCCGCGGACGATTTACTCGACTCCGTCAACGTCGGGAAGCCGGAGGAGGGCGGCCAGAAACCGGGGAGAGGCCACGTTAAACGTTTTAAAATAAAGTTCGGGGAATGGAAATGGAACGCGGCGAAATGGCCCGGGGAAAATAGATGGAACGGGTCCGCGCGAGGCGCGCCGCTATCGTAAAACTCTGCGAGCTGACGCGTGCCTACCGCTTTTTTGCGGATATTTGATACTTTGCCATCCTCCTCCGCCCCCCTAAAACGGAATGGTTTTCTTTCGCGCGAACGTCGGTTGCGCGCGTCGCCTCCGGCGGTGTTCATTGTTTCGGAAGTTCTCTGTTTTTTTCTTGTTTTACACGAGAAACCGGTTCAAGGGCGCGAAAGTAGAAACTTCATCCTTTAAAATGAGAGAGACTCGCGCGAATCTTTCTTTTATGAGAAGTTAACGCTGGATTCGCCGAATCTTTTAAGTTTACAATCGTTGAAACCGCGAAGACACTTTTACGTGGAATTTATTTCACGCGTTCCTTTCATCGGACGTACAGTATTGTCTCCCTGACCGACGCACAGATTGTACACAAAAATGGACAATTTGGGAATAGAAGACGCGATTATTCGAGCCTCGCAGCTCGTTTTTTATAGTCGTCGACGATTCGTAACTGTAAAGATGAACCGCAAGGATCGAATAATCGTATCTTATCTTCCTAAATTGTTCATTTTTGTGGACAATCCGAGCATCAATTAGAGAGAGAGAGAGACATTACTGTATATCGCGACGAGAATCGCTGTAAGTCCGAACAAATATGTGCATGCCGTTTTTACGAAGCAACGTAGAATAGCTTTCTCCTGCATTTTGCGATTCGACGATCCTGAAACGTTCCGCGAAGGTATTTCATTAAGTTAAAAAGAACGAGCCAAATGCCAACCCTGAATGGTAAACAGCGGGTCAGTTTCCAAAGCGTCTCTCGCCACATACTTGAGAGCAAATTTTTGTCTAAGAATGTCCGCGGTTGTGCGATTTTTATTGCCCGTTTCCCGGGGAGCACGGGAAAGTAATCTCGGCGTTAACGGGCAAAAAATAAGAGTAAAATCTGTCCGAGGGAGACCGAGGGCCGCATTTTTCCGGGGATCCTCTCCGGGAACGATTCGAAAATATCCCGGATGCCTGAAGGCCGGCCTCTCGGCCCGGATATTCGGGCCGGCCGGCGAGCCGCGCCGCGTGCAGGACGCGGCCCGAAATACTTGGCAACTTCGTAAGAACCCGAGTATCGCGGCATTCGGAACGCCGGAAACGTACGGACGCACCGCGCGCGATATCCGACGGTCCGACGGATTCCACGGGCCGGGGTAATTTCCGAAACTCCCGGCAAATTTCAGAGCGGTTCCCGCTTTACATAACTGCGGCCACGGCTCCGCTCCGGGGCCGCAGCGGGAATCGCGATACCCGTCAAAGAGCGGCGAACGAATTGTTCGCGGTCGAACAGCGAGTCTTCCGCCTTTGGAATGCAAATGCCTCGCCTCGGAGCGCCGGACGACCTCTTATTTCACGCAGCGACACGGCTATAGGATCTTTCCGCCTCATCAGGACACGCTCTTCCTCTCGTTGCACCTTCCGCTTTCGGTTCGTCCGACTCGCCGCGTTCCGATCCCGTTCCGTTTCGCTTCCGGACTTCTCGCAACGAAGATTTCCCAGAATTACAGTAAATTCTCCCTAATTCGCGGTCGAATTGTGCACAGAAATGGAGAATTTTGGAAGAGGAGATTACGATCGTTCGATCGAAGTATTCCGATTGTAACAATTTTTAACATTTTAGGCACGACGCGCCACTGTAGTGGCTTCCGCGGATGTGATCTCTCTGAACAACGCGTCACTATAGTGGCTTCCGCGGATGTCATCTCTTTGAACGACGCGCCACTATAGTGGCTTGCTCTAGTAGCTCACTCGGACATCGTTCGAATCAAATAATCGTCTTCATATGCATTGTTTCACACTTCTTTTGTCTTCGCATCGATTTACAATATACAGACTTATCTTAACAATATAACTGTATCTTAACAATATAAAGACAGAATATACAGATACTCTGTACAGTACATATCTGCCATCCAGAGAAATGGCCTCGCGCAGAATTCAGCCGTACCTAAAAGGTTAAGAGGAAAAAGGACAATTTATATTTATCGTGTGCCTGCGTTTAGTCGAATGCTTCAATATCGATGACAGGAGACAGAATTTTATTCCGACTTAGAAGAACGGAATAACATTCACGCTCGACGGGTTCTTTCTGGAAATCTTCATTACGCGTCCGACTCGTCAAGGTATGGCAAAGGGTTAACCGACACGAGCGTGTCGAGCATATTTATAGCCGTGAATCCGAAACGTTCCATCGTTCACCGGTGCTTTTCGTTACAAGCGTAATACCGGTTCCAATTTTCCCTTAAGCAAATTTACACTGTAACTTCTCATTGTCGCAGTAAATCCTCCGACTTACAAGTTGTTCGTGCAGTAAGAGTTCGAACAACTTCAGAGCCCGAGCCTGCCACGCGAGGAGCAAGTAGTTCACAATAATTTCCTAATTCCCCAACAACCGAGATTTAATTTCATGCTCATTAAACACGCCGCGATAAAGCCGATATATATATTTCAGCGGCCGCTATCGCTTCGCTACCTGTTAGTTCCCAACTGCGGAATCGAAGCAAATGTACCGGCGCGTACAGAGGAAACTCCTTTTCCGGCGACAATGTTCCCAGCGTTCGCCGCAGTTTCCCCTCGAATTCCGGTTTTTACGAAAGGTATTATTCGGCCCGAAACTGCGACGCCGGAATTCATATTTTCCAGTTCATTTTGCTCTTTAACATAACCGGTATTTAATCGCCGAATCGTTGGCCACTGCTCCCTCGAAATCCGTGGACCGCCGATTTTATCGATTCGCGACAAAAATAAATGGCTCGGAACTGCTGCGATCTTCGTTCTCAATTTATTACGATGATTAAAAGAGCGAAAACATTAGCATCGCTATGTATTCATATTAATGTACACCGACATGCTGCTTTTTCGCCGAGTGCCCCGAATTTCTGTAAAAACGAGCCGCGAGGCTCGAAGAATCGCGACTCGGTATTCCCGGATCTGCCGGTTTCAATACCGACCTCCGAACATTTCTGGGAGAAATTACCGTATTTGTCGTTGTTAGAGGAGGTGTCTTATTAGCTTCCCCCGGGCAGTAAGTCTAACAAATGAAAGCTCCCCGGCGTGGCGTATTTATCGGCGTAATCAGCGAGAAGCTCGGTGGATAGAGAATATCCACTGCCTCCGTTATCTCTGCGCGGCTTCGCGTCGTCTCGGAAGCTCTGGCAAAAAAAAAGAAAGGGATCGGCTGAAATTGGGCGGAGGGGAACGCGTCCCCCCTTGTAATATCTTTATTTCGCGCCGGAAGAAACTCCGAGCTGGACGACGCTCGATAAATACCGAACTCCCTTTACGATCGGGGTCGCCCCGTCCCTTGGCGCGACGGAAGCTGACAATGGGGCGAACCGAAGGTCGAACGAACGTCGCTTCGGTTGCTGGTTGTTTTACGAGGCCGTATCTGGAAGCCGTCTATTTATCCTCTTTCCCCCGACTCGACTGCTTCGGCCACTCTCTTCGCTTCTTCGGGCTAAGGGCGCTCGTCTCCTCGATGAAGAACAAATGATGTTGCACCGTCAAAGGCAACCGCGTTTCTCTCTGCTTCTCTGTTCCCAGAAAAAAAATCTGCGAATCTAAGAAAAATAAAATAATATAATATATTATATAATAAAATAAATCTAAGAAAAAAAACCGAAACGGATTCGGGATCAAAAAGTTCTTGAATGTGGGAAACGGATGATTTCTGCGTTATCTCGCAGAGCTTTATACGTTGAGACTACAATGGGAGATCGTCGAATCGGCCGGCTTACATTGTTCACTTACTGCATCCTTCTAACCTGTTGCGGAAGTAGATTGCTTCGTCTAGATGGTATCTGGCAGTCGGCAAATGAAACTTTTCGCTTATTCCAACTTCTGGGAAATAATCCGGCGAAAATGGACCGCCGCGCAAAGATCCGCGAAAGATAAGAGGCTACGGCAATTTTTACCTTGCAACGTCGTCGTTAATAACGGCAACGAACGAACGAACGATTCAAGGAGGACGGTCCATCGCCGGTCCCCGGGACAAAGGGAGAAATATTTCGGCGATTCTGAGGCATTTGTTTCGGTCTGGCCGGCTTCGATGACTTATTCGAGCGAATGAACTATATAACGATCGTTGCCATTACAGTAGCCGGGAATGGGAGGCAGCGCCGCCAGCTCCGAACTGATATATAGCCGCAATACGTCTCTGTCTTACAGTCGGCAAGAACAAAATTTTTTCGCCTGCCTTATGGATTACCATTTTTTCATTGCGACCGGTTATGTATACACGGGGCTATCTGGATCGCGGGGGCCGAGGGGCGAGGTGGCGCGCGGCCCATTAAACGTGCCTCCGCCATATTTTTCCCACCCTTGGCGCACCTCGTCCCACTGCCACCGAACAAGGGAGACAAAGAGACAGAGGACAGAGAGAGAAAGAAAGAGAGAGAGAGAGAGAGAGAGAGAGAGAGCGAGTGACGCATCACTGGCCCGGCCGAATTAATTCTTGATAATTCGTCATCCCTTTCGCCGGCGATTTATCTGAACGAAGCTGGATAGAGTTCCTTCGACGATCGTGCCACGGAGAAAAAGGGGCCTCATTAATCAACCGGAGCGTAATAAATGCAACTGCAGGTGTGATGATAATTATGGTCGTTCGCGCACCGCGGACGCTGACGGTGCGGCGGTCCGCTTTTAGTGGGTTTTTATGTTTCTCGGTCTATCGGTCGATCCCGCTATCCGGAAATGCTAATAACTCAACGTGAAATATGAATGGAAGCCTTTCTTGCGACATCTGCGCATAGCGCACGCGAAATATTAATCCATACGCGGCGCAAGAAGCTCTCGATCGTTATTATTATCCATTTTTGTTTTATGGAATCGATCCACCACGTGTGTCCTATTCATCATTTGATTTGTATTGTACTGTATTACACGTATTTGACATGTATTTTACACGTACAGTAATGTCTCCCTAATTGACGCTCAGATCGCGCACAAAAGTGGACAATTTGGAAAGAGGAGACACGATTATTCGAACTTTGCACCTCGTTTAGATAATTGTTGACAATTGGTAACTATAAAAACGAGTCGCAAGGCTTAAATAATGGTATCTCCTCTTCCCAAATTGTCCGTTTCTGTGTACAATCTGAGCGTCAATTAGGGAGACATTACTGTATTTTGCCGGAACGAACGTTTCGTCCGCGAAATAAAATAACTCTGTTGTTCCACAATTTGGAAGTTAGACCGACGAGCAGAATTTTTCCACGTATCCGTAAGCGCAGCTTTGTCCCCTTTCCCATAAGATTACAGAGACACACCACCCCCCATCGAGTCTTTGCCGTCTTTTATCGCGAGTTTACGCGCCTCCAGGAATTTATGTCTGCGCGTACCGCGCCTCTCTCTCTCTCTCTCTCTCTCTCTCTCTCTTTTTCTCCTCTCCGCGTGCATTTTAGAACCTAACGCGGTTATTATACCGCGTGCCGTGCGCGCGAGATCACGGCAGGCTCTCCCTTTTCCCAAGGAAATTCTTCCTTCGGGACTGCGTCTACATGCTGGGTTATTAATTCCTGGATGGATGGTTCCGCCGCGGGATGGAGTTCTTCATTAAATAGAAAGTATGCCTTGGATTAACATTAACGATAGAATAACAGGGTTCCCTACTCGAGGACTTCGTGAATTACATATGAACCCGTGATGGCTGCGCTTACGATGCCATAACCGAAGTTAGTTGTTCCACTGTGCCCGCAGACGCTCGGCTAATGGATAACGGACCTCTGCCGGCTGCCGTTAAAACATTCGGACACGAACTTAGCTTGGGTTTAACTTTTGGCATCTTGGTTTAACGCTTCGAGGAGGCACGGCGACGTATCGACGACGTTGGAACCGCGCGTCTCGTTCCAGATGTTGCGAGCACGTGATTTCATCTTGTACGTAACGAATGATCAGAGCACGATCGCAGGATGCGTTCTTCGCTTTGAGCGTCGTTTAAGCTTCTGATACCGAATCCAGTTTCTAGATTAGCTGTTTAATCTATCCTCTCTAGTATTTAGTGTCGTGGTAAAGAACGTCGTTTCTTAACAATGTGCTCTTTGCATCGTGAGAGAAGAGCAGCTGTCATTTTTTCAGATGAAAACGTTCTGTCAAATCGAGCTTGAAACATCAAGATTGAAAATTGCAAATATGTAATATAATATAATAATTCTTCGCAGTTGGTTAACACGATTCAGAAGAAAAGTATTGGCTCGATCAGCTTGACGCTTTCTGTCTGTGCCTTAAAAAGTAGTCCTTTTGTCGTTTCACAAATAGACACGGCAATATTATATTCGTCGTTCGTTCAGTGAAAAAATTTCTAAAAGTTGGAGTTAGAACAGCCAACATAATTCTGATTAGCATCAAATTAGGTGTTCTACTAAACGGGACCGATAAAATTCGTCCAACGCAACAAAAGTATCCCGAAAGCATGCGCGAACGCTCCCATGGACTAATCTCGCTAGTCCTTTTGTGTCGGGAGGCAGGATAAACGCGGAATATTTCTCGGACAGGGTCGGAACAGGGACAGGGCGTAATCGAAAAAAACGGTTGATCAACGGCAGATATTCGGTCGACGAACCGCGTGTTACGCAATGTCCGTGGTCGATCCGGTCGGTTTGTTTAAACCTGGCCGGCCGGGCCGATCGATTCGAGGTTTCCCTTATTGTCCGCGCGGAATTGCACGAAGAAAATCGCGCGGAAATAATTGCGCGACGGTTTTACCATTAATGCGGGAGAGCTTCGAAGGCGGAAACGAAAGCGAGCCGAGCGGAGCCGAGCCCGAGGCGGCCCGGCGAGAGAATGGGAAAACTGGAAGAGCCCTCGACGAGACGAGACGAGACGAGATGCGACGCTATGCGACTCGGTATCCTATTTCTCGAACCGGTGTCCCAGCCACCTTCGGACTCATCTCGGCGTCGAGCCTCGCTATCTGGCTGCGCATTAAACAAATATTACGACCACTAATCGCGGGACTTGGGTGCTAAAAGCGTCGGCGCAAGTTCCGCGGAAGTTTTCGCTCGGATAACTGGTTCGTGATACTAGATAGACGCGCGTCGCGATTCACAGTTTACAACGCAAACACCCGGGGAAACAGCCCTTTGTCGACGAGACGACCCGTCGAATCGATTTCCCAGATCCTCGTTAACCGACCCCGCGCCCTTCCACCCTCGTTCTCGCGGCCTGGTTTGATCTCTCGTCCCCTTAAAGTCCCGCCTGAACGCTGAACGGACACCGAGCGTTCCAGCCGTGTTGGTTGCACTTAGTTGTTAACGCCTACCGCCCGGATCTTTTTTAGTCCGGTCTGCGGCACGGCCGGAATTTCGTCTGATTGCATCTCCAATTCAAATTAATTAAAACGGGCTTCGGCGGAGTTACGATTTATTACGAACGCTCGCGCCGACGATCCGACGGCATTAACGTTTCGTGTTTTGTGCTCGGTATCTGGCTACGTTCTTCGGTCTATAATCGACTTTTCGTCGAATTTTCCGTGTTAACGTTTTAATTAATCGCTGCGTCTGCGTCGAAGAAGTTGCGGTGATTTCTCCCGGGAATGTTCGCAGGTCGTAATTGAAAGTCGCGATTCTTCGGGTCTCGCGGCTCGGTTTTATGGAAACTCGGGGCAGTCGGCAAAAAATGGCTGCGGCTAGCATGCCGGTGTTATGTTAATACGAATACGTAGTAATGATAGAATAAAAACTGATGACTTAGCTTTTTTGTTTCTAACTTTTTGCCACGATTCGAAGGCGATTCGAAGGCCATGTGACACGATTCGAAGGCGATTCGAAGGCAATTCGGAACCCGAAGCACCCCGAAATTTGGCATTTCCGAGAGAAATCGCTACATTTCGCGTCGAAAAGCGTTCGAGCGCCTTGGTAACTCGGCGCAGACAAACGAAAGAACTGACATAAATGCGCGAGACCGTGCCGCGAAGCTCGGGCAATTTTTAATCGGGTAAACGAGCGCTGTCGAAAACAGCCGCGCGCGTTGCACGCTGTCGAACAATTATAATAATACCGTTGTAAAAAATTCTGGCTACCAGGAAAATTACAATCGTCGTTCGCCGACGGCGCGTACGGTTTGTCGATTTCCGTTATCGGCCGTCATCCCCGAAAATGTCCCCGGAACGCCGCGCGCTCGCCGTATCCCGAGGCCGGCGATTTAAATTTAAATTTAATTTTCTTTCATCGCAGGCAACGGACAAATATGGCCGCCGATGATTGATTCAAACATTCGTTAAGCCAGTGTTGCGACGGACTGTTCCGCCTACGTAATAATAAAACGGCACGTGTCGCCCGCGTTAGCGACAGCCGGAGTTTTATCGTTCCCGCGTGTACGTACACAATACGATTATTCTGTCACTTCATTGGCCGTGCTTTATCAGCCCTGACGCAGGAGATGGAAAGGCCGTTTTATCCTCGGCCGGCGATTTCATAAATCACTGTTCATTTGGCCGGTCGGTCCAACCCGGGCCGCGCGCGCGTCCCAGAGTTGGCATTTCATGCTGCGCGTCCGCGGGAAATTCTTCTTTTTTTTTATCAATTTTTCCCGTCCAAACAGAAGGCGATCATCCGCGAGAGGGCAGCGGGAAAAACGCGATCGATGGGAGCATCGCGGGCATGGAAAATGATCTCGAACACGGGTCGCAGAATTTTCCGAAATTTTTCGCAGTTTCCCGATTTCGCGGTTGAAAAGCGGCAAGTGGTTCGCCGAGCCTCGTTCGCGAACGAGTTTACACAGAATTTTCTGTTTCATTACCCGAAATCTCGACTTCGCGAGCTTCATACACCACCTGGAACGTACTCGCGAAATTGTACAAAATTAGTTTCGCGTATTTTACGATTCCGCTTCTCTCGTCGCCGTACGCTTCGGTGCAGGCAAACGTTGGAAGCGATCGTTGACTTGTGCCGACTTCTACGACTCGAGCTTAACAGACTCGACTAAAACGTATCAACATCGAAAATACTGTCTTAACGTCGCCGGTGGTAAGCTGACGTAAATTCGATTCCGTATCGATAGCGGTGACTCGACGTTAAACCGCGTCCATATCGATAGTGGTCAATACGACGCGCGTAAGCTCGACAGCGAACGTAATTTAAAAGCGTCGAAACGCGCGAAGAACTTCCGCTACAATAGCCTCGCCATTTTCCGAACCAATTGATACGGGCACAATGACGTAAAGCGGCGATTGCCGACCAGCCCGTTTCTCGGACAAAAGCGGTGCCAGGAACACCGTCGGGCAAATTCGCGGGACAATATGTCGCCGGACCTTCGAATGTTTAAAACAACTCGCCGATCGGCCAGATCGGAATCGAACACTCGGCTCCGTTTCCTCGGGCCGAGGGGGTGGTCCTCGCGAAAATGAAAAAGTTCCGCGCCGGAGAACGTCGTTTACGGTTCCTTCCAATAAAGTTCCGCCGCCGCTCGGAGGGCGTTCGCTTTACATTCGGAACGTTAGCTCCTTTGCACGGCCCGAGGCCTTTCATGAAATTGAATTACCCCCGATCGGAAAGGTTCTCCCTTCCCGCGGATATCGACTGGCTCCTCGGCGACCGGCGATCGGCGACCGACGATCGGCGACCGACGATCGGCGACCGGCGAACCCGACCGCTCGACAACTCCTCGATTATCCAGCTGCTTGACGAGCTGTTAGCCCCTGCCGGCTCGCCGGACCCTTATTCTCCGCGATATGTTTCCCTCGGTACGAGTCTAAGACCCTTGTCAAAAGTTCCGCGGCAATTTGTTCGGCCGAGTTCCGATCCCACGTTTCATTCGGATATCGGCTGCCGGCTGCGCATTTTTATGCAACGCGAAACCCAAAGTGTCCGGAACGATTCTTTTCAGATTCTCTCAACATTTTGTACCGTCTTGCGATTACCGTGATTCGGATTAATGGGATAACGGTGAAATATCGCGTGGTCTTTGCCGTCGCGGTAATTCATTGCGTCCCATCGAAAATCCGCGACAGTTCCGATAAGACGTTTCGCATTGTTACGATCGAATCGAATGCCGTTCGGACAAACTTCTATTTCGACGGGCTGTCTTGCGAAAGAAAGAGTAAGCGGTTTCTTCGGTCCTTTGGACGATTTCTCTTAACGCGGTAGAAATTCGCGGTCGATTCGGAGATTCGACTTCCTGCAAGAAACTCTGAACCACCGTCGTCGATCGGAACAATCTCGTCTCATTTTCACCCACGTCGCGGACGGAAGGTACCATTTGTTTGAGAAAAAACGTAGACAAAAAATCGACGATAGCAGAGAGAATCAATCCAAGGAAGAAATCTGCAGGGGAATCGGGGCCGCTTAGGCGGCGCGTTCAACAACCGAATTTTCCTTTCGCAAACAGTGGTGTTTGCCCGGGGGAAGCGAAGCGAGAGTCGAGCAGCGGAGCAACGAGATAATAAGGCATAAACGAGACCAGGTACACGGATCGATCGATTCGCGTCTGGCCGAACCGTTCATCCGGCGTAACCTAATCGCCGCGCCGGCAAGCGTGCGGCCCTCGAAAGGGAAATTACTACGGGATCGTCGGAGCGCGAGTTAATTGAGCGCGGCGCGGGAACGGCGAGGTCCGCGCCGCTTTTATTCGTTCGGTCCGACGATGTGCCCGATGTAACCGGCTCGGCTCGCGGCTTGTCCAGCTGTTCCGGGAGAGGCGGAAACGGCGAAACGGGCGACGCAGTTCCGATCGGATTGCACCGGGGCCCATAAATCCCGGATCCAAGACAGGAAATCACGGGCCACGGTTATTATCGGGCTCTCCGCGCGATCGGCGACCGCTCGTAAAACGCCGAGAGAATTACACGGTCCGAACGCGTCGATCGGTTCGCCTTCCATCGGCCGGTTTCGGCTCATCCGACCGAACCCCCTTCCCCTCCGCTCGGGCCCGCGGTTTTTTTTCCCGCGGCGGACCGGAAGCGGGGCACGCGGAACACCGGTTATGAATGAAATTCGACGGGGCCCGGTCGCGGTCCGCCGCGCATTACGACGACGATTAAAACATTAGGCCGGCGTCGTAAACGACACCGGTGCTTAGCACCGAAGAAAGCGACGTCGGCGAACTGCTCTCTATAAAAGTACCTTGTCAACCGGCAGCGGCATCCAGTTGTTCGCGGGCCACTCCCGAAATCATGGCGACCATGGTGAGTACCCGTTCAATTCGGTATTCATAGACGTTTAATACAGTAATGTCTCCCTTACCGACGCTCAGATTCTGCGGAATAAAAGTGGACAATTTGGGAAGAAGAGATACGATCGTTCGAGTCTTGCGCCGCGTTTTTATAGTTGTTGAGAATCGGTAATTATAAAAACAAGGCGCAAGACTTCGAATCAATCGTATCTCCTCTTCCCAAATTGTCCATTTTTCTCCACAATCCGAGCGTCGGATAGGGCGACCGGCTCCGCGAAACTTTCCCACGCTTTCCACCCACCCTGTTTACTTCCGTGAAATTTCGCCCGCTCCTTATTGCTGTAAATACGTCGAACGTCTATTTACCAGAAAAGATAATATTCTCGATGGAACCTGCTCGAATCGCGGTCTATTTATTCGGAAACTATAGCGCGCGTGTCGGAAATTTCGAAACGCGCGACGTCGCCGTGCCGGTCGAAATGACCGGAGTCATATTTTTCGTCGGCTCTTTGAAATCGTAAATATAGTAATGTCTCCCTAATCGATGCTCGGATTATCCACGAAAATGGACAATTCGGGAAGAGGGGATACGATTATTCGAGTCTCGCGATTCATTTTTATAATCACGAAGCGTCGACAACTATAAAAAGCGAGTGGAAGGCTCTAATAATCGTATCTCCTCTTCCCAAATTGTCCATTTTTCTCCACAATCTGAGCGTCAGTTAGGGAGACATCGCTGTAGTTGTTTCGCCTTCAGCGGAGACCACCGGTACAATTTTTAGTATAGAACCATCGGTTGACTTGCTTCTATGTATAAAAAAGTGCGCGTTTTCGAAAACGAGTCGCAGCGCTCGCGACAGAGATAACAAGGCATGAATTACACGACTCGCTGTAACTTCGTTATTTCATTGCTACGAACTGTGTGCAATAGCGTGAATTATGTCACGCTTGTCACGAGAGAAATCGTTCTAGACAGTCGTTGTTGATACGCGCAATGCGTTAACATCGACCAAAGTAAAACACGAGCTGATAAAAGTGTGAACTAAAGTGTACGAAACGGTATTCGGATGGCAACGATTCAAACGATTGTTAACCCCTTGGCTACATTCGACGACTGAGACTCGTATAACGCATTTGTTTTGCCCGAGTTAAATCTACGGCCTTTATACACCGTTCCGCGCGTCAGCGAATTAAATCCGTTCCAAACGCGAGAACTTTTTCGCATAAATCTGTACACAAGCTGTAAACAAGAAGAGGATCTAGATTATCGACGTTCGAACGACGTGAAAGATACAATAGAATCGGAATCGAGGGATCTCGAAGAACACAATGCGTCTTCCTTTAAAGCTTTATCAGGCTGGCTACCCGAGAGCATTAATCATGGTGGTCGAAGCGGCTCGGCGCGACCGCGGAAGAAATTAAAGAAAACACTTCTCGATCGTGCAGCAACATTACGGAATATCTGGCCGACTGCGAGGCGAGCTTGCACCGTTTCATCGTCCCTTTCGAGAGGAATTGCATATCTCCGGACCAAACCGCGGTCGTTGATTAAATTCCCAGTTAATAAGCGCTCGGGCATTTGCATTTCAAGAAGAATACGCTAAGGCCCCGGCAACGCGATGCTCTCCGTCCGCCGCGCCGTAGTCCGGAGCTCCCGGACGAGATTAACGAGTTGAGGACGGATACAAGCTCGAGAAGTGTCGCGGCAGTCCTAAATGCGACTTATTGTTCGGAGCGATCTCGCCGAGTGCCGACGATCGAGATTACGGGAGCCAATTCGACCGCGCCAGTCCCAGCTCGGCGAATCTTTCGCGAGACGCGGCGGACCGCGATCGCTCGCTGTTCCCCCTAAACGCGGCCGGGGCCGGATGATTCTTTCAGCGCGCGTATATCGTTCGTGTTTTGAATTCGTTTCTGCCGGAAATCAAATTTCTGATTGCTTTCCGTGCCGGCGCGCCGCGCCGCGCCACGGCGGTCCCGGGTGTCGACCGAACGAACCTAAAATGAAATGCTAATTCGAAATTCCTGGTAGCGGGCCGCGGCAATTTTTTCGCCCCAAATACGCCGCGAATCGCATAAATCAACGCGGCTCGCCCGGCGGTCGGTGGCCCGCTCGAATCGCTGTTCGGAGAGCTCTCGCGGTTTCGCGAACCGGACTTCGACGGCGGAGCTTCCAAAATAATCACGCGTCTTACAATTTGCGATTGGTCGACTCTTGCAACGGCGTCGATCTCTGGAACGGAGGAAAATCGATCCGCTCGACCCGCTGGTAGAAATCGGTCGCTGGTCGATCGTGGCGAGAACGAAGGTTTCGCTGCTTTTCAGCGTCCCTTCGCGGCTCCGAGGCAGCGGAACGTAACAGGGGAAATCCGCTGTTCGGTTTAGCAGCGGGCTCGTCGAGCCGGCAGATTGGCTCGCAGTTTAAAACCGGCCGATTCACTGGATATTATTTTCCGGTTTTCCGGTGGCCGCGCTCGGTCGAGCGAGCGGCGCGTTTTACGCGGCCATCGCCGGCCAAAATAGAGCGCGCAGCGCGCCGAGCCCCGACGTTGCTTTATTGTTTCGGTTAGCCGAGCTAATGTCCGGCGCGCGAGCACCGTGTCATAATGAATTCGCTTGCGGCTAAGCGATTTTCGAAAATTAGTATCGCGCCCCGCCGCTTTTGTGCTCGTTGATCGAATTATAAAGCCCGGTAAACACGATTTAGATAACTCTTACCGCACAGCTGCGGAGGTGCGCGCGCGCGAGCTATGGGTGGGCTCCGCGCGCGTGCCGCATAACACGCTTACGTACGAGTTCCGATAACGAGGACGATTCTCCACTCTCTCTTTTTTTTCGTTTGCCCGCAGGCGTGGCTACCGGCCATCGCGCTGCTACTGACAGTTGCGGCTGGCCAAGATTTGACACCGACCGAAGGGAATCGACCGCGGCCGCCGGCCGGAAGCCCGGAGCTGGCCGATTACATCGGGATCAAGCGACAATTACCGCCGTCCCGATTGTTGCCGCAGAGGAACGCCGCCGACGAGCCGCAGCCGAATATCGAGAGGCAGCCGAGGAAACGACAATTGGCCGAGCTTGCGAGCAACTTCCAGCCGATTCCGCTCCATCTGGGCGTCGAGCAGGCGTTCGGGGCGGCCGCCAAGCCGGACGTCCCGCTGAACGTCCAGCAGCCCGTGAAACAGGGCATCGAGCCCAGGATGTCCACCGCGGCCGCGCACATCGCGTTCGTCGCGCCGCAGATCCTGCCCGCTCAGAAGAGGATCCACGGATACGAGGCGCCGACCTTCTACCACGGTCACGGGCACGGCTATCATCATTCCCACCATCACGGACATCACGCTCAACACGAGCATCACGCGAAGCACAAGCACGAGCATGGCCACAAGCACGAGCATGGTCACAAGCACCATCACGGCCACGAGCATCACGAGGAGCACAAGCACCACGAGGACCACAAGCAGCATCACGACCACCATCACCATCACGGTCACGACCATCATCACGGCCACAAGCATCACTCCGACCATAAGCATCACCACGGCCACGACCACAAGCACGAACACGGCCACAAGCACGAGCACAAACACGGCCACGATCACAAGCATCACGGGGACCATCACCATCACCACGGACACCAGCATCACTCGAAGCACGAGCACCACGAGGAGCACAAGCACCACGCCGAGCATCACCATCACCACAAGCATCACCATCACAACGAGCATCACCACCACCACGAGCACCATCACGTCAACGAGCATCACCACCACCATTCCCACAAGGAGACGGAGAACCATCATCATCACCATGGCCACGAGCACAAGGAAGACCACAAGCACGCTCACAAGCAGGACCACAAGCACCACCACGGTCACGAGCACAAGCACGGACACCACGAGGATCATCATCACGGACATCACGAAGACCACCATCACAAACACGGCCACGATCACAAGCACTCGCACCACCAGGACCATCACCACAAGCACGGCCACGAGCACAAGCACGGCCATCACGAGGAACACCACCACGGACATCACGAGGACCACAAGCACGACCATCACGAGGACCATCACCACAAGCACGGCCATCATCACAAGCACGGCCACAAGGAGGAGCATCACCACGGGCACCACGAGGACCACCATCACGCCCACCACCAGGACCACAAACACCACCATCACCAGGAGCACAAACACGGTCACGAGCACAAGGAAGAGCACAAGCACGGCCACGACCACAAACACCATCACGACCATCACGAGGACCATCACCACCACGAGCATCACAAACACCACGAGGGCCACGAGCACAAGCACTCCCACGGCCACGAGGAGGATCACAAGCACTCGAACGACCATCATCACAAACACCACCACGACAGCCATCACAAGCATCACGAGAGCCATCAGCACTCGGCCTACGAGCACCACGGGCACGAGCATTTCAAGGCCGCCGGCCATTTCTACGACGCCTCGCAGACCCACGAGGAGTACGTGTTCCCGGAGGAGAGCGAGGCGGTCCCCGTCACCCCGGGCATCGAGGACATCCTCAAGATTAACCAAAAGCAATCGGACGTCGCACCGACTGATCTACAACCGGAGGTCGCGGCGACTGATATACAACCGGCCACCGCTCAGCCCTAAACTATCCGATATTAGCATTCGCGTTACAGTGATGTCTCTCTAAGTGACGCCCAGATTGCGCGCAAAACTGGACAATTTGGGAAGAGCAGATACGATTGTTCGAGTCTCGCGGTTTATAAAGTTATAAATTAAAGTTATTTATAAAGTTATAAATATTATAATATATAATAATTTATAAATATTTATAAATCTTTATAAATATTATAATATATAATAATTTATAAATATTTATAAAGTTATAAATAGTTATAAATTGTCCACAATTACGAAAACGAGCTGCGCAAGGCTCGAATAATCGTGTCTCCTCTTCCCAAATTATCCAATTTAGTGAACAATCTGAACGTCAGCAAGGGGGGGACATTACTATACAGGGTGTCCCAGGTTTTAATGTTCAAACTTTATTAGTGTATTCTATGGCACGAAGGAAGAAAAAAATGTTATGTAAACATAGATCATATAGAGCTTTATTAAGAAGTTATAACAAAAATTCAGGATTTTTTTCTTACTTTGTGCCATAGAATATACTGACAAAGTTTGAACATTAAAACCTGGAACACCCTGTATACAGTCGCTTTTTTTGTTGAGAGAACTTAGAACGGAATCTCTGGTGTCCGAACTACAGTAATGTCTCCCTAACTGACGCTCAGATTGTCCACGAAACTGGACAATTTTGGAAAAGGAGCTAGAAGGCTCTAATAATCGTATTTTCTCTTCCCAAATTGTCAATTTTTGTGCGCGATCTGAGCGTCAGTTAGGGAGACATTACTGTATAGTCGGATCTTGTCTACCTTCTCCATTTTTATTCTATCGTAATCTTTATGGTTGGTTGAGTATTTTTAATTGTTATCGAGTTTGTAGATAGACGTTTACTTTAGAAGCATAGATTTTTATCGGAGTCCAGGAGAAATTTATTTATATATGTTAAGGTGCGCTCCAGATTAGTCTCTGAATAAAGTATTTTATTAAATATGGCAAACAAGCTGCGGATTTTATGCATCTATGGCAAAAATCATCGGTGGAATACATCGAACGGGACGGGTTAAAAGAATGTACGTCAACACTATGGCGTCCGCGGATCTTAGATACGATTCTTTTGTTCGACGCCGGCATAATAGCTTGGAAATTTTAGATTTTAAACAAAAATTTCGAAAATGGCGGTAATATAAATTCCTAAAATTAAGATGTGTCATCCAAGAATTTTCGTACTTAGTTAAATAAGCGCAATGCTATAGTTAGTTTGCTGCCTTTTAACACCCAAGAAATATAGTTCAAACGTTATTTCAGTTTTTTAAAATGGCACCAAAGTGGTACTATCGGCATGCAACAGATAGTTTTTGCATGGCACCAGCGTGGTGCCACCGGACGGCATAGTGTTAATTTGTTTATTTCGGTATCTCGCGGTTCGTGCAGAAAATCGTGGCGTCGCATAAAGAATCGCGGTCGAAAATGCTGCTGAATTGTTGTTCGGTCTTGTTGTTTCTTCGACGACTGCGCTTAAAAATGGTCAATTTTTATAGGACCTCGAGACAGCACGATCGTGCTCGAACCGTTTGCATAAGAGTCGACGGAAGGTCGGTCCTGGTAGCAGAGATTTCGGCCCGTAGATTCGCGTAAAGTTTCGTAGCATTTCCCCTCGTTCTCCGACGGGTGACAAGGACAGGTTAATCGCGAGCTGTTTTCCCGTTAGTCAGTCTCAGTTGTATCTTTTGTTGACACCTTTGAAATATAAAGTTTTCCCAAGTTCGGCCCGGTTTTATTAATCCCGAGCCCCCCCCCCCCCCCCGGCAGCCGGATAGAAAGCGGCGGTCCGCCGTCGTCGTTCCCAACTGCGCGATAGCGTTTAAACTTCGGTCTCTCAAGATGCTTCGGAATCTGAGCCCGGCGCGGATATCCTTGGTCCGCGGCGAGCTCGCGAGGGAAATAAACGGCGCGAAGCGTAGAAAGGAGACGGCGTGGCGCGGAGGGAACGCGAAAGCGGCATTTAATGAAACGTCGGGAAGCTAACCATCGCGAGAACGATATCGCGATGGACAATCCGAGCGGGTGCTCCTGGAAAAAGGAAGGAGCAGCGCTTCGAGGAGGAGATTGTTAACAATGGACGTTGGATACGCTGCCCCGGCGAGCTTCTCTCTCTCTCTCTCTCTCTCTTTCTCTCTTTCTCTTCTCTCGAAATTCAGCTTCTAGCGGAGGGTAATCCTATTATATAATACGGCGAAACACCGGCTTGCTCCTTTCGATAACCGACCGATCCGAAGAACTCGCGAAAAGAACCGTAATCCCGGGGCTCCTCGGTTCATAATGTCGACTTAGGGTCTCTGTCCTCGACGGGAGCTCGCTATCGAGACAGAATCAGGATTAACGGGATCGCCGGCGAGCACGAATCGCGTCACAGGGAAAGAAAAATACGGGGAAGATCGCCGGGAACAACCCGCGGCGAATTATTCCTCGACCGAATAAAAGATTCGGAATTAAAAGGATCCTCCGTGCGGGCACAATGAGCTCGACTATGCGCTCCCGCAGAAATCTCGTTCCTTTGGACAGCCCCAGGGGGGAGGCAGCAGGGACTTTTTCCGACGGCGCGTCGCGATGCGAGAATTGAGAATATTTTGTCGAATCCCGCGGCACAAGAAGAAATCGACGACATGTTTTATTCAGGTTTGTTGGCTCGTCGGATCACCGGGATATATCGATTGCTCCATGCATTACCGTTCCGTCGATATCGATTGTTCTATTCTCGTTTGTACGAATGCTGCAGGAAGGAGCACATTTTTCGGAGCATCCTCAGATTCTTCGACCGTTGTCGTCTCTCCTCGGCACAATTTCCGATTATTAGGCTCCGCAGGAAAGAGAAATTTCGTCGCCGAGCCCGAATTCGTTTAAACTCGTCGGCATTTTCGTTGGAATCTGAAAGCTCGAATCGGGGAATTCTTTCGGCGCGTTCCTTTGGAAACGGTACAGTAATGTCTCCCTAATTGGCGCTCGGATTGTCCACAAAAATGGACAATTTGGGAACAGAAGATACGATTATTATATATATATTGTTGCGAATTACACGATTTCTCTCGCGTCGCGACATTTTATTTACAATAAAGGATATTAACTATAACACAACTCGATATAATTATATCTTAGATTTTTCAGAAGTGGGATGGCAACCCCTATCTTCTATTATTCTTTAAGGAGTTGTTCGCAACAGGGCAGTTTCACATTACAGCGACTTGATTTCGACAAGTCGCAGTAACAATATTATATATATGAGCCTTCTAGCTCGTTTTTTATATTTGTCGACGCTTCGTAGCTATAAAAATGAATCGCGAGACTCGAATAATCGTAGCCCCTCTTCCCGAATTGTCCATTTTCGTGGACAATCCGAGCGTCGATTAAGGAGACATTACTGTATTTACGATTTCAACTCGCCGACGAAAAATATGACTCCGGTCATTTCGACCGGCACGGCGACGTCGCGCGTTTCGAAATTTCCGACACGCGCGCTATAGTTTCCGAATAAATAGACCGCGATTCGAGCAGGTTCCATCGAGAATATTATCTTTTCTGGTAAATAGACGTTCGACGTATTTACAGCAATAAGGAGTGGGCGAAATTTCACGGAAGTAAACAGGGTGGGTGGAAAGCGCGGGAAAGTTTCGCGGAGCCGGTCGCCCTATCGGAGAAGCAGAATCCACGCGGAACGTTAATATTTCCCGGGGAGTTTGATCTCGTTTCGCGGCCTTCGTCCGAACAAAGGAAACTTTGGGAATGGAATCGAAAATCGCGGGGCTCGAACTAATTTCGGGCTCGCGGATTACTTTTCCCGGCACCGGTGGCCGCGCGACCCGGCGCCATCTTGGCGGAAACGAAATCAATTTTCTCGAGCAGAGAGTCGTGTGAAATAAAATTTCTGCCCCTCCGGAGCGAGCCGGGGCAAATAAAAACAGGTGATAAATCCGCCGCGAAACAATCAACGGCGAACTTCCGCGCCGGCCGGCGCAAAAAGTTCCGAAAGGTCGCCGGAGCCGCGCGCGATCGGTCGACGATTCGATCGGGAATTTAAGCATTCGCGTCGGCCAGTAATCTGCCGATCGAAAAATTCTCGGACGTAAGAGGCTTACGGGCCGCTTCGCCGCGGGGGAAAATTAAAATGGCGGCGACGGGAGCGAGTTGGTTCCGCGGAGCGACGATGAAAAAGGAGCAGGAGGAGGATCGGCGGGACGCGGCGGAATCGATTTTCTGGCGGAAATTCGGAAAAGCGGGGACGTCTGCCGGTGAAATGGGTTAATAAATCGCCGGCGCGGCGATAGATCCTCGTGAAACCGAGCGAAGAAAAAGAGCCGGGGAACCGCCGCGGGACGGGGCGGGCCGGGGCGGATCGCGCGCGGGGAACGCGGAGGGTGCGGGAGCCCGCAGAGTTCGCCATCTTGGGATTTAAATTGGTCCGGCTGGTTTATCAGCATGCATTGGCCGGCGCTTGGAAAGTACTCCACCGGCAACGCTCCTTTTCCAGTTTTAGTTTCCTCCTCCGCCGAGACGCTTAGAGACGCGGAAGATAAGCTGGAACTCGGGTGAAACCGCCCCCCGATACCGGGGAATTCCATGCCGCGGAGTCGAGTAAATCGTGGCCGGAATGAAAAGTTTAGGGTCGTTCGAGTGTCGCGTTACGTTCGACCAATTTACCGCGCCGAATTTCTTCCGGACGTCTCCCTTGGCTCTATTTCCGGCTGTATCTGGCGATTCGGCTCCGTATTCTGCTCCGACAGATTCTTCGGAATACCGGAATCAACGCAAACGCGATCCCGAGTTACTTCCGGAGCGAGAACATGCACTCCTTGCAAATTAATTCGCGCTGCCGAGCTCGCTGAAACGCGGCGGACGCGATAAGCGGACAAATTTCTCGTTTTTCTCGCGCGTTGTTAGGATACGAAGCGACGTCGCGCGAAGGCAACGTTCGTCATTTAACGCGTTGAGCGCCGCGTCGGTCACATATGGGTGACGCTAATTTTTCAGCAATTTCGAACATTCATTTTCATTGTAATATATTGGAACAAACTGAATTCGACTAGGACGTTTCGGATGCGAAAGAGTCCTAATGTCATCCACTATGATAAACATTAACTGTTGGGGCGTCACAGCGTCGTCAGTAATAGCGACGAATTATGACGCTATATACGTGGACCGTATATAAAAATAAGGAACCGGATTTTGCTTGAAGTTTTGTGTTCAGCCCGCGACTACGCTAAACCCTTGGTCAGGGTTGGTCATTCTGTTACCACTCTGTTCTATCAGAGAATATTTTCCTTCGCGGTAGACTGCTACCCCTCCAACGCATTTCTAATACTCGCTGATTGGTTTCCCTTGATTTTTGGCAATAGCCAATCGGTGAGTCTGTTTTGAAGCAGACACCCTTCCCTTGCGCCCTTAACGCGTCTTTCTGGGAGGGTGCTGGTGTACGGGAGGCTGACCCTTCGGAACTGTTCCTTTTTTATGACACGTCCTGGCCATCGAGGCCGAGAGAAGCGAAGTCCCAAAAATCAAGCAATAGAGCATGCGTACTCTCGGCCGGCAAACACTTTACGTCCAAAACGCATACCAGGTGTTATTAAAAATCCTAAGCTCAAAAACAGCCGGCTAGGCACGTTCGTGTCATAAAGAACACTAGTGCTGTGCACCAACATTAACTTTCTAGTTTCGGTTTAATCGATTAAATTGCTTCGACCTCGTGGGAATTGTAGTAGTCGATTGTAGGCGCTGAACGCGTTGACCGAGCGTCCAAAGAGCAGAAAAGAGAAGTCGGAAATGGTCGACGAGAGACTAGATAAGAACAGATAAGAAAGAACGGTACAAAGGAAAATTAGGAGAAACGCGCGAGGGGAACGGTGCGGCCCCGCCTCCGGGACGAGACGTACGAGCGCCGATCGGGCCCGGGCGGCAGGGTCCCGCAGATTAATGCAAATCTCGGGAGCAAAGTGTCCCCGCTCGCAGGGCAACGGTGTAAGTGTTCGTTAACGGAAAAGCATTGCATCCATAATTCAGCGAGCCGGCGACAGTCGAGCACCGAGGCGGAGGACTTTTTCCAGCGGAGCCGGTGTTCTCAGACGGTTAACGAGAGACAAGACGGCGCGCGGCGGATCGCGTTCGGGACGAAGAAAACAGGAAATAGGATGTCGACGGCCAAGAGGAATGGCGCAGCGCGGAACGCGAAAGGGTTCCGGCGTCCCATGCAAATGTTCGACAGTCGTTAATAGGCTACTTAATCGTTCTAGAATGGAGTCGGGATCGTTCGCTTCGCGAAACACCGAACGTTTCGACACCTTCGCCCCGCCCGCTCGGCGAGGGAAAAAGAACCGGAGGCCGTCCGAGGCTCTCGTTCCGGAAGTAATTACCGTTTTCTTGCGACCGACGCGAGATGAAAAAGCGAAATTACGACCGAGCATCTGCCAGTTCGAGCCCGGGCCGTGGATCGGCTCGGTTCGGTCAAATAAAATCGCAAACAGAAATGCTCGAATATGGTAAACTGGGCTCGAATTCCGGCGTCTACGCGCGACTTCGCGAAAGAATTCGCGATTACAAGAGCAATATACGCTAGTTTTTTCCATTGTTCCAGCTACTCGAGCACCGGCGAACGGATCGAACCGTGGCGAAAGAAAAAAAAGAAGGAGAAATACGAATCGGTGAACGAGAGCACAAAGTTGGAACGAGGGGTGAGAGGTGGAAACGAAAAGACACGCGGGACCGTAGATGACTGCTGATACCGTCCAATCTAATTCCAGCGCGGGGTCGGGTTAGGTTCGACAAGGTAGCGTGCACCGTTCGGGGATTTTCTCGGGCGCGGTGCGGCGCTACGGCGAGAAAAAGAAACGGGAAACGGGGAACACGCAGGAACGGGGAAAAAGTACAGTCCGGAAATCGGATCTGTGCCGCGGGGAAGAAACTTACCGGAAGTTCCCGGCGTTCCCAGCCCCTCGCCCGCCCTCGCAGGACCCCGCGCTCGCGGCCCGGCGACGTCCGCGGAGCGTTTCCGCGAGAGGAAATGCATTCGCGAACAGACGGCCACGCTTGAAAAAACCTGTCGCGCGGTGATTCGAATTTAAGAGCTCGTAAAATCGTATTACGCCGGGCACCGGCGGTCTGGGGAATCGGAAATAAATACAAAAACTGCGGGCTTGGAGCGGAACGAAACGCGGATCGTGGATTGAATACATCGAGGAGGGTTCCGCGACAAGTTCGCCGGCGCGTTGGCTGGCGGCTGCGGGCTGTTAAAGGGCCACGGGTCGGCCGCTCCGATCCTCGGCGAAGAAAATTAAGCGACGCCATTTCCGCGATTTCATTTTTGGGTAGGATGGTTCGAAAGGACACTCGTTGTGCGTTGGAATACTTTATTCTTTCGCGGACTTTGTCTTTCGACGAGTCGCGGTGCAGTTCTAAACTATTCGTTTTTCGCTCGCCGTTTGCCCTGGTAAAATTCTTGAACAACCCTGATTGGCTAACCGCACGCGTTGGGCCTTCCCAATCAGCGTTGTTCATTTTGCCCTTTTTACCGCCTGTCCCTTACGCTCTTCGCGCATTTTCGGGACGGCGTGGTAATCGGAGGGGATAATAAGTTGGGCGTCACCCGGGTCACCCGCGTCGGACCACAACATGGCCCTTGGATCGCTGGGTCCGCTTCGAGCACCCTTCGGAAGCTCTCCTAATTTATGACGGTCTCCGTTAGCTATTAAAGTATCTCTAAAAAGACTGAAATAATCGTAACAGAGTTAATTTTTATTGAAAAAAAAGAAAAGGAAACGCGCATAAAGCTAACCGATAATACGGGTGATGGTTCGGTAGGCACAACTACACACCTCGCTCGTCCGCAAACAACTAACTAAAGAACAAAATTTTTGGCCGTAGGAGCTTCAAGAAAAAAGAGGCAACGCAGACAGTAGACAGTCGTCGCACTCTCTCGCCAGATGCGACGCAGCTCATCGTACAACAATGTAATACCATAATTGAAAATATTATGTCCCTCGCAGGGACAACCTTCAACAAAGACTCTATTGCGAACATGCGTAGTCAAGGTTTGGGACTCGTCATCTCAAAAATAGCTTCTTCGAAGGAGAGTCAATAAATTACGCTGGTCGTTTGCACGAGGACCGAAGTTTCCATTGTGCGCACGACTGGTCGCTACACACTCTATGGAATTTGTCGTTGCTTCGAGTCGGAACAAAGTTCTGTTCTATCGTCGTCGGTACTTGGTAGCTGTCGCACCGAAGACCGCAAGAATTTGATGAAATCGAGTGGCCTGAGCGAGGTTCAACCTTACGGTCCTGTAACAAACAATTGCGGCAATTATAGCGTACGCGCTTATCGCGAGATAGAGAGCAAGATTCGACCGTTAATAACGGCCATGACAACGTACAATGGACACGTTCGTGTGCACGGGGTAAGATATAACATGTTGTTGGTTAAATCGGATGAGAAATGAAAAAATTGAATACCCCGGAGTACACGGTTATATGGAGATTACGAGAAGTATGATTAATAGAGGTGTAGCATGATTAGTAGAGAACATTATTAGAGCGTGATTAATAGGAACTTGCAATAATTATGATTGATACCATCTAGTGGTATTTCGCAGCAGCGCGCATTTGCATATTTATAAAGATGCTAATCTATTCTCATATTGATAATTCTTCGTTTAAATTCCGTGCACGTATATACTAAACCTTGTATTACCAATTTCCCTTGATATATTAATCTATTAAAAATAATCGAGCCGGCATCTGTTGCCGAGGTTGTTTCGTTCCGAACACGGTTTAAAAATCGATCGGTGTATGCGAACAAATCTATGGCACGAAACGGTCGAACGTGGTTCGTTGATTTGTCGGATCGTCCAACGAGCGACGTTACAATTGGTCGAATAAACGTTTTATTATTTTCGACGTAGATGCGTTAAACAATTTTCGCCGTTCACAAGCGAAGCATCTTTCGGTAAGCGTCGCAGGCGAGCTAATTAAAACTGTGAAAAAGATTGCAACGTCCGACGTGTCTCGACTTTAAAAAGAGATCCATGGAAATGAAACTCGTCGACGAAAGAATGTCCCCTTAATCGGGGAACGTGCGGATCACGGGCCCGCGTAAGATAAAATTCCTAAGCGATAGCTCGGCGCGGCGTTTTTTCGCAGCGAGGGCATTTGGAAGCGGGCGCGTCGGGCATCGGAGGGCCGGGTCGCTGCTCGGCGACCGAGTCGAGAGCACCGGAGGCCGACGGAAGTTAGAATTGCAAAATTAATTTGAGGCAAAGTTTGCCAGAAAGTGAAGGAAAGCCCGAAGGAAAGTTGAACGGCGAGCGGCGGGAGGGCGGGGACGGGGCCCGTGGCCCGATAGTTGTACAAGGAGAGGAGAGAGCGCGAAGCAGCGACGATGGTCAAGTTTCAAGCGGTCCCTCGCATCCTCCTCTTCCGGCGCGACGCGGGCCGTCTCGCTCCTCGCCGGAAGTTCATAAGTAATTCAACCGGCAAATACTTTAATTGCGCTAAGCACGCTGGAACGACGCCACGAGATAACGCCGAACTGCGCGGCTGACTCGTCAGCTGTCGCGCCGCGCCGCGCATACATTTGCAATTTTCAGCAGTAAAACCCCTTTCTTCTCCCGCTCTCTTCACCCAACCCCCCTCGTTCCCTCCCTCTTCTGCCACCCTCTTCGCCAGGCCGCGCTCTCTTCCCCTCCGCCTTTCTTTCTTCTTTTTTTTGCCAAACGTTCTCGAACGAACCACCGACGCGACAGTCAGCCAGTTTTCAACTTTAACCCGATGTCAAGGGTGGCTTTCCCGAGAAAAACGCGGAAGGGAATTGGAGAGACGCGGCAGTCGTTCGCCGGGCCCGGGAATTACACAACTTGTCGGGGGGATTATGACGAAATAGCGTTACTTCCGGCAGAACTTTCCGTGTCCCGCATTTTATAACGCTTAATGCGCTCCTTTCGTCGTCGCTTTGTCCCGCCCAAGTGCGATACCCTGGCCCGGCCCGCCGGAAAAAGAATGATAAAATACAGTTTACAGACAACGAAAGCCAAACGTGCTGCGCTGTTCGGCCGTCGCGCGCGGGGCTTTCGCCCGGCTAGATTTATCCTCGAGCGAGTATATGGGTCGTCGGCCTCGAAATTAAAACGAGCGAGAACGTTATCTGGCTGGACAGACCTTCCCCGAAATAAATCGCATCGTTTCACGGGCTAGACGACGAAGCAGACGATTTCGATCTTGGCGGCGACACTGATCGAATGGGTTCGAATCGTAGCGGCGCGAGTCGTCGCGACGAGTATGCTCGTCGGCGCAAAATACGATATACGTGACGGCTACCTCCAGACCCGCCACCTCTTCCCGCAGGTAACCGATCCGCCTCAATTTGTATATATACAGACTTCGTCCTTCCTACCGACATCCCAACGTCTAAGGCAAGGGCCCGCTAGGATAGCCTTACCGATAAGTCCTCTAGCGGGCCCCGGACGAAACGTCATCCCCTCTCCTTTTCTCTCTCTAACAACAGTCAGATCACCAACCGCCAAAGATATAAAATACTGCCACTTCTCTGTGACGAGCATACTGGTCGAACACGGCTAACGGGTTAAGATAACAGCGAAAACATTGGAAGAATTTAACCGTTTGAGTCGCAGGGGTTATTCAGAAAACACGGTCGAAAAGTGGCGAACAGCGTAATAGCGCTTGTCTTAATTGATTGCGGAGAGAACCAAACGACGCAAGATTTGGGAAGATGAGATACGATTATACGAGCATTGCGACTCGTTTTTATAGTTGTTGACGATCGATAACCATAAAAAACGAGCGACAAGGCTCGAACCATCGTATCTTCTCTTCCAAAATCATCCATTTTTGTGAACAATTTGAGCGTAAATTAGAAAAACGTTACTGTAATCAACGAAACGTTTATTTTGCACAAAGATCCGCGATCCGTTTGCATCGCTCGTCGTCTTAACATTTTGGCTGGACAGATCTTATCTCGAGCCGCGAGTGAAAATCGTCAAAAATGCGAGTCACCGCGTCTCTCCGATTCTAATCCACTCGATCGGCTACGAATTGCAAATCCAGCGCCGAGGAAATGCATCCAAACGCGCCGCTTTCGTATACGGAGAGCGAACGTAAAGGGCGGCTCGTCTTCGCCGAGGCAATCCTTTTGCTGTTTCAGTGAATAATAGCGGATCAAGCATATCGTTCTGCGGCAGAGGTGAATTCAATCGGCTGTTGAAGGCCGCCCCTCTGAATACGAATGACGGCTCATCCTCGGTCTTACGACATCGGTAGCCCCGACATCCATATTCGGGAGTGAGAGTAGCCCACGGTGTTCGCCGGAGCGGTCTGGAGATATCGCAATAGAGTAACTGTACGGTGCAGCGGAGTTAACCCCTGAATGGCCCTGAGTGGCCAATTGAATTTCCGCGGGCAATAGCGTTCGAAATCTGATCGATCGTTTGTACCAACTGTCAATTCGCATCTGCCGAACGGATTCTGGGGCCCGTCACTTACCATGGAGTTGTCCTGTAACGAGCGAGGCGAAACTTTCCGCGTGTAAATGCTAATTTTCCGATACGGAGTTTCCCTCGTTTAGAGACGGACGCGTCACGGTCCCGACGGTTTCTGCTAGATTGGAAAGTGATCGCGGTTTTTGCCCGCCAACTTCGCGGTGGTATTCGATTTTGCGAAAGCTGGGCGATTCTAATTACGGTAAATTCTCCCTAATCGACGCTCGGATTGCACAAAAATGGACAAATTAAAAAGAGGAGGGAGAAAGCGAGCAGTCCGAGTGTCAATTAGGGAGAATATTATATTAACCCCTTGGGTACAGACTTATTTGTAAAAATTCTTGCCTTTGGAGCGGATTTAATCGAACCACGAATTAGCTTCGTCATCCGTAACTTAGGCGAAACAAGCGCACGACGAGTCTCAGACGTCGAATGTACCCAAAGTGTTGAACGCGGTTTTCGATCTGCACAACGCGGTTCGAATCTCCGCAATATGAGAGGCGAGAGAAACTCTTAACTTTTGTTGTGCGCCGACCAAAGACCGAACAGATTGGAGATCGCATTAATCGTTCGAGAAGAACGCAAGTCACTTTTCCGAGGTTCGCGCGGTGCAGGCGCAAGGACAAGCTCGCGGAGAATGCAATCGTCCGCGACTACGGCGATCGATTACCGATAAATACCCGGCGAATTGCTCCTGATTCTCAGATTGTTGCACGCGTTCCCCTTGGACCCCGCTGCAACCGAATTTCACCGGAAGGAATTAACTCTCGTAACATGCTATTCGAAAAACAACGCTGTCGCGATACACGGAGATTAAAGATAACCGCAATTGGACCAAAATGTCCTCTATTTGCCTTGCGACGTCGCCATTTCAAGAAACCCATCTCGTGAACAGAGACAGAAGGTTAAATCGACGGTGCATCATTTTGCAGGAAATGATTTCGCAAGGTGATGAAGATGCGATCCTCGCAGCGAGTAGAATGCCTTCGAAGCACAGAAAATTCTCTACAATTAAATCTCAGCTTGTAAAGAAAAATGAAACTTGGTACGTTTCTGCTATACACGCAATTCTAGAGTACCAGAAAACGTGCGCTTACATCGGGGAACGTGCACGGTATCTTGTTACAAGCGAACTTCCGGTTATAAGGAGCAGTTCTTCCTGTATTCTCGTTGTTGTAAAACGATCCGCGAGAACAGAAACGTACGTCAAGATTCGCTCTGTAATAATATGCGCGGCAGACATTTATACAGAAATACTCTAGGCCTCATCGTCCGCTTCGAAACCCATGATTTTAGCGCGGTGCGCGATGCGGTATCGTAAATTCCAACTTTCTTTAAAATTATCTCTTGGAAGCCGGCGCACACGTCGCGCGTTGTTCCATGTAGGAAGAACGGTAAATCCGGGCAGCCTGCGCGAGTGTCCTCTCTGCGAAAGATCGGAAAAAGAGCGGAAAAGAGAAGCCGGAAACGGTCGACGAAAGAGGAGAGTGAACGATATATATATCTAATATATATATATATATATATATATATATATATATATATATATATATATATATATATATATATATATCTAATCGACCCTCGGTTTGTAAACAAAAATGGACAATTTGGGAAGAGGAGATACGATTATTCCGGAGGCAGGGTCACACCGTTCCTCTCGCGCGTTATATAAAAATTGAGAGAAACGGTGTGACCCTGCCTCCGGAATAATCGTATCTCGTCTTCCCAAATCGTCCATTTTTTTGTTTACAAGCCGAAGGTCGATTAGAAAGAGAGGGTTTATCTTAACTCGAGAAAAGATTTGTTCTCGCAGGTCGAGGCTTGGAGTAAATTTTCGGTAACTGCGACAAACCTCCGGCGATCCCGAAGCGTAGAATCACGCGGCAGTGACAGATAATTGCTGGGGATTCCGTGTATCGTCGTTCGAGAAGAGCTATTAGAAAGCGGTCCGCTGGCGGTAAGTTGGCCCAGGTTCCCGGGAAAGAGGATATAGCTGGAATAATTCGCTCGGAATTGCGGCGGGCAACGGGCAAATCGGTTTTACGATGACCGCGGGCGTGGACGCGGACGCGGACGGCGTTCCTCTCCGTAACGGCTCGCCGGTAAAGAATTTGCTCGGTCGGGCGTGACGATTTGTGTACGGCGGGAGAGCGCGTCCATCGAAGGACCGTTCCGCGGAAAGCGATCGTTCCCTGTTTTTCGCCGCGCGTTTTCTCCTCGAATCGGTCCCGGGCGTCTTTCTCCTAATGTCCCCTCGGCCGTCCCCCCCTTCGCGTCGCTGAAACAAGGAGTAAGAGAGTCCCGGGCGCAATAAAGGCGTCCTTAATTGTTAAATATCGTCCCCCGTTCGGCTCTGCTCGCTCGGCGCTCGCCGCGGTAACTTCCGTTCCAACCGGTCCCCCGCCGCTTTTTCCGCCGGTTTTTCGTTCGAGCGGCAAATTTAAACTACACGGAACACATTAAATCTTACGGCTGTTAAAACTACCGGCCGCGTCGCTTCCTGCGGCCTTTTTACCGACTTCATTATTATAAGTGGCTCCGCGGTAGGTCAACGACAGGCTCGAACGGTGTCTTCGTTCGCGGCGCCCCGCGACTTCCACTCCTCTCTAATGATCGCGCACGGTCGTTAGTCGAACAACGGCCGGGGGGAAAAAAGTGGCTCGAGAACGATATTTGCAAATGCACGCCGGCGAGAGTGATTTATCGAGAACCGGCGTGACGTATCTGAAATAACGCGCGGAACCGAGTCGCTGGAAAACGTCCCCGCGATTCCGCTTTCGGCCGGAAATGGGAGCGGGTGTCGGGGATCTTTGTTCGAGCAGCCAGGCAGGTCGCGAAGTTTCTGTCGTCGACGGTCGCGTTATTTCGTCGAACTTTTCTACAAAGACTTCGCCTAAAATGTAAAATTACTTTTCGCAGATCGCCTTACAGCCTGAGCTCGGATACTGCGAAATTTCGCCTCTCTCACTTTTCTTTCTTTTCGTCGTTTTTCTGCTCGCAAATTGCTCAAAGAGACCGCAAATAGTTAACGAAAATACGAGTACAAACGAACTCGCGTAACTCGAAACCGGGGATAATTAAGCTCCAGATGTAAACGAAGTTTATATTTTAACGCGCGAGCGTTTTAACCGGTTTCGTCGTTGATTCCGTAATTCGCGCGTATGTCGTAATAAAAATGTCTAAATAAATCCAGTGCTGTCATTTTTATAAAACAATACGCGCCAGTCGCCGATATCGAAACTAGAAAGTTAAAATTCGTCGGGTGGTACTTCGATTCCTTCGCGTTCTTAAAATTCTAGTCAAATTCGGCTCGTTCGAAAACGTTTCGATGAAAATGAATTTTGTAAACTAGCAAAAAATTAGCGTCACCCGTATACGCGATCGATCGAGCCGGCACCCGGCGCGTGGACGGTTGAACGCCCACCAATTTTGGAACGTTCGTTGTGTGAAATCGCGAGTCCAAACGGGGTTCTGTAACCTCGTGAATTCTCGACCCCTTTTTCCCACGGCCACCCGAGTCTGCGAAACATCCCTAACCTACCCCAATTCCCGCGGCTTCTCCCAGCCCCCGGCATTCTCGCCTGCCAACGACCCTCTGACCCTTTTAAAGGGCAGAGCTCCATTCGCAGGGTGGTTGCGAGATCCGGCGCTGGATGAATTCCAAGGGTCCCGTTTCAAGGTTCGCCGCGAATCGAAGGCAGCCGAGCCGGGTCTGTCTCGGCTCGACTCGGCGGCGGGTTACGCGAGTTTACGTGTACGGTCGGACAGGCGGTCGAGGAGCAAGCTGCGTGCCTTGGGGTAATTCCTCAGGGGTGCGGCGCGTCGACCCTGCCTGCAACGCAATCTGCCACCTGCGACAAGGACCTCGAGCGTGTGTGGAGCAGAGTGTGCACGTGCGACCGCGTGTTTGCTGCCCGCCACGCCTTCTGCTCTCTCACTCTCTCTCTATCTCTCTCTCTCTCTCTCGACCATTTCTCTCTTCCTCTCTCTCTCTCTAGTTTCGTGATCCGCCGCCCGGATAAATGGCCCCTATCGCGACAAGTCCTGCCGGGCTGATCCCAGTGTCCAGAGCAGTCTTTGTTCCCGCGTCGGGGATTTGCGTTTCGAGATTTTAATAACACCACTCGACGGCTTGTTCGCTCGTTGAACGTTCGCATGCTCGTAAAGAACGGCCGTCGCTGGGCATTGTTCGGACACGTCATGGATTAATAGCCGTGATATGCTTTTTATTAAGGAAAATTCGAGGCCGAGATACCGCGCGTCGCTTCACTGGGAGAACGGGTGCCGGCGCGGCGAGATTGCGGTAGGACGCGCGTGTGCGTATCGTGCTCCGTGTGTAATTGGCTCTTTTATTGTTATGAAATATAACGGCTCGGCGTGCAGCGGTTCGTTAAGTACGTACGAACCGCGCGCGCGCCACGGCCGTGCGTCCAGCCGAGTGACCGGCGACTTAATAAAAATAAATACGCGAATCTCGAGGATCAGCGATAAACGAAATTAAAATACACCGTGCAGTTGTCGCCTCGCTGTTGCTCGCGCTGCCGGGCCGAAAACTCGCATCGGTCGCTTCCCGTTTCGAGCAACTCGTGGCAGATTCTGCGATACGACGTGCTGAATTATCTGCTCGAATAAACTCGACACTGAACAGTTTGCCGGCGGCGTCTTTAATCTTACGACGAATGAAATTTTTCCGAACGTAATCGTTTCGATCGGACTCGTCGAATTGTGGTCAGGATTTAAAGAGAACCGCGTGCGGATAATTTAACTCCGAATCGAATCGGAAAGGAGGACCATTTTCATCGCAGTTACAATGACTAGAACACTTTCTCGATCGCAGCAATTTTTTTAAAAGAAACAGAAAAATTCCACTTTGCAAAAGTATCAGGACGCTTGCTTATTCAGTGCAAATTGTAATATTTCATTCGGTTTAGTCGTTAGTTTAACGTCTGCGAGTCTGCGATATGGCATCGTACTGTCGATAGTACAGTAATGTCTCCCTAACCGACGCACAGATTGTTCACAGAAATGGACAATTTGGGAAGAGGAGATCCGACTATTCGAGCCTTGCTGTTCGTTTTCATAGCTACGATTTGTCAAGCGCTATGAAAAAGGAATTGCGAGGCTCGAATAATCGTTTCTCTTCTTCCCAAATTGTCCATTTTTCTGGAACAATCTAAGCGTCAATAAAGGAGACATTACCGTATCTTGTGGCTACGTTTACTCGAACGATGAAATATCGAAGACGGGAGAATAGAATTTTATTCGGACTTAAATGAACGGGATTGTATTTATACCGAACGGGCGATGCTAGAAATCAACATCGTTTCGTCGTCATCATGTTTAAAGGTTCCCACTGGCCAGCTTTAACGGCATCTTCGCAAAAATAACCCGGAGCCAACAATTCGCCGGTAAAGCAATTAACTAGCCGCTTCCTCCGAAACCATTTCAGCCACTCGACGAATCAAGGTCCGAAATTCGATTCGAGGACTCGAAATCAAGTTCCGAGTCCCTCAAGACCCTCGGTCTCGATTAGTTTGACCTCCCCCGATTCAGCTTCGCAGTTCCAGTAGAGGCCGGGTCCGGAACGACGTAGCAAAGGTCGAAAGAACGAGCTAAAGGGCGGCCGGCCGCAAACAATTTAGCCGCTCCGAGATAAAACGGGGCCCCCGAAAACCTTGAAAAATGATCGAGCCCCCGGAATTTTCAATTAGAATCGGACCACCTCCCGGAGGACTCGCCCGAAGGGGACTACGCCTCCGTTGCGGTCGGCCTCCTAGATCGATAAAATCGATATTCGAGCGGTCCGGCTAATGGCAGGTATCGCGTAACGGTGCTGATATCGTTATTACGCCGAGATCGCCGCTTCGGCCGCCAATTCGAACGAGCCCGGGGTTGTTCCACCCCCGCGGCCCTCGCAACATCTCCGCGGAACGAGCATAGGGCGAGCGTAGGTGTTACTACGGCTTCTCAACGCGAACTTCTCATGGCGAACTTTGACGGAGAAGATAAGACTGATCGCGACACATAAATTGACAACTCGAGCCGTCTTATATAATAAATTAAATATTTGAAAAATGATCCAACACTTCGACTGCCGCGTCATCCACGCATGTCTGACGGAATTATTTCTTGAAATTCGAAGATTCATTTTCACGCTAATCCATCGCGTCTTCTTGAATCGATCAGGATCCGCGAGCAATTTTTACGACGAATGAACTTCTTACTCTCACTTCGATTAACAACGAAGCGTTAAGTTTCATCGATTCGTCGACGAAGCTAGAGATAAAATGAACGATTTCTAATTCGAATGATAAAGTGATCCACTGAATAATCTTTCCTTCGCAAACAAAGGATATTATTTAATCCCTCTTGTCCGGAGTTCCGCGCTTCGTCGGATTTTTCAGAGTACGGAAGACATCCGGTAAAACCCATCGCCGGAACTCGGGGAAATAATTTTCAATTTATTCAAGGCAGATTAAAGAGAAGAGAGAAAGAGAGAGAGAGAGAAAGAGAGAGAGAGAGAGAGAGAGAGAGAGAGAGGGCACTGTCACGCGAGCCAGCGTTTCCTGAAAACTGTAAACCACCGTCTACCTGGTAATTTCCTCCGGAGAAATTGCACGCCTAAAGCAAGCAATCCGGACGGTTAAGTTTTTTATCGCGTTAACGCGGCTGATGCTGTCCGATGCTTATTACACCGGCCCCGCCGCTTCTCCCTCGCGGACGCCAAGGTCCTAAGGTCGCAGCGACAGATCGGAGGGCAAGGGACCCGTAACAATGGGTCCGTTCTCTGGAAACGTCTAAATCCGTGGCGAGCCGAAGGGCGTGCCGGACACGCGACCGATCATCGCCGGGACAGACAAATTACTTTCAGCGTCTGGCCTGTAATTCGGTTATGAAAGCCCAGGCAGCGTCTCGTTTACGACGCTCCATTCTTTTTTATAGGATAATTCCGTGCCTCGTTTACGGGCGCCGCGCACGCACGCCTGAAACGAAACTGTTCTCGTTCTGCCGGACGAATTCGCGATGGCAAACTAAGTTGTCGATGAGTGGCAATTACGCTCGTTAAATATCGCTCCCATCGGCGGCGCGCTTTCCACGCGCGCGCGACGAATTTGGAATAAAACGCGACGAATTTTGATTATCATCGACGTTTCACTTTCTGCGACAGAATTTCTAAGTTTATCTCTTCGTTGCCGATGCGTTCGTCGGATACCGAGAGGAAAATTATGCGAAGTAGAAACACGTGTTTTTTCTCGTGTTGTAAGCGATCGGATTATTATAGATCGAAGCGAAAACTGCAACGTCGGGTATCCGAAAATGATTACGAACCCTTTGCACTCGAGACCTTTTCGATTCCAAAATGAGGACATTTGCTTCAACCTATTTATATTTCATACGACTGTTTCTATTTGATACGTATGAAATTGAACGCGTATGCTTACAGAAAATTTCTCAAATTATTCGACAATTTATCGAATACATCCTAATTTAATAATGTGCAAATTCTTTTGAAAATAGTGTAGCGATTTAGCGTCGCCTCGGTGTCGCCACTCGAGTGCAAAGGGTTAATTGTTGATTGGACCGTGAATTTTATGCGACAAAAATAGTTGAGCGGAATACGGAACAGGAGGACGTCTTCGATTGATTGCAGCTACTGGAAAAGAAGAAGTATATTTTTGTTTAATCGTCTTCTTGTACAATCGACGAAGACAATTTTTATTTCCCATAAAGATTCGCGGTCCACTGATAACACTGATCTTCGCATCAGATCATCTTCGAATATTGCGTCGATGATCGTTAATATTACGACGAGTTTCCAATGGTACCGGGAAATCTCGAGAAAGATTTTTGAATTTATTGGCCCTCGATTAGAAAACCGCGCGCTGCAAGCAAGCGCGATCCTGATTGAAAGGTGTATACAGAAATCCGTGGAAGGGTCGCGGCCGATCGACGGACGTTTAATGGAAAATACGTCGGCGAACAGTCTTCGAAATGATCCATCTGCGAAAAATTCAGTTTGACGTGGAACACCGTTGACGCGTTCGCAGATTTGGTCCGGTTCGGAAAATTCTAATTAGAATCACACGGTTGAACAGCTCGCCGGTATACCGAGCGAGCGGCATACAGTCCGCTTTATTCGTATTTCGCGCGCTATTTCGCCCATTAATTGAGTGTCGCTTAGCATCGCGCGCAACTATTCCAACATTACGGCGTTTATATCGGACTTCGTAGACCTCGCTGTATCATGATCGCGCGTTGCAACATGCTTCGCTTACCTGCGACTGCGTTCGAGCCCACCGAGCGAGTGCGCGGCTCCGATTTCTGCAGACTGCCGAATAATTAGCGCTCGGGATCCGTAAACTTCCTTGTCCGCGTCGCAGAGAAAAATTATCTTTCTACCTACGATCGATTCAACGTAAGAAAACTTGAAAATTGTTTTCGCTAATTATACTTTTAGTAGATTATTCTGATTTCTACAGACTGCCGATTAATTTGCGCTCGTGATCTGTAAAATTTCTTGTCCACGTCGCAGAGAAAAATTATCTTTCTACCTACGATCGATCCAAGAAACGTAAGAAAATTTGAAAATTGTTTTCACTAATTATACTTTTAGTGAATTATCTAACGTAGATTTAATTTTTAATTCAACTTCATTTATAAGTTATTTGCGTGTACAGGTTTGTAACAAAATTATTACACAAGCGAGAAACGAGGAGTTTCTGAGGTCGTTCGAAGCAACCGTTTCCTTGGCAAAAATGCCGATTAAAGAGCAAAAATTGTGCGCCACTGATTCTGACCGGGTTGATCGAACATGGCGCGATTAGCGTACAAATAGGAACTCGAGTAGAAACTGTCCGCCATGGTCGGACACGACAGCTATCCGTACGAAGCACGGTCCAAAAAATATTATTCCCGATTTTCCTTTGATCTTTACCAGACGTAACGCGCGTTTAATTGAATTCTCGTTCAAAGAGGTTATGCTTCGGCAAGAAACGGAATCCTCCCGGCGTTCGCGACAGAGCAAAGCCGCGACGATCGCAAAAAAAGGCGAATTCCGGTGCACCGCAGACCCAGTTTGTTATTGCGATGGTTACAAAGCAGTAGCGACGCTTCGTTCCGAGAGGAAGCGCGCGAGGCTCTCGAGAGTAGCGGCGCGGTGTGTACCGTAAATACAGGCTGATTCGACGGTGGTAACAAGACCGGAGCGCAAAATAACATCGTCCCAGGGTTAAATGAATTTTAAATGGTCCATGGAAACGGTTTGGATTCGATCGTTATTTAAAACGAGCCCCGATGAATTTATCGAAAATCATTAGACGAACGGTTGAGGGAGGAAAAGAGGAAGAGAGAGACAGACAGACAGGCAGAGAGAGAGAGAGAGAGAGAGAGAGAGAGAGACGACAAACGGGGTCGCGTTGAATAATTTGTGTTGCAGATTTTTCGCGCCGCCTCCTAGCCCCACCCGATCAGTTTAATTACCGAATGGAATAATTATCATCGTGTCGCGTTAACGAGGAGAAACGGTCATCCGGACGCCATAAAAATGCCCTCGGAAAGTCGAAAACCGGCCGGGGCCATTGTACGTCAAACCGATTACCGTTAACGATCGGTCCCCCGGAATGTTAACGACAACGAAACGCGGCCGCGCGTTCCCATGAAACAAAACGAGGCGGTTAAGTCATCGTTCCGCTGATTGCGGACGCCCAGTGTTTCCAGCCGACGGACGGGCCAAAGTTTGCCCATTTTTCCGGAACGGTTCAAGAGGTTGACGGAGGGGCGGGGAGAGGGGGATCGCGGCGATTTGGCGTGCGACGACTCATTAGGGGGTCGCGTATGCGAAATTTTCAAACTCGCCGTCTCTAATGGCGATCTCGATGGGGCTAGAGCAAGGCGCCGGGGCTGGACCGGAAACGGACGATTTTTCACGTTTCCCGAATCGCTGGTTTCCACCTCGGACCTCGGTCAATTTGGCGCGGCCGAGCGGACGCAATTTGCGCGACGCGAAGCGGCGAACAGCGGCGAGCAGAGCGGCGCGGCCTCGAGGAGACTGGCCCCGGTCCAATGGAACCGGCTCGCGGACTACGACGACGCTCGATTATGGCGAGAACAAGACGAGATGCGAGATACATCCGTTTTCCCTGTGCATTCGCGACGATCGTAATCTCGGTGCGCGCGCTGCAGTTCCTCGAATCGTTATCGTAATAGCCACGGTTTCTTCGGTGTCAACACTTTGGCCGCCGCGTCACTCATATATGGGCGACGAAATTGTTTAAAATTTGCTTCCAACCTCCAAGTTTTCGAATACATTGTGCTCCTACTCGAACGCAAGTGTTCCGAATAAACAGGAAAATGTGAACGCGATTTCGGAAGCCGTCTCGTCTACACCGTTCTCCGGCCGTTGTTGCGGCAGAAGTTCTTCCAGAACGTTACCGCTCCGGCGAGAGTAGAAAAACATGCGCCGCGAAAGCAGCCAATTAGCGGACGTGGTCGGACATTCGAAAGCCGAGTCGCGGGAGCGTCCGCGTCTCGAAATAGAATTAGAAATTGAGATTGGACCGCGGCGTTTAACGGGCGAACCGCAATTTCGTCGGGTACACCGTCGTCATAATCAGGCTGCGGATCGGAAGGGGGCGCGCGGTGGCGCGCGAGGACGAAGGACGAGGGTTGGCAGGCGACAGTGTGCGAAACACACGGGCCACTGTATCCGAGCAAACGTGGAAAACGTTAACCTGATTTATGGCGGTGGGTCTAGAGCGTTTTCGGAATTTGCATTAGACCGAGGACGAGACGAATGCGAGCGTCCCGGCGTCTCGGCGCGGCCCGACGCGGCCCGACGCGGCGAGAACAGGGTCGGAAAAGGACGAGCAGCGCCGGGAGAAGCTACGCGCGCGAACAGAGAAAGATTAATCCCGACGAACTGGAATCAAAGGTGGCACGATCGGCGAGGCGCGATAGCAGGAAGAACCGTCCCTCGTTTCCCCTGTCCCCGTCCGCGTCGGATCTGTCCATTACCCTGCGGAATTACGTCCGTCCTTTTCAAACATCTTCGTCCTCTTCGTTTCAGGGGTTTTCGGCTCGCCGTGCGTTCCCCCCGGGCCGATCCGAACAACGGGCCGAGAAAAACTTTGACGAACCGTACGGCGACGATCGGCCGACGATGCCACGCAACCATGTCCGTCGAGATTTAATCGAGTTCCGTCGACTGCGACCCGGCTATCGCGCTTTACGATCGACTCGAGACCGACCAGCTACCTGGACCGGCCATGGAAATGAAAGTTTTCCTCGCGACCCGAGATCTCCGCGAGGTGAACGCTTCCACGGGTGTCTACCCTCGATAGGGTATCGAAACTTTCCATCGGAAAATCTAAGAGACGAGCGGAGCATTCGAGGAGAGAGAGAGAAAGAACGGAGAACCGGGTCGGAGAGCTTTTTTCAGATACGGAGATCTGCGAATCGAGGGGAGGTGGTGAGAGAATTTCGATGTGCCGTAAGTTCTGCCCAATTGTCCTTCGGCTTGCAAAGAAGAATGGACAATTTGGGAAGAGGCGATGCCGTTGTTCGAGTCTCGCGGCTCATTTTTATAGTTCCCGATCGTCGATGAGTATAAAAACGAGGCGCGAGGCTCGATTAAAATCGTATCTCTTCTTCCTGAATTATCCATTTTTGTTCACAAACCGAAACGACAATTTACTGTAGCAATGTTTGCCCAGTTCCTAGAAGATTCCAAAGAATTTGCAACGCGTCGAAGTCCAAGCCGCGTTCGCCTAATAAACGAATAATAAACTTCCGAAATGGAAGAAGAAGCCGCGAGAATGTTCGCCGAAATTACCTCATAAAAGTTGACCGTACAAAAGCCTGCGCAGCAACTAACAACCTCCGGAGCTGGAGAAGGAACCGCGGAGCACCCAGACAGGAGGTTCACCCCGGGGAGAGGACCCGAGCCGCGAGACTCGCGAGAAGAATAGCTAAATCCGGGTAAACGCGGCGTGCCTGATTCGGCGAAGTCGTGGCCAGGGAGCCGATCCGAAAAAGTAGCGCGGTGTCGCGGACGCGGACGGTCGGCCGGATGCAGAGGAGGACCTTTGGGTGGAGATCGGAGTACGCGGCGACGAAGGGGATGGCTCGGCTCGGCTCGGCTCGGTTCCGGAAGAGGACGTCGGAGATAGCCGGGCGGGCAACAGAGGCGCGCGGCACCCGCTGGAACCGAGGAAGATCGCGGCGAGGAGAGGCGCCTGCGCCCTCGGCTATACCGAGTTTCTGCGTACGTTTCCATCAGTCGGGTCTTCAACTCCGGACCGCGAACAACCAGTGATCGGGGTTGCGCGACTCCGCCACCGTGGAAACACCCTCCCGGACGCCGCGACGTGTTTCCGCGAGCGGAAACCGCCCGTTCCGCGTGGCGCGCGCTCGAAACGCGAGTCGCCCTCCTAGGCGGCCGTTCCGCCCACCCTTCCGCACCGATTCCACCGACGGTAATCCTCCACCGCGACCGGCTTTCCGCCGAGCCGATTCCGCCGAGGCCCGAAGGGTTGAAAAAGTTTGCGCGCGTACTCCCGCCGCCGAATTTTTTCCCCGTTTCCTATCGCGGCGCGCGGCTGTGCCCTCTCGGTTCTCCGTGAATTTCCAGCAGCCGTTTCCAGTGGAGCGAGAAACCGCGGCCCGCGGAACAGGCATCGGAATCGAGGCCGCCGGATTTACGGCGCGTAAAACGGCGAACGAGCCGCGGCCGCCGGCGGGTTTCCACGCGCGTTGTTCGAGCCGACCGGCTCGTACCGGCTCGTCGAGGGGAAGCCTCGCGCGGTTCGCGGACGACCGTTCCCCTTATCGCCGGCGAAGATCGCTCGGAAATTCGCGGATGATCGGCCGGTTTTGTTCCGCGGCATCGCGAACGGTCGGCGGCGGTCCCGCCGGACGTCCTGTCGGCGAGGATCAAAGGGCGCGATCGTTAACGTCGTTAGCGCTAATTAATCATCGGCAGGCGGATAAATACCGTGTATCGGGGCGATAAGCGGCGCACGGACGCGGCACCGTGTCTGCCGATAATTATGAACAGGCCGACTCATTAGTCGCAGCCGACGTTAACGGCCGCGCGCGCGTTCGCCGGCTCCGTTCGATTGTTAATCGGGTGTGCGCGTCGAAAGAACGCGCGCCCCGGCTCGATCGGTCGCGCGAGCGATCGGCGCGATTAGATTTCCGGAGAACCGATCTGCACCGACCGAAAGCCCTTCGCTCCCGTCCGAATTGCAGGCGTCGCGTCGAGTCGCGTCGTCGCGGCGACCTTCCGCCGAAAGTTCGCGAGAACTGTTCGGGCCGCGTGGCTCGGTGCGGACGCGCGAAAAAAGAGAATCCGAGAGAGAGAGAGAGAGAGCAGTCGGGAGAGTGCTCGGGCACCGGATTGCTCGATCCATCATTCCGGTCCTGGCGTCGCCGAACCGGAGCGCAAGAGGAATCCGTTCCGCCGGATGGACCGCGTAATTAATCGGGAGACTTAATCGAGTGCCGAATTAATCGGGACAGATTTACGAGCGGCCGGATACGCGACGCGCCGTCGGCTCGGCTCGGCTCGTACGCGCCGATTACATCGCGCCGGGATCCCGCGAATCGCGATGCGTCGTCGACGCGTGCTGATCGTCGCTCTTGGCTCGCAGATGGAGAAGTTGCGGCGAGATCGCGGCTCCGCGCGCGGACGCTGAAGGGGACACGGATCGTGCATCAACGACCGACCCGGAACACCGATCCCGCTCCGCCAAAAAACACCGCGATCGAGCGAAAACGGGCTTTTCACGCTCGACCCGCTCGGCCCGGGCTCGCGCCCCCGCTTTTCTCGGGGCGCTCCCTCCTCTCTTTCTTTCCATTCTCCTCCGCCGTTTGTCTCCCGACACGGCCGCTAATTAATCTTCCGGCTGGAACGTCCGACGACGCGCCCGCTCACCGACGTAAAATCCCGGCGAGAGGACCGCGAGCGGTCCACCGGCAGGATAACGAGGATAACGTCCGAAATAATTCGGACGAAGCCGCCTCGAGCGGCTCGTAATTAGCAAACGGTCCGCCGAGGGTTTCCGCGGGAACGACTCGATTTCCCTCGAACACTCGGGGGCAGCTCGACCGATCAAAGAAGCCTGGAGAAGACACCCCGACCCGCGAGAGTGGCGCGGCTTCCGAGGATCAACGTCCTCTGTTCCGGCCCGTGACGGGACCTTGCTCGACGAAGATCAGCCCGGCCGGCTGATCCCGGATTGTCCGAGCAGCCAAACAATCCCCGTGGGCGTCTCGATCGAGTGGTCCGAGTTCGCGGCTGATTCGCGAGGCTCCGAAAAGTGCGTAACCGAAGAGAGGTCGGCGCGAGGAATCTGGGAATCTGGAAACGGAAGACAGTGCGTTGGTGCCGACTGGTGGATGCGCGAGGCGAAATCGAAGTCTCGGTAATCGGTATATCTGTGGAAGGTGAGGACCGATGGCTGGGCCGACCTAGCTTCGCTCTCGAAGACAGGAGAGACCGTCGGTCGGAGATCGTTCGGAGGTTCTAAAGCAGGTGGGGAGAGAAATGCTCGAGGGAAGGAGGAGGATCGAGGGAGCGGGAGGCCGGTGATCGGTGAACCGGATCCGATCCGGTAGATTGTGGCCGGTCTCGCGGGGATCGAGGACGATTGAAAATTTTCGCCGGTGTGCTCGGCGGACGATATTTCACGGTCGGCGGGGGCGCGCGAGAATGACAGCGATTCGCGGAGAGTGAACGCGCGCGCGAGAAGGCCGACGCGTGTGTCCAGTGGAAAAGAGGAACGGGTCGGGACCGGACTGACAGGAAATCGTGGAATCGCTGCCGGGGGAGATATCCTGCGGGCGAGCCGGTCGGTCGACGGCGATGGCATGAGGATATTAGCAAGAAGGAGCTGCGGGTCCAGCGAGGCGGAGGATGAGGATGGTGGTGGGCGTGATGGTCCTTGGTCAGCTACTGACGAGGATCCTGCTCGCTGCCCACGCTGGCGATCGGCTCGCGGCGGCTCGCAGGATTCTCAGGGACGTGCCGCTGATAGATGGGTAAGTGCCAACGCGTTTTTCCCGCGCCGTACACCCGCCGACAATTGATTTGTTCCGCCGCGAGGGAAACTGACCAACTTGCCGCTATCTTCGCAAATTGAGATTGATGCGTTTTTGAATGGCCGTTACCGGCCCGGGCGCGTCGCGTTCGGCCCGGCCGGGCTCTCCGAACTGTCTTTGCCGCGTCTAATTTCGAAACTTCGGAATCTTCCGCCGGGAAAAAAGTGATCGATGGGCTTTCGGATAGACCGCGCCGTTGTCTCGGTCCATCGAACTTCGCTAATTTTCCCGACTGCGGACACTGCTTGTTCGAGCTTTTCGGCGAAAGCTTTCCCGGCGCTGCCGCGAATCTTGCGCCCGGAAGCGAGAGAGATTTCCGTGGGACGAGTCGATCGACGGGGCTTGGAAATCGTGGGATTTCGTCCTCGGTCGAGTTCCACGCGAACGGACAGAGTTTCCGTTTCATCGGGGCTACGTTCGCGGGAAGGCGACCCGTGCACCGGTGACCGGATCGCGTGAAAAGATACAGCTCCGCGGAGACGCGATGCTGTAACCCAAAGCAATGCGCCATAAAACAAGATTATTTCCACGTTGACAGACTTCGTCCTTTTGAATACGTCCCATAAATCCTGACGCGTGGAAGAAGATATATCTTCGCGCGTAATACTTTCCACACAGGGCTTTGTCTTCGAAGAGAATCGAATTTGAATGCGCGCTGGGCTCGCGCAGCCCCGAACGACCGTTCTTGACTCGGGGCTCGTATTTTTATCGAGAATCGCTCGAGAATCGAACGCTGTCCGGCTCGCGCGAAACGCTTTATCGAACTGCTACACGTTCGCCGGAGAACGCGAAGAATTCGTTTGAATAATTAAAAACTAAAATAATTCATCGTCGACTTCAATTTCGATTCCTTTGAATCGGCCTTTCATTCAACGTTGACCGACCAATTTCTCCGGATCGGCACCCGCGCGCGCGTCCCTTTTGCTCTCGCCCATCGACGCTCCGCGCGTTTCTTTGACACTTAAACCGCGTCGAGGCGGGCGGCAATTAATTTCTTCGCTTAGACGCGGTTCGCGTAAACCCCGGACGCGAACGTTTCAATTTTACAATTACAGGAAAACGATGCGCTTCGCGGGCGAATCGGAGCGCGCGACTGCGGCAACGCGTCGCGTCGAAACAAATTTCCTAGGCTCTCTGTTCCCGGCGCCGTTTCGTCGAGATAAATCCGATTCCGCGGCGGTCCTGATAAATGCCGCGAAATCGATACCGCCGCGCGAGCGAGAGAGAGAGAGAGAGAGAACGAAAGAAGGGAAGCGCGAAAGGGAGACGGAGTTACGAGGGAACGCTCGGACGCGGAAAAACGGACCGGTGTCGTTCGACGCTTTATCGCGGTTTCGGACACCGGCGGACATTCCTTTCGAGTTTAATTCCGGTGTAATTAGGGGCACGCTCGCGGCCGTAGAATGTCCGACGTGCGCATCGTTACGACGACATTGTTCTCGCCGGCTATAAATTCGTGCCTTGCGGTTCTCGCGTTTCAACGGCCACTCCTGTTAACGATCACACGAGAGTTTTCAGTTGTTCATTAAAATTTCAACAATTTTACGAACTCGCCGAGCGAGGCGCGCGGCCGGCCGCGAAATTGGGCGAGCAACTGTTTCTTCGAGTGCCCCGACGAGGATTCCTCGTAACCAACGAACGCGGGCTGGCCGCTCCATCTATTATAGATACCGACTTTCCAGACAGTCTGCGGGAATCGATCATAACCGGCCGCGATAGCCGAACGACGACGACGACGACGAAACTCCTCATTAGGATGTTTTCCAACCTACTTTCGCCGCATTACTCGTCCGTCGCATCCGAACAACCGAACTTCCGCTCCCCGGAACCCTCTCTGGATCATCGACGCTCGTCTATCCGCCCCCTACGATCGCGAGTAGACGGCGGATTTTATGCTCTTGTGAGAAAAAACGATCGGATGAAACACAGAACGATGAGAACAGCTGGAGATTTTAAGAATACCGTTGTATTATTTTCAACTTACAGTAATGTCTCCCTAATTGACGCTCATATCGTCCACAAAAATGGACAATGTTGGAAAAGGAGGTACGATTGTTCGAGCCTTGTGGCTCGTTTTTTATGCTTATCGATTGTCAACGACTATAAGAACGAGTTGCAAGGCTCGAATAATCGTATCTTCTGTTCCCAAATTGTCCATTTTTCTGCACAATCTGAGCGTCAGTGAGGGAGACATTACTGTGCTTCGATTAACGGAGCGAATATATTTTTATTCGACTTCCGTTCGTTGCAATCGAGGCAGACAATTGTTGTTTCGCAAAACGATCCGCTGTCCGATCGTAAGTCGCTCTAACTCTCGCGTTCCATCACCGAACCGCGAATTTTGCAGATGATTTGTCTTAACTTTCGAAAACAGCTTTTTATTTCGCGACATTCGTATCTGACTTTTTTTTAACGACAGAAGATTGTTAGGAAGCGTCGTTGGAACGGAGAACAACGATGATCAACAAGTGGACGTTGCACAACAGTTTATCAATTTAGTCTTTAATTGTGAAAAGTTCGATCGACGTCGATACATTGGAAAGTACGATACGTAAAACGTTGTACCAGTCGAATTAAAATTATTCTTCCGATAATTTATAGTTCGAAATACGACGACCTCCGGAACACCGATCGAAGCGAAGTCTCGAATTCGGCGATCCGAAAGTCGTGTTCGCGATCGAGATCCGATAGCGAGGCTGACCTAACCTCATCGAAAATGCATACAATGCTCACTTGGCGAGTGGTAATCGCGGGGTCATGCCCCGGGAGAGTGGCGTGGGTGGCGTGGGAGAAAGAAGGCCGATCCAATTGGACGAAACTCGGGGGTCGTGCATTCTCCGCGGGATAATGAGAAAGTTTCGCGCGAATGGGAAAGAAAGGACACTAATGGAGCAGAGAGAATTAAACAGGCCTGATAAAAAAGGAGGACGAGAGCGGGAGAGCTGGAGAGAGAAAGCGGGAGAGCTAGAGAGAGAAAGAGTGGGAAAGCTAGAGAGAGAGAGAGAGCTGGAGAGCTAGAGAGAGTGAGAGAGAGCGAGAGAGCTAGAGAGAGAGAGAGAGCGGGAGAGCTAGAGAGAGGGAGAGCAAGAGAGAGGGAGAGCTAGAGAGAGAGAGAGAGAGAGAGCGAAAGAGAGCGAAAGAGGTGGGAGTAAGGGGTGGGAGGGGCCGATTCGAGGGCAACGACGGGAGAATGCGGAAGAAATAGGGGCTGGGATAGAATTTAGCTCGAGGATGGCCCGTGGCTATTGGTCCTCCAGTTTCTCGGCTTACTGGACGGCGGATACGAATTTCCGGTTCTCCCGTTCCGAAACGAGACAGCGCGTGTCTCTTCCGGCTGCTCCCGTGCATGTTCCTCTCTCGTCGGTGCCATCTAACCGTGAGTCCCCACGGTGTCCCGTATCGGTGTCTTGTATCGGTGTCCGGCCAAATAACCTGTCGGATCGAAAGCCGACAACGGCACCCGCGCTCGTTACCGGACACGATTCCCGGAAGAATTTCCAAAAGCTCGAGTTCTCTTCGCCCCCCGCCCCTGTTCGCGCCCGTAAAATGCTCGCGGCGCGCTGTCACGTGTTAATCGCGTTCGGAGACCCGCGATAACACCGACGCCCGTCGTTCCGAAACTTTAGGACACCTGTTGTGTATCGAGGAAACGCGATGTTTTATTTAAGAACCGAGCCGCGCCACAGTTCCTTCGAACGATAGCGGCGCGAACGGACGGAATTCACCTGGTCCTCTAATAAAACGGAATTAGCAATGCGAACCGGTGAATGCTGCATGGAACTTCGCGTGCGACGCGGATGGACGCGTTGCATGGGAATTCGCGTTTTTATTCGACGTTTCGATCGTGTTCCCAGACGCGATTATTCGAGAGCGCCTCGTTTATGAGCCGCGAGAGGCTCGAATAATCGTATCTCCTCTTGTCCAAAATTGCCCATTTTTTGTTCGCGAGCTGAAGAAAAATTCGAGAGAATTTATCGTATCGAAATTTACCGTGCACAGAAAAGTTCGCCGCGATGTAACGCGTATGTCGCGAAAAAAAATGAGAACTTGCGAGTTAATCCGTTTGATGGAATTGTTCGGAATGGTACGCGCGCGAAATTGCTTTTCCGTTATAGCTTCGATAAACCATTCTTTTGTCTCGCGATAAACAAACGATTTTAAGTTTTTTCCCCGGCGAAGTTGTTCCGATACGGAAAAATAAAGCGCGCGTAGACGCGGATAATAGAAACGGGTGGCGGGAGGGGAGGGGCGGGGAACGTTGAAAAACAAGCGTAAAACAACTTGACGGAATTGCTAGTTGTCGAATAAAGCGACGGCGTTGAATGCAAGACCGAAAAAATCGTCGACCCAGTTCCCCTTGTGGAATCATACTGCACCATGCTCCATCGACTCGCCACTTTGTGGATGGTTAAATGGAACATCGTCCACGACCGATGCGTGTGCCTGCCCTTCTTTGAAAGCCGCAGCCTAGTTGGCCGCCGGCTATCGGGCGGTCACGTGTCGAGAATAAGCTACTAGTCACCGATAAAGACGAGAACGACCCTTTTGTTGTTGCAAATTACGGTCTTCTGCCGGTTCCGCCGTCGTCGGGGCCTTTCACCCGTGGCTCGCGATAGAAATTCGAGGAGTCCTCGAAGGTATTGGGGATGAAAGGCGATCGCGGGCCGGGCTGGGACACGAGAGCGATCTCGCCCGATTGTCGACCACCCGAAGGCGATTCGTTACCGATAACGAGTGAAAGCCTCGTCGAGCCTATTGTGCGCGGCATAATAGTTTGCATTTTCGCCGGACCGGGTCGGGCCGTGTCGGGCCGTGTCGAGCCGGGTCGGGTCGGGTCGCGCGAGAACGAGAGCTTACGTAACGACCGCGCGGCCAGCGTCGCCGGGTTGTCGGTAAAACCGTGAAAACGGATGAAACCGTGTGACAGAATTTCGAGGCCGGCCAATCCGCGCGCATTGTAATCGAACTCCATTCGCTCGGAATAGGCGCGAGCACGCGTGAGGAGACAGAAATGTCGCGTCCCGTTTTGTACACCGTGCGCCGAGCGAAATGAAAACAGACTATGAAACGCGGCAGCGCGGCCCTTTTCCTATCTCCGGCCGGGGGAAAAAAAATGGAGAACCGTCCTCGCAACCGCGCTGGTCGGCACCGGCCGTTCCTGAATTTCGTTGGCGTTTCGACCGTTTGTTCCTTGCAGCGCGAAGTGGAACGCGGCCGGGTTCGCGACCTTTCGCTCCGCGATTCTATGCGGTCGCGCGTATGTTTTCGTTCGCACGCGGACGGGCTGATAACGAGAATGACGGAGTCGTCTTGTTTTCCGCGTGCAATGGCACGGTTGCAAGCGGCTTCGTCGCACGACACGGCATAGCAAAACATAGCAGGCCATCGGGTAAAGCCAGCGATAAAACCGCCTGGTCCGCAATGTGTCGAGAGCAACTTTTGAGCGATTCGCCGAGAAAGCCGCGACTCGAGCAGCACGGTGTCCCCGGCAAATTGAAAGCCGCTCTAAAACGTCGGTCGCGGCCGCAGCCGCGGTCGAGCGGATCGGCGCGGACCGTTTTGATCGCATTTTCTCGTTAGCCGATTTCTTGCCGGCGCGGCGCGGTAAGAGGTCGGAAGCTTTAAAGCGAAGACGCGGCGCCGCTCGGCGAGCTTTCCTCGCCGCTTAATACAGCTGGCGGCCACTCTCCTCGGCGCGGCGCCGGCGTCTCCTCGAGGTGGCCGGGCTAATTAAATATTTTCCACGGGGCGACGAACACTGTAAACGGCTGCCGTTCAGCGACGTAATTACAAGCCGGCTGTCCGGTCGCGTTATCAGCTTAGCGGCGCGCACAATTTCCTCGCGAAAAAGGTCCGGGGATGTCTGTTTGCCGCACCAGGCACGGCAAACAACGGTAATTGCCGGGCGAATGTTGTTCGCGGTTTAGCGGAACGGCGCGCGGCGACGCGCCGCTTCCGAATTTCCGTGCCCGGCCGAGCTTCGTCTCTTTGTTCCCGGCCAGGTTTCCTTTTTAACCTTTAGAACGCCGCGGACGGTTGCGTGTGTGCGCTCTCGGCAAAAACCGTCGCGTCTCTTGCCGCGGCTCCACCGTTTGGCTGCCAGCGAACCGATTTACCGGCCCGCGGAGACGAACGCGAGAACTGCCACGGGTCGATGCATCGGCCGTGTTTCTCTTTACATTTGAAGCGTAGCTTCTCCAAGAGTGTCGAACTTATTTCTTCTCAGATATGATTCGATTCCATAGATTCGCGTGTCCGATAAACTGTAACAACGTCTTCGTGCTTGTCAAAAATTATTCTTCTACCGTGGAACGACGCGAACTTACCTGCATAGAGCGGTTCGAAAAGGATTGTTGAGGGGCTTATTTGAAATAAAAGAGTGTAGAATGAGACACGCGTAAATAACTATATTTAAGGAAGAAGTGAAGGAAATACGCGGTGAAGAAGCGCACAGTATGAGAGTACGGAAGAACCTGAGAGGCCTGGGCGACAACGCATGTTTTTATATCTGTGTACTGTCCTCAGGTACATGGAAACCCTGCACTTCAGGATGTGGAGGCTTTCCAAGACTCAAGAAATTACTTCTTGCTTCAACAAGAATAAACGCGAAAGAAGGAAAAGGACACGTCGAATCGGTCCTGGCAGGTTTCGCATAAGCGCGTAGATGGGCCCGGCAGTGAAAGCGTTAAACGGAAATTTCTACGCTCGCCCGGCCTGCAACGGCGGACGTGTGCATCCTGCAATTATCGTCTTGGTTTACCACCGCTGAAAATTTCTCTGCAATTGTCTTTTTATCGTCCCTCCGGAACCGCGGATGGGATTCGTTGCGGATATAAGCGGATAGCGGGGACCGTGGTCTCGTTCCGAACTAGATTACACCCAATTTTGTATTTCTAGTTAATAACGTAGACGGGACACCTACGACGGCGCGAACGACCCTTTTTTCAGAACACGGACTAGTTTAGCGACCGCGTCGTTCACGCTGTGTGCACTGCGGCGTTGTTTTTATTCGAGCCTCGTTACAGTAAATTCTCCTTAATTTCCTACCGCTTGTAAACAAAACGGACAATTTGGGAAGAGAAGATACGATTATTCGAACCTTGCACCTCGTTTTCGTAATTACTGACAATCCTATCTCGTCTTCCCAAATTGTCCATTTTTGTTTACAAGTTAAAGGAAAATTGAGGAGAATTTATTGTATATCAAAGTCTTGCGACCAAAGTGAAGCAATTGGAAAGAGTACGCTTCCCAGTGTGCGCCTCAGTATACCACCCAGTATAGCACCCAAAGGTGCGGGCATCGCTTGCGACAGACCTAAATGAAGATCCTTCCAGAATAAACCACGACGTTGACGATAAAATAATAATGAAATCCATCTGCAACACAGATTCATCGAAATCGTGCCCAAAGGGTGATTTCTGAGCGATCCGAAGCGATTCCCCGATTGCAGTTTTCCGCTCCGCAGCTCCGCGGCCGCGGCGTTCAAAAGCTCTTTCATCGCTTAAAGGTCTTTAGGACTCGCGGAGCTGCTCGGAGCCGATGGTTGCTTATAAATCAGAATTCTAGCCGGCCACGAAAACACGGGGGGTTCGACGGTCCTCGAGCAACAAGTTCTCAGGGTCGGTCATCGAGCCGCCGTTCGAGCTTTGTCCCCGAAGAGGCGCGACTCGGCTCGGCGAGCGGAATGGTCGCGCGTCTGAGGCTAGACGTCGCGACGCGCGATGCCTCGACTCTCGCAAAGGCCGCTTTGTTATGCAAACCGCACGCGTCGCGCGGCTCCTCGCGAGCATTGTCCTGGTTCCAACGACTCGGCATACCTAAGCGCGGAAAGTTGCTCGCCGGCATCGATATATAAAGCGAGGCGGTGGTAACGCGCGCGCGGAACGACGCGCAAGCGGCGTCCACGATGATGCTCCACGCTTAAAAGCGGAAAAGGAGATTTAGGCCGACTACGGAGTTGGCCAAGTTGAGCGCCGCGCGGAAAGTGGATAGAGGGGAACACCTTTCGCGTTCGAGGGGAGTCGGGGGTGGCCGGGGCCCCGCCGACAATCTGATTTGCTCGTCTTTAGAGCCGATAAAACGATCGACCAGCCCTGTACCCGCTCCCCAGAGACGTTTTATGGGGCTCGATCGCTCGCCGCCGCAGCAAAGTGGTTTTTACGGGGACGTACGTACGCTTGCTGCGCAGCGGAACGCTATCAAAATGCGTCTATCGAAGCGTGCGCCAATCGCTGTTTCTTTCGGTACCCGGAAGAAACTCGAAACCCGAAAGTATTCGTTTCTTCCGAAACGGATACCTTTTTATGAAAATAGAACCGAGTTCGTTGTTCGAACTGGTCGTTCAAACTTCTAATTACTATCTACATCGTATCGCTCGAATAAATGAACTCTCACAAAAAATCTACCGCCTTTGTACATTCGGTAAAAAGGGCAAAATGAACAACGCTGATTGGGAAGGCCCAACGCGTGGGGTTAGCCAATCAGGGTTGTTCGAGAATTTTACCAGGGCAAACGGCGAGCGAAAAACGAATAGTTTAGAACTGCACCGCGACTCGTCGAAAGACAAAGTCCGCGAAAGAATAAAGAAGTATTCCATCTCACAACGAGTGTCCTTTCGAACCATCCTACCCAAAAATCTGTACCCACGCGGTTAAACGCGACGAATAATACCCGCGTCTGACCATTACGCGCCGCTTCTACTTGCCGCGTTGCCGGCGCGGCGGCGGCGCTGTGAAGTATCGGCGTTTTATCAGTTTTATTACCTCCCTCAGCACTTACTGGCCCGTGTTCTCAGGTTCCCGGCATCATTACAATAATTGATATGCACGGGAACAATGATTAATGGGCGGACATGCCGAGCTAATACGATATAAAATCTTTCTATCCCCGCGCGCACGCGAGCGCCGTATTTCGCAGGATGTGTTGCGTGAAATCGACCCGAGATACGTTTTTACAAGCTGCCGTAGAAAGCTCTCTCTCTCTCTCTCTCTCTCTCTCTCTCTCTCTCTCTCTCTCGTCGCAAGCATCTACGTCAACCAGTTTAATCAATTGTTCGAGTACAATGAGACACTTCCCGTCGCCTTTTGCAAGACCCAATTATCTTTACGCTTGCTCTTTACGTAATTTCCGACTATTACTCGACTAATTATTTCGTCGAGCCAATTAAACGGGCAGTTGCAATATTCCGAACCGAGGGAGAAATATCGGTCGGCATTCTGATTACCGTAATATTCACATCCGGAAGCTACATTCCAAATAACTGCGATTCGAGTTTCCGCGTTTTCCACTCGAAAAATTTCGAATGAAAAAAACCGCGGACACTCGAACCTCCTCTTCAATTGGTCGCTCGAATAAATGAGTCGATCCGGAATGTTTCATTTCGACCCGTTACTTTTAATGCTGTTATTTGAACATACAGGGAATATCGAAACTACGAGTACAAATAACGATAGAAAGAACATCTGTTGTTCTTCAGAGAAATGTGTCTCGTTATCAAATAATCATTTAACACAGTCGGATCGGTCCTTTCGTCCAGCAGAAATATCGACGAGGCTGTCAGAATAAATCGGACTCGCTCGGAGCTGCTAAACTAGATTACCGTATAATTTGCAAGTAGCATTTCTCGATAATTTCAAATATCGATTTGAGATAATTATAAAACGAAGTAACATGTTATTTAAAATAATATTTCAAAAGTGATTACAGACACGGAGATAGTTGCAAAATAACATGACACGTTCTGCGAATCAATATTTCAAATAATGTTACTTCAAATACCGTCCGTTACCACAATTACTCCCTCTGTAATTTCCAGCTATCGCTGATCTACGATTACTTTGAGAAGCAACGGCGAGAGCACTCGGAGCATCGCGGATCGTAGAAGGGCGATCGATTTACCGGCGGAACGGCTCTATTAGCCGCAAGATTCGAATTCGCGAACCAAATCGACTCGATATGTTTGTTATGCGAGCTTCGTTTGTTCTCGTTCTCTTCTCCGCGGAAACAGGGACGACAAATTTGCCGGCGGGCTGAAAAAAGACACGAACCGCGACAGCCGGAGGCAGGCGTGCGCGCGCTTTGATATTCCAGACTGCACCCGATGGGATCTCGTAACCGTATTCGAAAAGAATGCGGTCTACGAGGCAATGATAACGATCGCAATAGCCGTAGAGAAAGATTATCGAAGCCGCGGCACGTGAAACTGCTCGACGTACGATTATTGCCGGCCCGCAATAGGGAAGGAGTAGTTTCCCCGATTTCCCGGATTCCCGCTAAAAGTGCCGCGTAAAATCGACGTTCCTACCCACCCCCCACAATTCGGCTCGACTTCGCCGGGGAGAACGAACGCTCTTAGTTCTTTTATGCCCCATGCATCGCAACGAGACTCGCGCGTTGCATCTCAACGCGAATACATATACGGGGTGTCCCAAAAATGTCTCGCAATCCGGAAATGGCGGGTTCCTCGGATCATTTGAAGCAACTTTTTCCTGTACAAAAATGATCTCCGAGACGCCGTTATCGAGTTATTAACGAAAAACAGTGACCAATGAGAGGCGAGCTCGGCTGGCGCGAGGCGACCGAGCCAATGGGCGGAACTAGGCTTCGCGCGCTGGTTGGCTGGGCCGCCTCGCGTCAACCGTACTCGATTCTTATTGGTCACTGTTTTTCGTTGATAACTCGTTAACGGTGCATCGCAGAAAATTTTTGTAAAAGAAGAAGTTACTTCAAATGATCCGAATATATGTATATTTTGGTCGAAAATTATTCTGCTCGTAAAAGTAAATCGGTAATCCCGAGTGCGATTTCTTCGCTCCGTATTTTCCACGCGAGATCGCGCCGCTTCTTTTTCCATTTCTCCCGAATTCAACGCTACATTTTGTTCGTTTGCGATACAGTTTCTACGAAACGACCGAAATTCTTGATCGCGGAAGATCGATGGGATCGCTGATACGCTCGTAATTGCACTCGAGTCTTCGCGAGGCAGAAAATTATTCGTGGGGAACCGGTCGTTCTACTTCGGCAGCCGATACTCGTACGTGACCCGCACGCGAAACCTCCCTCGCGTTTCTGCCTGGCCCAGCCCGGCCCGACCCGGACGTTCGGAACGTTTGAAGCTCGATTTACTTGGCCGGAGGAGGGCCGGAGGCGGCCGGGAAGGGTGCTTTCAATCTACTCGAAGTCATTCGTGTACCGATTCGAAGCGATTTTCTGCCGCGGCGCGGCTCGCCGCGGATCGACTCGGCGCCGCGCTCCAGTTGCCCCCGCCGCTATCGAACGGAGAAATTAGGAAACAGCTTTCTCTCTCTCTTCGATTCTTCCCCGTGTTGATCGATCGGAACGCGGAGAAATTAAAACGAACCCGGGGGATTCGGAAACGCTCCGACAACACCATAGATGCGGAACAGGCACGAATCTGTTTCGATGGTTTCAGACGTTTCGCGAGTACCTCGGCGAAGAAAAGCGATACTTCCGAGTAGATTCGAAGCCAGACAAGGTGGGTTCGAACAGTTTGCAAGTACTTTGAGAATCGTAAGCGGGGAAGTTCTTTATCCTTTAGAGCTGTGTCTAGTTTAGCGAAAGTTGGGCCCGAGTAGTCGCGATTACATTCCGTTCTACGACGAACGCGAGAGGCGCGTTACGCAACGAGCATATCGTTTCTCGCATCCTGAGAAGTTCGTTTAAATATCGAGATGCTCTACAGCTTCGCGAGAACGCAGGCGTAATCGTTTTTATCACGTTTTCATCGACGCGATTTCTGCCTTCGCGGATGCACTTTCCGATAAAAACAGATGCCTCGACGATACCGCGATTCCAAATAATCTCGCGTGCCTATCGAAATAAGGAAGTTCAAGCGAAACGTTCGGGTCTTTAGTCTTCTTCGATTCGAAACGACCCTCTCCTCCCGCGCTCCTATTTCCCCTCCGCGGAGCGTCGCGGCTAGAATTTCCGAACGATTTTACTACCGCGATATCATGATGGATTCATCGTACGGGGAAAGAAAGCCATCCATTCTGCTTACGAGGAACCTGTAATCGTTTGACGAACGACGCGAAAGCGAAGCTCCGATGGATTGCCGAAATTTGGCATAACACGGAGGAAATGGTGCGGCGCCCGATTTTTACGAGTTCATCGACGATTCTCTTTCGCGTCGATCGATGTATTTGCTCGCGAATTGATCCTGTTGCCGCGAATCGCGAAAGGGAACATAAATCGCCGTATTATCGAGAATATCCGGTTGATTTGTCGAAGCTTCTGGTAGAAAAAGGGGAATGTCGAGGTTCCTGGCCACAATCGAGCCAACTTTTTCAATCTAGCCGACCCTTCGCCGGCGTACTTTTCGATTCTAAGCAATGGACTCTTTGTCGGGAGTTTTTCCTTTGTCTGCAACACATCGTCGACAGTGGTTCTTGGCGAACCGAGTATCGTTCCGGAAAATAAACTCCCGCAACGACCGTCGGAGTTTAGTCGGACAACAGACCTTCTCCGTCGCGAACCATCGTTTTACAATTGAAAATTTATCCCAAGATAAACGAGAAATAATCCTGGAAAATACTGTGCTACGTACTTTTTTATCTACGACCGCGGATTTTGTGAATTTATGATAAAAATGCTTAGGCGTATCGTGTGCCATTATTTCGGTGCTGCTCCTTACAATCGACGCGAGCAGCCTTTACTTCGTATAAAGATTCGCAGATTATTCGTATTTACGATCTCCGCGAAGATACGACAGATCTAAAATTGATCGCCGCTCTGTTCACCACGCTCCGATCGCAATTTCTTGGGAATTTAACGTAAAAGCGAACGTTCGGCCGACGAATACGTGTAGATATCGATCCGCGTCATTAAACTGCGAAATGTTTGCTTTACAGCGAATGCAACAGGTAAAACGGAATAAAATAATGATTTTAATACACGCGAGCAAAGACATTGCCCTCCTTTCTTTTCCACGTGAAACTTCTGTTCAGATTCTGATTACGCGGGCCGTGCGGTATGAATGTAAATTTGCATAAACATCCACGGTCTGGTTATCGTACCCCGCGCACTTATACCGGAGTAACATCGATTACCTTGTTGGCAGATATACAACGTAATTAGACCGCGCGTGTCTCCATACATTTATAACACAAGAAAACACGTTCGAACCGATCGGGAACAGAGATTCCGATAAAACCCGGTCGAAACTTTCGTTCGAAGCGAATCTAATCGATCTCTGATAAAACGTTTTCAACATTTTCGAGCGTCGGTCAACTTCGATGCTGTTCCAATCGGTGAACGAAGCTTCGAAAATGTTCGCGAAGATTCCGCTCTCCGGGTACAACATTAATACCATCGAAACGATAACGTGTATGCAATTTATTAGAGCCATCGTTAATTAATCTCGACGGTCATCGATGGTTCCCATGACGGCGCTGACAAATCGGGCGTCAATCATCGGCGACTCTGATCAATCAACGACACGATTAATGAAAGGCTCGCGTATTCGGAGTGGTCCCTGCACTTTCATTAAACTTTCCAAACATTAAACTGGATACCTTTTCCAGACACGTTAAACACACATCGGGACCCGCGACTCGATTAATTAATCACCGATTGGCAAGATTAGCTTTAACGCGAATCGTTCTTAGTCGTTTTCCTCGACGGCAAGAACGCCGCTCGCTGCTAAAAAAATCGACTAAAAAAGCTCCCGATCAATTTCGAAAATGCTACGAGATCGGCACCGATGTACCAATTAACGAGCGCACCGACGATCGGTTCGGTTCTCGTCAGTTTCCAGCGGGCCGCGTCCGAAACGCGCGTTCCAGCCGAAGATCCGCGTGTCACGGGTCGCGCCGCGCCGCGTCGCGCGACACTTGCGCGTTATTCATTAAAAATGTTCGCGATGTAAATTCCGCGGGCATTCGCTCGACGGCCCTGTCTCCGGAAAGATAATGTCGCGTCGCCTCGGCCGAAGTTTCGTCGACGGGCCCGATCCCGATAACGAAGGGGCCGGTATAACGCGATCTCACGGTGACCGGTTCCTTAGAATCTTCGCTTTCCTTACAAATGGATTCACTGGACGGTGCTAATAATTCCACCCACCCTCCGTCCGGCCGTCTCTCCGTCCTTCCACCCCCGCACAATGGCGAGCTTAAGCCGGAGACTTGGCTGGAACTTCGATCGTTATTATCGTTCTTCTTTTCCATTCGTTCGCCTCGCGAGCCCGTTAACGAACGGCCGCGGAAGCTGCCGCGTGCCTCCCGCCTCGTCCGAGCCCCGATGGTTTCAGTGCTCGTTAATAAAATTAATTATAACGACGATGAAAAGAGTGACAAAGCCGCAGGTGCCGACGCGACGCGGCGCGGAGCTGAGCGGCGCGGAGCGAGAGCATTCTTCGGAGAGCTAAATTCCGGCCAGCTCGGGAACAGCTCGCGGATCATTTTTGTCGTTCCTGATTCGTCTCAATATTGTATTCCAAGGTTCTCGCGATCGCCGGACCGGCTAATAACTCGTTCGCATGTTACCGGCGAACTTTTCGAGCAAAAATTCCGCGCAAATTGGGGTAACCCCTTCGGCCGCGATTTTTCTTTTTTAACGTACTCGCTGCGCTCCGGCGATAATTATTTCGCGGGAATTCAAGAATGCTCTCGCCGGAACTAAAACGATACCGCGTTGACAATTCTTTCCAATCGTGTGGCATATTAACGAAACACGCGAAGATATAATATTCGCCGACGGCATTTTAGACTGCCGGTCTTTATGGAACATATTATAAAGCACAATGTAAAAAAGAAAAAAAACGTCTACCTTTATCGTAACAAGCTAGAGTCGAATAAACTGTGCCAGCTGGATAAATTTACTAGCTTGAAAATAATGTAACAGTCTGTTTCAATTCTTCGTATGTTCTTTCATTGTTCGTTGTTTCTCTTTACTCGTTCTCGACACGCTGCACGAAATCCGCGTTCTAGATAAAAATGACCTCGACGATATAAAAAAGTCGTGAAAAGATATGGGAACAATTTGAAAATATTCTCACGTTCTCCCCAGCTTAATGAAATTATCGAAAGAAGAAATACAGTAAATTCTCCCCAATTTTCCTCCAGCTTGTGAACAAAGATGGACAACGGCTCATTTTTATAGTCGCCGATTGTCGACGATTATAAAAATGAGGTGCGTAAGGCTCGAATAATCGCCTCTTCCCAAAATGTTCATTTTTGTTTACAAGCTGAAAACAAAATTAGGGATAATTTACTGTACATTCTTATTCGACTCCTGCTCCTTGCAATTGCTCCAGACAATTTTTATTTCGCGCAACGATCCGCGGTCCAGCGGTCACACTGATCTTCGCACAAATTTTCGTACTCGATTCGACGAACGTCGGATCGAGGGAAATACTTCTGCCACGAACCGTTCTCGCGATAAAAATGAAATAAAATCAGCACCGGCTTTCGTCGATCCCGATTCGGTTAACGCCGACTACTCCAACGTCCACCAATGATATCGTGGTACGAATTGGATAGAATTTTCGCGGCCCGACCATGCTTTACCGTCGACCTCCGAGACGCGCCCCTCCCAGCTGCACGCGATTCGAAGTTTGCGTCCCGAGGAATTACGCGGCGGAAATTCTTGTCGGTGAACAGGGTCACGTATTAAAGTTTCAACCTGGTCGGACTTTATTAGACAGGTCGAACGAACGCCGGGTCAAAGGTATACTCGTTTATATTTCAACCTTGCCGTTATCGTGGAAACGAGTCGAGGCGCGGCGACCTTTAACTGGAGCCAGGGTGCGCAGGGGTGCGCGGGGCGCGACGCGGCGCGGCGGTGGCAGACACGCCCGGCCAGCCGGCTCAACGAAATTAAACGAACCGGGCTCTCTCCCGTGTCGATAACGAAACAACCGACGCTTGTTACTATCTCGAGGAACCCGGCCCTGCTTGTAGCACGTGTCGGGAACAGATACGCCACGCTAGTTTTCCCGCTCGATCCCGGACGACGGAACATTTGCCTTTGGAGATCGACCGGGCCGCTTCGCGAACGTTTCGTTTCCACCGCCAGAGTTTTCTCTTCCCGCGGTTCCGAACTTATTTTCCACCGGGACGCTCATTAGCTGCTAGTTCTGCCGTGCTTTCTCAATAATACGTCGCTTTTCTCGGAGACGCGTTTTCTCGTTTTAACCTTTTATTCTGCGCGAGGCTATTTCTCTGGACGGCAGAGACTGATATGTACTGTACAGAGTCTGATACTGTATATTCTGTCTGTATATACAGGGTGTCCCAAAAATGTCTCGCAATCCGAAAGTGGCGGGTTCATCGGGCCATTTGAAGCAACTTTTTCCTTTACAAAAATTTTCTCGTAGACACCGGCGAAAGACGCGGAACAGTTGCGTCGACAGGCAACGGCCGTCGATGATCGGACAACGAAACACGCTAAACCGCCGATGACAATCGACCTCTCGAACGTCGGTGCAACGCGTATAAATCGGTTCTACCGCGGCAAGTTCGTCGCAACATCGGTTCTCGAGTCGTCGCAAAATCCTCAAAACTTGAACCGCTTTTTTTTCGGAAACAAGTTCGTTAAAAATCTCACGCTCGCGGAAGAAATTCCGCAGCCGCGACCTAATTGCAATTTCATTTGCGAGCCCGCGAGAATGTATCGCGGCTGAAAAACCGAAGCAAAACGTTTCCACGTAAGGGTTTCTTTGTCGGGAATTACAGAGGGCGAGGCGTGCGGTTCCACGGTAACCGCGTTTCGCTCAAAGATCCCGCGATAAAATGGCGCCGGAGGTGTTAAGTGTTTGCGGTCATTAGCGGTAACAAGACCGGCGAGAGTTCTTCGGCAATCTGCAGGCGCGGTCGCCAATAGCAAATAGCGGGGTCGGAGGTTAATTTCGGTGTAACCCGGTCCGCGATACGTGTGCGGAGTCTACCCCGCGCCGCTCCGCCCTCTAACCCCGGATTGTGTTTGTAACGCGTACCTGTACACGGAGAGACGCGCAGGGAGAAGAAGCGAGACGCGGCGAGAGAGTGACAGGGGTAGAGGGAGGACGGGAAACCCGAAGGCAGCCCGCAGCAGACACCAACTTCCGGCGGAGTTAATGTAGCTGCAACGCGTAACTAGATTTCGCGGAGTTAGTCGAAGGCGTCGATGCTGTCTTAGCGAGTGAGTCCACCTCCGGGGACTCGGAGTCGGAAATCGGATCATGGATCTTGGATCCCGAAACGTGACTTAAAACTCGAGCGTGTGCAGCCTCGATCGAGCGCCTGTCCCAAAACCCGACGCGACGCGATGCGACGCGACGAGGAACGGCTGCAGACTCCCCGGGAATTTCACGGGAAATTTTGAAGAAACTGCCGATCGATCGGCCGACACTCTCCGCAGACTTTTGCCAGTCGATAAAGAACCTACGCCTCTTTGCATTCGCCGGCACTTTCCGCCTCGAGACAAAAGACCGACCGACATCGACACCGTCCCAGGCTCTCGGAAACAAAAATCGCCGCTCGTCGTCCGCTGCTGCGACAAATTCAAGGCTAGATATTCGTTCTACGTTTCATAGACTAATTACAAAGTAAAGTCTAATCGTAATTTTTCATTCGGTTCGTAGACAAAAACGCATAATTTCAGAAGCTACCTTAACTGTAAATCTAAAATAATTTTTCCGACTTATAGTCTTTTCATTCTATATGACAAAGCGCATTTTATGCATGCGAAATTGAGTCTTACGACCTACGCAACGGCTACACTTTTAACAATTTTTAAAAATCTGAACTTTGTTGATGTAAACATTATCTTAGAACGTGATGTAACCAATTTCAGAGTGTTGCCTCAGAGTTACCACTCGAGTGCGAAGGGTTAAGAAGTAACGAAATCGTGACCACGGTTGGCGACCGCGTTAAATACATAGGCAATTTCGAACAGAATTCCGAACAGTTTGAATTTGAAACGCAGCCAGCCAGTCAGCTCGCTCGGCCCGGGGGAGATCGGCGTGCCAGGAGAATGAAAGTAATCGCGGGGCGGGCAGAAACTTCGGGCGGGCGAGGATGATCAAAGATGGCGACGGCGTGAAGGGGGGAGGGAGGGGGGACGTTTATCTGTAAGGAGGCGGCTAATGGAACCGGGTAATTGCCTGATTATTCATGGCGCGCGTGGAACGCGACGTCGCGGGTATTAATATCACGCGCAATTCATTTACCGGGACCCGCCAGGTGAGATAACCCTTGTAATGTAACGCAGATGTAACGGGAATGTCTGCGGTACACGGTTCCGGGCTCGCTCCCCGGCGAACTTTAATAACTTCATTGAGTCAGTGCGCGCAGATAACTGCGTGGTCGCGTTACGGGGGGTCGGTGCTCGGAAAATAAATTGTCGCGGCGCGTATTAACCCTACTCGAAGGCGGCGCGGCCGCTCGCGAGACCCCGAGCAACTTTAAAGAGGCAGTAACAAAGTTTCGCCGGATTTTACGCTGGATTAGATTTTATGATTTCGGGGCAGCGGCAATGGCAGCGGGAGCGGAATGGGAGCGGAGCGGGAACGGCAGTGGCCGGCCACACGGTCACCGAAATCCTCGCAGCCCTCCCGCCGCTTAATCGCCGAACAAATTAAAACGGAAAAGAAAGCTCGACGTTAACGCGCTCTCCGCCGACCGGAGTTTACCGCGGCCCGCGCGTTAAAACATTCAATCGTGCTCCTTTTGCAAACGGGGGACCGGGGCACGGTTAATACGGCCAGATTTTAATCAACCCTCGCGCGCTAAAAAATGCAAATTATATGCGATTTTTCCGTTTAGCGGGCGTGCGCCGCTGTTGTTAGTTTTCCGAGGTGTTTAACATATTATGCGCTTTCTCCGCTCCCCTCCCCCGGGGATGGTGTATAAATTCGACTGGTGGCGATGGTGGTGGTGCTGCTACTGCGTAGAAATACGTGTACGATGTTTAATCGTTCATCTTTAATTAAAATCTACTGGATGACATTTTCTTTTTTTAATTACGGCTCAAAGCGCTGGGGCGAGATAAGGGTTGAAGACTGTCTCTGGGGAAAATGTTTGACCTACCAGAAGCAAATTAGAAGTTTTATTGGATCTGCCGAACTTTGCTTTTTACACACCGGTGCTATGAAGCGGACGATTTTTAATTCCTTTTTTTTCAGCCGTATGGGTGGATAGTTTCATTCGTGATTTTCCGGTGCGATAGTTTAAACAACGAGTCTTGTGTGCGAAATTTTTCAGTCGATTTTTTCGAGTCAGTTGTCTCATCGATTACAGTTCGGTTCGTGGACGTTCTGTCGCACTGTTTTCTCTGTCCGACACGGAACGATGAAGAAAATCGCGTCATTTTTTAACAGTGCAATTCATTAAATCACACCGGAGAAAAAGACTAGCATCGCGAAGGTCGAAGGATCGAAAAAGAATCCGGCGAAATCGTCGAAAAAATTCGCAGTCGAGGCCGCTGAAATTCCAAAGGTGCGACGCTTTCGCCGATCGGCGAGAGAACGAAATCGATCGTCGATCCTTCCCCTCATTAGTTAAACAGGCGGCGCGGCGTCTTACGCGCCGGCCACAAATCAGCGACGACAAGGAGCAGCCCGGCAAATCAGAAATTAATTCACGGTCTCGTTGCGCGCGCCTCGGGCCGGTCGTAAATTATTTTTAATGGACAATTTGCGCGGGAAGCAGGTGGTTAAATTTTGGGAGCGATCAAAGCGGTTAGAGCCCCGCCGGGTTTCGGCCGGGCGATAGGCCTGAAAGCCGCCGCTGCTAAAGCCGGAAGTTGGTATTTGCATACGGGGCGGGGGGTGACGTCGCCGCCTACCACTGCCAAACGGAATATTCGGCATTCATATGCATATCGAGCCCAGCCACCTTATCGCGCTTTGCCAATTAACACTGGGAGGCAGCGCGCGCGTCGGAACGACGGTTTCTTTATTTTACAATTATCCAAATTCTACGCTCTGCCGAGTGTAAATTTATTTAGACGTATTTCACACCGTGCAAAATGATCCGGTAATAATTCTTCCCCCATTGAAGAATTTTAATCGACTCGCGTTCAACAATTCGATTTAACATTTTAGGCACGACGCGCCACTATAGTGGCTTCCGCGGATGTCGTCTCTCTGCACGACGCGCCACTATAGTGGCTTCCGCGGATGTCATCTCTCTGAACGACGCATCACTATAGTGGCTTACTCTAGTAGCTCTCTCGGTCATCGAATTAACCTTTTAGGTACGGCTGAATTCTGCGCGAGGCTATTTCTCTGGACGGCAGAGTCTGATACTGTATATACAGGGTGTCCCAAAAATGTCTCGCAATTCGAAAGTGGCGGGTTCCTCGGGCCATTTGAAGCAACTTTTTCCTTTACAAAAATTTTCTCCGAGGCACCGTTAACGAGTTATCAACGAAAAACAGTGACCAATGAGAGGCGAGCTCGGCTGGCGCGAGGCAATCGAGCCAATGAGCGGAACCGGGCTTCGTGCGCTGGTTGGCTGGGTCGCCTCGCGTCAGCCGTACTCGATTCTTATTGGTCACTGTTTTTCGTCGATAACTCGTTAACGGTGCCTCGGAGAAAATTTTTGTAAAGGAAGAAGTTGCATCGAATGATCCGAGGAACCCGCCATTTCTGGATTGCGAAACATTTTTGGGACACCCTGTAGACTGTTGTAAATCGATGCGAAGACAAAAGAAGTGTGAAACAATGCATATGAAGACGATTATTTGGTTCAAACGATGAGCGAGTGAGCTACTAGAGCAAGCCACTATAGTGGCGCATCGTCCAGAGAGATGACATCCGCGAAAGCCACTATAGTGGCGTGTCGTGCCTAAAATGTTAAACAATCGTCTTCATATGCATTGTTTCACACTTCTTTTGTCCTCGCATCGATTTACAACAGTCTTAACAATATACAGACAGAATATACAGAGACACTCTGTACAGTACATATCAGACTCTGCCGTCCAGAGAAATAGCCTCGCGCAGAATTCAGCCGTACCTAAAAGGTTAATTCGCGTTGCCTGTAATCGACCAAGACCCGCAGTTCTTGCAAGCAAATAAGGGATGTACGAACTTCGTCCACGATTTCTGGCAAGCTGACAAACCGAGCTCGTCGGTGACCGAGGAGGGTGCAGCAACATCCCCGCAGGTATCTCGCCTCTTAGACGCACGTTGCGCCCGATGAATATGCATGACGAGCTAATGCGAAAATACCTGAAAAGTGGGGGCGGGACGCGCGGCGACGCTCGCCGAGAATCAAGAAGGGCCTTTGGTCCGAGGGACGCGAGACCCGGACGCAATTCCACGGGACGCAACGCATGTAATTGGATCCGTTTCCCTTTGAAGGAAAAAAGAAAGCATGGGAACCGCAATCGACCCTCCAATTTACGTTCCGGGCCTGTCCGAGGGAAACTGCAGGGCCGCGGCCCAGCCCTGACGACAAGACGGTAAACGCGACGAAACGCGTAATACCGGAAGAAATACTTTCAGAGCGGAGATCGTGGTCTCGTCAAGCTTCGTTCTCGTTTGGGAGCATTAAGCTTTCCCGTTTCGTGGCTCGGGTGTGGAATTGTTTAATGGAACCCTCGGCGAACGCGAACATTGTGATCTGATAAATACACGGCTTTTAATGCATTTTTGATTGCTCGGTAATCTTGGTGGTCGGCGCGTAATCGCTCGATGGTGAACGCTTGTTGCGGCGGATCGTTGTGCCGGATACGAGCACGATGACAGATAACGACCAGTTTTGTGGAATTTAAGCGGCGGCCCTTTGGAGCGCTAAAAGCGTTGCGATGAATTTTGGTGCGTCGGTTCGATCGTGAGAAGAACAGTGGTCGAACTCGTTCGCAAACGTCGCGACACGTGTTCGTCTTTTTCTTTTCTTTCTTCTTTTCTTTTTTAATTCATCTTCGTAAGAGCCTCGGCGAGCCGGTGAATATTTGATAAATCTTTCAGCGAAACTAGAATATGAATAAATAGTCGCCGAGAGCCTGGGAAAGTTTCACGGAAAGTTGTTCGAGGTGTACCAAAATTTAGTTCGGTACAAGGGTTGTCCGGATCCGAAATGTTCTCGTCGTTCCTCGATTATGCTACGTCTTTGTAACAGCGTTCGTCTGGTCGGTAGATTCATGAATATGTTCAAAGTTCGAGGTTCATCCATTTTCTAGGACACGAAGTGAACAGGCTCGTCGCTTCGAGGTTAAATAAAATAAAATGCTATAAAATATACCACTATATATTCTAAGGAGCTCGAATAACGTCACCCAAAGACCTCGTTGAAATTCAGAAGTTCGTCGAGTTCGCTGCAAAAATGTATATGAAAAATCTGAGAGTAGATTATAGCGTTAACGAGAGCGATTTTTCCAATGCCTTCGCTCAAGAGCCGTTTCAAAGTAGGCGGCTCGTAAAGGATCGCCGATAAACCGACAAACATCCAAGATAATTGTATAACGCGATTAAACCGAAGCGACGCGATATATGTGCATTTGCATGCCGGCGCAGGTTGCATCGGCGTGCTTGAAATCTCGTGCAGCCGGCCGGTTTAAAAGCGGGGTCAGTGTATCGAAAGATTTAAATTGACAATGCAAATGCTGGCCGGCTATTACCGGCGTGTAGTTACGAGCACAATGCCGGTGAGCAACTCATTAAACGAGAGATTTATGCGTGTCGTCGGCCGCTATTGTTTAACCGAATCACCGGTGGATCGAACGAGTCCGAATGGAAGAGGCAAACGTGGCACGACGAGAGACGGACGACGGCTCGGACGACGAGCGAGCTCCTTCGTCGAGGGGGTGAAATTTGGTCGCGGTGTTCGCCGGGGTCGCGTAATTAGGGCAATCGCGCCGGGAATGCAGGTTTAATGGAGAACGATAAAACGGAGAAAGGGGAGCAGGTGGGGAATTCTGTTCTTCCGCGAAGAGAACGAGAGAGAAAGAGAGAGAGAGAGAGAGAGAGAGAGAGAGAGAGACAGAGGTTTGGCGGCGATCGATAGGAATTCGAATCGCAGCGCCGGCGAGAAAAAAGAAAAAAGGCGGACGATTCTGCCTCCGCCGGCGCGTATGACCAATAAGCGGCTGAATTTTTACGACACCCTGTTATCGATGAGTGCAAACACGAGTCTGGCTGTCGGCCAACCGCCCCGCGAACACTTTCCTGCGCCCACGGGGCTCCCCGGAACTCGATGGTCATTTCAAAAGATAATTCTCCGCCGGCTAACGACCCTGCCGGCACCCAGCCCCCGCGTCCCCCCCCCCCTCCGCCCATTCGTTTGCGAAATTTCGTTAAACGAAACCGGAAAACGAACCGACGCGACGCAACGCGGGCTCGATGATACCGGAACGGACGCGAGCATACCGATCGGCGTCGTTCGAATTTTCATTCGGCGGAAACGCGCGCGGCTTTTCCACGGGCCGCCATCGCGGAAATTTCGACCGATTAAAAATTGAAAGGCTAACGTGCCGGGAATACGGCGAACGCCGGCGCGCCACGTCGCGCCGCGCCCTCGTGTTATTCGATTAAACATTTTCATCGGCGATATTTGCGAGTAACTGCGAACGTGCGAATAATGCTCGCCGCTATCAGGCTGTCCGTTTAATTGGGCACCTATGAAAAATGGCAAGAGTTCGCCGCCGGAATGTTGATCGACGCTGTTTTTGCTGGCGTCGCCGCCGTCGCCGCCGCGAAATAATTTCGCTCGAAAGTTGCTCGACGACGGTCCGCCGAACAATGCGAACTCGAGGGAACGAATGCCACCGAATCGACTGCGAATTGGACACGCGATTGCTGCCGGTTCTCACCTGGGCTCTGCTGTACAACCTTTAAAATGCGTCTGCCGTTCGCGGGCGGGCCGGGGCGGGCTCGATCGGGGACTGCGAATTCGAAACGCAAGAGCACGATGTAACGCAGCTTTTATTCGTCGAGCATCGGGATTTTTATTTCGACAATTTTGCTCGTTTCTTTCGCCCTGCGTCGGTTTACGTCCGCTGCGATAGAGAGCATTCTTCCCGCGGTGAAAGTACAGTAATTTCTCCTAGAATTGTTTAAAAATCAGAATTAAAATCGGCAGATCTAAGAGTATCGAGTCGCGATTCTTCGGGCCTCGCGGCTCGTTTCGTCGAAGTGCAACAATCGATCGAGGGGTGCTTGGAAATTCATTTGACCCTATCGGAGGGCACCGAGCGAATTTCAGTTCGCCAGCGAGGCTCGCCAACAAGGTAAAGTTATCTCGATAACAATTGGCGTCGGTGTTCGAGCAAGCCGTCAAAATCCGCCGCTCGACGGCGTCTTAATGGTCCAATATTCGCACAGCCTCGACAGACTGTTTAACTCCACTGCTCAAGACTTCCGCTCAACAAGCACACACATTCGTTCCGACCGATTCGATTCCGAATGCGCGTGCACGTATCAAACGTCCTCGGGGCTGCACGCTTATTGCTCCTAATTATTGCACGGCCGTATTGTCTCCATTAATTGGGCCGTTGCTGTAACCATTTTCGGCTCGCGGTCAGAACCGGGAGAGCATTCCGGGGACGAAGATCGACGCGAGGTCTGCGACGATTCGAATTAGAATCGATCCGCGGAAGGGAGATCGGCTCGAAAACGCGGTCAACGTTCGAAGCCGGCCGGCCTGTCGGGAACGGATCGGTGAACGGGAAGCTTCGAAAAGGCGATGGAAATTTTCTGCGCGAGGAAACGATCGTTCCTGGATCGGCGAGATCGCGTCGGCCGGCGATTCGGCAGGATTTGGAAAAGTAATTGGGATAATTAGCGGGGTTAAATGGGAGTCGTACGGGCCACTCGATCGCGCGCGCCGGATTTCGATGCGGTGGAACCGAGAAAGACGGAAGCAATCGCCGCACCGCAGCCGTTCCAACGAGCTTCGGCGAAAGGAGATATTACGGTAGACCGCGGATCTTTCTCCATTTGTGTCAAGCGCGAGCTTAAAGCGGCTGGATTCGACAAAAGTAATTACATTTTTGCTTCGAGTCTATCCGAAACAGTTTTCTAACGTGCGAGAGCTACGGCGGCGACGCTTATATTCCGCCGGTGAAAATGCGAACTTTCGTTAAAAAGCATCGTCGACGGGTTTATTTAGGTTTCTTTCCTCCCCACCGCGGCGGCAATTTATAATTCCCCGGATCACTCGACGGAAATTCTAATTTGATGAAATCTAGGCTCGCGACGAACGAGCAATTACTCCGTGCCCCGGGCGCGGCGAACGAGCGATAACGAAGCCGCGTTAACGATTACGCGCAATTACTGCGAAACGATCCGGTGAAACAATTTTTTCTTCTTCCCTCCAACGTCCGACTCCGCGATAAGGAAAGCAGAGTAACGATTATGCGCAATTAGTCCGGAAACGATCTAATAAAACAATTTTTCTAATGGCCCCGGGCTCTCTCCTCTGTTCATAAATCGTTGACCTTTCCGACCGCGTTTTTACGGCACGTTCCGTCCCTCCCCATTAATTAGGAAAAGTAGCCACCACTCTAATCCGCAATTCTAATTGGCAAATAGATGTTTTACAGCCTCGGCGGGTAACCGCGGGACGGGAAATAGTGTAACGACCTGGCCGGCGCGGCTCGACGCGGCTACGCGCGGCTCCGCGCGGCTCGGCGCGGCTCGGCGAGTGGCCTGGAACGAATTACAGGGGGACGGCTTTGCGCGGAGACGGCTGCGGTGTGCTAATGCTGCGAGCTGAAGCTAGACGAGCAGCCGTATAGATCGATATCGCCGAGCTCGTTCCTCGGTGCTCTCTTATTATCAGTTAGACACCGTCCCCCCCCCCCCCCGGGCTGCTCCGATGGAATTTAAGGAACTGTTAAGGGAACCTGTCCCGTCCCGAAAGACCCGCGAGCAAACGGGCCCCCTCGCTGTTTCGATAACGAAACGAATCGATCGCGAACTTCTTGCTGCGCCATCGTCGCCGTTTCGTTCTTTCGTCGATGTTTTCTCGTCGGCGGATGCATCGAATGCCGAGCATCGCTGCGGAAATTCTTCGCCGTAGCACGCCGATCGATGCCAGCAACCGGGACAATTGGCTGCTCGGTTTCATTTTTGCTTTAGAAAATCTTCTGCATCGAATGGTATATCTCGGCTCGGCGAAGTTTCCGGCTTCTGGAGTCGATAAGCTTCGACTGTAATCGGTAGCCCACGGATGTTAGGCAGTCGGAACGAAGCTGTCCAGGTCGCGTGGAAAACAGTGAAAACATTTGAAGAATGGGAAATACTGTTCCATTATTTTCATCTTGATAAAACTAGCGAGAGAAAACGCGCAGAAATTCGCAGTCCGATCCGCGTCTTTGTAACCGATTTTCGTTGTTGAAACATCCGGTCGGGTTAATTGCATTTGCTTTTGCGCAATCGTCGTCTCGGCCAACGAAAAAATGCCGAGACGCTCTGGATCCTGATTTCAGAGGACCCACGTTGTAATCGAGAAAGCGTGTTGACACCTTTCGGAACGAAATACAGTTACGTCTCTCTAATTGACGCTCAGATTGCGCAGAAAAATGGACAATTTGGGACGAGGAGATACGATTATTCGAGGCTTGTGGTGCGTTTTCATAGTTACGAATTGTCACGAACTATAAAAACGAGCTGCGAGGCTCGAATAATCGTATCTTCTGTTCCCAAATTGTCCATTTTTGTGCGCAATCTGAGCGTCAGTAAGGGAGAGTTTACGTAACTCTGACAATCTTGGATAAAACTTGGCCAACTTCGAGCGAGGATAACACCGCGAGAAATCATCGTAGAACGATGACGTTTCTCTCAAATTAAAGCTCGAAATCTCTACTTTAAGACGATGTTTCTGGATTTCAAGTTCGATCTACCCTCGCCGCTGTAAGCTTTTATACACGAGCCCGTGTTTGTCGTATCGAAAAATTGCCACGTTCGCTGCGTCGAAAATAGCCAAGTTCTATTGTAACTTTTAAGAATCGAACGAAACGACTCGAATACTTTTCGAGCTGTATTCTAGACAACGAGTCGTAGAAATATTGCATAAATTGCAATCGGTCGTAACGCGTTACAGTGACTACAACGAAGATTCTAACAAAAGTCCAATATCTCGAAGAAATTCGTTCGGTCGTATTTTACAAAGTTATTCCGTTTGGACACCTTCCATGGCGACCGTACGTGCTCCATTGAACCCGATTGCTCACAGAACCGCACACCAGCTTGGACTCGATACGAGTAAATCCCGTCGATGGGTTCATTTATCCGGGAAACGCGCGAGATAAGGCGCCCTCGCGTTCGGAAGAATCGAGGAGCTGCGATTTATTCTCGCCCGTTTCATCTGAACCGCGTTTCTCCCTGCTCTTCCCCCCCCCCCCTAATTACAGATGTGCGTTTCCAAACGACAATAATTAGATTCGAGGTACGGAAACGCGTCGAGTTGCGGCAGGAACTGAGCGGGTAGACGAAGCCTCCGAGATGCTGGCTCCATTGTTCCATGGCTTTCCCGAGCACAATAGACATCGCGGAAGCCCCGATCCTTTATCCTATCGACTTCCAGAGGAGGATCGTTCTCCCCGGCAGGTAAACTCCGCCAAGAAAAGGGTCTTCCTCTCGAGTATTTTTCCCTCGCGCGCGGTGTCAGCCACTCCGACGGCGTTAGCGAATTCGCGCCGGAGTTCCGGCGACCCGCGCGGCGGTACGCGTCTTCTCCGCGGGCAAACGAAATTTTCCGCGCGGATCCGGCCGAGTTCTCGCGATCCCGTTAATCTGATTTCGTCGGGATCGGCCGGATGAAGAGGGAAACAATGCGAGACGGCGAAGAAGCTGAATGTTAATCCGGGGGAAGCCTTGGCCGGGGCTTAATCGCCGAGAATATTTAGCCGGCGAGTTTTGATCCTCGGCAGAACTTTCGAAATTATCGGTCGGCTGGCAGCGGTAGCGACGGAGACGGGCGGAAGAGACCGCGGCGTGCTCGTTTGGTTACCTAATTCCGTTCGAAGTTGAATTCCCCAGCCGCGGCACGTTCAAAGTGCATTCAGCCGCCGAGAGGTACGCGGCGCGGCGCGGTGCGGAGCGGCGCGGCGCAGCACAGTTCACGGCGAGATCCATCTCCGATTCAGGTCAGATTTGTTGGGGTAACAATACGCACGCACACCCCCGCCCTGTGCCCGCCGCATAGTTCTATTCACTCGTTCTGTCATGCATCAAAATTCCTTTGTGTCGCGGCGTTCCATCTACGCCCGCGCCCCGACTCGCCCGGAATTGCTCGAATATTTTCGTAACGAATTTGATAATTACACGCGACGGATTCAAAGAGTCCGCGCGCCACTTGGAAGCCCGGCCAGAATGCAACGCTGTCGGTCCAGGATTTATAAATAGACGCGGCTGGGGTGTGGGGGACCGTGTATTGTTGTAATCCGTAATTATACACGCCGCGGATTAATTGGCTGATCGATACGCGTTGGTCGGTCGTTCCACCGATCTAGCGTCGAACCCTGATTTGCTGTCATGTCCGATCGCGCGCGGCATTGTTTCCGAAATAATTTCTCGAGTGGATCGAATCCGCGGTGCCTCGTGTTCGACACATTCCGAAGATTATGTTATCCCGTGTCTTTGCACGAATTAGTCATAGAAAAGCGAAACCGGTCGCGGAAATGTTTAAAAATGTTCCCCTCGGATCGGTCCGATCGGGATTCGACGAATTCTTTCAATCGCACGGTTGCATGGGAATGTAAAAACCGAACCCGGTTAATTTTCGTTCGAACGGACGTTGATCGACATATTCCGACGAAAGCCCGATGCATCTGGCTCGCTGTTTAGAAAAAAAAAAATGGCCAACGATATCCTTCGCGCGCCGAAAAATAAAATTCCGCGGCCGGAAACGCGTCGCGCGTGGCCCGCGAACAAGTCTGCGAGCGTTCTACGCGACGGAATAAATCGAAAACGCAGAACGAAATTCGTTCGCGGCGCGGCTTCCTTTTCGCAAAAATTATGGTCCCGTTTCGGTCGAACGCGCGCGCGATCGAATCGAGCGTCGCATCACCGGCCCGCCGCCGTTCATTACCGACTATGTATCTCCCTTTATTTCGCATGCGGCGGTTTTAGGACGCGAGAGCGAACGAATACATAATAAAATTTCGTTCTACTATTCCCGGTTATTTTTTCACGTAGAATAAACCACGGCTCGACGCGCGTGTGCGCGAGTCCGCCGGCGGACCAGGAGACGCGAAGCGCCGCGCCGCGTCGTTACCGCCGGACCGCGAATTTTATGCACTCGTGCTGCACACGGGAGTGTCTCAAACGCAATAAAATAGAGCGTAAAGCGGATTTAATAAATTCTTCGTCTCCTTCGCAAAGGGATAAAACCACCGGCACGGAATATTTTATTTCCCTCCCTATCTGCGTTACATTTATAACACCCGCCAACCTACAAAGCGCGGGACGGCTCCGCTTCATTTTATTATTTATTGTTTCTGCGGATCTTTATCGCGTTCGCGACTGGCTTCGCCGGCGCGGCCAAATAGCGTTTCCGCTTTATTTTATTACTCTGTAGAATTTCTGCGGCGAAGAGTACATCGAGCCCAACGATTAGCAAATTTATGGCCAGAGTCGCGCCGTTATTCGAATTGTTTCGGTGGTAAATATTTCTCCGAAGTAATTGCTAGAATGAATTCTTTTCGGTCGAATGTTGCATTCGAATTTATTCCCGACTAATTATTCTATCTGTTCGAATCAATTATTCGAATAGACGTTGCAAATCTGCAATTTACCCTTTCGGTGCATTTTTCAGTTGCATTTTTCTCGTTCGAGCATTCGCGACCACGTCGTTGCAGCGTGTGCGTGTACACAGGGTGTCCCAAGAGTTAGTAAAAATCGAGAAATATTAGGTCTACCGGAAAGTTCTGTCCGATAGTGTCGCTTCAAGTTTCAATCCATATGCACATGTTGATTCGAGACATATACGACTATCTCTCTTTATCATCGCATTTACACGCATGTACGCTCCTAAATAAACTGAAACAAAGATGTCTCGTGTCATTATTAAGCGAGACGCGATCGTGAAAACATGGCCACCGATGATAATGCCAGACCACGTGCTGCTTTGGCGACTCGTCAGAAAATCGCAGAGCTAGGCTGGCAAATTCTGTCGCATCCACCATACTCCCCAGACCTAGCACCCTCTGATTATCGCTTGTTTCTCTCCTTGCCAAACTTTTTACAGGAACAAAAATTCAAAACCGAAGCTGACGTCAACCAAGCAACTAGTCGAGTTCTTCGCCTCTAAAAATAAATCATTTTTAAAAATGGCATTTACAAGTTGCCATCACGCTGGCAAGAAGTCATCAGTAACAATGGAAAGTATATTCTACGATAAATATTATTAAATGTACGAAGATTGTGTTATATTACAATTCAAAAACGGACAGAATTTTCCGGTAGACCTAATACAACGTCCAACTACGGTAATATCTCCCTAATCGACGCTCAGATTGGGCACCAAAAAAATAGACAATTTGGGAAGAGAAGATACGATTATTCGAGCCTTGCGGTTATATGCATATTATACTTGCTAGTATATTCTACGATAAATGTTATTAAATGTATGAAAATTGTGTTATGTTTCGATTCAAAGACGGACAGAACTTTCGGGTAGACCTAATATAAGGAAATATAATACCATATTCGATCGAACCGAGAACAGCGCTATACTTGCTAATGAGAACAAGATGCGAGTTCGCCGGGCCGAGACCGTACCGTGAACGGTACGATAGCGTGCTTCGGTGGCGAGGTTTCCGCGGCGCGGAAGCATCGCAAAGCGGGCCACGGGCCATACTCGCGAGTTTCCGTAATATTCACGCGTGCCGTGTAATCGCGACGCTATCAGAGAATGCGGCAGGGCGCGCGTCGCGTCGACGCTCAATTAGCCGACGTTCGGCGACGTCGCGCTTCGTCTAGACGGCTCGTCCCAGCAGCGTTATCCGCGACGCGCGTCATCCGGCGACGAGCGCGCGATTATTCAAATTGTCAGGACCCGCGTGCTCGCGTGCCACGCCGTCCCGCGTCCTCTACCCGGCCAGAGACGGGTTAATTCGTGCGTCACAGCCGGAATAAAGCACGACTGGAACGCGCGCGCGACGCGTGCTTAGAATCATCCTACCCGGTGACACGCCCCTGTGGAACACGGCTTTCGAATGGCAACGCTGCTGCTCAGTGGCGCCTCGAGACCCGTAATTACCCTCGTCTCAACGGTTAAACATGCCTCCGACGACGGACGGCTCCCCCTTTTTCCGACAGTAGCCGGGAGATCTTTGTTCGCTAGGCAGAAGCACTTTCGGAAACTGATTGGGCTCGTCGCTTCGTCCCGGAATGCTGAGCCAGGTTTAGTTCACTGTTACGAGTAGACGGCGGATCTTTGGGCAAAATAAAAGTTGTCTTTATCGGTTGGAAGATGCTCGACCTACGTAGACATTTATCTCTTCTCTTAATCATGTTACCAAGTTGACAGTGGTAACATACCTTGATAGTAAATAGTGGAATAAATAAATAATACTAAATAAAATAAATACTAAAAATAAATATAAAATAAGTACTAAATAAATAATACTAATAATAAATAATAAATAAATAATACTAAATAGTGGAAGTAGGAGAGGGTCTGGTCGAACGAGCATTGGCAATTCGTTCCAGTATCATTTTTAGTACACCCTGTTACGAGTAGACTGCGGATCTTTGGGCAAAATAAAACTTGCCTTTATCGGTTGCAAGATGCTCGACCTACGTGGACATTTATCTCTTGTCTTAATCGTGTTATCAAGTTGACAGTGGTGACATCACACCTTGTAACATACCTTGACGCTCCAAAATAAAATTTGAATCGAAACGTACCGAAATAATGGAAGTAGGAGAGGGTCTGGTCAAGCGAGCATTGGCAATTCGTTCCAGTATCATTTTTAGTACACCCTGTTACGATTAGACTGCGGATCTTTGAGTAAAATAAAACTTGCCTTCATCGGTTGGAAGATGCTCCACCTACATACACATTTATCTCTCGTCTTAATCGTGTTACCAAGTTGACAGTGGTAACACGATTAAGACGATTTGGATCGAAACGATACCGAAATAGTGGAAGTAGGAGAGGATCTGCTCGAACGAGCATGGACAATTTTTACGATATTTTTAGATACGGTTCCAGTATCATGTTTAGTACACCCGCATTTACAGAATAATACCCTTTTGTCTAAAAATATTAGTCGCGACGTTTCGAACGCTCTACTTCGCTTTTAAAAGGGATATTTCAGGATGAAAAACACCGAAAGGTGGAGGCTGCGAACAGAGCGAAGCAGACGCTCTGAACGCGGTGAAAGAGAGTCGAAACGGTCGCATCGTTGCGTAGAGATTACAACGTTTTCTTATTCAGAATCAAAGAACAAACAACGCGAATCGAGCACTCCTTCTCGACTCACACTTGGCATGCCGTTCGCGAACGAAGCAAAATCAGGATCGCTCGGGATGTTGAAGAAGTTTCACCGGTTTTCTATCGAAACCTGCTTCGAGCTGCCAACGAACCGAACCGAATAATCTACGTCCTTTGACCCTGTAATACCGAGTCGCATTCGCGATGCACGCCGATCGTAACACGGACCTCGAACGGTTTCGCATGATAAAATTCTGCGCTCGCGTTTCGTCTGTTCAAGAAATTCCTCGTTGTCAAAGGGTATACGTGCTCCTGCACGCTGTCATCTTCTCGCGACTAACAATGAGTTTGAAAAGATTGAATCGGCTCGGTGACTTGCGCAGATTGGCTGGCGAGCCCCCGGGCGGTTATGCGGAAAACAGCTGCAAAGACAAAGAAGTTCTAGTTACCGTGGCCGTAAAAGAAATCGCAGGACCCGAGGTTGGAGCGCGGAGTGTTAAAAGCAACGTAGCGCCGTCGGTAATGAACACGTAACGCTGTTAAGCGTCTCGAGATAGGAACGGGGGCGGTTTAAAGCAGGGTTTTATCCCGGCGGCAGCCGTTCGCATCGATTGCGACCGGGGATCAGATAGCAGCGTTATGCGCGGGGAACGAGCGACCGAATTAACACGGAAATAAGGGGAACGACGAGAAGGAGAATGAAACGCGACGCGAGGCGACGCGAGGCGAGACGAGGCGACGGAACTACGGGCAAGTTAGACGTCGTCGTCGACGGCTAATGCCGCGCGTTTCGCGCCGCGCCGCGCCGCGCGCTCGCAAACTTTCTTGGCTCTAGCTCGGTCCCGCTCGGACCCGTTCGTCTCGCTCGCTGGTCGACCTTGTCGCGCGTTGCTGCGCATCCCGGGCTGAGTTACACTTCCGAATGAAATTATTTCGCGGCGTAAATGGGAATATACGGGGTCTTAGACGAGACGGGGCTGCCGCCGCGTCACGCGCGAATTATTTCGGATGCGGATAATTGTTTTCGAAAGGAGTCGCCGTCGGCGGTGCGTGAACGCTGCGAGATCTCTCGCTCGACAACCAGACGATGCAGTTTTCGAGTCGCCGATCTTCCGACGACTTGCCTCGAACGTTCTCTTCCCAGCTGAAACTGTTCCATTCGCGGCGGAAAGTTATGCGCCAAAACGTTGCCTAATTGCGTATCCGCGGGGTGTCCCCGGGAAGTTACGCGAAATCGGGGAACGAGGGATTTCTGAAGTCGCGGCTTTGTTTTACGGGTTATCGATGGAAAAACCGAACGACCGATGCGAGGCGAGATCGACCGGCGCGTGCCGGTATTTATGCAAAATCTGGGCAAACGTGGGGAAAAAGCGCGATCCGAATCCTTGCGGATGCGCGGTCGTTGTCCGTCAGAACCGGACGGATTTCCATAACGCTCGCCGAGGGATTTCTTTCACGGATCCGGCGCGCGCGTCCTGCTAACAATGTTGACGCTCCCGTCGTCGAATAACATCCGACAATATTTGGCCAGCGTGCCGTGCGGGAATTTCGCGAAAGAAATCAAGAAACTCGAACGAGATACGTTGGCCTGACCCCGGGCGATACAAACAAGCCACGCGGGTACTCGGCTAATGCCGCTGCAGGACAAAGTTTACCCACGATCCTGCACCCTCCGGCACACGACGGCTCCTTCAATTTTGGTGCACGAAACGACGCACGTTCCGGTCGCGGGATCTTCGGACGACGATAGCCTGCGATATCGGCTGGTTGGTCAGCGAAACGGACCCTTTCGGGCCGTATTCTATCGAATTAGTTCGATGAACAACCATTATGTTTCTCTTGTCGAGGAGACCTCGAGGAAACCTCGCGGAATGTTATCGTTGGACGCATCGAACTGCGTCGCGGATAATTTATACTATAATAATACTATTATATATATAATACTATAATAATATATATTATATATAATATAATTTATACTATAATAATTTATACGTCATTAGTTCTATTATATAGGGCGTCCCAAAATTATGTCACTTCGAGCCTGAGATTGTTATCAGAGATTATTAGAGAGATTAAGATTATCAGAGATTACTACAGTAATGTCTCCCTAATTGACGCTCAGATTGTGCACAAAAATGGACAATGTGAGAAGAGGAGATACCATTATTCGAGCCTTGCAACTCGTTTTTATAGTTACCCATTATCAACAATTGTAAGAACGAGCTGCAAGACTCGAATAATTGTATCTACTCTTCCCAAATTGTCCATTTTTGTGGACAATCTGAGCGTCAATTAGGGAGACGTTACCGTAAATCACCCGAAATTATTCGAAGTAGGAGAGTCTCTAAATATATTTCGAAGATCGAGGGCTTCGATTTCTGATCGAATCGAGTGCTTCGACCTTCGCGATCGACTGGTGGTTAAATTCCTGCACTAAGAACTTTCTGCAGCAAACATAGAGCTTCGACGGATGAAAGTTTTTTTACGATTAATGTAAAAAAAATCCGGATTCCGCGCGAGGCGGATTCGATCTAGTTGCACGATCTAAGCGATGAATTCTGTTGATCTGCTGCAGGCACAACGATCTCCCGTGGAACATACGCAAGTTCCTGAAGAACCAGCTGAGGGAGTTCAGGTTTGATGACTTGAGGGACACCCATCCCTGGTCCCGGAGCGCTTGGAGCCACACGGACCTCAGAAGATTAAAAGAAGGAATGGTCGCAGCGCAGGTGAGTCCGCTAACAACCGAGGCAACATTAATCCAGCAGCTGCAGCACTATGATTTCATGAATCATAAATGCTGCGAAATGTATAGAGGCTGGTCCGCTACGAAGTAGCCCCGTTAATACAGCTAATTTCACAGCGAATTATTAACTTTCGACGCGACTCTCCGGCAATGTTTTATTTTGCACAAATCGGTGCAGCTGGACTTTCGCAGAAAAATTGATCGTTTTAATTAGTTAGTCGTTGCGACCTCTTTAAAGAGTGTGTACCTAAAATATGTCGCAAAAAGTAGCCGATGACGAGTGTGCTTTTTCCATAGTAAGTATTTATAGTTTCTATTTGCTCGTTTTATTTCGTCTTGGCATCTCGCGACGGCTACACAATTAACATAAATTACACACAAATTTGCACTGAATTCTAACAAAAATATGCATAAATGAGTCTCATAGTTTTATCGTTTAGATAAAAGAAAGTAGACAATCTGGTCGTAGGACGAATACATTCTTCGCAGCGGACTCTTCCGGCGATACCATGATAATCCCATAGGTATCTACGTTCGGATGGAGCACCCAGTTTATATTTGTCGCGCAGACAGTGCCGAATTACTCGGCGCAGAGGCCCGTAATTCGGAGGCGACGCGAGAAATCGGCGCGGCGCGACGCGGCGTTCAGCTGCAAATTTTCTCGCGGGGAGACTGTTCGCGAAGAAAGAGCCGATGCTCCATTTGAAACACTTTTCCGTGAAAGTCCTCCATTTCCCCGGGGCGATTTACGACGGGACGAGAATTACGAGCCGCCCCTTCGTCGCTCCCCGTCGAATCGATGGAACCACCCCCGCCGCGCCGCGCCGGACGGAACAAGATCGAACTCGGAGGAAACTTCACTTTTCCATTCCCCTTGTCTCGGCGATCGAACTATCGATTAATTATCCGCGACACGCGATTCTCCGGCCGACACGAGAAACAGAATCTTCTGTTCGCCGTTGTTATCTTCGTAACCCTGGATCTTTGTGCAAAATAGAGCGAAGTCGAGCAGCAGAAGTCGAACAGTTTCTCACAGTTAACTTAGCAAATCTTTCGGATCTGCAATAGGGATCTGCAAATTTTACCTAATAATTCAAAATATCTTCCGGAACGAAGATATCCTTTTCTGGTTCTCGAATGTCTCTTCTGCGTTCTGGTTCGCACGATATTCAATCTTACGTAAAGTAAAACATCTTTTGACAATTTTGTGAGAAACGCAACGGTCAGAATCGCATTCGTCGACGATAAATCGTCTTTCCGAGTGCTCCTACTGCTAGCTAAAATGGTTAAAAATTCAAGAGCATTCTGGAACCGTCGGTTGACTCTCGAACGGCCTACTTTTGCGACAAAAATATAGTCCAATATGTCTAGTCAAGTTTTTGCAACATATTTTTCAAGACACTCCTGCAGAAAACACGTTCTTAATGAAACACGCGACAATTTCAATAAACCGTCGTAAACTGAACAATCGAGTAGCAATGTTCATCCTCTGGGTCCAGATGGACCCGCATATTTTCCAAGGAGCTTCTTCCTGACCCGTCCGATTCTCCAAAGACCTCGACGAAACACGTGGAAGTCTAAATCGATCGTCGAAATAAAAAAGAACTACGTGCATGTACGAAGAGCTACTTACCGATCGAACGACGGAGATCGCTCAAGCGAGGAAATAAAACGGAAGAAAAATGGGGCTATCAATGGCACGACCGGCCTTTGTTCGACTCAGCCCGCGGTCTTTCAGCCGGTGATTTCATTTCTTTCTTTTTTTTTTCGAAACACGAAAACTGTTTGAAGCGCGAGCCGAGTGGTCGGCGAGCCGGCGAAGAAAAGATTTATTTGATCGGCTAGCCGGAAATAGCAGGCTTTCGTTCGTTCTCGAGTGTACATTCGCCGGTACGCGAACTTCTCGGCGCAACCTTTTCATCGGCCCGGTGGATACCGTTTTTAGCGGGGTTTCCGGTGAAAGGTGGACCGGAGGCCGTGACCGATCGGCGGCGTCGCGGCTGCGGAAGGGGTGCGGGAGGATGGCACGGAGTCCGGCGCAAGTTTTTCCCCTCTGCGGCGCGGTGCGGCGCGGTGCGGCGAGAAGTTGCGCGAAAGGATCGCTGGTAATGGAGGTCCGAGATTAATCCGACGGATATCGAGGGGGTGAACGACCGAAAGGACCCGACGCTGGGCGACGCTGGGCGACGGTAGTCGGCCCGGGGACCGCGCGATAAATTTTCGTCAGCTCCCGTAATCTCGGGCAACCGCGAGAAATTAATTGGCAAAGTTGCGGGCCGCGATCTCGTCGCGACGCCGCGCCGCGCCGCTCGGTTAGATCGCCGTCCGTTAATTCGATCGATTCCCGTGATTTTTTCGGCGGGATCGCGTGCCGCGAATTAATCATCCCGCTGCCGACAGCAGCGGCGACGGCGGTATGAACGTCGAAAACCGTTCCGGTCTCTTAATTAATCGCGGCGTGTTCGCGCCGCGCCGCGTAAAAACCGAGTCGGCTGTAATTGAAACATCGCGGGACCCGGAAGAGATCGGTGACACGCGATTCCCGCGTTAACCCTGCTTCCGTTTAACCTCCGGACGGCCGCGAGTAATCGCGGAGCTTAAATGCCGAAGAAAATTGGACTTCTTGGGCGAAACGATCGCTCCGCGATATCAAGGTTTTTGCGATTGTTCATGGAGCCTCGAGATTTTTCGACGACGTCGATACCGTTTCGAAATAATTCGCTGAAAGATGCGCCGATATTTTTTCACAAGTACAATATAAATTCTCCCTAATTTCCCTAGAACTTGTGAACGAAAACGGACAATTTGAGGAGAGGAGAAACGATTGTTCGAGCATCGCTCCGCGTTTTTATAGTTGTCGAAGATCGGCAACTGTAAAAATTATTATAATAAAATTAAAATATTAAAATAATAATATTTTAAATTAAATATTAAATTAAATATTAAATATTATTATATACAATAATTAAATTAAAATATAATTAAGAAATTATTATAATAAAATTATTCGAGCCACGAGGCTCGAACAATCGTATCTGCCCTTCGCACATTGTCCATTTTTGTTTTGAAGCTGAAGGGAAATCGGGGAGAATTTTTACCGTAGTTGTGACAAAATATTTTCGCGTGCGGCGACGGAAAAACGCGTTCGCCAACGAGTCCCTTCGATATCCGCCGATCGATCCCCACGGATACCTTGGTATTACATATAACATCGCGAACGTTACCGGTGCACACGGGTCTCGAAAGAGCGGCACAGAAGGAACCCATTGATCCGAATTCGCGAGCGAGTCGCTCGAAGCAAGCGGTACTTGAGACGAAGATCTTGCGCGGCAAAGCTAAGCGAGCTCATTATCGAGATTAACATTTCCCGCGATTACGAGGCAGCCCTGTCCGCGTCGGCAGACAGGGTGTGCGTGGAATATCGATTTCCGATCTCGCCAAAAACAAGAGAAGTTCCTTCGTCGCTTCGCGTCGGCGTGCAACGGATTCTCGCGATTTCCGCTCCGCGAGGCCCGCTGCACGCAGGCGTTTGTTTCACGCTGCGGTGGCAATTGCGGCCGAAATGGAAGTCGTACACGCGCGTCAATTAATTGTGTCCTCCGCAAACTAATTAGCGATGGAGTAACGAAGATGCGTCCGTGCCTCGGTTTTATCTGTTCGAAGTGCGTTCGCCTGGGAAACGCGGCGATCGCGCGCGCGCTACACGAATGCGGCGCGATGCTATTTTTTTATTTTACCAAACGTATGACATCCGATTTAAACCGGACTAGAGGCACAGGGGCGTCGTGCAAAGAACGGTGGTAAATTTGCAAACGAACGCGGCGTCGCGGCTTGAAAAAGCGCTCGCGTACAGCCGGGTGTGTTATCGTTGGCCTCGAAAGCGGCCGGCCTTGACGGAATTCGAGCTCGACCGCGCGAGAACGATTTTTGCCTCGTAAATCGAGCGAAAGGGTTCTCGAGAGGGTAGTGTTCGAGGCGTGTTGACATCGTTCCGCGGCGCGAAACCGCGCTCGGAAAGGATAAGGGTCGAGCGAGCGAACGACGGGCTTGCGGACAGAAGCAGATTACGATTCCGTCGGCGTGTATTAAAGCCGCTTGGCCCGGGCCTCCGCGCCTAGCCGCCTCGACGGGCACGTAATGAAGGTCTCCATCTGTGAAATTGCTTTCACGGCGAAGTTCGCGGACATCGCGACGCGACCCCGCGCCGCAGCGTTCGTATCGCCGAACGGTCTAGACGGGCGTATTTTTCACGCTCCGCGCGGGCCGAGGCGGGCCGAGGCGGGCCGGAGCGCCGGGTTGGTTTCCTTGGAACCCGGCTGAATGCCGAATTTGATGCGGCGCGGCCCTATACAGAACGCTGTTTCATTCAGACGCGAGACTTGGCTCGCGCTGAATAACCGATGTGACTCGATGAAACGGTATTAGTTGTATCGACTATAGAGCCGGCGCGGCACCGGTTGCAAATCCATCCGGCGCTGCGATATTAAAACTCGAGGTGGCGACAACCTTTTCACCGAACCCTGCCAGATGGGATGCGACTCGGCACCAATCTACTCGATTGATAATGCGACCAAGGTAACGGGATTTTTATACCGGGAGCCGGTGGCTCGTTATTTCGGCGATACTCGCTTCGGACGTCCAGCTTGGTCGCGGACGCTACCTTCGATTTTGTCGTATAACGTGGTTCGACGCTTCGACAGCTACGCCAACAACCTCGAAAATGTCGTAACATTAACCCTTAGGGGACCAAAACTATTTATTTCCAGTTTACACACTGCCAAGTCCAGACTGTTTTTCGGACGAAGAGAAATTTTTTTACTGAAAATTTTTGTATCAAATATAGAGAAGAAATGTTCATTCTTTTAATAAAACTTCGTTGATATATTTCCATCGAAACAATCGTGTCTATTCTTCCGATGTTTCCTGCCAGATTTTACGGTTTTATTGATTCCTGTCGCGTATGTGGCGACATTGGACCGTTAAGGGTTAAAGCATTTTATTTAGCCGAATTAAGATTAAACAGTCGAGTTGCATGGCATCGTCTTGTGGAACCCAATCAAATTGGGAAGGCACGAAACGTCAGGGTGAAAATTGTGATTCAAATGTGTGCAAATAATTCCATCACCCACATGTGTCTAACAAGGCAGTCAAAGTGTCAAAGCTAAGATCTTTCGAACGTGTGACTTTTTTCAAAATATTTGGCTTCTCTGAACCGAACGTTCGGAAAATTTAGCAATACTTTTATCCTCGACGCAGCGTTATTCAATCTCCAATAGGATAAGTCCGGCGGCGGTTCGGTTTTATTTGACGGGGGTTTAACTTCGAGACGTCGGAAATGGAATCTCGCGCGATAGAGCAACATCTGTTTCCTCCCCAGGGTGGCGGATATACCGGGGAATATCCATGGGGAGATACTGCCCGAAAAAAATAGCTCGGAACACCTTTGAAAACGTCCGGGACACTGGCGGCTCGTTAGTAAAACAGTCTTCGAGCGTTGATCTCGTCTATTAGAAGCTCGTCTAGACGCGATTATGGCGGCCGTGGCCGAACAACGAGCGCGCGGACCTTCTCCGAGAAGTTGTTCTCGCCGGGGTTCCGGCAAAGTATGCTCCGAAAGCCTGCCGGCTTCGTGGAAGCAACGCATTATACTAATAATGTCAAGACGACATCGGTCTAAAATTCAAATAAGCTTCTTAGGCTTGTACACATGCGCGGCAACGAAATTTAATTAATTCCGCAGGGGAGCGAGGGTACTAATTGCTCGAAGAAAGGAACGCCGATGCTACGGTCTGGATTTAGAAATGACGAGAGGTACGCCGATGGTTGTAATCCTTGTTGCTGATAACGCCGATGAAGCTACCGATTGCTATATCGGACAACTTTTACGTATTACGCAAGAATCGCGTCGAACTCGAAATATTAATTGCAAGTGTCTTGCGTCGATCGAAAGTTTCAAGTCGTATCTGTATATGTATTAAGTTGGAAACTATGAAACGGACGTTTTTGTTTAGTCTGTGTTCAGCTGCGATTATTTATAAATTTGAAAGGTATTCTTCTTACTCGTTTTGTAAAATTGTTTTCGTGTTCGTATCCCATTTTTATTTCATTTTCATTCAACGCCCGTTTCATAGTTTCCAACCTGATAATAAAACGATGTCTAAAGATTCGATGTTGCTATACTTAGAAACAAGTATCGAAACTCTCGGATCGTCCTGTTACAAAATGTCGCAATTACACTAATTCAGGGGTGTCAAACTCGCGGCCCGAGATGAACATTTTTGCGGCCCAGTCACTATATCCGACGCAAAGTAAAAATAAAATAGAAATGTGAATTAGAAATTTTGAAGGTAGTCTCGGCCAATAAAATTTCTCCCGAAATAGGAAAGATAGCATCAGAGAAGAGATGTCAGGTATCAGGACGTAAACAATAATTTAACTTTATATATGTTTATTACAATGTACTGGTCGAAATAAAAATATTTGTTTCTATGAACATTGATTTTTTTTGCGGCCCACCTAAAGTTAAGCATTGTTTATTTGGCCCAAGTTAGCTTTCGAGTTTGACACCCCTGCACTAATTCATTTGCTCCAAAAGCTTCTGCAGAAACGAGCCGCGAGGCCCGAAGAATCGCGACTTAGTATCTCGGATCTGCCGGTTTCAACTTCGACCTCCGAACATTTCTGGGAGAAATTACCGTATTCGGTTCGCTTGCATCGAGTGGCCACGGACTGGTCGACTGCGGCCACGGAGGCATCGTATGCACGCATGTGTGCATAATATACGTAGACAGAGGCGGTGTACAGGAACCGACAAACTGTACCCGCCGCGATCCATCACTGTCCCGGTTAATTCAGAACAGGAGGAGAAGGCATCCGTCGCGAAAAGGTTAGCGAACATTGATCGCGACGCCACCCTCTCGGACTGGAGACAGCCTGGCTCTGCCTCGCCTCGCCGAGCCGAGCCCGAGCCGCGCCGAGACACCTCGGAAAAGGAGCACGATCCTATCGCGTCACAAATTTACCAGCCAATTAACAATGTACGAAGTACTCTACAAATTGCCGAGTCGCTTCCGAGCTAATTACCAGCAGCACATTTTACCCGAACGCCGTCGTTTATCATTTTGGAAAAAGACTTGTTTGCCGAAGATGGAGCGAAGACGAGACTTGGTTCTCGGTGCCTCTGAGAGGGTTGAGTTTTCATAGTTTTGTCAAATACTGTCGAACACTATTGTCGTTTTTCACGATTCTAATTCATATCGACCTAAATTTTATTTCCAGCAGCACTGGAAATGCTATAGATATAGTAACGAAGCAATGCAATTTTGTTCACAAAAATATCTGCACATTTACTGTGCAGATTACTCGCTTGCGAGGCAACGCCGAGAAATGAGAATCACACTTTTATAACTATAATTTTGATAAGAACAGCGCGAAACCGCTGAAATCTCTGTAAAAACGCTGCAACGCCGCGTCGCGTTGAAGCGACGAAACGGAACGGAATCACCCGGCGTCTCCGTCATTTCGACGGAGCCGTTTCTAATCGTCCTGATTATAATAATTCGATCCGTCGGCGAGCGGAAAGACAATCTGCCCGGGCCGAATAAACGCGCGCGGTAGGAAAGCGGCGGCGAGGCGCGCTCGAGCAGAACGTAGGTGCACGGAAACGCGCCGAAAATCCGGCGGGCGCATGGTACAAGCGTTTTCGATCGTGCCCGGGAGGCGGATCTACCGGCGAGCAATCTACCGCGTTTCCCAGCGACTGCATCCCAAAAGTGAATTCCAACCGATTCGAAATAACCCGTGTGTGTTCCCATTCAAAACGGTCGATCTTCGGGGAATTGGGTATCTTCCGCGATAAAAGTGTGCCAAAGAGAATACCGTTATCGAGCGCGGCCGGATAGACGCCGAGGCGAACCGTATGCCGAGGCAGATTCCTTCCGGAATAACCTGGTAACGTCGGTTTTCGGAAATTCCGTTGGTAAGCGACGCCCGTTTAACGACCTACTCTCGAAATCGTTTCCAACGCTCCGACGAATTCGTCTCGGCCGAGGATTTTCAACGAAGTCGGAACGCGGATTTTAACGAAGTCGGATGTCGCCGGGCGGATGCGCTTGGTTGTGTTGTCAGCTTTTTATGATACAGTAATGTCTCCCTAACTGACGCTCAGATTGCGCGCAAAAGTGGACGATTATTCGAGCCTTGCGACTCCTTTTTATAGTCACGAATTGTCAACAACTATAAAAACGAGCTGGAAGGCTCGAATAATCGTGTCTCCTTCTCCCAAATTGTCAATTTTTATGCACAATCTGAACGTCGATTAGGAAGAATTTACTGTAATACAGTAATGTCCCTCTAATTGACGCTCGGATTGCCCACAAAGATAGACAATTTAGGAAGCGGCGATACGATTATTCGATCGTTGCGACTCCTTTTTATAGTTACGAATTGTCAAAAACTATAAAAACGAGCCGCAAAGCTCGAATAATCGTGTCTCCTCCTCCCAAATTGTTCATTTCTATGCGCAGCCTTATCTTTGTGCGCCAGTTAGGGAGACATTACTGTAGCACGTTTGAGATCGACGATAAACGAGATAAATGTTTCCTACTCGAAGATTCGTCCGAACGTCATCCGCGTCTTCCGTTTAAATTATCTCATAGGTTGCGGCCACTAATTTCGTAATTTCCGGCGTGTCGCTTGTTTAAAGTAGAGCGACGCGAGTCGATTGCGGCGGCGGATACGTTCGCGACCCGTCTGACCTAAAACGCGACCGCGACCGTTGCTCGATTCACCGCGAGGCGGTGAGATCGCGAAATCATCCGTGAAAAGAAAAGGAAAGAGAGGAAAAAACTCGTCCCGACCAACACACGCCGACACCTACGTACGGTCACGTTTTTCTAAACCGTCTGACCTAAAACTCCGACACCGAGCCGGATTCAAACGAGACATCTGGAAAAAAAGGAAGCGGAGCGAAATCCCTCTCGGAGCAGTCCGCAAGTTCTGGCCGCATTGTCTCTTAATTCGTTGCCGTTTAAAAAATACAACCCGAAACGAGACCCGAAACGCGTCGGATAAACGTTGTCCAATTTGATCGAAGTTATCGCGTTTTTTACGAGATGTTCGAACAATTTCGCGTCACAGTATTTAACAGCGAGCAAATTTATAATGTATATATAAAGTATAAATAACCGAATGACTATGAAAGAAATTGCAAGAACGGTAGAAACTGTGAATGCAATTCGTTCTAACCGACTGCCTTTTTCCCCGGATCGACGACCGGTTTTCTCTACGCGAGCACCAGCACCGAGCAAGGCTCTTTTCACCCCGATAAAGAGAAACAGCCCTTTTGCCTAAACGCCTAAATCTATGTGCGGCGTTATCGTTGCATTTCAACAATTAACAATGCAAGCCGCGGCGGCGCGGCTCTAATTGGAAGAGGAACTGCGAACAGTTTCTGAAACCGAGGCGAGCCCGCTAAAAGGCTTCGGGCTTCGCCTGCTCCCGATCGCACAGAAATATCTGTAAATGAATAGAGCGCGTTGACTTTGCAACGAACACACAGAGGAAATCATTCGCGGGCGACATCAAAGCGACTGTTGGAGGCGAGATGTCGAGAATACGGTATCGATGGCGGCCGTACGCGAACTCTCCATGTTTCTCGTTCCCGACCCGTTAACCCTTTGCCCTGCGATTTAAGTTCGAAGAACGCGTGTCACGAACAACAACGCGATCGGTCGCGCGTCGAACCCTTTCGCATTCCCTGCTGTTAATATTCGGACACTCTCCAAAACGCGATAACTTTTTTAGAAAACAACTTCAAAACTAAACAACTTGAATTTTTTTTAGACGATAGAGTTACAGTCTGTTAGACCGTAACTGGAATGTTTTTTTTAAAGGTCGCTATCGCTTGGAACGACAAAAGAAAATAAAAGCTTTTGTTTTTAACTTTTTCATCGCGGCTCTCGTTTCTGGCCCAATTTTTTCACCGCGTCTCTCGGACGCGATAATCATGGTTGCAGGGCGAAGGGTTAATTAGAAGAACAGATCCGTGTGACGGAAAGTAAATTGCTTCGTAATTCCGAGCCGGCGGTAAGATCGCGGCTCGCGAACGAAAGATCCCGGGGATTGACACGGGATTTCGACCGAGGGTGGAAGCCGACCGCGATGAAATTATCGTCGCGTCGCGTCGCAATTAGCCCGCGCAAAAAGCGCGACAATTAGGTACTTTGCTGCGCCGAGCAAGCTCCGGCTGGCTAAGATTTCGGACGGAGAGCTAATGAAGTTGGCCCAGGATCGGGCCCCTCGAGCAAGAAAAATTGTTGCCGGCGAACGAAGCTGCTCGTCGACGCCGCGCCGGAATGGGAGAAGCTGAAATACACTTGTTTGCGGGAAGAAGAAGCCTTGTCGCCGCGCGGTTGCCACGGGAGAATCTATGCTGCCTCGGAATTATGGATTCGGACTTAAACGGGCTTCGGCAGCCCGCTGAATGTGGCCGAGGACTTCTAATTATGTCCCGGGAAATTACTGCTGCTGCTGCTGCCGCGGGTCTAATTTTTGTGCCGCGTGCTCGATTGCTTATTTCATAATTGCGGATTTACCTGAAAACGAAGGAGAAATCGTAAAATTGATAGAAGCTCGGAATATTCTATATTCTCTAAATATCTTCTATAAATAGCTGAAAATATTATATTATTATATTATTATTATTATTATATTATTATTATATTATATTATATTATTATATAATTTCAAGGATCTGGAAATTCGATCAGCTTCCTTCCAAACTGCGAGATCGTCGATTCGGCGATTACTAGACCGCGGATTTAATTACAAAAGATCGAAAGAATTTTTGGTGCACTAACTTCGACTTGTTCGAATTGTTTATAAGAGACATTATTATTTCGCACGAAGATCCTCGGTCTAGCGATTAATTGCAATATATTTCCAGGATGAAATTCTCGCGGCAGAATCGATTTGTAAATTCCTGTTTCAATTGACGTTACGTTCTATACGAGATTAGAGTGCGACTACAGGAATAATACTTTAAAGAAATTCTTTGAATACTTCTAGCAGGAATAACTCGACCGTGTATCGGTATAGAAACTAAAAACGTTACTCGTTCGTCGCGAAACGCAGAAAATTATTTCTTTCGTAAATAATTTCAACGCGCTGAAAGCAATGAATTGCGTTGAATTCTTGTAATCTGTCTGCCGTTTAAAATCGCACCCGATCAAAATACGTAAAATCTGCAGTCCGTCTGTAACCACCATGCGAAACGGTAATTGTTAAAACACCATAAATCCGGTATAAAACGCGACAGCGTACAACAATGTAGGGGAATATCGCGGTCGCGCGAGCTCGCGAGCTCGCCTAAAAAGAAATCCATCTTGTGTTTCGCATAAACATGTCAAGTCGCGCGGCACAATCCCGGGTAAATCGAACATTCCGCGCGGTATCTGGAACCAGAAAAAGGTTGAATTCTCGGCTGGGGGTCGCGCGAGGGTTAACAACGATAAAGACGGCGCGAGGAATTTTTATGCGTGCCCACGTTCGCCGGTATCAAATCGAATGAAATATCGCGGGTACCCGTTTAATCCTGGGATCTGATACGTCCGTTTAATTTACTCGTAGTAACCGAATATATATTTCCTTAGGTGGCGCGCACTGCCAGCCGTGGGGATAAATACTCGGTGATTTATGAGAGCCGATATCCTCGCCATTTAAAATTCAAAGCAACGCTCGCGCGGCGTCGCCCCGTCTCGCCTCGCCTCGCCGCATCGCCTGCACGGCGTCCCAGACGCTCTCGCCTAATGCCCTCCTAATTATTTCCAAACTTCTGTCCGACGAAAACCGGTATGAGTAATCGCCGCTTCAGCCTTATTAACCGTTTCGACGCCGTTTTACTCGCCGGCGTTTCGATCCGCCCAGAACACCGCGTTCTCCGTTTTCTTTTTCTTTTTTTTTCTTTTTGTCACGAGAACAACGCGCAGGTAACCCTTCTACGCACGCGGCATCCTGTAACAAGGTTCCGCTCTGATTACTAGACTGCGCTAGAACAGTTGATCGAGCTCTAAACCAAGGTAGCGCAAATTATAGCCCGTCGATGTTAAATTGCGCTTCGTTTCAATCGAGCTTCGTGGCTCTCGGTGATTAACCTCTTGGCATAGGAATAAAACGGAATTTGATGCGTCCGAAAAATACCATTTAATTTGACTATTACATTTATATTTATTATATCTATTATATTTGGCTACTATTTAATGTGCAAGCTGAGAAAGAGAGCGTTTTATTTTGAAACTTGGATCACTGATTTATGGATGCAACGAGGATGTTAACGGTACTGTCTAGTGGACAGAAGGGTGTGCGGCATCTTGAACATTGTAAACAGACCAGAATCGACCCACGAATAAAGCAACCGAGTAATCTAACGATATACCGCACGGCGTCCGTCGAAAACAGTTCTCGACGAGTCAGACTCGTCAAAGTCTACGGAGTTGCACACGGAACGAACGACGACCCCAACGCGTCGCTGTATGTGAAGGGGTTAGCTGACTGGGGGATAGCTTACTTCCACGCCAGGGTTGTGTTACAACGAGCATCTCGACCTTGAACGAGCAGCACGCCCGTCGAGTGGTCAACACGGCCGATAATCGGTCGTGGGAACCCGATCAGCTGGCTTCAGTTAGTTAAAACACACAGTCACGCTAGCCCCTGGGCCTCGGGTTTCGCACGGTTTCGCCGGAATCACGGTGTATGTACCGCTAGCATTATAGTTTCACGTGGTATGTACCTACTTGAAGTTTCGCTCGTTGCAACTGTTGCAGTTCTGGTCCGCCTACGTGCCCTGCTCCTCGCAGTATCTCGACTCGGTCCAGCTGGCCCTGGAGCAGATCGACCTGATTCGACGGCTGGTCAACAAGCATCCTGAAAGCATGGTCCTCGTTACTACGGCGGAAGGTATGCTATTTTACTTGCGACTCTCCTTTGTCCAGCCACCGTCCCGCGTTTCTGTTCCTTTCAGCCCGCTCGCATTTACGCGGCCGTTTCTACTGTTGTCTTTCGAGGACTCCGTCCCGAGGACTTCGGAGAACGGCCCTCGCGTTCACGGTTGCATCAACTATTTGCTCTTAGAATCGGATATCATCGGTGTTTATCCATTGCATTCGAATGGCTGCAGCTCCGAGAGACCGCCGAAGATCGCTGTATCGTTTCTGAAAGTCGTTTCGACATCGTTAAATTTGTCTAATAAAGTAAATTCTCCCTGATTCGCGCTCAGATTGCGCACAGATAGGGACGATTTGGGAAGTGGAGACACGATTGTTCGAGCCTTGCGGCTCGTTTTTATAGTTACCGATAAAAACGAGGTGAATTTTGGAGTTAAAACAGCTTCGGATGCAAAGGGTTGAATACTTCTTAAATACTGCCTGAATACTCGAAGGATGTTGTCCATTAAGAACCGTGTCTCGAAGTACTCGGAATAGACTTCGTTGTTTGTATCAATTAATTATTATACAATTGATTGCATTGTTTCGAATAATTGCATTCTATTACATTTTTTAATGCAGAAGCTATTGTTGCGCCTGCGACTTCGACACGCGTCGAATGCCGAAATTGTATATTATACCGGTATAATTAACCGTCGAGGGTACACCGACGGTAACGTTGATTGCCTTATCATCCTATTTAGAAAGCGCCAAGGGCGATACGTGCAATTTGTATGGCCTCGGTAAAAAATCATACGACAATATTTCCGTAACGAGGGTAACGCGGAACAGCATGTGACAACACGTTGAATATTCTGCATCAGCGACGCTATAAGCATTTTCCACCGGTTTGCATATTAACGTTATTGTTATCATACGGCTTGTCTTTAGCAGCCGAAAACTGGCCGGGATCATTACGAATACGTACGTACATAGTTTATGCAACATTGCACCGGGATGAGTAGCAGCCAGGGGCCGTTTAAAACATGGTGTATAAATTATGGCTCCAGTGAAAACTGTGGTTGAACTCGGTTAAACTAAGCTGAAACAGAAAGCACGGGAAATCTGGAAAATACTAGCTTTTGCGATATCGTGGTACGATAAAGGAGGAAGCGTTATTTATGGGACCGCGATTTAACCGTTAACTAATCCGAGCGACCAGCGACGCTAACATTTTGTCGTTCTTTCATTTTTATTTAGAATCAGATAAACACGTTCTCTCGCATTTTTTATTCGGAGCCTATCGAGATTCCAACGAACCAGCCGTTTCCGTGAAAATCGTGTTGCCAATCGAGGGTAAACTGGTCGGTGGAACATGATCGGAAAAATAGAACTGCGTGTAAAAATGTTGAAAAATTGCGAAGATAAAACATTTAAAAGATACAAAATACAGAACGCTAGAAATCGAAGGTGCGTAAGCTTAACAAAATCGAGCACGGTGCGATACGCGTACGTTTCTCTGTGCAACTGCAAAAATGATCACAGCAACAACCGATCCAGCAGATCCTTTTTCAGCGACCTCGATGATTTGAAAAACAAAAATATTCGAAAATTCTTTCGATCTCCGACTGCTTTACTTTCGCGTGCTCGTTTCACTCGTTAACATACGAAACCCAAGCAACGCTCGCAAAAACTAACGAACGAGCATCAGGGATAGAAGCACGGAAAAAAATTGATCGAGCTAATACGCGGAAAATAAAACAGCCTCGTCGATCCTCCCTCGGATCTCTCTAACGATCCCCGAAAATAAATTCCGCCGATGCGCGCGTACCCTCGGCACCCGGCCAAAGCGATTCGATTTCAACGCGGGGGGCGGGCTCGGATCGTCATCGAGCCGCCTACGGCTCGTTAAAAGGGATTTTCGCTCGGCGCTTGTCCCACTTGCTCTTTTTATTTCCGGGCTGTCGCCGTCGGGCAAGAAACTGCGGACGATTAACGCGCGACAAGAGACGCGAGACGCGCGACGCGCGACGTTGCGTACCTGCGAGCTACGAGAGGCTAGTGTTATCGATCGGCGCCGCCGCCGCCGCGACGCTCGTCGCTTTTGTTTGCCCATAAACAAATTTATGTACCCGACTCGGTGCAATCCACCTCCGGCGATCGCCGCCCCGCTGCACCGCGCCGCGCCGCACCGCCCCTCGCAGGTTTCGTTTGGTTTCGGCCCGCCGAATGAATCGCTCGAAGCTCGGCATTAAATCGTCGCCGGCCGGAAGCCTGGAAGAGGAACGACACGCGAGCAGAAGGTATCGCGCGCTTCCTGCCCCCGACCTGTAGTCGCTGTTTAATGGAATCGGCGCCGCTTCGGTCCCGCAACTCAAACACGGAAACGTTAATTGCTAATCAGCCCTTACATAACGTAAACAGACGGTGCGCGCAGACCCAAGCATCTTCGGAGTTCCCTCGGTCTCTCGCTGCCTCTCTCTCTCTCTCTCTCTCTCTCTCTCTCTTTTCTTCCGTTCGCTCTATCTTTGCCGCTCGACTCCCTCGATCTTTGCCGACGCGAGAGTCAGCGTTCTCGAAGACGTAACGCATCCGGTGCCGACGCAGCCCGTTCGAGGGTCGATCCTCCGAGGATCGCGGAGAAATACGCTCCGAGCAGCTTCGAGAGCTTCACACGCGAAGAATATGAAATCGAGCTTCGAGGTCGACGAACGTCGGGAATTACCATCCTCTATTTGTTCCGAGAATGGGCCGGCCGTCGTTACACACCGCCAGAATTCCTGGCGGAATGCCAATGTCAGGAGGCTGCTGGCTGCTGGCTGCTGGCTGCTGGCAAGCCCGCGAGCAACATTCTCCCTGCACCACTCTTCCTGCCGCCACCGCCGTCAGACTCTTTCGCTCTAAGAAAGAAGCTACCACCGCGGGGCTGCTTCCCGGCCGAGAGAGCGCCGCGCCTTTTCTCCAATTTAATTAATATCACGTGGCGCGAGAGCTTCCGATTGGCCGGCTACCGTCGGGGACGGTCCGCCGCGTTGCTTTCGAGAATGAATTTTATATTCGAGCCACCGGGTTGCCGTAAAGTTAATGAGAAACTGCAACCGCGCAGGGAGCTCTTTTCTCAAAGACTGAACCGGATGGACTCTCGAACGTACGTGGACCGAACATTCGCGAAAGGTACTCGAAAAGGGTACAAAAAATGTAGAAAACGAGCTAGTAGTTTTAGCAGTCGTGTGTCAGACCGAGAACCGAGGACCGTTGATCAATTAACCTTTTAGGTACGGCTGAATACTGCGCGAGGCTATTTCTCTGGACGGCAGAGTCTGATATGTACTGTACAGAGTCTGATACTGTATATTCTGTCTGTATATACAGGATGTCCCAAAAATGTCTCGCAGTCCGAAAGTAGTGGATTCCTCGGGCTGTTTGAAGCAACTTTTTCCTTTACAAAAATTTTCTTCGAGGCACCGTTAACGAGTTATTAACGAAAAACAATGACCAATGAGAGGCGAGCTCGGCTGGCGCGAGGCGATCGAGCCAATAAGCGGAACCGGGCTTCGCGCGCTGGTTGGCTGGGCCGTCTCGCGTCAGCCGTACTCGATTCTTATTGGTCTTCTGTTTTTCGTTGATAACTCGTTAACGGTGCCTCGGAGAAAATTTTTCTAAAGGAAGAAGTTGCTTCGAATGATCCGAGGAACCTGCCATTTCCGGATTGCAAGACATTTTTATGACACCCTGTCGACTGTTGTAAATCAATGCGAAGACAAAAGAAGTGTGAAACAATGCATATGAAGACGATTATTTGGTTCAAACGATGAGCGAGTGAGCTACTAGAGCAAAGCCACTATAGTGGCGTGTCGTTCAGAGAGATGACGTGCCTAGAAGGTTAAGGAGGACGTTCGCACTCCTTCAAAAGTACTAGGACACTTACGACTTAATAAGTACAGTAATGTAATTGTCCACAAAAGTGGACAATTTTGGAAAAGGAGATACGATTATTCGATCCTTGCGAATCATTTTTATAGTCATGAATTGCAACAACTATAAAAACGTGCTACAAGGCTCGAATAATCGTATCTCCTCTTCCAAAATTCTCCATTTTTGTGCGAAATCTGAGCGTCAGTTAGGTAGACATTACTGTACTGTAGACAATACGATGCCATATCGCAGACTCGCAGACGTTAAACTAACGACTAAACCGAATGAAATATCACAATTTGCACCGAATAAGCAAGCGTCCCGATACTTTTCCAAGGGAACAGCCGAGAATCCGAGGACGTCGAGTGGACAGGTGCCGGCGCGAATTTCTTCCATTCGGCGAGCCTTGAAAAATAAATAGGTCGTTCCGCACGTTTCCCAGCGTGCCGGGATTTACGCACGGACGTTAGGAGACGTTCGATCCGAGAGACGAGAGACTTCGCCGGCTCGTGTTTGCTTCCGGTTGGCCGTTCGACGTCGCTCGTCCCTGGATGGACGCCAAGAAGGAGCGCGACGGAGAGCTACGTCGACGTCGTGGAAAAATCGGGCCAACCTCCTTCTGCCCCCCCCCCCTCCCTCCGTTCTCCGGTCGTCGTCATCGTCACCGTGGAAGCTCTCTCTCCAGATTTTAGGATGCATTCGAGCCGGTGAAAGAGGACGCCTCCCGCGCCGGCAGGAAGCGGACATCAGGCTCTGGATGTAACGAGCGAGTTCCGAGCCAGCAGGCTTCCACCTATTTTGCAATGATTCCCTCGAATCTCGATGGGGACGCGGCCGGGAGAGAGAAGCTCGCTTCGCTGGGGGACACGGGGAACGGTGATCCGCGGATCGATTTTTCCCGGCAGCCCTTCCCCGATGGAAATTCCTCGGGAATTTAGAGCAGGCGGACTAGGAAGGAGCTGTAAAGCTTGATGACTTGAAAGCATGAACGCCGGATGAAGCATAAGATTTTGTGGCGCGTGCTTGGCTTCCACTTACGCGGAGGCATTGTCTGCGTTGTTTTTCCGGGCACGCGAGAGAAAGAAACGAAGACCCGGAGGAGACGAGCGCGGAAGAACCTCTGCACACTGTTCCTCGCTTCCGTTCCGCAGCCGCGCTTACCTTTCCACCGCGTCGATTCTTCGTGTTTCCACGGACTCAACGTTCCGTAACTTACGTTAGCCTCGCGCGGCGAACGGAAACCTCGAGTTTGCTCCGCGTTACATTTATCGGACTTTCATGATAACACGGTTTAGTGTTATCCCGCGTTTATCGGACGAGTCGTCTGGACTTTCGCCGATATACAGTAATGTCTCTCTAATCGACGCTCGGATTGTCCAGAAGATTGGACAATTTGGGAAGAGGAGACACGATTAGTCGAGCCTTGCGACTCATTTTTATAGTTACCGATTGTCAACAATTATAAAAACTAGATGCTGCGAATCGTATCTCCTCTTCCCAAACTGTACATTTTTGTGCACGATCTGAGCGTCAGTTAGGGAGACGTTATTGTAACAGGAATTTTGATATCGTAAAGCAATCCAGTAACGAAGACCCTTCTTCAAGGTTTGTAGATGAATCGTAGAAGCAGGAAGGTTCCGAAACGCTAAAATTTGCAAACGATTTCGAAGAAGCAGAGACGTGTTTATCATTCAACTGCCAACTGAAACGATCGCGGATAAAGAAGCGCGCAGTCCAGTCTCGATGCTGAAAGTATCTTGCCGACTCGCGTGAACCGATCGGTGCATTAAAATGTTGCGAGCGGCTCGAGACGATCTTCGGCGTATCGAGGATATCGAGAAGTTCGAGCTCCGCCTTAAAACTTAATACAGCCAGTGATTATCCGTGGAGAAATCCCGATGAACGGGGCATTGTTCTCCGACCGTAAATGGTATACTATAGAGAGGATCGAAAAACTGATTACTTCGACGACGACAGCAAGAGAAACGGCGATGATTGCGGCGCCGATACAGCGCTCCGCTTGAAACCAGTAATCCGCCGCAGCCCGCGAGGATGATAAGAAGCTGGTAAATCGAAGCGAAACGGAGGAGGAGGGAGGCGAAAGCGTGCTGGTTGGCGCCGCGACGAGCGACGAGTCGACGAGTCGACGACATTGACGGAAACGAGGAAAAAGAGCAAATGGTTTCACAAAAGGGGAGCGCTGTGCGCTCCTCGCCCTCCTCGATCGTCTATCTCCCGGCTAAACTCGATACCTGCGTCGTCGACGGAGTCGGAAGGTCGACGAAGAAACGAGGAAAAAGGAACGGGGAGAACCTTGTTACGCGACAAAAACGGGTGATAATTTTGAAAGGGCTGCGACAGCGATCGGGCGGGCCGCAAGCTTCTTCCGAACGGTCTTCGAGAATCGATGTTTTCGAGGAAACCACGACCAAACAGTCGTTTACACCTCGGTGTTATTTAATCGTCCCCGATGCGTCAATCTTATCGCGCGGTAATTTGCGCGAGCATTAACGAGACGGGGACTCTATCTCTTATCTGTCTCGAAACTGTGAACCGCGAAGTCCCGTCGAGCGCGGTATCTGTCATTTGGCATCCGTTATCCGCCATCTGCCGCCAACCCTTTTCCCGAAGGGCCAATGATCGACAACGAAGGGCCTGTAATTATTAGCTACGCTACTTTTTCACGCTTACGATAGAATCGACTTTATCGGACGCGAGCGAGAACGTTCGAAGAATTTGGAAATACCGGTGCAACGAGAATGTAATCGCAGCGAACTATAAAAACAATCGTCCCGAAATACGACGTATCTCGTTTCCTGCAGAAACGCGCAGAGAAACTGGGAAATCGTCGAAACGTGCCAGACTCGTCGCAGAGATTAAGTTTATTTCCAAGTGGTCGCATCAACGTTCGAGTCATTAGCGACGCTCGTATCAGTTACGCGATAGTTATACCACGCTGTACTATATATCGTAATCGGATAGAATACACGTCCATCCGAGAACTTTCGGGTATTTTCGGTATTCTTGCGGATATTTAGGCAAACTCGGATTCGTTCAAGACCGTGCCAATCAAATTTGCCAGGGAAATTTGCGAACGAAACAATCTCGTAAAAGTCACCGGTTGAGAGTAAACCCTTGTACCCCGTAGAGTTCTTTGAAACTTCGAAGGCATTTTCGAAGAAGCGTACAAAGTTCTGCACTTTAGTTGCGATCTTAAATAAAAGCGTGCTTAAAGTTAATGCGGGATAGCGGACCCGGGAATTCGAAAATATGCGACGCCGGCGGCGGGGCTGTCAATAAAAAGGTGGCCTCGCCCGCCGCAGGGTCATTCTTTCGGAAAATCGAGCAGGAAAAGAGTGTCCCGACCTCTGATATTCTTGCTGCGACCCCTATCTACGTCGCCGTCACCGTCGCCGTCACCGTCGCCGTCGGCGTCGCCGTCGGTTCTCGGAAACTCGACCGTCCCCGACGACGAGATACCGTCGCGATACGTTAGAATACGCGACGGTGTCGCTACGAAAACCCCGGCCACGCCCACGTCTCGGTGTTCCCCGTCGATCTTCGCGATCGACCCTATCCGCGGCTCCACGCGGAACCCCGTAATAATTCGGGGGCCGGTTTCGCGCGGCGCCGCGGCTGCGAAGCTGATGAGAAACCTTCGGGGAAAGCCGGGAAGATGCAGCCGGTTGTAAATTCCGGGTGAAATGGAAAAATGTCAAGCCATACCGACCGTTCCGCCGCGTTCGATAAGCCGAAACCCGGCGACTGCATGTCGGCATGCACATGCATACGTAAACAGACATGCAATAGGCGCCGCGCCGCGACGGTGAGACGGCACGTATGTACTCTCGCGCCGAGCCGAGCCGAGTCGCTCGACCGCGCGTGCACATAAAGGAACGATTGTTCAAAATTTGCGAGCTGCTTCTCGCCGATAGAACCGGCCGCCTTTTGACCGATTAATGGCACCGGTCCCGGCTTCGATGGAATTCGCCGCTATTGTCGGCGACATCTCGAGGAGAAATTTTCGTTTCGCCGAATGGACCTGTCCACCGGAATTGGACGTGCTCCGGCTATCCGAAGAATATCGGACACGCTCGGTGCCGTGGGATCTTCCCACGTCGTGACGCTACTACGCTCGTCGAAGATGAACTTCCCATTGATCGCCGAATCGATCGCCTACGGTCGTTAGACCGGTGGATCGCGGAACATTTTTTGTTATTCCAGCTTCGTCGAGACAATTGTCGGGTCGTTGCGAAAGCTTCGGATGCTTTTCTTTATTTTCTGTCGGAGAAAAGAGAAAAAGGAGGAGAGGAAAATGGACAACTTGGGAAAATTAGATATAATTGTTCGAGCCTTGAGGCTCGTTTTTATTGTTGTCGACAATCGGATCACCTTTTCGCAAATTGTCCATTTTTGTGAACAAGCCGAGCGTTGTGTTCGATCCACTGTATGCTGAAATCTTATGTTTTCTCTATACAGGGTGGCCCAAAAAGGTCAAGGTTATGTCAAGGTTATGTCAAAAATGTTTCGCAATCCGGAAATGGCGGATTCCTCGGATCATTTGAAGCAACTTCTTCCTTTAAAAAAATTTTCTCCGAGGCACCGTTAACGAGTTATCAACGAAAAACAGTGACCAATAAGAATCGAGTACGGCTGACGCGAGGCGGCCCAGCCAACCAGCGCACAAAGCCCAGTTCCGCTCATTGGCTCGGTCGCCTCGCGCCAGCCGAGCTCGTCTCTCATTGGTCACTGTTTTTCGTTGATAACTCGTTAAAGGTGCCTCGGAGAAAATTTTTGTAAAGGAAAAAGTTGCTTCGAATGAGCCGAGCAACCCGCCACTTCCAGATTGTGAGACATTTTTGGGTCACCCCGTATATGCGTCACGATTTAGATTCGTCAAAGTACGGCAAGCGCTTGACAGCGCCTTCGTAATCGCTGCCGATATAGCAAACGCGTCTCGGTGCCGGAGCAATCGATCGCGAGTGTAAATATTCCCGTGTACGACGTCTCGTGATTCTCGATTACCCGTCCGAGACGACGAGATTCAAATTGCTTATAGCCGATATAACGCGAACTGCGAGCAACTTGGACCGCCGATGATAACCGTTGCCGGCACAAAGTAAAAACCACCTGACCCGAATGCAACCGGAAGACGCACTCGAGATCGACGGCCCTTGTTTACGATGCGCAGTTAACAATCGGTAAGAAGGAATTTCTGGCAGACAACGGGCAAAGTGGATATGTTTACACGAACCAATCGTCGCTTTCTGCTGGAAACTTTCGACGCGGAGCGTACTTTCGCGGCGCTACTTCCACAGAGCGATAGTTCGAGAAGCTCCCGGAGAGTTCGAGGGCAGAGATTTATGGCGGAGGAGGAGACGAACTTGGTGCTCCCGTTTACAATGCTCCCGCGACCGGGAATCCTTTTGATTTCGAACTGACGCGAACGTTCTCCCGCCGAGAGCCGGGACCCGAGAGCTCCGTAACTTATCTCTGAAATAAAGGACGAGAGCGAGGGCTGCCGAAAGATTGACACGGTGTGCAAAAATGCTAGCGCGGTTCGAAGCTGAAACGATCGAAATCTTTTGTCGCCGATCACTCGGGCTTCTGAAGTCTGGATACGAAATCGAAAATTTGCGAAACGCGCGTAAAGGAGAAATACCGGCGCGGACTATTGAAATATATGAAAGCGGGGAGGTTGTGCCGAGTTCTCGGGCTTCGAATCTGGATGCGAAATCGAAAATTTGCGAAATGTGTAAAAGGAAAAGAACCGACGCAGACTACCGAAACATATGAACGCGGGGAGGTTGTAGACCGTCGATTTTCTAGACAACGAAGCCTCGACTGAAACGATTTCATTCTCTATTTTCGATTTGTTCTTTTACGTAGAATCACCCCCTTCTCGGTTGCGCCATCGATGCTAGGGCACCCTGTACATTCACGTGTCCGTATATGAGCCGTTTATTTTGAAAGTGGCACAAGTCACTTTACCGTAATGAAAAGTGGTGATTTTTCAATGTTTATACGAAATTATTTATACTGAGAAAAATATCGGTATCCTGAGATAACAAATACAAGTAAATTTTCTCGAAAGTTAGCATCCATATTTTTAAACGCGTTAAAACGCAAACCCTTAAATATATCGACTTGAAAACAAAGTGACTTATGCCACTTTCAAAATAAACGGCTCACATATCGCGTACACGTAAATTGATAACAAGAAATAAACAGGTAATTTCAAAATGTACAGCGCGAGAAGAAAAATCATCTCGCTCCGGCGGAAAATCGCGTTTCGGACCGCCGTGCGCCGATTCGATGGTAAATAACGTGCCGCACGGAAAGTGGCCCCCGAGGACCGGCATTATCCCGATGGAATGTTGCAACATTCCGAAGCATTTCTCCGTTGCGAATAATTGGTCGCAGAAATTTCCGCGGGAATTGAGGCTGCTCCGAAAACGAGCGGAGGAGGGCATCGGTACGCGCGGCGAGCAGCGATTCGGCGCGGGGAATAAACGAAGCGGCATGAATGCGGAAAGATCAGGAATTCCTAGAGAAATGGAAAATCGTCGGATAACGTTGGAACTTCGGCCGGGTTTCGTAGGAGGCGGAATCGCAGCGGATAGGAAGGTGGAACGAGAAACTGCGGGAAAGGGAACGAGCACGCCGCCGAACGGGCACGAACGTATCCGGCCATAAATCAGGGTGCGCGGTAAATCGGGGTTCATCGACAGCGTTCCTTTTTCGGTTGTTCCTCCATTAGGGGCTTAACACGGCGTAATCGGGCTCGTGGAAATTAAAGTCGGGACAAATGGCCGTGTGCCACGGGGCGCGCTCGATTTACTTCCGCGCGGCGAAACGGTCCGCGGAACCGAACGCGCCGAGGCCAACTTCGCCGACGGTCGGCGACTGCGAGTTACCGGCGAGTTCTCGCATTTGCTAGAGCCCTTGCGACAGCAGTCTTCGCCGCTTCCGAAACACGTAATTCGCGAGCGACCGGCTAATAGTCCGTGTCCGAGCGTTTCCGGCGGTCCGAGCTCGGTCGACCCACCGCTGGACCGTGAAGCTCCGCGATCCACGATATTCCTTCGTTAATCATCTCGAGGACGGGCGACAGGCTTCCGAAGTCTCGTTGGATCGGTGGTTCCGACGGCGACCGGAATTGTTCGGCAACTTCGCGATCGCGTTGTCGAGACTGCCACATCGACGGCGGCACCTTGGTTTCGGAATTTTTCGGAAATATTCGGTTTTCGTATCTAATTTTTGTCGCCGCCGAGCGTCGCGCGTCGTTCCATTATGCTTTCCTCGCGGAGCCGGCCAATCGCGGCGCGCTTTTTAATTCGTCGCGCACCGAGCCGGCGACATCCCGAAGCCCTCGAGCGGTTTGCTCCAATTTAAAGCATTCGAGTGGGCATCCGGCGCAATGATACGAAAGCGGGAGCCCGCGGACTCGAACTTCGGATTTCGTCAACGAGCGTTTTTACTGTTGCCGTTCGCAGCGGTTGCGCCAAACTGAAATTCACGCTGTCGCGAGCTCGGCGGATTAATTAGAGAGCCGTCGCGCTGCCTAAAATTGTTCAAAGGCGCTGGCTGGTACTTTGGCAAAGAGTCGCGGGCACGAAACGGTCGAAAAAGTCGCCGGCACGAGGAGTTTTGGAACCGGTGGAGGAGGAGGAGAGGACGGTTCGCGACAGACTGTAGCGTCGTCGGGGCCGAACCGCAGTTAGCGGGCCATTACCGAAGTCCCGGCGCATATCGAAATTGAATTACCGGTGGATTTTCGGGGCGGAAAGTTTGAATGGATCGAAGGAAGAAGCGGCAGGCGGCGCGGCGGCGAGGTCGACGAGGTCGGCGCGGCGGGTCGCTTCATGGTCGCAATTCGCGGTCGACATCCCGGCCGCGAGTAAATTCGCGCGACCGCAGAATGGGTCCTCCATTAACGCGAACTCGAGGGGGCTCGATCGCGGCCGGTCAAAGGCGGGAAAGTTCAAGTCCCCGCGACAAATGGCAATTCGACGGTGGCCCTCCTCTCCGGTCCCTCCCGGCTCGCGAGCGATGCAAGCGCGAGAGCACCGACCGACCACCGCTGCTGCACCGCCGCTGCACCGCCGCTGCACCGCCGCACGGCCGATCCTCTCGCGTCGGTGTACCGGAAGCACCGAACCTAACGCAATTTGTACGCGGTGTTTTAATCGAATACGAACGACACCGAGCCCGCGAATCCGATTTCACGCGGCCCGATAGCCCGCCTTTACACGGCTCGGTTCGATTAAAACGATTAAACGGCGGAGGGAATCGAATTCGCGGCGCGCTGACTAAATACTGACAAAATACCCGCCGCAAGGAGGATTTTCGGAGTGGCCAACGGTGTTCTTCGAAAGCCCCGCTGCCCTCCCCCGCGTTCCATTATCCCTCGGTCGGCATTAATCAAGCCCCCGTTTATGCCTCGTAATTAATGATCCGCGAGATAACACCCTCTGCCCGTGGGTAATTTCAATGATTTAATTAAACCGAGTCGATCGAAGGTGACTGATAACTTTTATCGATCGACCGCCCGCCGCTTCGGCTGTTTTCGATTAAACTCGGCGGTCTTTCGAAACCGCCGATCTGAAAATATGTGTGACAGAATGCCGTGGGATATTCGTTCCTTGAAATATCGCGTCGTAAATTGTGGCAGCGACACTGTCCGCGGCAAAATTACAAGGACCGCGATTAGCGCGAAAATCTGACCGTGGATTCAACGAACCGCGGCGATCCTCCGCAGAAACATCCTTCTCTCCGGAATCTTTAGTTTCGAGTGATTTTTAGGATTCTCCGGGTCACTCTCCGGGCCTCCACCTTGTTTTTGGTTTCCCGGAATAGCGAGAGTCCGTTGGGACCTCTTCCAGGATCCCAAGATCACCGAGGTCCCTTCGAGGACCCTCCAAAGAGCTTACGGGGCTCCTATGATCTTCGAGATCTCCCGAGGGTCTTTCCAAGAGCTCGTAGGGTCTTTGGATCGTCTGAAATTCCTTCGAGTGCTCTTCCATAGCCCTCTGATCCGTCATCTTCCTTGTGTATCGTGGCTTGCGACAAGCGATCGTCCTCGTACACGGAGTCCTAATTATTAGCTCTTGTGTCAGGCGTTTGCTCGGTGCTCTCGCATTTTACGTACGAAAATGCGCAAACCTTTTGCAAACCTTTTGCATCGGACGGATCGCAAAGACCGACAATAATCGAAATCGCGTTGTCGCGTTCGGTCATTTTCCCTGCAAGCGCGCGCTATAATTAAAACGATATCGACGATGTTTATAACAATTCCGAGCTTCCTTCGCTAATTTTTCAAACACGTATTTCCGAACATATTTCTCACAGTCCCATCAGCCTTTCCGTTGTTCCCAATGCAACAGCAATATCGTTCGTTCGATTGCCGTAACTTAAGCGATCGAGCGAACGATTTAACCCATCGACTGCCACGCGAATTTAGCGCGTCTTGCTCTGGGTGCCATGGTTTTATTTTAAAGAAAAAATGAAGTTTTGCAAAATATAATAATATTAAGTTACCGATATAATATTCCAATGGCATTTACAGTATTTTTTATCTATAATCAATATGTTCTCTACACTATATACATTTTTCATTCATCCTATCTAATAGTTCCTAACTCGAACAGCCATTTGCAGCCAATCTAAACTTGCAGCACCCACTACGAGATATCTCGTAGCTGGCAGTTTTTTTTGGTACAGACGCATACTACGAGATATCTCGTAGTTGGCAGTGAATGGGTTAAACAGTCCGAGCGAAATCGTCTCGGGACTGATCGAAGACGCTTCGTTTCGTTTCAGGTATAGAGAGGGCGCACAAGGAGGGTAGATTAGCGAGCCTGATAGGGGTGGAGGGCGGCCACGCGGTCGGAACGAGCCTGGCGGTTCTGAGGATGCTGTACGAGTTGGGCGCCAGATATCTCACCCTCACGCACACCTGTAATATACCTTGGTGAGTTTGCCAATCAAGACGGCGAATTAAGAATCACGGGACCATGTTCGCGCGCGGCAAAATACCCGCGGCCGAGCCCGCCCGGCTCGCGCGGTCGATCGGGATTAAAAATACCGGCGACATGGTTACGCAGCTTTTTATAGCGATGCTAGAAAATAAACGCGGAGACAAACGGCGGCGTTGCTGAAACTGATGAAACGCAGACATGCCAGATAGTCGGTCTATTTATACTGTCGGGCGAGCACCGGCGCAGCTTTATCGCCGCACAATAAAAACGCGCCGCAAATGATACAACAAAGGGGCGCGAACCGCGGCCTCGAAAGTTTCGCGTCGACCGTGTTGTTCCCCCGTATCGTCCGGACCGCGGAAACAACCGCAGCTGCGCGCAACAATCAAATAAAATCAAACTTTCAATCCGAAACTGTCGCGCGCAGAGGATCCGATTCCGCCGCGGCCGCGGCGCGACGCGACGCGTTACGTACGAGCGAATTCGTCCTCGGAATAAAGTTCCGCCGACGGCGAGCGGACCTAACAGGATCAGAGTTCCATTGAAAATGCATTCGCAACAAAGTGTGCCCGCTTCCAAGATCTCAAAGGCGTGCCCGAAGCATACGTATGCGCGATACGTGGCGCGGGCGAACGTGAAAAGATTCTCGCGACTGGGACCGGGGCGCTCGTTCTCCACCGGGCACCCTGGCAGAAATCCTCCCGACGCGATCGCTTCGACCGTCGGGCTCTGCCGGCAAGCAGCCTGCGGAACTCCCTCCGCCGAAAGTCCGCCGTTCTACGAGGAACCGCGACTGCCGAGTCGTCCTAGGACGTTGTAAATGTTTCACGGTAGAATCTAAAGTTGCCCCGGTCTCGCCGACGTTTTTACGGAAATCGCTCGGAACCGGATCCGGGCGACATCGTGTTCGCAATCCGCTCCCCGGGGGGCCCTTTCGAACTTGCCGCGGGAAACGCGAAGCATCGGCAGGTTTTTCTAATTCAGCGTCGCGAAACGTCGCTGCGGAAACCCGTTCGTATTCGGTTCGGTTCGTAGGCGGTTCTTTCTTGTCTCGGTCTCCTCGAATTGTATCCGCGCGTATGGGGACGTTGTTCGAACTCGCATCGATCCGCGACTGCGTTAAAAGAGCTCCGTGGAATCTATTTGGAAGCTAAGATCGGCGGGAAACTTCGAATCTGACGTATCTCGGTCGAGATAAGGTTCAGTTGAAGTTACAGTTTGAAGAAAATTCGGATCGGTTCGAATCACTCGAATCGCGAATCCCGTAGTCGCTTTTACAGAAAACGAACGACCCGCGTGGCGACTTTTACCAGCGAATAATCCAGGGTTCGTTAACAGCTCGGACCCCGCGGCAGCCCTGCAACAGCCCCGCGGTTCTAGTTTATGGGATCGTTGCCGCCAACGGGGGCAGCGTTCGCCCGGTTTTGGGCTAGTTTACCGCCGGCCCGGTTGGCCGAGAGTATTTTTCACGAGAGAGAAGTTCCCCGATAATGCGGCCCCGTCGAATGTCGCGGCGACCATTTCAGCTGAAAGTGTCGCGACGCGACGAGAGCAAAGGGGGCGGGTGGAAATCGGGGACCGGAAATTACGTAAGGGTTGCCGGTGGCGCGTCCCAGCTGGCGCTTGCTCGCCCGTCGACAGAAATATTATTCGAGGACAAACAATGGACGAATTCCCCTTTACGAGGCGACACCGACTGCAACTAGGCAACGGAAAAACTGACGACGCAGAAAAGAGGGTGGAGAACAATAAAAAGCCGGGAACGAACCGGCGCTGCATCCGCGAGCGGGAGACGCGTCGCGTCGGCTGCGCGCGCGCGAGCTCGCGCGAGCTTCGAATTTATTTTAGCGACGCGTGGAAAATTAAACTTGTTACGGCGGCTAGTGCGCGTTTCGAATTGCGACAGCTCGAAAAAAGCTTCGAGATCGCCTCTGTCGCGTTGTCTTGCCAGCGCGGCGATTTTTCAAGCGAGCGCGTATTTATCTCGCGAATAGCGAGGCCCTGATTAGCTTGAAACGAAACGTCGCGTCCTGTGTCCGATATCCTCGCGCTCGTGCAACGTGTTCGAGGCACGATGCTTGCGCGAAACGAACGATTTTTGCTACGTTTTTCGTTCGGGGAAATTCTGTTTTATCGCCGGTGGAAAGTTGTGTAATTCATTTCTGCCCGAAAGTTCAAGGGAAGTTTGTTAATCGGTGGCTTCGAGTTCTTCGGGAAACCGCGGTCGTTCGGCGAAATTACGGCAACCGACCTACGAAGTTGTGTCGAATTGTTCCTTCGATCGATGTCGGTTTTTTCTTTCTTTTTTTTTTCTTTTATTCCATTCCCCGCTTCCGGTTTAATTATGAACGTACGGTATTTGTAAACGGGCCGTGCGGCGAGGAGCTTCGTAGTTTATTGAGAAACTGGTTCGACACAATCTGCCAGGTTCATTACTATCGGGAAACTTTGCTCTTCTATTTTCGTTTCGGAGCAACCGTGTGCAACCACCGAGCGTCGCCGAACGTCGACTCGGAGAAACCGGAGTGACGTCTGTCGATTTTGCAGCTACAGAGTTCTTACAAAAATATTCAATACCCTTGGAGATCGTGCCAAGGGATTCTCGTCGTTTCGTCGTCGAGATCGTGGAAGTAACCCTTTAGTTTCGTGACTCGTACGTTCGATCGAGATCAAGGTTTTAAAGTTCGAAGTCGTATACAACCACTGTGCACGGTTGAATAAATTCTAACAAAGTAGATAGCGCTTTTAAACTTTGTTGCGAATGGCGGAAAAATTTATGATCAGTGTTACCGTAGATCAGGGTATCCTTTCTATTGGAAAGATGGCGAAAGTCCCAAAAATTATAGGTGAGAAGCATCTAACAAGAATTGTATTTATAAAGAATTTACAGGACATCTTCCTGTTCGTAGCCACTATTCGAACGTCTTGAAACAATCAGAACCCCGACCATGCAATTCCTAGCACAACGGAACAATAGACGAGATATCCTTCGCCCTCCGAACTTCGCGTTGCGATTCGACAAAATGCGGTTTCACCCCGGTGAAGTTCCTATTTAAATAATTACATCGCAGCCCGGAGGAATCGGATTTTACAGCATCCCGGAGAAATTGAATTACCAACCGAGATTCCGACAAAAAAATCGACGGATATCGCTCGGCCGCTGCCTTCGCGAGCGCGAACCAATTAAAGTCGAAACAAATCGGCGATTCGATCTCCGTTCCCGAAAGCTGGTGGCAGGCACGCGCGCGAGGCCGGACGTCCCTTATATTCGGGCGCGCGGAATTGCGCGGCCACCGGCACCATAAATCATCCCCGGATTAATGGAACCGTAACAATATTATCTGCGTCCCGGTATTTCCGGGAACGACCGCGCGTTTTACGACTGCGATAGATTCCGGCGATACGCTGATAAATATCAACGCGTAGGTCGGTTTCAGGGTTGCTCGGATTGAACCGCGATCGTCGATTTCATCGAGCCCCGCCGCTGAAAAAAGGCTGGAGGGTCGGGACCGGGAACGCGTCCCCTAAACGATCGATCGTCGATGCCGGAGGGACGGCAGCTGCGTTTCTAGGCGGCGCGCTCCGCGGCCCGGGGCATGATAAAAACGTTCAGACGGAAAGCAACTTTGCGGAAAACTGCTTGACACGCGACACCTGCGACCTCGACGTCTTCGCGAACTTTTTCGTTAACGCTGAACCCATCGACTCCTAAACACGACCGATGCCCGATTCTTCGTAACGACCGCAGGACTCGATCCTTTCCGACTTTGCGTACGACACGCGAGCGATCATCGTGGTACAGCAATTTCTTCCGGAAATGTTTAGAAGTCGGAATTGAAACCGGCAGACCCGAGAATACCAAGTTGGGATTCTTAGAGCCTCGCGGCTCGTTTTTATAGAAACTTGGGACAGTCGACGAAAAAAGGCAGCTAGGATAAAAAGGCAATGCTAGAATAAAAATGATGACTTAACTTTTTTATTTCTAATTTTTTGTCACGATTCAAAGGCAATTCGGTGGTCACATGCCACGATTTTGTGTCGTATCGTGTGTTCTTTTTTTTCGTACTTCTCGGCTGTTCCGAATAATTCCACAAAGTCACGCGCGACGAATGCTTCGGTCGAGACAGATTATTGGACACGATGCTCGCCGTCCAGAAGCTGCAAAGATACGAAGAATCGCAGAATTACCAGCAGATTACGATTAAATCCGCAAAGTCGTGAATTCGACGTCGTCCGGGAAGAATTTCGAGCGCGCCGTGTTCTCGTCGCGAAGTGTGCAGTAATGTCTCCCTAATTGACGCTCAGATTGTGCAGAAAAATGGACAATTTCGAGCCTTGCAGTTCGTTTTTATAGTTGATGACAATCGATAACCATAACAAAAGAGCCACAAGGCTCGAACAATCGTGTCTCCTCTTCCAAAATTGTCCATTTTTCTGCACAATCCGAGCGTCAATTGGAGAGACATCGCCGTATCGCCGTCGAATTCGGACCTAGATCCGGGGCCGGGCAGCCGGTGCGGCGTCGAGGTATCGTCGGTCTGTTTGCCAGGCTCGTGAACATCGCGCTAATACGGACGATTATCGGGCCGGAATTGCTCGGACTCCTCGGAGCCCGATCGTAGTCCGCGTCCATCTCTAATCCTATCAGGGACGGTCACGAATCCTGCGACGTCCGCGGCTATCGTTCGCCGGTCGAATCGCCGTGCCGGCCCGGAATAAACGGGAAACTGTTCGGCCCGGTGACACGTCGATTTTAATAATTTAATCTCGGAAATCCCTGTCGCCGCCAGGCAGAGTCGTCGGCCAGGTACACATGCATGTACACAATATATGTGTATATATCATATTGCATCCGGCCGGGCCGCGTCAACCAGGTCACGGTATATAGAGGGTGACGCCTGGAACGTCGGCAGTTCCGTTGCATTGTTTGACTTCGACCCGTTAAAGTTCCATTTACCGTCGGAGCCCCGGAGTCTATTCTGTTTACACTGGTGTACGTGGACGGCGACCGACTGTTGTGCGGGGCGCATGTTAGTAATTTTTGTTTATTCTCGGCCCGCGTCGCCCTCCCCTGCTCGTCTCCCCTCGCACCCTTCTTCTGGCGGCCCCTCGCGCGCGCCCCTCGGGACATCCAGAATCCCTCGCGCGGATCTCGGTTTAATTCGGGCACCGGCATTCAAACGAACCCCGGGCAAGTTTCACGGCTAAAGCGACGCCGGGCCCGACAATGCCGGCTCTTCTTTTCAATGGGACTCCGTCGAGCATGATTTGTATCCGCGCGAAGAATTGTTAATCTCGTTGCCGGCATAAACGCCCGCCGACAACCGGGGCCAAGAGGTGTATGCAGCTTTTCCCAGGCTTGTAGACTTCGCCGCGAATTTCAGAGATTTACGAAACGATCGACCGCGACACTGCACGCTCGATCCATTTTATACCAGTTTTATGTCATTACGTTGTATTCGCAATATAAATTGTAGAAAAATCATGGTAGACCAAATTTATCGTAAACGTCGCGAGTTTAACGATGCGGCTCTCGCCCCTATCATCTACGGGCCGAGTACTTAAAGGATCAACGGTTCGAACCTCGACTCTTTTGTGCGTCGAAAATCGTTTAAATCGTGCTCGGACATTTTTCTACTTGACCCTTTGTAGCCCGAATCGTTTATGCGGGTACGAAATAATGTATATAACTTGATACTACCGGATAACGATCTCTAGATATTAATATAAGAGCGAGTTCGATGAACGAGGTGCGCGTAAAACAGAAAAAACGAAAGAAAATGTTTTCACCGCGTCGTAGCTGAAAGCGAAGTTCCATCGAAACGCGACGATGAATTGATACACGTGGCTTCGAAATGAACATTCGCATCGCTGGAATAATTTTGCGAGCAGAAGCCAAAAGAGTAGAGTGCAGCGTGATAGAATTTTTGACGCGGAAGATCGGATCGCGTGCAAGCGATTGGTGGAACAGCTGTCCCGGGGTGACATTAGGGATCCGAGCAGGCCAATATCCCGTGGACACGGTCGCCGCCTACAAAGGGATTAGAAGCAATAGTTTGTCGTATATTTGTAAACAGCCTGCAGCCGACGATCCGGCACGCCCTTTGATTGCGCATTCCAAGGAATTAACGTTTCAAATCAAGGCGTTTGTACGCGACGCGCGGCAATCTCTGCGGTCATTAGTCCGACGGAACAATTCCGTCCGCGTTGCTTAGCATTGCGAACATGGGACTCTATGATTAAAGGGCATTGTAGGACAATAATATATATATATATACATATACACCGAGGATTGTCGCCATTGAGTTACTGACCTATTGGTTCGTTAGGGCAGAATGCAGCACAGTGGATGAACCCGGCAGAATCTCTCACATCGGTGGCCTCTCCGACTTCGGCAAGGTGAGTACCAATCTCATTTATTGAAAACCTTTCTATATACTTAACGACCCTCGATCCCGTTGTACAGGGTGTCCCATGGTTGTGTTAAATCGCGCCGAGCTCGCCTCTCGTTGATCGCTGTTTTTCATTGATAACTCGCAAACGAAGCCGCGGATTGCATCTTCGCCAAGGAAAAAGTTACTTCGAACGATCTCATGAATCACCCCTTTCCGATTGTTAACATAATTATGGAACAACCTGTACTGTAATCGGTGACACCGGCGGATATAATTTAACAACGCCGTAAAGACGAGATTCGTGGCGATGTCAGACACGATACAAATTTGTCTATGCTCGTGATCGTGTCTTCGAAAAATTCTTGACAAGATGCAGAAACATATCTTTAAAGAAGGATAAACCAACGACTGCGAAAGTAGAAACTTTAAGCTTCGAAACGAGCCCAATTAGATCGTCGTACGATCTTTTTTCGCGAAGCTTCGGCAGCTCGAGCATCATCGAAATATATCGATTCGACTACTCCGCGTAATTGGAAGCTAAAGCCACGGTTATAATCCATCTGCTAACTATAGCCATCCGTAACGAACAGAATTATCCAGAGTAACAGTTCCAGCAAATCTGTACGCAAGATATATAGTAAACTGTCCGCATCGATCGCGAGAGCGACGATCTTCGCTCTCACCGTTTTTCTTCGAAACCGATCAAATCCGCAGTCTCCGAACGAACTGCGAAGGGACTTCTAATTCCCGTAATCCAATTCCGGTAATCGCCAAAAATTGCGATCCGATCGCAATCGGTTCGAGAGGTGTTGGTGCAGAGCGAGGGTCTGCGGTTTCAATGTACCCGCTTCCGATAATCTTCGCCGCTTCCGAAGTAATTGACACGAATTGCCTCGCACGGTGGAACAAGCCGACGAACCGGGTGCCGGGTTTCTCGGGCCGGGTTAGCCGGGGCTTTTTGTTCGCCGGGAAGAAAACGTCGCGTCGCTTTGGTCCCGGGATTTGCCCGGAGTGACGAGGAACACCGGTGTTTTACACGCTGGATTAAAACATCCCGCGCCAGCTGTCTATCTCCGCGCGGCGCGGAGCGAAGCGTCGCGCCGTTTCCGTCGCGAAACGAACGCGCCCGCTTTCTCGTTCTCTCTCTCTTTCTCTCTCTCTCGGTCGCGACCGATCGTAAATCTACCCGTGCCTTTTAACCTCTGCCGAATCGATCGTGGCCCATAAATATCGGAAGTTCGACTGGAATTTCAGGGAAAGATAGATTTTCGCCGGGTGGCGGCGGTTCGGTGAATGGCCTCATTGGAACCTAGTGTTATTGTATCCATTACGCGGAAAAGGTGGTCCCGGGCGCCTCGAAAAACGGATCCCGGCGAATTCCTCCGAGTCTGCACCTCGCCGAATCTATTTGCCGAACGTTCCTAATGAATTACACGCCGTGCCACGCCGCTGGCTCGATGGGAAACGAAGACGCCGGGAACTCGGGATACCTCGTGTCTTGGGAAACGGCAAACCGCAGTATGCTTGGCTACGGCGTTACCGTTACACCCATGCCACCATCGTGTTTTATGTTTTTCACTCTCTGTCTGCGAAATTGTCTTCCCTTCCCGCCAGACCGATCGCTCGGGTTTCCTCGCTCCTGCAATTTTCTCGAGCTTCGCGTTTCCAGCGTATAATGCCTCCTTTATTCTTTCGATCGCTTTACAACTTCTTCGTATGTTAATTCATTTTACTTTACCCTTTCCCTTCCGCTTCTTCTTCCTTCGATTACTGGAAAATTATTGCTGCGAATTGTCGCAGTCGATTCTTCTCGAACGAATTCTCAGTCATCAAATTTTTATCATTTTGCTGTTTTTATTATTTTTTTTTTTTAATCATTTTCTACGAAAGTCTCTTTACATCGCCGTTGTCTGAATAATTTACCGCAGATTTTTATGCGACATAAAAATTGTCCGATTCGATCGCAAGACAGTGACAAGACAATCGCATACAGAAACTGCATAGACACAGCTTTCGCGAATTACTTTATCGAGTCGGAGCTGACACTTTCGATTCGGTCTACTCGCGCGTTTTCGTCAGAAAAATCATCGTTCGCCCGGGAAGAAAGGCGGGCTTTCGTCGTCTTCGAATTCTGTCGGGGAATCGCGAGTCGAAAACGCCTGGGTCGAATCGTTGCAGCCCTCAAAACGAGAATTCGAACCGCGTGTTATTTATGAAAATTGGCCGTCGGTATCCGCGGAATTCCCGTCCATGAATTGCCGGGGGTCGACGTAGCGCTTATGCGAAAGAAAATTATGGCCGGCATCGATCAGCCCGGCGGAACAATCGTTCGCGTTTTAAACGCGCATACTTCGAATGCTAAGGGCGCCCGTTCCGCGCCGCGCCGTTTCGAAACCGTGACTCGAGCCAGCTCTCCCGATCACGAACGGCCTAAATATCGTTTAGCGGAAGGTACGATCGTTCCCGGATCCTCTTTTTATTTCTTTCGCGAACGAACGTTCCGGAGCAATTTGTTTACCCGTACGTGTCGCGCGATATTCCTCGAAACGCCGAATGGCCCGGAAATGGGAGAGGATCGCGTAATACGCGAGACGCGTCCCACATTTCGAATGCATAATTTTCTATCAAACGAAGACGAATGTAACTTTGTGCAGAAACTATATAGCCTGGTAATGTTCGGTGTTCGCGTTCCGTGTTCCTTCTGCTGCTTCTTTTCGCGAATGCATACAATCCGCGGTCTAATCGCGAGTCACGAACGATTACAATGTTTAGTATGTTTTTTCTAATGTTTGTACAGTTCTGTGTTTCCACTCGTGTGTGTCATAAATATATACAATCCACAATCCAATCATAAGCGATGGAATTAATCGTTAAACGATCCAATAGATGTTTAGAGTATCTCGTGAAAGTATCTCCTCGAGATTAATTAAACCTCGCGCATTTCAAGCTGTATCGCTGTACGATCAAACCACAGTAATTGAGAGTAACAACTATGATATAAGTAAATAAATAACAACTATAAAAACGAGCCGCGAGGCTGGAATAATCGCACCTGCTCTTCCAAAATTGTCCACTTTTGTTTCCAAGCTGAGCGTCGATTACGGAGAATTTACTGTAATCCAAACGCCGTGTTTCGCTATCGCGATCCAAGGATCGCGAATCCAATTCTGTCGGCGAGATGAAAAGAAAAGAACCCAAGCATTCGGGAAACCTCTTTGAACCTCCTTCGACTTAACGAACATGGGAAGCAATTTGATTACTCGGCGAGCGTGTCGCGCGATGTTCTACGAAACGCGCGGCGAGCATCCCGGTAACGAAAGAGAAGCGCACCGCCTCCGGAGGCGCCGTCCCATGTTCGAAAGTGCATGATAAATAATTTTCAAAGTAACGCCGCGACACGTCTGCGGATACGTGGGCCGTCGGTGTAGCCTCTGCTCCCGTATTCGCGGAGAGGAGCCGCCACTTTTTTAAACTGAAACTTTCAGTCGAGCAGATGCTCGCCGAAAGTATTTCCTTCAATCTTGGGAAAACGCGGGGGCGGCGTCACACGGGTTTTCGACCATGCCAGCCGGAAAACGCGATCCCGCTTCCGGAGGCATTTCTCGGAATGAGATCCGGCGAGAGAGCTTCCGTTGATTATGCGCCTCGGAGCTTTTCTTGATTGTTCCTCTCGGCGCGGCAACTGTTAAAGAAGCAACAACAAGTTCTCGCTAGCTTCGAATCAGACCTTGTCACTTCATTGTTCGATGATAGACGCTCCATTTTTTGTTCTTCAGCCAGCGACGTTACTTTACGATTTCGAGTTCCACCGAGTTCAAATCTTGTTTCGTTTCTCTAGCTTACGAGAATCTGTCGAAATGTTCAAATATTTCGTTCGAGTCTGCGGAAAAACCGATGCAAATATGTCGATAAAAATTGCTAAATAAGATCTTTCCATCTATCTAAAAATTAGTCTATCGGCGATCGAAGCGAAAGTTCGACCAATTCGTTGCGTCTAAAAGCGAGCTAGAGAAGAACTCGATTAAAAGGCCAGCTGCGGGATAAAAAGGCCACGAGGAGAGATCTTAATAAGAGGACTCCGCAGTTTGTTTCTACGAGCTCGTCGCCCGAGGCAGCCGAGGCTGTGGCAACAAATGGAAGCTCGCCTTGAAATCGCACAAAAGAGTATAGCTTTGATCGAGCGGAGGAACGATCGAACGTCTCGTCGACAGGAGCGTCGCGACGCTCGGTTTCCAGGCGAACGGCACCGGTCAAAGTTCGCCGGTCCTTTGTTCGCGGTGGGTCACGAGTGGCCGACGGAGCCTGTTCTATCTACCGAACGTTGGAAAAACGGGAGACGGCCCCAGGGGCCGCCGACAAGGTGGACGTATGAGAAACGACTTCGGGGCTGTGGTCGCGATACAAACCAGAAGCATGCCCCGGGGGCAAGAACCGAAGAGGAGCCGGGATAAAATATCGAGCCGGGTGCCGGTGCCGAGCCGAGCCCGAGCCGCGCCGCGTCGCGTCTACACCGTTTACCCGACTTCATTCTAATCCAATTACTCGGATCGAACGTTTTGTCCCGCTGTGCTCGGCCAAGGGACTCGTCTTTCAAACGAAAGAGACCCCCGAGGGCCAGCGGGGACCGGCGGGAACCGGCGGGGGCGGCGAGCAGATAGCCCGAAACGACGTTCATAAGTTACGCGACGAAAATGTACCGTGTCAAGTAGTTATAAGCAATTTCTTTGCGCGAAACCGCTGGGACAAAAGCGGACGTTCCTCGAGGCGGGTCGAGGCGGAAGAGGGCCGAAGGGAGACCGAAGAGTGGCCGGAGGGACAGGAAGATGTACAGATCGCGACAAAAATGGAGCACGTACGTTTTAACGTCTTGTATTCGCTACGCGACGTGCGCGGTAATGCAAGAAACTGGACGTCAGTTTTTCCGCAATGATAGTGGATATAGATGGGCTTTGTGGGTCATTTCTGGATGGTCTCGTACACCTGTCCGCCGAGTTTCATCGAGTTAGAAGTATCTTCTTGCGGTAAATTTCGCGATATAGGGAATGTAGTCGACAAACGATCGCGAGACCTTTTGATCTTACAATGGACCATCCAGACGGCTATTTTTTACGATGGACGTCAACATCGTGGTCATTGGTTCTTCTCTGTCGCGACAACAACTGCCGCTGTTTATGCCCCGAGCTGGAATACAAACGTGCAGCGTGCTCCACAGATCGAAGTAATCGTTCGAAAAGGTTAAATTAAGCGACGACTGTTACGGGGAAAGGGTAACGTTCGAAGGTGCGCTACCCTTTTGCCGCAGACTGTATGCGTCACGATTCGGTAACCGCGGTAACCCGGCTCGGTCCTGGGGAAGCTCGCCGGAGATGAACAGCGAGGGTGATAACAGACGTGACGGTCGTTTAAATATTCAATGAAGATTCTCCCGCGATTGCTTTAGCGTCGTTAGAGCCCGCCAACCTGCCAGCATTCGTTTCACTCGCTTTCTATTTTCCTCTCGCTCTCCGGTGGTCCACGAAACCTTACGATCGGTCCGCGGATTTTACGAGGAAAACCAGCTGCTGCGAAAGCGGTGTAAAATTGACAGAGCATCCGAATAAATTGTATCCCGTAATTTTGATAAAACGGTAAACATTAATCGCATTCGATCATCGGTGCATTCGATGTTACAAGAGTTTCTGACAGATCCCCCTAATAGTGACGGATTTGTTTCGTAAAAATAGCAAAGCTCGATTCGAAGCTTCGGTATTTTTATTACGAGCCACGCTTGCGTCGAGAAGATTCAACGATTTCCTATCGAAGAGCCTATTGTTTCAACAATTGCAAAACAGAGAATGTGCAATCGGTGATTTTTATCGGCACAGTAGGTTCGAACCAACCAAACAGAAAACGACTTTACGAGCTCGAAGTTACAATCGCGTCGTAACAGAGAGATTCCGCAAAAACTAAGCGTCCCGTGACTTCTGAACGGGATTGTACGTATTTTCCTCCGGGGACCGCGAAAAAGTCGAACCTCCCAGTTTCTCTCTCGATTACCGAGGAGAATGTCGCCGCGGAGTCCGCTTCAAGTTCTCCGGGAAAATTTCGGATGCCTTCCACGGCCGATTGTCCTCCCGCGAGGCGACGAGACGCGACGGTCCTCCGTTCTTTTCCGTTCCGCAACTTCGCCGCATTATCCGCGGAACTTCCTGTCCATTCTCGCGAAGAAAACACAACGAAGCCGCGGCCGGCCGACGTCGGAGCCCGGTCTCGGACGCCGGGGTTAGGCGGAAAAGCCTCGGTGAAAAACTCCAACGAGAGAAGTCCGCTGTCTCTGGGGCGCGCGATGCTCCGAAAGGGGGGGAGGGGTAAAAAAGTGAAAAAGCCCGGGGAGAAAAAGCGACGTATCGCGAGGGGTTACACTCGAGAGGAGAGCAAAATTCCGAGTGCGAATTAAGAGCTTTGCGGAGTATTATTTCGTCGGGCTTGAACGAGACTCCTTCGGTCCGAAGAGTTCTCCTTAAATTACCGGCTCGCGGAACCACCATGGGAACGTTTTTCATACCGACGCGCGGTGTGTTTGTAATTGATCCCTTCCGAGCACTTTGCACCTACTTCTTCCCCGTTCGTTCCCGACTGCCACAATCATCTTCGTTTCTATGGAATCGGATCAGATTTTTCTCTCGCGGCTCTAGTGCCTGCCGTCCGCGGTACACCCGCATTTCATCCGGAGAAAAGTTTCCGGCTCGTAGCGTAGTTTACGAATGCTGCAGAGGAGTCTTCGAAATTCTACTCTCCATTCCTTGGTTTTTACGTCATCGTCGTTCCCCGTTGGAATTTCAGTAGACTCGTATTTCTCTGTTTTTTCCGTTCCCCGCCGGTGAGACATTTTAGGCGAACCGCCGCGCGGTCTCCGATTAAATTACGTCTTCGCGATCGCGAATGGCGCCATGTTTTAATCAATTTGTCATCGGTACGACGGAAACCGTACAGAAACGCTACGAAACGTTTGATCCCCATTTGCCTGCCCCGTAATTTAATGTTCTTCCCCGAAGCGCGAACCTGCGAATAAAATACTCGCAGGTTCCACCGAATTAAAGCGGGAAACAAAAATGGACGAATCGCGAGCACACAAAGGCCCTTTTGTGCAGTCGTTTCCCGAAAGCGTGCGCGAATTAATAACAGTTTCGCTTTATCGCGGGGCTGATGAGACTGCGAGTACACCGAATGAATTCCTTTCTGGCTCTAAACTCGGCGAACGAGTTTACAAAAATTTACAATGTCGCGGCAACCCCCATGCGACGCGGCGAGAGGCCGTGCGGTATTAATAGAAATTTTAATCCGAGTCTTTTTAGCGAAAGAGGCGAGGACCGGCCCGGAGGCGGGCTGCGAGGACCTTGAGCTCCGCTCGGTTGTATTCAAACCACAGATCCGTAAACCAGAGAGCGGCCCTCTCTCTTATCCGGCGAAAAAACCGATCCGTCGGGCCGCGCCGAGCCGAGCCGAGCCGCGCCGCGCCGGCACAGGGCCGTGTTAAATTCACTCTGCATGAATTCCCCGGAATATACGCGCGTCCGACCCCAAGAAGAATCAGCTCTTTTTCCACTCGGCCTCATCTGCGCGCCGAGACGTTTTATATACGATCCACCACTTTTCTTTTATATCTCATTCGACGGGCCGCGCCATTTCTCACCCGCGGCGCGGCGCGAAGCTTCGGTCCTGTAATAAACAGCTCTCGCAAGTACTCAATAAAAATTCCGCGCGGTCTCCCAGGAAATAGAAAAGACCTGCTGGGACACTCTTACCTGGGTGTCCTCCTCCTCCTCCTCCTCCCACGCCCATCCGCCATTTCCGCTTTCCATTCGGCGACACGGCATCGATTTCCGTGTATCCAGCGACACCGCGAAGCCCAAATTCCCTTGGACCCGCAACATTTGCCGATTCTTTTCGGCGAGAATCATTCTTCTGGCTCGCGAAACTCTACGCGAATCGATGCTTCCGGACCGCGATACAATATTTTTATCGTTACGCGGGACGGTAACCGTATTGCTCGAGAAAGTGCTGGTAATTCTTTAAGATTCGTCGAAAGGATCGCGATACTTTTTCGATGTATCTTTTTATTTTTACGCTCGTGCCGTGATTATAAGTTATCTTGCTATGCAAAGAGCACGTGGAAACGTACAAAATCGTTTGCATAATTTAGCAAGAGAACGTGCTTGAGTTAGAAAGATGTAGAAAGATGTTCGACACTAATTTTTCAACCGGGCATCGTTCGCGTTGAAAGTAGTCTCGGCCAATGAAATTTCTCCCGAAATAGGAAAGATAGTATCAGAGAAGAGATGTCAAGTATCAGGACGTAAACAATAATGTAACTTTATATATGTTTATTACAATGTACTAGTCAAAATAGAAATATTTGTTTCTATGGACATGGATTTTTTTTTGCGGCCCACCTAAAGTTAAGCATTGTTTATTTGGCCCAAGTTAGCTTTCGAGTTTGACACCCATGCTGTACGATATCGAACAAGTCTCGGCCTGGTCGCGGTGGAAGCTTTTTTAAAAACCACGAAGAAACGGCGAGGGGCTGGTGAAGAGTGCGAACGAGTCCCGCGGATGGAAATAAAGCCGAACGACCAAGCGGAATGGAGAACTGTATTCGCGAGAGAGGATGCTCGAATCGAGGAACGCCAGATGCCGCGAAAGCCACCCCTCCCAGACGATTCCGAAAAATTTACACCTTTGTTCTCATCCTATCGCGGCGTCTACCGTCCTGGAACGACGCACAGCGGGGACATTTGGCTATCTTCGCAACAAAATCGTAGAACTTTCGGTAGAAACAGCAGAGCGCAATGAAGCTCTTTCTTAAAATAGAGCTGAAATGTTGCAGAAGCAAAGGAAAATAGGGTCGAAGAACGAAGAACGCGAATTTAATCTTGAAGAGATTTAACAATGTCGGTCATCGCGAAGAGGTTCCAATTTATCGATTATAATGTGAAGATTATTTTCCCTTATTTTCCAAAAACGGGTTTCATCGTTTCGTCTCGATTCTACCGAGAAGTCGTACGATTTCGTCGATAAAAAAATTTCGGGACCGTCCAGCACGAAGATAATCGCACACAGAGATCGATCCCGATGAAAAGCTGCAACTTTGCTCCGTGGATAAGGGAGCAACGGTGGCCGAATGACCGCGAGAAAGAAACAGCTTTCTTTTGTTGCGCGAGCCGGATCGAACGGCCGCCGAGGAGTTTGCTTCCTGGGTTAAACCGTTATTATACGTGAGGTAAATAGAAATTGGTTTAGCACCGAAATTTCCATCGGTTTCTTTCGATCGTGACCGGCATCGACGAGCTTCGGCCGCAGATTCTCGCCGTCCGTAGACAGAAACCGACCTCCGACCGGTCGTTCGTGACCGCTTAAACGCGAGCCGATTATTCATCGACTATACAGGACGACGAATCGCGGAAGATCCCGTTCTCTGACAATCGAAACAAAAAAATGACTATATTCTCCGCTCGAATCGCCGCGATCCATTCTCATCGCGAGTAAGCGCGTTCGTACGCCTCTTCGTCCGCGTAATAAAAATCGCTGAAAGTCTGAATAAACGTTATCAGTTTTTAAAGGAAAGGGTCAACTATGCCGGACGAGACGACGCGATTTCCAAAGAGTATCGTTCGACGGTATCGACGACAGATTTCGCCAAAATTTCGTCGATTCGTTTCAGTTCTCTAAGCAGCCATTTTCACGGAGTCCCCACGCGAAAGCGAGAGTTCCCTGGAATGGAATCGCATTCTACTCGCAGAGGGTTTCGCAGGAATAGAAGCTCATTTGGCAGCTCGTAGCTAACCCGGTATCGCTTAGCAGACTGGTCCGGTGGCTCCGGAAGGGAAGACCTCGTGCCCGACTCGCCGACAACACGGGCATGAATTTCCGCGAATAGGACATTTAGCGTATCCGCGGCCGACTGCAGTTTCTGGCTAGACGTCGGTCTCCAAACAACGAGGGTACCCGGAAGTCGCGGCAAATTCAAGAAAACATAACTCGGGAAGAGCAATTAGACCGGCGACCGGTTGCCGGAAACGCCTTCCGCGCGCTCTCTGCGCGATCGAAGCTTCCTCGTCTTCCTTCCTCGAAGACTCGGGCTCTCTTCCTCTTCGAGGAAGCATCGCGCTTCTCCCTGGCTGTATTTTTCCAAGAGGTACACGAACCCCCGGCTATCGATACGCCAGCGAAAAACTCCTGACGGACCGGAGCCATCCTCTCGAATCGATCCTCGCGGCTAATTGCCCGGTCGACGTAATAGTATTTGTCGAGGGACCGTAATTGTCTTATTCGATGATTCCTTGAAAGCTTTCCGTGTAATGAGTTGTTAGCGTTGGAAATTTGGAGCTCGTTTCATCGCCGCGTTGTTTGTTGTCGTTGCGACGGGCTCGCGGTAAGGAAATGCCAGAGGGAAAATGATAATGGTGTTTGGAGAGGAAGGCGATCGATCGGTTCCGCGATCCTTTCGATCGCTCTCGAAGCGATGATATCGAGAAATTAGCGATTTCGATATTGTTTGCTGTCGAACTCGCTGCGAAGACTCGTGACATTCGCGGAAGAAGGATACAGTGATGTCTCTCTAATTGACGCTGAAATTGTGCAGAAAATTGAACAATTTGGGAAGAGGAGACACGATTATTCGAGCCTTGCAGCCCGTTTTTACAATTGTTGAGAATCGATAACTATAAAAACTATAACCGCAAGGCTCGAATTATCGTATCTTCTCTTCCCAAATTGTCCATTTTTTTTTTGTGCACAATCTAAGCGTCGATTAGGGAGACATTACCGTAGTTGGACGTTGTATTAGGTCTACCGGAAAGTTCTGTCCGTTTTTGAATTGAAATATAACACAATTTTCATACATTTAATAATATTTATCGTAGAATATACTTTCCATCGTCACTTATGACTTCTTGCCAGCGCGATGGCAACTTGTAAATGCCATTTTTAAAAATGATTTATTTTTAGAGGCGAAGAACTCAACTAGTTGCTTGGTTGACATCAGCTTCGGTTTTGAATTTTTGTTCCTGTAAAAAGTATTGCAAAGAGAGAAACAAGTGACAATCGGAGGGTGCTAGGTCTGGGGAGTATGGTGGATGCGACAGAATTTGCCAGCCTAGCTCTGCGATTTTCTGACGAGTCACCGAAGCAGCATGTGGTTTGGCATTATCATCGGTAGCCATGTTTTCACGATCGCGTCTCACTTAATAATGACACGAGACATCTTTGTTTCAGTTTATTTAGGAGCGTACATGTGTGTAAATGCAATGATAAAGAGAGATAGTCGTATATGTCTCAAATCAACATGTGCATATGGATTGAAACTTGAAGTGACACTATTGGACAGAACGGTCATCTCGAGAAACGGAGGCAAACAATGGGAAAAAGAAGCGAAACAGTGGGTAGAGAAATTATGGCGAAAAAAATAAATACGAATACGTACACGCGTTAAATAAAAATAGCGTGTTCCTCGAACCGATGGCAACGCGGAAATCAATTCGAAATGTGCAGGAAAAATTGTGACAGCCGAAGGAATGGGATCGCTGAAATTGCGAAAGCAGAGGAATAAGATAACAACAGCGTTAACAAAGGGAGGAATGGTCGCTTTGCGCGACGAGTGCTGGAAGCTAATCGTCGCGTCGTTAAGGTTAAAGAATCGGTGTCGGGGAATCTCTTAATTGCCGCGGCGACATCGGGCAAGTACAAAAGAAGAAAAGTCGCAGCACTTGGTCATCTCCGGAGACCGTTGACTCGATGAGATGCCACTTTTCCCATTGAAGGTGCTCGCAAATTAAGCGCCGGACTCGGCGGGAACGCCGATCGAGTTCGAGGGCGAGAATTAGAGGGCCGATCGATTATTTATTTCCGTGATTAATTGCCTGCTAGAGGTTCGCCGGAATCGAGGTCGGGCTTATAATAAACGGAACAAAAGAGAACACGTGAACGGAAGCATGATTTATTATGTCCTAGACCCCGAAGAACAATAGGATAATATCGTCCTCCGTGAAAAAAAGGAAAGAAACCGCGGAAGAAAGAGAAAAGATCGTGCACGTTAATACTGTGGGATCCGAGTTGAATAGGAATATCTGTGTCTCGCATAAATTAACCGTATAAAAGCGAAACAAATTGTGTAACATAAAATAACGCGAATATATTAATTAATATCGAAACGTGTCGATCGACGTGACGTTCCTGCACGACTCGCTAGAAACGACAGCATCGCGAACTTTTCTTGTTAAAAAATTCTCTCTCTTCTTCTTCGATCGCTACCGCAATACATAGAAAGAGAAGAAAGGAGAGAGAGAGAGGGTGAGAACAGTTCGTTAATAGGAATCGTTCGAGCGTGGAAACATTAATTGCGACGTCACGGTTCCTCGGATTAGCAGCCGGAAATGAACGGGCCGGATGTCTCGTCGACGACTTAGCTCGCTTCTTAAGCATCGCCCCACCCCGTTCTTTGCCATAATTTCATGAAGTTTCCGGCGCTAAGCGAGTATTAGCCCGCCACGTGAAAATCCTTTAAAACAGTATTACCATATCCTCTCGGACCCGATCTTCGTTCCGAGAATCTATAGACCGGCTCATCAACGCCGCCAAACTTTCGAACGGCGCTCATTAATAACCGGCGGATTCCAGCCTTGCCGGGAAATATTCCGGAATCGATCCCCGGTTTTAACGCGGACAACGCGTCCTGCGAAATTGTTTACCGGGAAACGTAAATTTCGTTAGAAGCTGTATCATCGAATTACAATTTCCTCGTTCCACGGACATTAAATTATAAGTTCCAGCTTTCAGAGGTGATTCCGCGGAAAACGGGTTCACTTGGAAAGTTTCTTTCGTCTTCCGAGAGCCGGTAAATTGTTAAGTACCCGGCCTTAATAGGATTTCATCTGGTTCCACTATATTTGTAATTCCGAGCGAGGAGCCTTCGTCGTTTTAACTTCCTCTTTGCCTACAATAGTTTAGACGCGAACAAGGTTAGCGATATAAATATATAATTTGCTTTTTAGTCGACGATACGAATCCAGAACGATTCCCTCGTATCGTCGGTTAAATTCGGCTTCCGTCTATTAACCTCTTGCGCTGGAACAGCCTGTCATACTCGCGACGAAGATTTCGTCCATAATCCATCAAGTAGGAACGTTATTCGCGACTTCCGGATCGAAATAAAATATGATTCTTCCATTATGAAAATGTAAGAACGAAATGATCTCGTTCCATTAAGGAAATAATTATTATCTATAGCACGCGAGCGGTTTAACGACTCGAACAAGCTGTAATTCTTCCCGAACGCGCTGCCATTTTGCGTCTCGAATAGTCAGTTTTGTCGCAAAGCCCCGCAGTCTAAATATTGGTGTACCTAATTGCGAGCGCCGCAGGTGCATAAAACCGACAGTTTAGTTAGCAGGCGCAATCAAAGAGGAGAAGTTGCTGAAATTCGCAATTAAGGAGGCGATTTAGAGTTTCTAATCGGACTTAACGCTGTTAAAGAGTACGCAGCTATCGGGAAACGGGAATCGTATTCAGCCGCGACGCTGTGCTCGGGGCATTTGCATACTAAACAGACGTTAATCCAGACTAACGGAAGGAAAAGCTAGTTGGAAGTTACATCGAGTGTTTCGCCGCATTATATGTACGTAACCGACGCAACGGAAGCGCGGGCCGCCGGCAGGAGAATTCCGTGGTAAGAGCGAAAGGAAAATATCGATCCCGGGCACGCGGCGGCTGTCCGTTTAAAACGCAAGAACTTACAAGCGATACACCTGTACACCGAGGGCTTGCCTTCCCTTTTATTTCCATTTCGTCGTCCCGCTTCCACGTTGTTATCTCCGCCTTCTATCCGCCGTGCGCGCTCCAAGAGCCCGGGCAATTTAAAATTCCCGCTTTGATTTGAACGAGAATTCGGAGCGAACGCGATCCAACGACAACCGTAATTCGTTTCTCGTGTATTTACGAAAGCCATGAATTCTGCCGCGACGCGGCATACGGCGAACGAAACGGGGTTTCCTTAACTCAATAACGCTCTTAACGCATTCATGGCCGTGGACGCATTGTCGCGTCTTTTCAAAGCTTTTCCGCGGCTCGACTCGAAGGATTCGGAGAAAGAAGTATCAAGAATTCCCGCGGCTCTGTGCTCGGATTTCATCCAATCGACGCGAGTTTCCGCGGGTATTTTCCGTCCCTTCGAGTACGAACGCGTTGGCATTCGTTGTTTATTCGGGATAAATGTGCAGTAGATATATGTGTTGGGTTGGCAACTAGGTAATTGCCGATTTCAGTTACAGATGTCTCTCACTCCCATTGTAATGATATCCGTAAATGTTATATTATAAAATTATTATTATTATTTATTATGTTATTTTTTATTATCCGTGAATGTTAGCAACTGGGCAAATTGAATGCAGCGGTCAAGGAAAAGCGACCAGAATTGGTCGATCGTAAAGGTGTCATTTTCCAGCAGGACAATACTAGGCCGCACGCGTCTTTGTCCACTCGGCAAAAATTGATGGATATTGGTTGGGAATCGATGTTACACCCACCATATAGCCCTGATCTCGCGCCATCGGATTACCACTTATTTCGATCCCTGGACAACCCCCTTCGTGGTAAAACTTTTAACGACGACGACGCTGTAAAATCTCACTTAACTCAGTTTTTGACCGAAAAGGATCAGACTTTCTACGAGCGTGGAATTTTCAAGTTGTCGGAGAGATGGCAAAAGGTCGTCGAACAAAATGGAAAATACATTACAGATTAAACTTCGTTCCAAGTAAAAAAAATTTTTTATTTCATTGAACAAATCGGCAATTACTTAGTTGACAACCCATTATATAGGTACACGCGTATTATAGAGCGAGACGGATAGATGGATGAATAGAGCTGGTCGACTAGAAACCCCGAAACTTTCTACAAAGTAGTCGCCACAGTGAAAACCCATTACTTCCCCTTTCGCACTCAGTCTTCCGAATCATCTCTCATTATACCCGAACGACGCCATTGGGGAACTTTCCCGTAGGAGGAGCACGGGGGTCGAAAGTGTCGAAGCTTTCCACGGAGCGTCGGTAACTCGATTAAGGGGTTGTTCCAGCGCGACGTTTCGGAGCCACAAATTTTTCATTACATTTCACGGATACACGGATTCGAGGACGCGCTCTTAAAATTACAATTCCGATTGTTTCACAGTTTAGAAGCCTGCCTCGTTGCGTAAACTGGACCAAAGCATTAAGTACTTAAGCCACTCTCTGCTCGGTGAAATGAGTCGTTAAAAAAGGTGAATGAAGCTGATAGGAAAAAAAGTTGCCTCGTTACCGGTTTTACGTTTCTTACATTGTTCAGCATTACTTGGTCAAAAAAGAGCGCATCGAATACAAGCACCGTTTTTTACAACGTCGGATATTGTTTATGATTATCCTCGCAAAAAAAGTAGTTGGAAAATACATTTTGCTACTCGCTTTTACCACGTTTTTACAGATTCCATTCGGATCGCTTCATTGATGTAATTAACGGGACAATAAATAAGAACCGAGGTTCGAATTAATGTAAATCGTTCGTATAAATGAAAATGGTGAGCGAAACTCGCCGTTGGAGTCGATGGAAAGAATAGCGGGGCGAGAGTCGGTGATTTCGCCTGGACGCATCGATCGTTCGTCTTGCTGGAAGGGTCGAAGATCTCGAAGATCGTTCGACGAGGACTCGTTTGGCCGCGAAACGGCGAGTATTACCCAAGTTCTCGACAGCCGGCCGCATCTGACCGACAAGTTCCAGAGAATCGGTCCGCGGAATGACCGGCCGGCCTTCGGAGACCAGCTGGCAGCTTGTTCCCGAAAGTTCCACGGCTAAATAGGCGGCCGAGCATCGACAGTTTCGCGAAGGGCCGGCGAGAAGTTGCCCGATAACGCCTCTCTTAGACAGAAGAGGCGTCGAGAAGTTTTCGCCGCCTGCGAGGAACAGGATCCCGGCGTCTTGCCTCGCCTTGCCTCGCCTCGCCTCGCCTCGCCTCGCCGCGCCGGATGGACGACCGCCGCGGCGGCTGACGCTCCGACCGAGAGTCCTGCTCTCGTCTCTTTTCGCTCCGTCGTCGGCGTAAAAAGACAAAAGCCGCTTTCGCCTCTCTTTGTTTTATATATCGCCGGACCATCTGCCGGCGAGCCAACTTCGGAACAAAGGACGCACTGGCCGCGCCGACAACAACTTTCGACTGGACTTCTGCCCGACAGATGAGACCAGCTTGTTGTTGACTCAATCTCTGCAGCTTCGGGTCGTCAAAGTAGTTGGATCGTGTAGAAGTGTTCGCGCGCGATTCGGCCGAAACCGAGATTCGAAACTGCGTGGCATTCGCAATGCGTGCGCAAGAAATACTTTCGTTGTGTTGCAGATAAAAGCGACGGTGCGTTTAAACGCAACGATAAGTCGGTACATGTAACTTCGAAGTTGCTATAAAAATTGACAAGGCGCGAGTTGGCGACGTTAACGGATAACGAAGGTCATTCGCATGATGCGTTATCCAACATCTCGGGGCTGAACGATGCAGCAGAAGTCGGTCTAACGAACCCAGCCAGCGATAAACGAAAGAACCGTGTCCCACGTTGAAGGAGCGGCCGCGTCTCAAAGCGGAGGAACGAGGTCGATTTATCATCCTGTCGGAGAATAGGACCCTCTACGCGTTGTTACGCCACCTTAACCTCCGGATACGCGAGGGTGGATTCCTTCAACGGGGGAAAAAATGTAACTGCCCTCTGACTTATGGAGGAAGGAATCGTCCGCGTGCCATGAAAGGCGGAATCAACGTCACGTGCCTAACTTTCTCTCTCTCTCTCTCTCTCTCTCTTTCTCTCTCCCTCTCTCTCTTTCCGCCACTTCGCATTCGTTAAACACCTCTTTGCGCGTTCTCTCGTGGCAGCCTCTCCTCGAGATCAAAAGAATTGCAGGCTCTATTTGAGGAAAAGATTTCGGAGTGCGACGCTCGGCTGTTTATTTATTTATTCACAGAAATGAGACTTCTTGTAGAAGACACGATCTTTCTAGCAATTTCAAAGCTTAATTGGTACCGATGATTTTACAAGAATTACTAATATGATCGTGATCGGAGTCACGATAGGCCCCGAATGAAATATGCGAAAAGATGCGTTGATCTAATTCTGGATAGACGATCTATCGAATGTTATTTTAAGCTGTTCTTGTAAATTAATAAAAGCGTGGCAAATTAAACTTTCGCTGGAAACTAAACTTTAAATTAGGGTCGCGAGTTGCCACAGCGTATCAGTCAAGAATTGTGTAATGTAAATCTCGCGTGTTAATTAGAGAGGAGAGGAGAGAAGCACGAGAGAACGGAGACGAGCGAAAAGAAGACGAAGCATGAGAAAATAAGAAAATAATTGAGAAGAAGAATTTGGAAGACCGAGGGAAGAACGAGGAAAGTTATGCGCGCACGTTCTATACATAGTTACGACGCGTTTTCTGCCGGAAGGAGCCAAATGAAGTCTATGCACATTGCTCTTTATAGTCGTGTAGTCATATTACACGAAGTAATATTCAGCGGAGCCGCGGGAGCTCTTTGTGCCATTATTTAACTTTATTCCATCGGCATTTCAGCATTCTCGAGATCAAGAGCCGGTTGGAACTAAATATTCTGTACTCTGTGCTTGTATCGCGTACTTTTATCGTGCTCTCGTTCTCTCAGAAGGAACAATAACCGTGTCAGCGCAGAAATATTTCCAAAATCTTCTGCGAAGATGCCCCTATGTTTTTGTTTACTTTCATTCCCAGATTACGATAACAAGAGAATCAAGTTTTGTTTCGATTCGAAAGAGACGAATAAGATTTTTATTTGCTAGATTATGCAAAGGATTAATTCGTAGCAATATTTTGAGATTCTGTCTAAGAAAGAGTCGAGTGGAACTCGGTTAAATCTTCTCCGAGGGTTTCGAAGAAAAAGGGTATGAAAAGATGACTCGAGCACAGGAAGGACGGAGCTTTGCGTCTGCTCTTAAGGATCTAGGTGTCCCGATCCTATATAATGATAAAAGTTTCAGCCACGCGGCTCTCCTTTGGTCGCCGGTTACCAGAAATTCTGTATCGCAAAGCTGACAGCTGCGGAACAGCTTGAACCGTCTCGGTGTTGAAGATGGGTCGGGTCGGGTCGGGTTGTCTCGCGAGGCAACGCAAAGTCGGAGCCGACTTACCAAAAGCGGAATAGCAGAGGCGCAACGGAATTATCGCAACCGTGATAAATTGCACGAATAATTGAAGGAAAGCCTGCTTTAAGGAAAAATACTTTCGAGACTCCGGGGCTTTGATGAACAAGCCGGTTTCAAAGCGAATGCTCGGCGTTTAGCGCGTCACTCGCACGTGTCTGCAACGCTGTGGAATTCTTTTGGACCTCCTGGTTCCTTTCATTCGGCTCCTATTATCAACAAACGGCTTTCAACCGATCTCCGTCGAGCTCCTCGGCTCCTTTTGTCCCGTTTCGATCGAGCCAGGCGATTAAGGAACGCGAATACAAATAGTTAATAGATCCGGGAGCCAGCTACGAGGAAATTAGAATTTCGATAAAACGTTTGTTTATACTCGAAACCACTTTAACCAACGAATAATAACAAGACGTTTCTTCTCGTACCGTCGAGGTATGTAATTCCGAAACTATTAAAATTACTGCGAAGCGTTTCAAATACAAATTCGCTGGCTTCAAAGTTGCGCGCAGATCCGTGCCTGTTCGAAACTCTGCTCTTCGCTGGCGAAGAGATCGTTAATCGGAATTATGTAACCTCGTATCGCAAGCAAGGTTCCTTCCATTTTTTAAAAAGAACAATAACCTCGGGTTCTGTGTTCGCTTTTCTGCGCGGAAACTGACGTTCCCCGCGTTGTCGCGTCAACGGATCGTATCCGTTGAACGACTCGTCCGGAAGATGGTACGAGGGAATCCGGGATAACTGTCCCAGTCGACGAAACGAGAACTGCTTCACCGAAAGGGTAGAGCGTTGTTCGCTAATTTCGCGATAATGGCCGGCGTAGTTAGCGATAAATTCGTCCCCCGGCTAATTTCCCTCGAACGCAAGGACACCGGAATAGCGTTCGACGACCGGCGACGTAGAAAATAACCATCGTTCCGCTATTCCTCGCGATGTCTGTTACAGGGTAGGGTGGCGAAGGGGTGGAGACGAATTCTCCGTGTGAACGAACGGGAAATGAGAACGATGACCGGGAAGCATCGAGGTAAATGGGAATCTTGAAAGGAATAGCGCCGGATTCGGTCCGTGACGGTGCTGATTTAACAAAGCATCTCCTGTTTAATGGACGCGATGCGCCCCCGGGAAGAAGGAATGCTCTCGGAATGCGAACGATAACTCTGTTTCCGCAGACCGAGGGTCGTCGCGGAATGAATTGTTCGCGTGACGCTGTCATTAGCGGATTGTTTCTCGGCGGACGCGATCCAGAGACGCGTCGCTCTCGGAAATGTTCTTAAACAGAATTTTTAGCAGCCTCTTGGAATCGCGGTGGTCTCGTCCACCGAATTCGATTCTTCTAAACGTTTGCATCGATTACTATGAAGGATACACGGTTAAACAAAAGAGAACATATTTCCTTACCCCGTTGCACTGTAACAACGAGTCGGTCTCGCGACGAAAATCTCTTGCATAAGTAATAATTAAGGAGGACTCTTTCGATGGAATAAAAAAAGATGGTTCTCCACAATTCGAGATTGATAAACTATTGGGTTGGCAACGAAGTAATTGCCGATTTGTTCAATGAAATAAAAAATTCTTTTTTACTTGGAACGAAATTTAATCTGTAATGTATTTTCCATTTTGTTCGACGTCCTTTTGCCATCTCTCTGACAACTTGAAAATTCCACGCTCGTAAAAAGTCTGATCCTTTCCGGCCAAAAACTGAGTTAAGTGAGATTTTACAGCGTCATCGTCATTAAAAGTTTTACCACGAAGGGAGTTGTTCAGGGATCGAAATAAGTGGTAATCCAATGTCGCGAGATCAGGGCTATATGGTGGGTGTAACATCGATTCCCAAGCAATATCCATCAATTTTTGTCGAGTGGACAAAGACGCGTGCGTCCTAGTATTGTCCTGCTGGAAAATGACATCTTTACGATCGACCAATTCTGGTCGCTTTTCCTTGACCGCTGCATTCAATTTGACCAGTTGCTAACATTCACGGATAATAAAAAATAACATAATAATAATAATAATAATAATAATTTTATAATATAACATTTACGGATATCATAAAAATGGGAGTGAGAGACATCTATAACTGAAATCGGCAATTACTTAGTTGCCAACCCAATAGTTTGCAGAACATGTCTTCCCACGTTTTGCAGCTGATTTAGCATGCACTGTTTACGTAGTTCGCGCGCACCGCTATGGTGCTCCAGGAAGAAAATGGAAGCCGAGCAGTCGGCGGCTGTTTTGTTCCAGCGAAATGACAAGTGACAACGGTGAAATCGAATTTTATATTAGCAGCCGTATCGTGGAGTCCTGACGGCAGGCATCAAGGACGATATTTCACGTCGCGGCGGCATGCCAGCTAGCTTCTCTCCCTCCACTTCTCTCTCTCTCTCTCTCTCTCTCTCTCTCTATTTTTCTAGATAGGAGCTATCGGAAATCTCTTATCCGAGCGAAATACAGGTTTCTGGACTCGATTTCCGCGAAACTACGCCCGATCCCGATGCATCTGTCGTTACCTTTATGTCCCTAAATATACCGTTTCAGCCCGGAACGAAAAACCAAACGGGGGCATTAGCATTTCTCTGGAAGTTCGTCGAGCCCTCCGGTTCCCTCGGATCCGGAATTCCCAGCAAACAGACGGCTCGGGGAACTATCTCTGTCTGTGCCGCGACTTTCGATCCGATCGAACGACGCCGGCAATAAATGTCACGGATCACGCGCGAGATCGCTGCGAACCAGCCAGACACCGCTCTCGCGTCTTCAAAGAGGAAGAAACTCTCTTTCTCTCTTCTATTCTGTCTCGAGAGAAAGGATCCGTCCGATTTCTGTTCGACTTCCCACGAGGAAACTATGTATATCGGCGTAACGAATGGGGTATTGGCTGGTCCGCGAAAGGATTCGCCGTTCTTATCGCGCGCCACTTTCTTCCGAGGAAGAATCGTTATAAGCCCTGTTAAATCCCGGATTATCGAGTCCAGGGGGAGCCGTCGACACGAATTTCTTTCCAACCGATTTCCATAGAAACGTCTCTCAATTTCGAGCTCTGGTATTTGCGGCGACATTTCATTCGATCCGGATCATTCGCTAATTTATCGCTCGAAATAGCGGCGCGTATATTACCGCTGCTCAACGGTAAGACATTTTTACGGTTTTCAAGCTGCTCGCAACGCTTCGCACCCTTCGACTACCTAGAATTCTAATACTTTATACAGTTTTAGGGCGACGACGATTTTAGTACGCGAACTGTGCAAACTTTTGGTACCGTGTAAATTACAAAAATTGCGTTGCGACGAGATACGATTTTTAACTCACCGAAACCTCTCGTCGGAACGTTTCCAGAGCGTCGTCCTCGAGATGAACCGTCTCGGAATGATGGTGGACCTGTCGCACGTCGCCGTGCCCACGATGCTCGTCGCCATGAGGACATCGAGAGCGCCGGTGATCTTCAGCCACAGCAGCGCCCATGCTCTCTGCAATTCCTCGCGAAATGTGCCTGACCACGCGCTGCGACATTTGGTGAGTTACCAGCGCCGATTTTCCTCCAATTTACCACCCCGTATTCAAGAAGAAACCTGCAACTAAAAGAACACCGAGTCCGTAGAACCAGCAAAAATGATCCATTTCGCATTTTTTTTAAAGTCTCTTCAATAGGTATTAAAGTTTTCTAAAATCTCTTTAATAGGTCTTTATTAGTCTCTTTAATAATTTGATTAAAGTCTCTTCGATTTCCTAGTTCGTTACAATAAAAACAACAAGATGTCTAAATAAACTCAGCGTTGGAGCTGGATGAAATTTAGTTCTCGGCACGCGTAGCGTCAAACTATCGCGCTTTATTCGCGCGGTTACGAGCAGCCGAGTCGCTTTTAACGCGCTTTCATCCTCCGCATCGAGAAATGCGAACGCTAACTTTTCTATCAGCGTTTCTCTCTGTAATCAAGCGGGTCTTTAAAAGATACGAGCCGCGCTAGCCGGTCTCTATCTCGCAGATTTGTTATCCCGTAAACCGACGGACCCGTTGCAACAGTTGCCGAGACGTTGCTGCACATTCGAGTCGTTCTCTGTTTCAGGCGCAGACCGATGGTATAGTTATGGTATCCTTCTACCCTCATTTTATCAGCTGCGGCGAGAAATCGACGTTGGAGGACGTGGCCGGTAAGAGCTCTCGCGAAACTCGTTTCGCGATATGTCACGACCGTATACCGTTTCGCTCGAAATAACTCAGTAATTTCTACCAGAAGCTTCTTCGGACACACTCCGCGAAAGCGTTTCGACATGACACGCGGGAAAGAGAGACAGGCTCCGTGCCAGACGGGAGATTATTAAATCGTAGTCGTCCCCGCGGTTCTTTTCCATCGAATCTCGATGGGTCCGGCAGAATCTTAAGCGCCCGATGCTCTCGCCGGGGCTGCGTTTCAACGACACGGACGATTCGGAATCGCGTCGTCGACGTCTTCGTTGGCGTCCGACGAAATTTTTAACGTTCGCCGACTTTGCGCCGATCGGAACCGATTATCGGTCAGACGTTTTATCATCGGCGAACAGCGTTAAATTATTTTCTCTTCTAACGAATTTCACGTTTACACAGCTTCCGCGGGAATTTTTCAAGAGCTTTCGAGCCGAACTTCTTGCGAGGCAATTATGGAGATACCAGGAAAAAGAATACACGCCTCCGTGGCTTGTCGAAATACTTTCGCGAACGACTGTAACGGGTTATCGATTGTTTTATGACGTAGTTCAGTAGTTTCGAGTAAATGGAGTGGCGAAATCGATAAAGGAAAATAATGGAAAAATTCTTGCGCGTGTTTACCGCGAGCCAAAGTTGCGGAACCTCTAGTCTCTTGCGCGATAAAACGCGGATACGCGAGATTAGTCTCGCAACCGTTACGAGAAAAATATGAAACCGTAGAAAAATTGCAGAACGGTGCGCGTCGGCGATAATTCGTCGACTCGCCGGCCCGATAGGTTCGATTACAGTCGCAAACCTCTGCTCTCTAATTAATGTGAAACCTGGTCTTAATAATTATGGCCAGTAGCGCGCCCACGGTTCGATTTCGTTCTTCGTAACTTCATTATTATACTCCGTGAACAAACTTAATTAATTGCGTCGGCACGAAGTTCCGAACGAGTCCGAGTTAAAGGCAAAGAGGGAAACTCTCTTTCTCCATGGAAACACGAATTGAAAATATCCCAAATATTTTGACGTTTCATCGGGGGAAGTTGTAGAACTTTCAAACGTTATTGGATGTTTCTTAAATTAATTTAGCCATCCTTTTTTTCGAATTCACCGCGAACGAACTGCTCTTTATTTATTCCGTTAGAAAAAGACGAATCGAATTTTCGGACTTCGAATCGTTCGTATTTTCAACTCCGCGCGCTTTCGAATGAGACCGAGGGAAGAGGAAATCCACTTTTCACGCTCGAAACAATCGGCAAAAATCCCTTTCGCGGACGTAATCCTCTTTGCAAACGCGAGACGGCAAACCGGGAGCGTTGCAATCAACGTCAAATGGTATCCATGTTTACGCGGCCACTTTTTCTCATCCAGCCCGATGAAATCTGCCGGAAGTCGCGGCGCGGCGCGGCGTCCGATAAAGAAACACACCCGGTAGAGCAGTCCGGCCTTATGTTTCCGAGCACACAGAGACGGGAATCGGTCCGGTTCGGCGCGATAAAGTTCCTCGGCTAATTCTTCCCCTTTTCTGGGCCAATCGAGGCTCCCCTTCGGCCTCCGACCCACGCGTATCGTAGCTTTGACCGCGCCGCTATCGCCGTCCCATATTCCAGGATAAAAGCTAATTGAAGGGGACGCCGGAATCGCGTCTAAATTGTTCTTTTTTTCCTCCCCCCGCCGCCGTTCCCCGTTAATATGGTTTCCTACGGCTAAGCTGCGGATTTCGTTCGGCCGGTATCTGGAGACCGAACGTCCCCCCGGACGTCCCCGCCCCGGAATAGGGATGCGACACCGCAGAGAAGATCCCCCGGATAACCGGCAATTTTCTTATACAGCGAGCTTGTTCTCGCCGGGACGTTCGTTCGGCTCCTACGAATGTCGTGTAAAGAGCAATCGCGAGCGAATGAACCCGCGGGAGACTAATGGCTCCGCAGACTCCGGGGGCGAGAACAGGCCGATACCTCGCGCCGAAGCAAATCGATGCCCCTCGCAAATATATCGCCCTCCGTCCCGACACCTATTCGCTCTCTCGCCCCGGAACAATCTCGGGAAAATTAGAAACGCGTTAGCCACGATTTCCCTTCGTCGCCGCACTTTCTCCAACGATACACCGCCGAGCGAAATCTTTCGCGCCCCTCGAGTCATCGTCTATACAGCTTTGCCATCGTTTATATCGCTTTAGCCGTCATTTATGTCGCTTCGGTCATCGTCTATACCGCTTTGGTCGTCGTTTATGTCGCTTCAGTCATCGTTTATACCACTTTCCGAGCATTCTTCTTGCGTCTAAGCGCCAATCCCGCGCGATTCTCTTGTCGGTGGATCGTGCATCTTTACGCGAATTCGGTCGAACGACGTGAAAGCAATTTTAACTGAAATTAACCACTAAGATTACGCGTCCTGTCACACGTTTCTCTTTGAAACTCGTCGGTATCATTCGTACTCGTTGCAACGCGCGTAGACCACGGCTGGCAAAGACATTACCGTAATCCAAAGGATGCGATAGTTTCGTTTGAACCGAGCCTCGCTCGAAGATCGCGACGAGAAAAGTAGTTTAATTGTGCCGGGATATGCGCGGCGGTTCGAGAGACCAAGAACTTCGCGTTCTTGGAATCTAGCTGAAAATGGGTAATTTCATGCTGGCTCACGTTCTAGCGACCGCTCGCTATATTTCGGAAGCGCGGCCCTCGAAACAGGTCTCGATAATATTGCGACCAGCTTGATTACCATCTCTGGTTATGATCCATCGATACGTACGTACGCAAACGTATTTCGCCAATGGGGAACGACAATTTATTTCGATGGCCGTTTAATCCCATAACGTGGCGCCGCGCCGCGCCGAGCTCGAGTGCATCCTCGCGCCGCGGAAATTGATCCGCGACAGCGTAATAGTGTCAATGAGTACGTCATCGATCGGTCGTTCAATCGCTGGATTAGGATGGCGACGCTCTCGGAACGTAGTTTTCTTTCGCCGGCTCGAAATGAAATTCGAGGCAAAAGCGAATTTATACGGCAGTCTGTTCCGAAGCCGCAATTCTCGGCGGAAAGAGACAGCGAAACGGAGAAAAAAGAAGGAGAACGAGAGACGGCGAAGCAGGAAGAGCGAGAGAGAGAGAGAGAGAAAGAAAAAAGTGGTATTCTCATCGAATGCGAGCGTGGAGGGAGCAGCGGCAACGGGCAATTGCACTTTCATATCCGCGCGGCCTTTGTGATTCATGAGACGGGAACCCAGGTAACTTTAGAATTTCAACGTGAACGCGAAACTTAGCATTTCTCTTTGCCCACCCTCTTCTTCCCCCCTTCTTTCTCTATCTGTTCCCGCGATACACTTTCCCCGCTGCTCGCGTTTTCCGTCCGAGTTTCGTCGGAGCGTGCGCCAACCGGGCCGGAAAACTGCTCCGATCGCTGAAACGATTCCACGATCTTCCACGACCGACGCTAATTATACTCGGCGGGCCCGGAAGCACGTCGAACTTCTCTTCGCGGATTTCTTTCGGGATTGTTCGATCGCACCTTCCGATGCTACGCGAACTTTCCTTTTTGCGAAGCCGAAGCGGCACTGTCTCGGACGTGCTATGATCGACTCGCACCACTGAACTCGTGGAAATATACGAAAGAACGACGTCTTAGCAGAGGGAATCGAATTCCCCTTATTCCCCTCGGCGCGTGTTCGGCGACTAAATAATTTTATTCGACGAATTTTTAATGGAAGCATCCACCATTTGTGCAACTTTCATGTATAAACAAACCTTTCGCAATACATCCGTTGTTCGAACGAAATGATTACTTAAACAGTTTCCGTATAGATGATTTACCAAGAACATACCCTCGTTAACGAAAGAACTTTTTGTAATAAAAGTAATCACCATTCCTAAATGTCCGCTCGAGTCTCATAAATTCCGAGTTGCATAAAAATTTACGATCCCGATCGAACTGGAAATACTGCCAGCAAAACTTATTATCCAATCGGATCCCCTTTAATCTGTTGAATGGATTCGATCGCATTCGAGATTGACCGCGTTTCGCCGAAGAAAAACGCACGATGAAAAGATTAATTTACCGGCGGGCAACGAGCGTTACAAATAATACAGGATTTATCGCGGTGTAACAAATTATTCAGGGACGAGCATCGTCGAAGTTGGAATAAATAATCCGGCGCGCGGCAGGAGCGTGTCCGAGCGTAGCCGGCGCGCTCCGCGATGCAACGTTTCGATCGGGATTCGAAAATTCCCTCGGCGAAACGCCGCGCCGTATCCCTGGGGTTTGTTTGCGCGGTGATTTTCGCACCCCCGCAAAGTGAAATACCGAACCGGGGATTACCAGTTTCGCGCGATCCCGTGTTAACCTTCGCGTCTGCCCCGGCGCCGGGAATACCAAATGCGACGAGGCAAATATCGTCGCTCGTCGGCGACAAAAAAAAAAGAAAAAAGGAGAACGAAAGCTTGAAGCGTTGGAACATCTCTTCCAGGTGTTGCGAATTTCATTCGCGGACGATCCGATGTAAATCCGGCCCCTTCGCGTATTCCTTCGAGCAACGTCGATCCGTCCCGGCCCAGCACCGGGTTCCCATGAACTCCAATGATCGGCCGCGCGCCCAATCTTTTCCGAGACCGCTCCTCCTCGACGTTCGTCTCTCCGAGACAGTGTTTCTCGAGATACCCGGCGATAAAAAAGAAGAAGTTAAATCCCGAAGAGGGTCGTCGAAATAAGTAATAAGGCGACGAAAGGGACGGACGGCGAGGCCCGATTAAATCGTAACGTCTGGCTCAAACTTTTAGCCCGTCGTTTATTCCGTCGTCGCCGGTCGATGTTTTATTCGACGGTATAACGAGCCCGGCCGAATTTAGTCGGGACCCGCGGAAGAATGGATCTTCCGACCTGCTTTTCGGCCGCGAATAGAACGACGAGAGCGTGCCCCGTAAATGATATGGATTGGCTTATTGTTGCGCAACCCTGTGGCGGCGAGAAGTGTTTCGGGACGATTGGAACCGTCGAGAGGAGCTAAAACGAGAATTAACGGGTTAATCCGCTGTTCCGTATATGGGTCACGATTTCAAGATAACGTCGATCGCGCGTTATCCGGGCGAACGGGGCGCCGGGGACGGCGCGGATTCCGAACATTCGACTTCTCGGTGCGGACACGTTTCTCGACGGCGGATCGTCGACAAGATTTTTGAATCTCGAATAACGGGAACGAAGAAGATTCGTGTCTTTCTCTTTGGTATTCTCGAAGCGTTCGGACGTTCTCTTAAATTTTATTTATAGAGAATACGCGCCGCGACGAAGACGAAAGGCCGAAGCGACTAAAATCGTGCTCGCTTCCGAAGCGATTTAATATTTAAAAAAGCGACGACCTCTGCCGACATTGAAACTATATCATCCCTCGAGCGGAACCGAAATTATCACGTCCAGTTTCAACTCTCCGGTTCGCGGGTCCGATTACGGCGCGCCGGGCAAAAATGTGCCCGCTTTAATACGCATACGCTTTCACGAGCAAACGCGCACGAAGCGGCGCGACGCGGCGTTCCGTTGCCCGCATTTTCCAAGGGCCAAATGGGAGACCGCAGAACCGAGTAACAATCCATTTCCGCGCTTTAAATCGCGTGGCGCGCAGAGGAAGCGGCGACGAAAATTATGCTTGCGAGCAGGAAGCTCCGCGTTAAACCGAATCGCGATAATCGTTCGAGCAGTTGTCGCGCGAATGCGTCGAATCGTCCTGTTCCATCGACGATATTACGCTGATCGATCCTCTCTCTCTCTCTCTCCCTCGTTGTCTCTCTTTCTCGCTGGTCATCCGCCGCGCAACAACAATTAGCAGCCAGTTAATAATAAAGCGATTCGACCGTGACCGCGACTCCCGAGGTCCCGGCACCGAATCGTGCGGTTTCAGTGATGCGTTCGTGCGGCGCGGCGCGGCGCGGAGCGTCGATAACGCCGCGTTTACCTCTCGCGTGTTACTGACGTTTGCACTTAACGCGCGGAAGACGCGCGATCCTCTTGTTTGCGGAACGTCGGTTGCACGCCGAAGACGCGTCGCGTCTCGTCGTCGTCCGATTCGATGGATCGTCGCTGATGCGACGATTGCGGCGACGTTCCGCATCGGATATTATTAATGGAAACCAACACCGAGAGAAACGTCTCGCGACTCTCCCGCATTTCGAGCCGTCGCGAGACGATTTATTCCGCAAGAATTTCAATGCCGTTATTTTTCTATCGAATTCGACGAAATCAACGTTCTCTTCCACAAATTGCAAGACGCGGCGAGTTGCATGATACGTTACTCCATTTCTCGATCGTTCGAATACATGTTTGCTAAAGCAAAAGCAACTTTGTTTCGCTCGTTCGTTCGTTCCTTCGCTTCTGGCTGCAACCAATAAATTATTGTCGAAACGTACCAATACATTATTCAATGAGCGCACAAATATTCTGAACACTGCTGCACACGTGCTTCGATATCAATTGACTGTTCGCAAGAGGCCGTACATTTTCTTCGATAGGGACGAACGAACGATTACTCGCGAAGAGCGAATACGTCTGCCAGAACGGTACAGTAATGTCTCTCTAATCGATGCTCAGATTGTGCACAGAAATGGACAATCTAGGGAGGGGAGATACGATTATTTGCGGTTCATATTTATAGTCACGAATTGTCAACAACTATAAAAACGAGCTGCAAGGCTCGAATAATCGTATCTCCTCTTCCAAAATTGTCCATTTTTGTGCACAATCTCAGCGTCAGTTAGGGAGCGTCTGTACATCGAATTTACTACTTTGTTTCTGTACTTAAGGCGGCACGTGAGAAACTGCCGTCACCTGAGAATCACAGGGAACGCTTTTGCCTCGTGTTCCGTTCAACAGTACGCATTGAAAAATATCGAAGCCGCGTTATACATATGTACCGGGTTACGTCGTTCGAGAGTGATACACGACGAAGCAACTTTGAAGTGATCTTTCAAACGGACCTTCGTCGTTTCGCCAGAGTAGAAAACTCGACTGGATCGCTTCAAACTCCACTTTTACCATTCCCATCGGTAAAAAGGATTCGGATATATTTCCCCGTGTATCCGGATCGCGGTTCCGCACAGTGAAATCTGAATTGTTAAAAAAGACGATGTTCGGTTCGAAGGAACGACAAACAGCGTAAGCTCGATCGCGCCACCGTGCTGCAAATTTACGCGGTTGCCGGTGTTATAGAAGATAAAGACTTCTTCGCAAAGTGATATTGCCAGAGCTCGCATCACCGAGCAATTTCCACGGACGCTTATGACGATAAAGTAGCTAAGCCCGCGGATCCAATAAGGTCCTTAATTACGATCCAGTGGGAAACGAGCGCGTAAAGCGGCTCGGTCGCGAATGCTCCGCATAAAAGCTAACACTGCTCGTAAACTTCTGTTACAGCCCACATCGATCATATTCGCAAGATCGCTGGCATCGACCACGTGGGCATAGGAGCCGGCTACGACGGGATCAACCTGTAAGTGTTCGGATCTTCTCCCCGGTATCTGGAGCCTCCCGCGGAGTCCTCCGCCGCGATCCCGACCGGATTATCCGGGCAGCTTATAAAAATATGCTCGCACGGCTCGCCTCGCCTCGCCTCGCCGCGCCTCGCGATAAATTCCGACACGCGCGAGCGCTCGCAAACAAGCGAGCCCGGGCTTTAACTAACGCACGGTGAATTAGTGCCGTGAAAAAGGAGCGGAACGGTGTAATTCCTCGGACGCCTTTTCTCTTTTCGCTATAGCGGGCAACGCGCGATTTACGAGGTCCGCCGTGCAACAACCATAAAGCATGCGTTCGCCCTGCCCCCCTGCCGTTTTTTACGGTCGCTCGAAGCGTTGACCAGCGCCCCATAAAAACGTAATACGACGGAAGTAAAAGGTGCGACGGGACGGGCTTGCTCAGCGAGCAGCCAGCCAGTCCTTAACTGCCGGCGCGGCGAGATGCGACGAGATGCGGCCTCTTCTTTGAGGAGATTGCGCGGCCGCTGCCAGTCACGAGTCACGATCCTCTTTCGCGAGAGCTGTTCCCCGATCAATTTATTCCCGCGCCTCGCGTTCCACGAGCAACCCCGTCGAAAGGTGACCCGGCTGTCTCCTCGCTTACAGCCACCGTCGTCTCGTTTTATATTGGCCGCCGGATGGGACTGCATTTAAGCAAAATGCACCGTTTTCCTCGTATTCCAAACGAGAGCATTTCATTCGCCTCTTCGACTTACTTCGTTGAGATCGTTGTTGGCCCCTCGTACCTACTCTTCCCGAATTGTCCATTTTTGTTTAAACCTTAGCGCTCCGCGCGTTTCTCGAGTACCACCTACCAGCAACTCCGGCACATTTTTGAAGCGAAACGCATGAAACAAAGGAAGTCTTACTTTGAGCGGAAAAGATTACACGTCCTTGCGAAAGCAAGGATTATTATTTTATTTATTTTATGTTGCCAAGTATAAAAATGGGCAAAAAATGTTTGAATCGCAATGGTGCACACGCCAAGCACGTTTTCGCTACAAATAACAATTGCCAACGTCGACGAAAACGTAGCATCTTCGGTGTAATCGTGCTAAAAACCTTGGGCCCCGCAGCAGAGCCTTCGGATTTACGGAACAAATGACGGTTGTCTCCACAGCGGAGCCAACGGAGCGCCAAGGGTTAAAAGCCGAAGGAAAATTAGGGAATATTTACCGTATTTCACCGATGCAGAATTTCAGGATACGGAACGGTCGAACGGTACTTTTATGTCCACGAACTTCCAAAGTTCCCGTAATTCTCGAAAATGATTCGGCAGTCCCTTTCTCGGTCCCTTGTCGGGTTTCGCGCATAGTGGAACGACGAAAGGCGCGCGTAGGAGGAAAGGTCGCGATAGCAAGTTGGGCAACGCGCGATGCGACGAGAGTTACGTCAAAGGCGTGCCGCGAGGCGAAGAAACTGTTGGCCCGCTCACACGTAGAATTTACAGCTCCGGGAACTTTCGGGAAGTGTAACAAATTCGAGCGCGCGCGCGCGCGCGGGGGGTTGGCTACCACCTGCGAGGGTTATTAATATGCGATGAAACGGGAGTCTGCGTGGGGTTAAATACTGGGAGAACCTCGGGCACCGTGCTCCGCGAGGTAATTTGTAACGTCAACGGTTTGATAGAAAGTAGCCTTCCGAGCAGCACCCTTCGAGCATGAATCCTGATAAAATCACCGACAACGAGCTTCCTTCGTTACAACAAAGGGATATACGAAGAGTTCTCTCTTTAAATAATGATCGGGATGTACGGCGGACAGATTGGTAAAACTTGTGGAACTTACTTATGGCGACTAGAAGTCTGCGGAGAAGATCAGCGACGAGGAACTGGAAGAAATTGTGTGCCACGGGAACTCGCATCGTGGTTTAATCATTTCGTTTCAGCGTTAGTTTGCGTCGGGCTGAACTCGATTCGTCATTCAACAAAAAGTACCGAAGAATGATACGCGATTTCGTGTTCGCTTCGCGTACGAATCGTTCTCGCGATTTCCTAGGAATTTCGCGAAAGGTCTCGCGTGTGCAATAGCCGGGCATCGGTAAGAAAGCCCGAGAATCCAAACAGGGACGCCACCACCGGTGGGAACGTGTGGAAAGAAAAACGCGTTCGGCTCTAAATTCCGCGTTAACTTCGCCGCTGTTCCGATTTAAATCCCATCGGAACCGATTGTGTACCATAAACCAACGAGCAGAAAATCCCCCGAAAGCAAATTCACCGGGTCCGCGCGGTTCTGCTCGATTTATGCCGCGCCCCTCCCTCTCCCGTTCGTGTCTTCGCGCTCTGTTTTCGACGATAAAAAAAATATTTATTAAAATAGAATCGCCGATCGAACCGAGCACGAGGTAGGAGGAATCGAACGAACGGACGAGCCGAGCCGAGCCGCTCGACCACGGTCGGTCCCTGTTTGCGAAACGGCGACACGTTACACCTGCCCGGGGCTGAAATCGGAGCGGACGCCATTAAGCCGGCCCGCGAAAAAAGGTGCGAGCTGCAAAGGAAAAAAAGATCGCCGACAGCAGCTGCTAAAAAGTTGTCGGGTTTTTCGAAGCCGCGCGAAAAACACGCGTGGGCGTGGCGACCGGTGGAGCAGGGGGTGCAAAAGGCCGGCGGGAACGAGGGGCTCGAAAACAACGCGTACGCAACGAACCGCGCATTTGCACGTCGACCGATAAAAAGGTGAACGAGAAGAAAAGGGCGCCGCGACGGCTCCGGATTTTTATGGGAAATCGAAGCGCTATCGGACGCTGGCGAAACGGGCCCGATTATAATTATTAGCCGGCCGGAGATATTTCTTTCTCGTGGCAAAAAGGACCGTTGCGACCGGCGCGCGAAAGTATTCCAATGATCGCGTGCCTATTCCGTTTATTCGTTCGAATAAAATTCCCCCGCCGTAATTATATCTGTCCGAAACGATGTATGATCTAATGGGAACCTTACAGGACCAATTATCTATTCGCAGAAAAATGTCCTGCGAATTATGTGGTCTCGAATAATCAGATAGTTGCAATGATTAGAACTTCTTCGATCGCAATTATTTCTAAGAAGAAATTATTTATCGTGTAATTATTTATATTTATTGTGCGTTAACATCTATTCGAATGTTCAAATATCGATGACAAGAGGATAGAATTTGATCGATGCTTAAAGGAACGGTACAACATTCATATCGAACAGCTTATTATTAGAAATCTCTGCCACGAGTCTGACTCGTTAAAGCACGGCAAAGGGTCGATAAGTAGAAGCATATCGATAGATAGACTCTATCAATTATAGAAATGTTTTAAAGAGACGAGTCAATGGTGTCACAACTTGATAAAGGCACGGCATTCGAAGTGGAAAATCTTGGACAAGTGAAACCTTGCGAACACAGAATTTCTGCAAGTATTCGCACTCGACCGGCGACCATTCTAAAAATAATTACGCGAAAGAGTTTGCAGAGAACAAAAGGCTCGAGAGAAGCGTGCAAAAAGGTGTTAAGAATTGGCAGTGCACTCGGTGCGACCGTCGAGTGTTATGCACTCGAGCCAGAAAGCACACGCAGCGTTCCATGGCAAACGTTTACGGGCCGATGCTGGATCTCAATGACAAATGCACCGGCCGCGGCCAAATACTTTCGTTTCGCGCGGTGCGGCGCGACGCGGCGCGGTGCGGCGGGGCGGCGGGGCGGCGCCTTTGATCTCGCTTTCAAATTCGTATAATTAGTAATCGCACTTTCCCTTTGCCCTCGGGTGCCACGACCACGACCGGCCTTTGACCGTTCGGGCGCGAATTAAAAAATTCGCGCGTCGGCTTCCGCGGCAATTGTTCCGACTCGGCTCGGCTCGGCTCCGCTCGGCTCGGCCACGGGAGAAACAGAGCGGGCCGTGATAGCACTTCCAGCGACGGGGAATCTGGGAAAGTTCGCATCGGAATGAAAACAATGTCCGATTTCTGGCGGTCCCCGGACGTCCGCGACAACGCGGACAGCTCGTAATAGCGAGGGGCCGAAATTAAAATCGTCTCCGGGCTGGAGGAACCCGTGGAATTTCGTCGGCGAATGTCCGGCTGCCGGTGAAACTGTCGAGGAACGTTTTCCAGCGGAGCCACTCGAGGAAGCCGGTCGAAAACGCCTGCCGCATGCCGGGTGCAACACGATGGGAAAAAATTGAACGCATCCGGCAATCGGCGAAGATAAATGCGCGCGGATACCGCCGCGATTCGCCGCGCCGCGCCGCGGCTCGGGCAATGATCGATCAATTAACAGACGGAACAATTTATCTTCCGCGCATTTTCCATCCGTCACCGGTGCTCAACAGGAAAAAGAACGTCATTAACCGAACCGGAAAATCGGGACATTCGGCAACAATGAACCGTGAAATTTCAACGACCGCCGGCAGTCGGCGCGTTAAAAACTTCCACCGGGGGCCGTCGCGCCGTTACGAACCGCCGATCTAAATGCACAGAATTTAGAGAGGCCGATTTTACTTTATTCGTCGATCGATGCGCTCTCGCGAGGGACGCTATCCGGGTGATTTTATACTTCGGAAAATGGGATACGATGAGCGTAACTTTTTCATCGGACATGGGAAACGATCGTTCGCTCGGGAAAAGCGTTCATTAGCGCCAGCTATTTAGGAACGCGTCCAAAAAGTAAAAGTCATTTCTCGGCTAGCCGTCGATAAAAATGATCGGTCGCTTTTTTGGGATAACGTTTGTTCGGCCCGACCGATGGTTCGGCGTACCGTCGCGAGGCATCGTTCGCTCATCGAACGAAAATCGGTCGCGGAACGAACGATCGCGACATTCGATATCGCGAAACCAATTTACTTTTTTAATGCTGAGCAAACACGTCTATCTCCTTAGGAAGAAAGTCGCGTCGCCGGGGGAGCGTTGCGGGGAAACTAATTTTAAACAAATATTCGCCGACGAAACCGCGGACGTTTTATCCCGATATTTGAATAACCGATTTCCGCGTCGAGTAATCCTCTGCCGCGGGCGGTCGCCGAAAAAGAGAAGGGACGAGACCCGGCTCGCATTTAATTATATCCACGCGAAAGAAATGGGTCGAGTCGAAATATTCGCGGACGAAACAGGGGCTCCGCTGGAACGGATTTAGCCGAAGTCGATATTACACGTGGGAACGCGATCGCGTTATCCGGCGAGCGCTTCGGCGCGTCGAAATTCGTACGAACAGAACCCTTTGGCCCCCGGCAAGACCGAACTGTTTGCCGTCGTCGTTACGTTTCCATCGGAATTTTCGTTTTGGATGGACAAAAATTTGCCGGAACGCTGTAACGAGACTCGCTTCTTCCAATCGAGTACAATGGATCGGAGCGTGGAAACGATCTTCACAGCGTCTCTCGAGAGACCTCGAAGAAGCAATTGTCAATCTTCGTTCCAGACTTCGAGCTGCTAGATTCTTCGTATTCGCAAAAATTGCTCCCGCAACGCGCGATCTCGATGCGCCGTTTATTCAACCGCGCCGCGCTGCCGCCATGAAATTATTCTGAATTCTCAATGCGCCTATTAGTCGAAAGCAAAAGGAACATTTTAATAACATCTTTTTTACCTGGAACAGCGTTTCACGGCGGGAGCGGTGGCACGAAGTGGCTCTCGGTTTTGCATAAATCGCCGACATTATTTCGCGGCGCTCGTTTAAACAAGCCACCGGATCGACTTTTTATTCCTGCTTTGCTCGAAGATTTATATTCAAGAATAAAAAGAAAAGGTAGGAAAATAAAGAGAGCGAGGTGAAGGAAAAAGAGTTCGGATGCGAGTTCCCTTAAAGCCCGCTCACTATTTTCGATCTACGTCCCGGACCCGTACATTTTTATGGAAATTCCGTATTACGGTTTTTTTATACCGCTCTCCTCGGTTCGGCTGGCTCGAATCGCTATAAATCACTGTCAAGTACCCGCATCGAGTACCTCGGCGAGCGAGAGGTCATCCCGGATCCGGCGAGAGAGACCGAGACACCGAGACCCGATCCCATCGATACTCGGCGAAAACCTAAGGAGAGAGAGAGAGAGGAAGAGAGAGAGGAAAAAGGCATCGCGAGCCTCGGGCTGCTGGAAATGCGAGTTCCATGTAGACCAAGAACCTTCGCCGTGCCGTCGACGACCGATCGGCCAACTACAAGCAACGAACTTCCGGATGCAATTAAAATTCATCCGACGCCGGAGACCCGGTAACGAGAATGTCGAGCTCGCGGTCAACCTCCGAGCAATCGTTAGTCTAATGGCGTAATTAGCCGGGCCTGCGCGAGCACTCGCGGTTTTGCGCGCCGAAGCCGACCGGACGACTGCGAACGTTCAAGATCTCCCTTCTCCAGACGGCTCGAGGTAATAAACGCTTCGTTAACGATCAATCGTCGTTCATCGCCGAGATTTCTTCTGGGAACGTCGCGTCCAAAACGTTTCACGAACTCTATCGCGTCACCAGAGCCGCAAAATGGTTGCCGAACCGGCACGCGTCAAAATTACACAAAATTGAAACAACTATTTGATTGATCTGATGTTAATATTTTAGGCGTTCTCGCGTCTTCCGAGCTCTGCAGAAGGTTTCCTTAATATGTCACTATAGACATTACCTTGTAAACAAATCAGCTTGCAAACAAAAGTGAACAATTTGGGAAGAGGAGATACGATTATTCGAGCCTCGTGGTTCATTTTTATAGTTGCCGATTGTTACCAATTATAAAAACGAGGCGCAAGGTGCAAGGTGCAATAATCATATCGCGTGTTCATTCTTGATTACAAGCTGAAGGAAAATTATGGAGAATTTACTGCAGACAGGAATTGTCGAAGCGATAAAGAGATATTCCCAAATATGAAGAAAACATTTCTCGTCGACGCGAGATCGGACCCACCGGAAAATCCAGGGTGCATCGCGAAGAGAGTGTCCTGCCACACCTGTCCCACATTGGAAAAGTGCAACCTACATTCGATTCCCCGATGATCGACCGACGCGCCGCACAGGGAGCGCGCAAAAAGGCCGAGAACGATACCGGGACAAGCCTCGGAGCTTTCGAAAGTATCGGCGAGCTTCCATTTCCCGTCTACACCGCATCGATGGAAGATAAACGCCGCGGAAGTGGCGATAATTACCATAAATTATCCTGGCCGATGATCTCGCGATCGACGCGATCAGCCACGACGCGACGCGTCGCGACGCCGCGCGACGAAAACCGCTGGAAACCGTCGATCCCCGTTCCGTTTCTTCTCGGCCCCTTTTCTCGCGTTTCCTCCGCGTATCGATCCTCGTTTCTTCGAGCGGACTTTTTTCTCCTCCCTCGCCGCCTTTCATTCCCGCCTATAAATCACCGTCAACGGTGCTGGACGGGATGTGTCTTCGCCTGGGAATCGGATTTTCGGTTTTCGATGGGAGTCGCGCTCGTAGACGTTCCACGAAAGATGGCGGCGATTCGGTGCCGGTGCCAAAGTGCCCTGGAAACCCGTTCTTTTTTTCTGGCCGAAACGATGTCGGCTTTGTATCAAGCTTTAAGGTTATTTATTATATACACATACTATTGGGTTGGGGAATAAGTTCGCAGCGTTTTTATCAAAGACGACTTTCTTCGTTGTTTTCGTTAAGCTCGCGAGGCACCCAGGCTCCCAATTTTTCGGCAAACTCCATTGAACGAAGGTGATCGAGAATCGTTTTATGTTCGCAGTTTATTTTTTCGGCCAATTCGCGACTCGTTTGGTGACCGTCCTCCTTCAAAAGTGCTTCGAGACGCTCTTCGTCGAATTCGGAAGGTCTTCCGCCGCGGGGCGTGTCGTCGACGTCAAAATCGCAATTTTTGAACTTCGCAAACCATTTCGGTGCTGTAGACTCGCCTATGACTCCCCTTCTCCGCATACGTTGCAAATGTCCCGGGCTGCTTCCGCAGCTTTTTGGGCTCGTTGAAAAGCGAAGAAGAGAAGGTGTCGAAAATGTTGCTTTTTACCTCCTGGATATTCCATTTCTAAGCCTCAAAAGTAATGAAAAATTAAATTATTCGAAAAGATGATTAGCACAGTTTCGTAGAGCATTCTATCGTATGAATATTATACACTTTGTCGAACTATTCCCCAACCTAATATGAGTCGTTTATTTTGAAAGTGGCATAAGTCACTTTTCCAAAAAAATCGAGTTAATGATAACACTAATTACAATTGAACGGTATCTTTTCATTTAAAAAAAGAAAAAAAGAAGAAAAAGTGACTTATGCCACTTTCAAAATAAACGGCTCATATATATAGTCGTTCGTTGAATTCGTCTCGATATCAGCTAGAACATCGTCGACACAAAAATGTGCGTCAACGTTTCAAAAATCGGACGCATAATTTTCGAAAGCGGTCGATATTTGTTGGACCTCGAAACGCGTGACATTCGATCGAAACGCGAAACTTCGAGAATTAAATGTCGGCCAGGATAAACGGATTTCCGGGCCGGTGTGCAGCATTCGGTTCACGGGGAGCGAAAGTCTTCGACATTCCCGTGTCAGGGATTCGTCCCGTGTTTTCGCCGCGGACTTATCCGTGTTCCCGGAGCTCTCCCCCGGGTCCGATGACAATCCGCGGGAAAACGAAGCGTCGGAAATGCCGGCTGAACCGGAAATGCCGCGAATTGGGAACTGCTCTCGGGAACGCGCCGCGCCGGACCCACGGCAACTTGGTCGACGGCTAGGTTCGAACGCCGCCGATAAATCTGCTCGGCCCAATTTTACGCCGGCAATATTTTATCACGCGCCATATCCCTCGGACTTGGTCGTCGCGGTCGTTTTCACCGATCGCGCGCGGACCGCGTAATTGTTACTCGGTCCCGCGCGGATTCGCCCGCGCCGGAAGAAGCCCGGAACAGGAGCAGAATTTCCAGATCCAGCGAATTTCATCCGCGCGATACTCGTTTTCGGGCGGTTTCGACCGAGGCCGGCGATTGCTTCGCAGCGGAACGCTCGGAGTTGTTACGGGAAACCGTCGGCGTACACGGCGGTGGCCCGTGAAACTTTTTATTCCACACATTTTCGTTTCTTATTCGATCCGCCGAGAATTCGGAGGGAACAAGTTTCTCGGAATCAACATTTTTACACCGCAAATTTTGCATAACGCGAAGGAGAAGTCTTTTTCCGAATTTCAAATGAATCGGCTGAAGAATGCGAGAATTATGTGCAATACCCGAGAGAGGTCTGTCTACGGAAGACGTTTAGCGAAACAGCTAGAAAAAGTTCCCGATATATATGCTTCCGTCTTCTCGAAAGAAAAATCTCGTGTCCAGGTATTATCTCAAATTCCTAAAGTCAATTGTATCGAAAAATAAACGAGAGAGTTATAAATATCGAAATATACGTTGCACGTAAATTGCAGTAAAAATCGAAACACGATGATGAAGTAAGAAATTTTTTTGGCAAAAGGTTTGCAAGGGGTCTGTTGACCCGATTGTCGATCGACGACGATTATCTAAACGAATCTGCGAACGATCTTGAGGATCGCCGACCGTGTAGCCGTAAAAAGGCATGGTTGTTCGAGGATAAGAGCGAGCCCCATCGATCGGCCGCAAATAAATGGCCCGGCGTTGAAGTCGACGCGACGCCTATGCGACGGGAGCTGGTCGCGCAGGTATCGCGATGCAGACGAGTGCATCGCGGCGGTGCGACGCAGCCGGATATTCACGGCGAATTAGAGGAATGACGGTCGAGTTGAGCGTTAAAAGGGATCAGTCTGAATTTCGACGTTCTCATTACGCGCGTCATAACGAGCGTCAGAGACGCGGAACCGTCGACAACGAGCGTTGCAGAACCGTTGAAAGCTACCTGCTGACAATGTCGGGCCAACAAGAGCGGTTAGAGACTTATTCATGGCGCGTCATATCGCGGCTGAAACTGGCAGTTATGCAGCTGTATACTGCGAGCAGAGATCGACCGTCGCGTCGCGTCGCCTCGCGTCGCCTCGCGTCGCGTCGACGGTCACGAGCGTTGTTTCAATCTCGGGAATTTCCAAATCGAGTGTATCCGTCGTTAACGCGCGACGACTGCGAGAGCCGGGGCCACATCGTCGCGCGCGCGTTTCCTACGTTCTCGTCTCTCGAACGTTATCACTCTGTGCAGTTGCATGCTGTCGATAATGCACTCGCTGACCAATGTCGCCGCGTCGAATGCTTCGTTATCGGCTTCGGAGATTCTTTCGCAGGACCAACTTTTCGTTCGGCGATGCTCTCGGTCGTCTCGCTTAGGAAATTCGGTAATCCGCCGACGACTCGTAAAATTGGCATAATTCGAATCGAACGGAAATCGGCGCAGACGCGGCGTTGTTTCCGCGAATATCGCGATATCATACGTCGAATTTAGCGGCGTCGCAAGCTCCGCTTTGCTCCGTCGCGACGATATTGACCCTCGAGCGGAAATTAGACCGTCTACTGTAACGATCGATATAATATTTATAATTTAACAAATGTATTACGAGTCGCGTTCGTTTGCAACGTCTCCGGGTTGCTTCGGTATTTATTCGCGCGTTCCATCGATTTCGGTCGCGTTACGTTCGTCGTTGTCGCGATTCTGTCGGTGATCGATTGTGCGCGAAGTCGACCGATGGTATTCGAACGTTTCGATCGATTCGTAGGCGCGTTCGATGTACCGTCTTGGTCGAATTTTCATCTAATATTCCAGCATTTCGCGCGCGCTCGATACGAAATATTTGATCCGTGAACGACGCCGGCGAAACAAACGAACGTGTTTAATTTTCATAAGCCGAGCAAATATTTGGCCGTCCTCTGTTTCAACGTATCGCGGAGCACCGTGGCAACGTCTCTCCGATGCCATTATAATTTCATTTACCTACGAAAACAGGAAATCGCGAATAAAATTCTCTATTTGCGCGCCAAGCGAAACGTTCTCCTCTCGGATCGTTGCGACCCGCGTACCTCTAAAATATGAAATTACGAGTGGGACAAGAATTTCTGAAGCAAAACTGGGCGCAAAGTCTCTCGGGGAATCTTTTATGTAACGGTTCCCGAGGACCGTGCCGCGAGAACGTGCAGCGTAGCGAAAGATCGAATCAATCGACCCGCCGCGTCGCGTCGCGCCGCGCCAGATTCGAGACCGAGTCTGGCCGGTCTTAATTGCGTTGCAATAATCGCGAATAAAAATAGCCGGAACCGTTAATTCTCATTATCTCCTCGGTTATCCGTGCTCGGCCGGCGGGGTTGTTAAAAACGGGCTAGGCGGAAGAGAGAGAGAGAGAGAGAGAGAGAGAGAGAGAGAGAGAGAGAAGGGTGAGAGGGAGCTCGACCTCGTGGCACATTTATCCGTTGAGATCGCGCGGGTCGTCCGGGTCCGTTGAAGTTGAAAGGCGAAGTCGCATTCTGACGTCTCCCGCTCGCTGACGCGGCGCGGCGCGGCGCCGATCTCGCAGAATAGAGGCTCGCGCTACTCGCCCGGTAGCTCGCTATGCTATAGTAATTAAAGTAATGAGGGATAAACCGCCCGAGGAGACTCATAATTTATCCGCGACTGCTCTTCCCGACAAGGTCGTCATTGTAGGCCGACTTCGCGTCCGCGTCCGCGTCCGTGCGCCGCGCCGGCCACGGTTTCTCTCGAATAGAAAAATCGTGGCGACCGTGCCGGCCTTTCTCGACGATTCCCCCGACCCGTTCGTGCTCGCGCCAACTATAAATCTCCTTATTGTTGCCGTCGTCCTATTAATCTTCGTTGCGTCGCAGGAAACTGAGGAATATTCGAACCGACGAGTATAAAAGCGGCACAGCCGCCGAGTGCCGATATTAGCTCTATCCCGTAAATTAACGATACACGCGCGCGAAACAACGCGGAGATATATTAAATAATTGGAGAACGACGAAACGACGGATCTTTCGCAATTGAAAATGAATACCACCTACGGAACGCTCGGTAAACGAAATCGTAATTTACCCACACATTTGGACCGTGCACAAATTTGTAGAGTAGAAGAGACTCCCGTACCATTTTCGTTGGATGAAAATTTTTAATCAACACAAATTATCCTTTTTATTCCGGTTTTTCCTAGACGCTCTATTCAAATAGGAATTTCCGCGAAGACCTGCATTAATTTCATTGTACGGAACTTTGGAGAGATATTACGTTATGCGGAGGAAATTAAAAGAATATTTAAAACAGAGTATAATGATGGCGCGTTATCGGTTGATGAAAATAAAGGATGGGATACGGCCAGCAGGATGGCAATATAATTATTATAATCATATTAACTTCGTTGTCGAGTGTAATCAGATCGATGATAAATCTCTATTGTTATTACCGTTATTATTATCATCGTTATCGTTCGGTTATATCGAAGAAAATGTTGTTTAAAATATCGAATACAATCATGATACGGTGCGAATAGGTCCACCTAACTCGACGAGCAAAAGATAATAGACATCGATCCTATCGAACGATTACATTGCTGCATAATTAGGAGCAAGGAAATATCACGGTTGCATTCGAAAGAAGATGAAAAGGTTAATCAAGCTCTGTCGTCGAAAGCTTCCAAAATAATCAAATCTGCAGCGCAGATACGAAACGTGGGTAGAGACGAGGAGGTCGTAGAGAAATGAACGTGGAATAAGAAGCCGCGTGCTCCCGATGTCGGATAAAAGAGATGCGTTCAATAGGCGAGGAGGTAGTAATCCTTGAACGCGCCGCGCGGAATAATAGAAAGCAGGAAGGCGAGCAAGAAAACGCGGGCTGAAAATTGTGTAGAAGCGGGTTCGCAAGAAAATGACACGTTAAAAAGCGCCGGACGCCGGCATGTGTAATTTCTGTCGGTCGGTGGCGGCGGTCCGTTGAAGGAACTCGACCGAAGAATAAGCGGAATGTCATTAAATTCTTTCGCGAATGGATTTTTGTGCATGTCAACGTTCCACCCTCGATTTTCTCGTGCGTCGCGGACGAAAAGCTCGCCGCGCGGCGGAAAAAGTTGCGACGAGCGAACGCGGACAGACGCGCGCGCGCACGCTCGCTCGCTCGCGCGCACACCAAAAAGCGTGAACGTTGAGTAACGAAGGTCCCCAAAGAAGATTATTCGTCCGCGACCGACGCGACGTATAATAGATTAAATTTCCCGCGAAGAATTACGCGCTGCGCCGGCGAAATTGCACGGCGGACGCAGGACCCGCGGGGGCTCATCGAATGCTTTCGAGCAGCTTTTTTAATCGAATTCCGGCCGTCGCGCCGGTTCATTAAAAACTCGTCTCCGTCCGCGCGGCGGATATTTATGTAAATAATGGCGATCCGGTCGGCTGGCGACTTTATCGAACCGCCGTTAGGGTGTCCGCCGGGCTATGAAAGCCACTTTACAAGCCTGCGAGGGGCGGAAAGGGCCACTCCGCCTCGCACACCGGTAACAAGAACGTACGATTAGTCTGGTGGCCGGGTCCACGCCCGGATGGCCGACGAACATTTTCATAAAAACGCTTTACGACCCCCGGTGTTTCAGGACACCGTCGGGTTTGGAGGACGTTAGCAAGTACCCGGAGCTCTTCGCGGAGCTGCTGGCGAGAGGATGGTCGGAGAAGGACATCCAGAAGCTGGCGGGCCTCAACCTGATTCGAGTCTTCAAGGCGGTCGAGAAGGTAAATTCTTCCACAGGAAACTCGCGTCGAGGAGAAGCCGTAGGGCAGTCGTTGCGACCTCGAACGCGCCCTCCGGAATATCTCGATGTACTGTAGCACGGGTCAAAAGTTCAATTATCCGAGAAAACTAGAAAACTGTGCTATCCTGCTTAAATCTTTCAAATCGGGAAGAACGTGTGGATATTCGCAAGTTATAAAAGACTACCAAACGACATCGAAACGCGAATGATTTTTAACCCTTTCATAGGCAGCGTCTTTTCCCAAAGTTTCTTAAAAATGCATCGCGCTTCGGTACGATCTCTTACCAGCTTGGTTCAGGGTACTCTAACAAGCCCGGTTCAACAAAATCTTCCGCAAACAAATACTCTCTTCGACGAGAGATACACCGATCGAAGAGAATCGCGCGAGGTAAAAAGCGACCGAGAACGCGGTGCTTGCTGAAACGATGTCGAATTCAAGACGGCGAACGGCAAACAAGAGCAGACGAGGTTAGAACCGCGCTGAATGTGCAATCGGCTTGATTTTCGCCCTCGCGAAACCAGTGTTCGATGAAAGCGACAGATTCGCGAAAAATCATCCGGACGACGTAGTTCCTGGCGCAAAATAACCGATGGCCAGAAACCAGGTTAGCCGAGTCGACCAATATCGGATTTAATAAAGCACACAAATCATGCATCCGCCGCGGACGCGGCCGGTGCATCGCCCGGCGCGGCGGGACGGCTGCGGGGCGCGCGATTTTTGTTCTTTTGGACCCCTGCCAATCCCAGAACCAGCTGGCCCTATCCTCCTCTACCTATTCGGGCCATCTCTGGCATGATTTTTACCTACACCGGTCGACTCTGTGCGCTCGATGCACGCTGCGAGTCCTCGCGCGTCTCGTTGCTGTCGCTTTCGACGCCGAGTCTGTCTCGCGTCAAAGTTAATCTTTGTCCGAGCGAATGGAATCGACAAAAGGGTCCCGGGCACCCTGGCTGGGGTGCCCCGTAGTGCCACAATTTTGCTGCAGAATTGCGAAATAACTGAAAATGTAAAGTCCCTTTTTCTTTTGTTTCGAACATCTGGATTTGCTGTCTTCAATACTATTTTCGTACACTCGAAAATATTCCGCTAGATTTCCACGACACGTTCGGCAAACCGTCGACGCTTCGTCGAAGTTGCGTTCGTTTCGTTCGAAAGCCGGACAGCATCTTTCAAACGCAGTTATTGCCGTCGCGATGCGATCATCGGACTGAAAACTGAAAGAACCCGAGAACTTTGAAGCTCCGGGGACACGGTTCACGGTATCACGGTGGGAAAATGCATTTTCCGGGCACAGCAAAGCTGGCCGAAAATAGTCGGGATAATTGAACTACAGCCCGTGCCGCGTCGTCCTAAAAATATTCGAGCGAGCGCGAGCGTGTCCCGTTTTTTTTTCCGCCGTGTGCTTGGTCAGCTGCAGGCGCGGCCTCCTGGATCTGACAAGCACCCGAATAAGAGACGAATAGTAATTTGTATCGCGTCGTGACGTTGCATTTAAACCCACGGTTTTTACCGGCGGAACATTAATTTTAAACTTGCCCGGCTTTGCACGTCCGTCGTTTCAACGCGTCTTTTTGCCGGCCGCGTCCGCCTCCGCCTTCGGCGCCGCCACCCCTCGCGCGTCTCGCCCCGTCGTAAAATAACCATTTGGCAGCGAATGAAATCAAAAGCGTGCCGTGCCACCGAGAAGACCCCGCGACCGGCGGGGACTTCGGTTCAACAGAATATTCCTCGGATTACACGGTCCGCCCGTAACGCGAGAAATTACGCGCGTAAACAGCGAAAGCGCGCCGCTCGACGAGGTTCGCGCGGCTCGGCGCGACGTAACTGGCAGGAAATTACCGGCGATAATTTAATCACCGGCCCGGGAGGTGCGAACGACGGTCGCAAAACCGAGTTTATTGACGCGTGATCGTAACGAGGCCGGCCGGCCTAATGGGAAGGGGCTGCGTTGTAATTGGGGTTACACCGCCGGCACCGACGCGCCCCCCCCCCCCCCGAAGAAATTCGAGCCGACTCGTCATCGACGGAGGGCCCACTGTTTCGAGCGACAATGGCCGAACCGTCCTATCGATCCAATTAACGGTCGCGTCGTTTGCCTCCGAATAGTGCCGACTTCGGGCTTGCTCGAACACGCGCGCTCTCGGCTACGGACAGCCGTGGAAAGGACTTTTTGCGCGCACGCGTTCGTAAAAGTAATTCGAACGAAATTCCATTTGTCGGAATCTATCGGTATATCGGTGGAACAGAATAAATCTGCGTGAGCGACACCGAGGGACGGGAACTATGAGCGACGATACGTCGAACGCGAAAATAATGAAATTCGGCGCGCGGCCGCAGATTCGATCGAGCACATTTTTGTCCAGGATGAAAAACAATCGCCTCGCGGCGGTAATTGGAAGCTGAAACGACCGGGAAACAGATCGAATAAAGTAAATTACAATGGAACCGTAATCTCGTTCGGCCAAGAGAAATTCTATCAAGCCGGGCCCGGTCAAGGGCGGAGTTAGATATTGCACGGGCTGCTGGAAATTCGTGTCGGACCGCGGAGAAGCAGTTGGTCAGCTTCCTGTGAAGAGAACGTTTCTCTTACGAGGCAGGCAGCCTCCCGCGGCCGAAACGTCCAGGGGACCGCGCGAATTTCGAGCACAAAGGGCCGAGGGCGCGTGGAAGCTACGCGCGCACCTTACTTGCTGGCGCGGCGTGGAACACCTGCCCGTTTCTCTATGTTCCGCGGGCCGCGCAAGGCGCTTTGAACGATTTTAATTCGCAGCCTCGTTAGAATCCTCGGACGCCGACTGCTCTCGTTACCGGCGCAACGGCGAGAACCGTCGTAATTGTTAAAACAATGGAACCGCCCGCCGCGGGAACCGGGCGGAACGATGACGGAAACTACCCACCCGGAATTGGATTTCGACGGCGTTCCCGTCGAGCAACAACGAAATTCGAGGACTCTTTCGGATTATTCCGTTATTCCGAAGACGCCGCGAAACGAACGGAAGACGCCGCCGTCGGCCATTGAATATTTATGGAACCGTCGCCGGGGAAAATTCACTGGAAAATTGAAACTCTTTAATCGTATTCGAGCGCCGGCGTCCCGCGTCCCGCTCGTAGAACCGAGTGTCCACGAATATCCTACGCGATCGTGGACTTGCTGATTGGCCGCTGTGGTCGGTCACGCAGCAGCGAAATGCAGCAACTCGAGGACTCCGACGAAGCGTAATTGCGGGTTAACGTGTCGAGAGAATCCTTGCGGGGACCGCGATGATTAACTGAGAAGTCGTTTTTAAACTGTTCTTAGCCTGTTTTTAGCCTTTTCGAGACGGCACTTCTTTAAAAACACGTGGTTTTAGCTATTTTTCCAACTAGCAAGTCTGCATATAATTTGTAAGCTTCGACGAACGGCCTGAAAGACAATCTACAGCCGCTTTCTCGAGCGCTAGTTATTTAAACACGATTAAAAACAGAGATCTGGAAAGACGAGATGAATTTTACGTAGACCTTGAATCGTTGTTATCGGCGAAACTATGCGAATGGATTGCACAACTATAAACATTCTCCATCGAGGATTCGTTATGGATACCCCGTATTATTCGGAAAGTTGTCGAGCAACGACCTAACAAATTCCGAAACGGAAAGTATAAACAGTGGAGCGGGCGATTAAGCTGCTGCATAATTATCGAAGCTACGGAAGGATCGGTCTCGGGATGATCAGAGGATTCAGCGAAGTTCCCGCGGACCTGCAGCAGCGTCAGCCCGAATTTCGATGCTCGATACACACCGGGGTTCTGATAAATGTGCAAAGCTCCTGGGGATCGCTGCGCGGAGAGCTACGAGTAATCTGAATAGCGTAGAATGCAATTATTCCGATTTCTGTAGAACGGGGAATCTAAAACGTACCGATAAAGGATTCGCAGCAGAAACCATTTTAAAGGCATTAATGGGGAGTAGTTTTGATGCAAATTTCCCGGCCACGCCGCGGATTTCTGTTTCCCCAGGGGGAAGCACGTTTTCTATAGATCATTTTATAGATTGTGTAAAATGAAAGGAAATGTATTATAAAACATTGCCGTCGCTGGAATCGCGTTCCATAGATGGATCGAAGAAAATCTGGTCGGTACAAGAGCGAGAGTTTCCCCACGGCTTTCGGAAATAATCTACGCAAATGGAATGATCCGACGAGCTCGTTTTAATTCCGATTTAATTTTTCTCGCGTAATAATCGCACCAACAGAAGAAACCCAAAGCCGACGAATGAGGTACGATGTGAAAATGAAATTAAAAACGGGGGCGAAATTAAGGGGACCGACCAATTATTTACTTTCTAGAAGAACAATCGAAGAATATGCGTATATTTACGGAAGTAATTGCGCCGTTTCCATCCCGGAAATGAAGTCTCGCACAAATTTGTCTTCGCGGAAGCAAAGAAAACGAAGTAATTTGCCGTTTAAAGGGTTCATGGCTGAGGAAACAGTCTCCGGAGAAGAACTTCGAGAGGTCGCGTCGCATCGAGCGGTGCTTCAATAAAACGCAGTTTACACGAAGAAAATGAGAAGCATCCGGTCTAATGGCGAAACGGCTCGTTTTACGGCAGGCGAGCATAGTTATTTGCAGGGCTCGGCGTAGTTCGTCACCGGAAAATATGCGCTGTCCTCAGAAACAGATAAGAGGCAGCGAAGCGTTCGAAAACGTAGGATGCGCCGTGCGCTATCTCGCGACTGCGAGCGGCCGCGATGACCGATCGCGCGTACCGCCTCGCCTCGCCTCGCCGCAAAATAAAGGGCCTCGTTACGGCTCGAAGGCCGGCGGGAGAAAAAAGGTAGCACGGTGTTGCGTTTGATTAAAACGGTTGAGAATTTATGGACAATATCTTCGGCGGGACGGCCGACCATCGCGCGTCCTTGCCCCGGGAATCATCTCGGCGTCCATTAACATTTTAATTTCCCCGACGATTTCCCGGAGCGTTCCGGCACGGCGCGGCAACGCGCTGGCAAATGTTACCCGGCACGCCGCGCCGCGAGGCCAGAGAAAAGTGAGAGAGGGAGGAGCAGGAGAAAAAAGAAGAAATTCAATTTGAAGATAAAACGCGCGGCAGGAGCACGCATTACGGGCCGGAGACGTTCGCAATGTCGCCGGGCGATGCTTTATCACGGGGTCTCGTGAAACGCGAGGCCGGCAATAAAGCGGGATTTGATTACAGCCGGAATTGTCGCATCCACCGCGCGACTTGTCCACCGCGATCCTGTTTTTCTTCGCGGTTAATCCTTCCGGAGATCCTTCCGGCCGACAGCGTCATCTTTTTACGCGTCGCGACCGTTTTACTCGGACGATGCTCTTAAATCGGAATTAGCGTGGAGTCCGAGGGCCGGATGGAAGCTTCCGGGGTATCGCGTTAACATTTTTCCGGATCGCTCCGGTTGTAAAGACGCCGCCGCGCGCCGTGGGAATGACTGCGGCCGGGGACTTTTTAAGGATACCGCGGCTGATGGATTCTCCTAATCTCTTTGGAACGCGAACGCTCGAGGGAATGTTTTCTCGCGGCTCGAGGAGAGCGAGTCGCTTTCTAAATAGCGTAGCTCGCTCGGTTGTGTACTTTGGCTGGGGAAAAATGTTTCTTCGCTTCGGGCACACCGCGTATTATGTACACCAAGATGCGATCGGTTGCGGCGGCGAGCGAAATAAATAATTACGTTTCCCAGCTTCTTTTATCCGTGCCTGACGCGAAAATTTGAAGACGACTGCGTTTCACAGATAACTTGTACGCAGAGGCGTAATTCTTTTGTTTCACCGACGCTCCAATTAATTGCAACTTTTGCACAAATTCGCTAACGCGTTGTCCGGTAAACTGGTTCCAAGTTGTTCGGTTTCGATGCAAGTTACGAAAGCACGCAGATCCGGAATCGTCGAGCAAGCAAACGCGAGTTTGGCCTCGCAAATATCGAGAACGAAGTTCCGGCGACCGCGATCGTCGCGCAGGAAAGCGAGAACATGCGGCCGTGCGTCGAATAAAAAGCAATAGCCATCAAGCTCCGTCTTCCGGAACCGGTTCGCCCCTCTATCCGGCAATGGATGCTCGAAGCTCCAGGAAATATGTACGCGTTCGCGGCGCGAAAGGAGGGCCGCTGTGCAGGGGCTGTTCAACGATTAAAAAGCAAAAACACGAGACAGGCTGGAAAAAAGGCGGGCTCAGGCTGGAGGAGAGAGAAAAAAGCGTGGTGAACATCGGTTACGCGTTCGCCGAGCGTCGAAAGCTTCGGGCCGACCGTAATGGCCGTGGAAGGTTAATGGGCTTACCGAAAATTGATGGTGGCTGTGCAGGGTCGCATGAAATACGCGCACCGCGAACTTTTTCCCCTGCCGGATGGCTTTCGCCATACAATCGCCCCCTCTCTCGCGCACACTCTTGCTCTAGTTCCCTTTCTCTCACACTCTCTCTCTCTCGCTCTCTCTCTCTTATTCTCTCTCTTTCCCTCTCGCTGCTCTACCGACCGACGATGGCCAAGCGTGATTTTTCCTGAGAATATTCGCGACGCCATGTGCACCGTACGAGTCTCGGGCCGACCTCGCTCTACGAGCTTTCAGGAACCCGAACCACCGTGAAAATTGATTGGCTTTTTCTCTCCGACCAGCCATAGGTACCGGGAAAATTTCCGTTCCGCTTAAAAAATCTCCGCTGCACGATCTCGGGCAGCCGAATACACAACTGTCGCGACCCTCTCCGCTTCCGGTTTGCTCGTAGGACTCTTTGCAACGGTGTAGAGCGTAGAGTGCTCCAGGATTTGCCTCGGTTGCTTTATACGAGTCGCATACAATTTGGGTTCGAGCGTGGCTGGTCGTTGGATACTTTGATTTACTCGGTTTCCAAGCGATTTTTAACTAGAAGACTGTTTCGTGTAAATTAAGTTGTACGAAAGATTCGGTTCGAGTCGCAATCTCAAACCGATCACCAGATATATAATAATTGCTTTACTGGTTGCTATCGGTTTCAGATTATGATACGCAACAAACATATCGATACTTTTGTTACCGATAAATTATATAATAATTGACGATTCGTTTAAGGTACGTAGAACGCGTAGAATAACATCTTGTAATCCATGATTTGCATTCCTGAGAAAATTAATGCCGAACATACCCGAACGCTTCCAGTATACGTATTCGACTATGCGGCCGACTAATGCCGAATGATACTACTAGCAATGAATATTGACGACGGTATTATCCGTTTCCTGCCAATTTTACCATCTGTTAAACATTAATCTACGTCGAATTATTCAACAGAATTAATGGAATCGTGTAACTATCGCGATTGACAAATGTTACCGCAAACTGAAACAACGGCGATGAAATATTGCATCAAATCGCGGCAGAACAAATCGTTAAAATTTCCTCAACGAACTCCCAATATCTGTATGCCCGTGCGCGTCGGATCACGTGATTTATGCTTGCATAATTTATTGTATAGTCAACGAGTCGCATTCCACGCGAAACTAAGAGTATTAAGTGGCATCGCGACTCGCGAGGCATTTGACAAATCAATCGCGTTGAACGCGAGTTATCTCGAGTAATTGTAAAATGAAAATGGACGGGAATCGCAGGACCGAGTTTCTCATATTTTAGACCATATGTTTATTATCGATCATTAAAAAGCGGATAAGAGATACCAAAGTATAGACGCGTTAGAAAATTCTACGAATTGTTGGATTTATCGAATAAGTATGCAAAAATTATCTTCCATATTTCCTCCTCGAATTCGCGAGCCAGTTTCGTCGCTCTCGATTGGGTGACTTTATTCGTCGTTTAATATAAAGTCATGGCTATACCGAAAAGCATTTCAAAGCGTTTTATTGAACGAGCCAATTTTCAGTAAGAAAGCAGCTTCTCTTCAATATATCAAGATTATGAAAAGTAGAAACATATTTCGAATCAATTTAATTTGTCCATCGAACGCTTCCGCGAGCAACGAAATAGAAATTGCTTAAAGATTCGAGCGCTCCGTTACACTAATCAAAGAAATGTCTGAATCCGCAGGTTCGTGACGAGATGGCGGCGGAAGGGATCGAGCCGCTCGAGGAAGAAATTCCATACGGCGACATAAGAGGACGAGATTACTGCCGCTACAACGTGAAGCGACTGATGGCGCCGTAGAAGGACGTCCTTCGGCCGGGGAAGGAAGAAAGGAAAGGAAATAAAGGAAGAAAGAAGAAGAAGGAGCTTGCCGAGAAGAAGAGGATCGCGGGAATCGAAAGATCGTTGTCTAGGCGAGAAAAGCGGCGAGGAGAGAGAGACTGCTCTTTAGAATGGTCTCGATTCCGCGCGGCCTCGCGTCAGCGAATGTCCCCTTTCTCTGCAACCTTTTCTTCGCGTTCTAAGTAGATAGGCAAACTCGATCCTCATCGATGATTTCGGAGGACGCGGACAATGTCTGCCGGGGACAACGACGGAAGGAAGGAAGGAAGGACGGAAGGAAGGAAGGAAGGAAGGAAGGAAGGCTGGAAGAATCGAGGACGGTTCCCGCGTCCTCGAAGACCAACGCGCGAAGCTGTTTGAGCTGCACTCAACGATTTCCACGTCGATGCTGGAACCAAAACTGTTCTAGTCAATAATAATTAATACTATTATACGAAAATGTACACATTACGACCGATCTGGCGAGCGAGTGAGACTGTTCCGTGCGTGAGTGTGTGAGTGGGACGAGCGAAACGATGCTTGTACATACGGTACCTGAAGTCGAAGAACATATTGATCCTCCGGGGGTCGCGGGCCGGCCGGCGGCGATTCGCGGACACATTTCCATAGATACGCGGAAGACACATTTTCGGAGCCTTGTTCTGTTGCTTCCGGCAGCGAGTTTCGTTTGTTCGAGAGCGTCGGTCGCGAGAGCCGAGTCGTCGAGTCGTAAAAACATGGCCGGTTCGCTCGGACGGCTCGAGGAGGAGGCTAGTAGATGCCGGGTTAGACTTTGATGGAGCTCGGACGAAGAAGAACTCTCGTTTGCCGGCGAGAAGTGATGAACGCGTACTGCCAGTACTTTCCTACGATTTTGCACGATCGAAGTTGACCACCGCGCGTCGCTCTTATATCACGTACACGATCCGATGACTATCGACACGCGTCTCGTTAATCGTAAAAACCACCACTTTAAGACTCGTATATCGTATTAAACGCACCAGAATAATAATATCCTTTCTTAACGATGTTTTTACACTCGAGAACTTTTAATATAGCCGAGAACAAATTTTAAGGACTCCATCGAGGATAAACGAGAAAAATTGAAAACGGAACGATAAAAATAAGATAATACAAAAAAAAATGAAAAAACGAAGAAAGAGAGAGAGAGAGAGAGAGACGTATGATCGAATGATGAATCATCAACTTCCCTCGTGCCATCGATACAGAACACACGTCGTTGATATTATATTACATTTCACTCGAGCTCATCACCGAATTTTCCGTTCCGATTCTACAAAACGAAAGAAAAATGTATGAGAATTGTTTCGTATCGATCGATCAATTACGACCATTCGTGTGCAAGTAGTCGTGATCAACGAAGCGGCCAGCCTCGTGAGTATATGCTAACATTTCAAACGTTACTGATACCCGAAATAAAGGCAACGACCCAGCGAAAATGCGGTCGTTGTACAACTGAAATTGACTTGTCCGTTCTTGTCTCTTCATTGCCCCTCCTTTTCCGTTCGATTCGCGAACAACGCCCGAAGCATTCGGGCTACGCATCGAAGTAAATTTCGGAATTTATCGAACTCGAGATATCTTCGACTTCTGTTTAGATCCGTCGCGAAAGTTGAACTGCAGAATTTTATACGAAATCGGAGTAGATTAATATTTTAAACGACTCTTTGTTCGAAAGATTTCTCAAGATTTTTAACACAGTTTAATTATACTCGTTCCATCGTTTTTTTCTTTTAATCGTGGATAAAGTAAACAGTTCTAGAGAATAAATACGAATATATTATTTTGTTAACATGATAAAAGTATTATCTTTTAACAGCTAGCCTGGTAGAAGTAATTCCTGCTCGATTCTGAATCAACTCTGCGACTTGTGAACTCCTTAAAACTGGCATACGCCGTGACTGGAAGTTGAACGCATCGCTTTTCTTAACACGGCAAAATACTTGTTAAAGATTTTAACGAGCTTGCGTGCTCGGACAAACGATGCATCGAAAGACCTGTGCTTCCTTTCGATCGCGCAGATAACGTCGAACGTTCATCGAACGCACCGTTTCCATAACAAGGTAAAAATCCAAACTCGCGAACATAAATTCGCGACGTTTCCTGCTCGGACAGACAGTACGGGAGGAGCTCTTTTCCCTGGTAACAATAAAAGTGGATGATAATGGAAGATTACCGAGTGCTACACGTGGCACAATAGCGACGTGGAAGACAAAGAGCCGGGGCCGGAAGTCACTGTCCAGCGAAATAAACGCCGGTTGTAAATGAAGCGCAACGATTCTCCAATTTACGAGTAACAAAGGGCCGCGCTCGTTGCTGATTCACGCAACGCGTAGGAGCCAATCAAGTGCAAAGCACACGCGTTGAAATCGTAAACGCAGGCTCGGTTTATTGGCATTTCGGAATCGTACGTGCTGTAAATTCCGACCGGGGGCTTGATTAGATTCTCGTTCCCGCGGATTCGATAATGGCTGATTACCTATCAATCGGATGAATCAATCGAGCCGCGAACAAAGTCCCGCACAACGACGGTATCGAACGTTCGAATTTTATCCTCGATCGGCCCCCCGGCGTGGCCTCGCAATTATCCTTCGCCAGAAAAATTCGCGTGTCGCGCTTCGCATTCGAACGCGCAATCTGTTGCATCGGAGAACGCCGAACAATTATTCCGTAACATAAGCTCGTTTACCTTGGAACGCGATCGTTCAGTTTCACGCGTTGCTCGTGAATTCTTCATTTTTTTTTTTACAACAATTATCGGGTCCAATTCCATGGAGCCCAAAGTTTCCTCGACCAATTGTTTATCGAGAGATGAAATCATGCGGCACTTATTGCCTTCAAATACGAAGCTTGGTAAATATTGGACAATTTTCTCGTTCGGAGACTTTAGCCGAAACAATTTCGACTGGGACGTTATCGATGGACCGCGGATTTGTATGCGAAATAAAAATTGTATGCAGTAATTACAAGATACAGGAGCTATGTAGACTTTGAATTCGTTCTTTAATCATTATAACGATTGCTAAACATTTTAAATGTTCGAAACGTAACAATTGCGGCGAAGCATATTCGACGAGAAGGTGCCAAGTTTCGCGCGCCTTATCCGCTTATTAATCCATGAATTTTCCTTCGGCCATTAGGTGGTCGGTTAACTTATTAAAAATTTTCCCTCGTAACCGACCTGTCCGCCGTAGTTCTTGCTCGTTCCCATTATTACTCGATACAATGAAGGCGCGCCAATTTTCTTTTTTTTTCTCTCTTGCCCCCGTTCTTAAAAGAAAGCACGTTAACGTCTTCCGAAAGTCGCGAGGCGGAAGTTTAAATCAGATTCCGCGAGCCGCAAGGGTAACGAGTTTTCGCTTTCTAATCGTTTAAAAGTGGCCGGAACAAAAGTGTCCCGCGAAAGTTTGAAAGGCGGCGGCGGTGGCGGCGGCGGCGGTCGGAAAAAGGACGCGGACGAACGAAAAGGAGTGCCGGAGGAGCAACGTTCCCCCGGTGATAATTAATTTCCACCTCCGTCGACCAGCACCCCCGGTCGCCCGCCCTAACGAGCTCGTTAAAAAGTTTTGACACGTTTAGACCCGGATTCGACTGCGCAAAAACCATTTAAGGTTCTTCCCGCGACGGGGCGGTCGGGCCGGGCCGGGCCGGGCCGGTCGCTGAATGAACAGTCTGTCTGCTCGTTCGAACTACCCTCGGTCCATTTCGCTTCCATCCTCTCCCGCCGGCCTGTCAGCCTCTCGGGGCCCGCACGCAAAGCTGATCTCTGCCGCAATAAAATATTGCTCGCTAAGAGGCGCCGCCGTCTCCGGAAAATTACGCCCTTTCATAGCCTGCGCTTGGAGCTGCGAACCAACTTCGAAATGCTCTCCCCGCGGCATCGTTTCGAACAGTCTTTTCCCTCGTAGCTTCCGAAGCTATGCGCAATATTTCAGAAGGTTTGTATCCGTTCGGTTCGCTTCGAACTTACAGCTGCAGAATCTTCGCTCATAGGTGAATTTATAAAAAAAACGAGAGCGAACAATTCCTTGCTCTGGAAATACAGGATAAATGTGATCGAGCACTCGAACTGGAACCGACCGACGAGTCGGTTCATCGAGAGGAGAAACGCGACAGCTTCCAGCCGATGTTCGATCGTTTTCGAAGTAGATGGGTTTCCTGTGAACCCTGTCTAGCCTAATGCCTGGTTTCAGCATTCCCGATGCAACACACCGGGCGAGGGGTCAACGAAAGCCTCCAACGGCACTATAGCAACTTACGGAATCGTTAAACGCAGGTGCGATGTTACCGCTTCGAGAGCTTGGCTTTACGGCGAATCAATGGCACACGGGACCTCTCGAAAGGGTGCGCACAGCCCGAGCGCTTACTCGCCGACGCTCGTTGGCGCCGTGTTTCGTCGCAGACCCCCGGATTATTACTGTTATTTGCGAACGAAATTTTGCGACACTTATAATATACAGGGTGTCCCAGGTTTTAATGTTCAAACTTTGTCAGTGTATTCTATGGCACAAAGTAAGAAAAAAATGTTATGTAAATATAGGTCATACAGAGCTCTATTAAGAAGTTATAACAAAAATTCGTTCAATGAAATGAAAGAGAATAGAAACGAAATTCGCACGGTCCGAGAAGAAGATATATCGTAGATAACGTTGCTGCCGTTATTAACACGAATCCAATCGTGCCGGTCAAATTGCTCTTCGCGGACGAACAGCAGGTCGCGATCGCGACGCTGCGTAGGCAACGGGGTCGCGAATCGTCCGACGATCCAGCAGAGAAAAAGATGAAACAGCCAAGAGAGGTCGAGGCAGAAACGAGTCCGCCTGAAACAGCGGCAAGGAAGTCTGGCGAGAGCCCGGTCTCGCTGTTTCCCTCTCGAGCGAGATATCTGCCGAGTTTATGCTAGAAACTCGACTTATAAATTTCATCCTTTAATACGGCCGGCCTCGTATTATACGAAACCCGGCGGCACTGTATCTCGCGGCGCCGCGGCGGTTCAAGAAATTCCGTGGGATCCGCGATACTTTTCGGTTGCCGCGGGATTCTCCCGAAAAATTCTTCCGACCGGGTAACGGCAGTTCTTCGGAGCCACTCGAGAACTTCCGACGGCCCGTAAATCAGAAGGAAAGATTCGCGGCCGCGCCGGGAAGAACTTTACAACCGGGCCCGGGTGACACGCGGCGCGGCTCCGTAACACGTTGGGAGAACACTCGGCATAAAGTTCCCGGCGACCGTAATTGCTGCGATTAGCGCAGAGACGAAGGCGACAAAGACGATGGCAAACGGGCTGGTTAATGAAACGTTGATCGACCCCGGTGGTTCGAAGTACCGCGACTAACGACGCCGAAGAGATCGATCGACCGAGCGAATCGAAATTGGTTATGGATCTGGAAACTTTCGAAATAATCGGGCGTCTTATCGCGAGAAATGTCTGATCGATCCTCGGCAGGTCGTCTGCCCGAAACCGTTTCATTTATAGGACACTACGTTGTCGATCCGTTAGGTCCGCGTCTTATGGAACATTATTTCTCTATTTCAATCGGTTAGAACGAAATAAGACAGTACCGATTTCTTCTATGAAAACGTCTATAAAAGCGACCTCGACGATTGTTTTCCAGGAGAACTGTCGATGATGCGAGAACGAACTTTCATGGGACATCTAGAGGCATTCTTTAACTACAAGAAGAAATTTTTGTTAGTTACATTTGTTTGCTCGTCCGTTAAAGACCGGGCGTTCGCGTGACCCTAATTTATGCGAGCAGAATCCTAACTTCTTTCAATCGTTCCGCAATCACCCTCCTCCGAAGAAATTTTCTGAATTTCTCCTCTTTCCTAGTAGCTCCCGAAGGGACCGGGCAAAAGGCTCGCGATCGGTTAAACGACGAACGCGAATCCGTCGGCTCGCCGCAGGCTATTAATTCCACTCGCTCTCAAGGATCGCAGCTGCCTCGATATTTCGAAGAAGGGACGAAAATAGAAGGAACTCGGGGGAAAGATCGTGGACGAGCGAGATCGAATAGAGGTGGCGGCGGGTCGCATCGAATATCGGTGACCCGGATTCCGACGCTCGAGCCCGTAGGAAGATGAGGTATCAAGTGGAAGACAGAGTAATGACCGCGCGCGCAGGAGGGAAAAGTTGCCGGAGGGGTTGCGGTGTGCCTGGCCGAGGGTGAATTAATGCCGCATTTGCGTGGAATTTGCTGCACCGTCGGGGTCGGTTTCCGGCTTACACGATCAAGAATCAAATATCGGCTCCGGCAGGGCTGATCGTATCCCCGGCGCACCGGCGCATCGGCGCGACACGGCGCGACGGCTTTACGATTCGGTCAATCGTAAACCCTGATAGCCAGGACGCCGCATCCAGCTCCAGGGGCGACAGGAGGGCCGGCCCCTGGCTTCACGGCAAACCATTTCGAACGTCGAACCGCAAGACCGCGGCCCAACGTTTGACAGAATCCCTCTTCGTGAATATTATATCGACGCCGTGATTGAATCGGCCCGGCGCCCTCGAAGGAATATCGGCTCGATTCCACGATCTCGGAATAACCCTGCCGAACAAACGATTCCAGAATTTGCGCGACCCTTCTATCGGGAAACCACGGTTTCGTTACCGAACTAACGAGATCCGCGAGAAAAATTTAACCGTTCGACCGGAGCCTACCTTGGAACTTCTGTTTTTCCTTGGAACTTCCGCCTTGAAATGCTTTCGTCGATTTGGGAACAGTCGTCTCTCTTTCCTGGTAACCTCTGTCTCGATTAGTATTGTTCGCGAGGTACCGGCAACGTACCGTAACAGTTCTTTTGGAAATGTAAATGGCATACTTTCCGAGAGATAAGAAGAGCTCGAGCGCGCGTTTAAGACCCGCCAGTCAAACAGCAGCGGAACGAAACATTATGGGAACGGAAGGATTACTCTGTTAATAAATGCGCTTCTAGGCGCATTCAGAGGGCCCGTTATACTCGCGCAATAGCGTTAAACCGGCTTGATTCCGTTGGAAGCGGGCTGAAATTTTTAATCTACTTGGAACACCTGAAATTCATAACGCGAGCGAGTTATGTCCGCGTGAACGCGGAAGCCGGCCGCGGCCGCGGCCGCAACCATTGTACGGATTATCGAATTACCATACACTTTTCCTTGCCGCTTCCGTGTCCTCTCGCCGAGGGGCTTTTATTTTCCGCCAACCCCCGCGTGTGCCGCGACCGTATTCGCGTGTACGCGACGAACTTTCCGCGCTGGGTGGCCAGCACGCGCGACCCCGTCCTCGTCCCCGCCCCGGCACAACCCGTGTTTTCGCGAAAAAGAAAATTCAATGAGCAAGCTCCGAGGCGCGTGGAATTGTCCGTCGTTATCATTCGGACGCGTGGCACTCGCGATTACGCTTTTACGATTGTCGCGTGTGCTAGGAACGCTTCGCAATCTCGGCTCGAAGGCGTTCGAGCTATTTGAGCTATTATAGCTATATTATCTATATATATATCTATATATATAGATAGATAACATATATATCTAGATATATAGATATATACATATAGATAATATAGCTATAATAGCTCAAATATATATGTTATCTATAGCTATATTATCTATCTATTATAGCTATTTGAGCTATTGAGCTATATTATAGCTATTTGATCCTGGATTTTGACGAGCCTCCCTCGAGATGGAGATTTTTTTTTAGCATTGTGAGAATTTTCTGGGGACTTACCAATCCGTTTGCGTTCACAACGCTTTTAATTTTCGGTTCGAGATGCATAGGCGGCTGGGGAAGAACTTCGCCGCGTAATTGCCTGAAATAATGTACAAATTAGCGGTTATTATCGTCTGCTTTCTCATTTTTACCGTAGCATTGTACTACTATATTTCGTTTTTTTACCAGTGTATTGCAGATTTTCACGCGTTGAAATATCTGCGGAGAAAAAACCTTGTAGAAAACGAATAATAACGCGATCATTTCAAGCACGCGCCGTGAAAGCATTAATATTCGAAGTTTAATTATCGCTGCAACAATGGTTTCTATTTGTTCATATTTTCGTGGAAAAGCCTTTTATTGTCGCGGAATTTTCCCGGGAAACACTGTCTGCGGTTCCGGGAGCTTAAAATTGAAAATTTTAATCTAAAGTTCCCGCTTTAAATTAACAGCTAATGAGGCGGCCGTTCGTTTAAAATTGTTGCGATATTAAAGCAGGTGGAAACAAGTGTGACCACAACCGTAGGTTTTTATCGCTGTCAGTCTAGAATCTTGGAATAGCGTTCGTTAAATTGTTGGTGATATTAATTGTTCCGATAAAGACAATTATTCGCAGTACCTTCAAAAGATCTAAAACAAAGCATCTGCTAGCAAAATAGAAAAATAATTGCCTCGGTTTATAGTGGCATCGTGATGCAAAATTCACGTTACGGTGCAGGTTTCAATTACTGTATTTCAATTTACCGCATTTGGTACACACCGCGTGTACAAGATTTTAAGCGAGCAAGGTCATCGATGGCGTGCATTCGAACAACCATAGCCGCTTGATCTGGCAAAGGGATGAATGAAAGTGCCTTCTGGGACAGCTTATTGTTGCACAATGCTTCACAGAACGGTAAAAATCAGTTATTCCCGACATACGGGTCATCCGATACCATTCAATTATAATTGCCAAGACCGTTGTCGTTCAAACTGACCCGATGCCCTCGAAAGAGACCCACAAAGAGTCCAGAGGACACATTGGTTAGGAGTCACTTCACTACACATCGAGTGCATTCACTCCCCTTTTTCCCCTCTCTGTCTCTCTCTCTCTCTCTCTCTCTCTCTCTCTCTCGCTCTGCTCTCCTTTTATCGAGCAACGATAACATCGTTCCGCGGTACCGTGTAGTATCAATGGTCGAGATTGCGTTGCAATCCGCGCGAATCGAAACAGAGATTCCACTGTCGAGCGTATTTCACGGCGAAATATGCAAATTCGAGTTTCGCCGGAACATGTACGCGAAATCGTTCTGTCAAAAAAAAAAAAAAAAAAAAAAAATGATAGCCAAGTGACACCGAAAACCGTGCGCGCCGCGCGCGCACAGGGAGGACGTACAGTCGGAGGAGAAAAAGGAGAACGGAGAGGCAGGAAATTCGAAAACGAATTATAGCTATGGGCGTGGCGCGGGGAGAAAGAGAGACCACCCTCGCAGGTACGTTGAACGTGAAAAATAACCGGGTTTGATATTTCTTGAAAAATATCCGTTTTATTCGATCTCGTAGACATTTTTCCAGGTGTATATAAATATATAGATATATATTCCGCGTGCATCGTGTGCTTATATATATATGTATATATCTATATATATATAGATATCTATATATCTATACAGGGGGGGGGGGGGGAGACAAGTTCACGGGATATCGATAATATCTGTACAAAGTGGATAGCGTCGTGCGCAGTAGAAAAATACCGTTTCTCGCGCCGGCGAACCGATCGCGATCGAACGATCGTCGCGAATCGGGCACTGAAACGGAACAAGTGCAGACGCTTCTGGCGAAAATAGATCCGTGAACGAAAATCTCTAGATCGATCGCGACGAGTCACGGGCGATCGTGATCCGTCGGATACTGCGTAAACGTTATCTTTCTTCGGCCGACATAAGGGAACGCGTTACGGCGTTCGTCGGCGACGGTTCAACAGGGATATATTAACTGTTTTTCTTTCCTATTCTTTCTTCTTATAGCGAATAATTTCTCTCTAACAATCGCAAGGCGAAAAGGTACGTGTAGTAGGTACATACAATACGCATGAGTCTACGAGCGCTCGAGGCTCTGTCGGTTGTTTAACGAAAAAAAAAAAGAAAAAAAATACGTCGACTTCGAACAACAGTGGGACAATAATTTTCTGTTCTTCGTTCCAAAACAAAGTATAAAAATGATATACGTATACATAGATAACGCGGGCGGAAACAACGGTGCCGAATCGATCTTTCTAGGGCCGGGGACGGTTAAAGCTGGCGACGGGTGCCGTTCCGATCGGAACGACGAACCGAAATCATTTTTATTTTCGTTTCAGCCACCGTCGCGTCGGAGCTACGCGACGGTATTCGTACGACGATCGCAGCCGTGAAAGCGGCGTTCATAGATAACGCGGATGGAGACAACAATTTCGATAGGATTCGCGTGGATTAGAAGCACGGACGACGACGGAAGGTCCTAGCAACCGCGATTAGGCTGAAATCGTAGAAAGCATCGCTCCTCGTTTCGTCCGCGACCGCCGAAAATAAAATATAAAAGACGACGATTGTATAATAACGTCGATTGTATAATAACAAAGCCGAATCGATTTTTCTAAAAGACGAAACAAAAATTGGCGACCGGAGGCGCCAGCGACCGACGCGATAACATTTTCTTCGTTTGAATCCGGGTCCATCGAAAACGAACTATACAAACAATATTCATAGAAACACGCGAGCGAAGCAGCAATGCCGAATCAATTTTTTCCTAGCAACAGAGGGGAGAAGCGAAGGCGGCGACCGGAGGTGTCGCGAAACCGAGCTCGTCGAACGCCGGCAACCCTTCCTCTCCCTTCACCCGTCGAGAAGAATATAAGAAATGCTAACGCTCGAACACGAGCCCAGTGTCGAGTCGATTTCTCTCGGAAGATGGATAGAGCATCGAAGGACGGCGACCGTAGATGCTGCCATTCCGACGGAGTCGTCGAGCAACGGAACAATTTTGTCTCGTTTCTTGCTGCCGAAAGGACGCGCAAACGGGACCCGGACGAGGCGGGAAAAATTCGAACTCGAGGACTCGACGCGTTTACTTTGCCCCCTCGGTTCCGGCGAGGGCTACCTCGAAGAGGTAGCCAGCAGCTCGCCAGCGGAGCCAGGGATCGTTGCAGAAATAAAAATGGGACAACGGGGGGAGAGAAGGCGGGGCTCGACGTTCGTGACTCGTGTTTCTCTTCGGTTAGTTGACCATCTTCTCCCGCTTCAGGGAGCCGACCTCCTCCAGCATCGTCTGTAGCCCGTCGGGAACTCGTCCGGCGTCCAACTCCTGCCCCCACTGTCGATACTGAAAGGAAAATAACGGATGGCGGTTACACGAGTTCCGGGAGACACGCGAACGCGGCTGGCCGAGTCGTTTGTTATACCTATAGGGAGAAACAGGGACATGGTCTGGAACGGTGCTGGAGGTAGGCTGCGGGTCAAGGGATCCGTTCGGTCTTCCTCTTGCTCTGCGAGCGGAACGGGGGGCGGAATGATATCGTGGACGACGAACACGGACGAACGTTTCTCGATTATTCTGGAAAGCAGCGCCGGCACCGATAACGAGCTCGTCGGCCCGGTGTTTTTTGAAATTTTGTTCGTTAGCGAGCCACCGGGCCACCGATCCACGGCTGGAAAAAGTGTTTGCTCTTGATTTTTTCATCGCGGACGATCGACGGTAAACAAGAACCGTCCGCGCGAACTTCGTAGTCGCTGGTAGTTCGGCGGAATTTTTTTGTGGAAAAATAAACGGAATCGGAGACAGAGCTTTTCGAACGAACCGTTTTCGAGAACGTTTCGGTCTGTTGGAGGACCGGCTTGTGCCTGTAGCAATGTCCGCGGTGGTAGTCTTGTCCGATAACACGTCTTAATGAGATCGAATCGTGTCGCCGAGAGTCTTCTTCCTCATAGAGATATCGAGTCGACTGGCGAAGGATAAAATTGCGCCAGAATCAAAGGGACGAGAGAATATCAATGTATCGTTGAAGAAGATTAAAGAGTTATTGTAAAAAGGAAATTGTAAATCTTCCCTTTGCGCTTTCTATTTCGCGTAATTAAAGGGAACAATTTCTATCGCGACTTCGCTTGTCTTAAAACGCAAATTTCGGGCGAATCGATTGCAACCGGCGCGAACGCGGTAAGAACGCGGTGTCCAGTAAAATTTTAATCTTACGATTCACCATCGAGTATGATTTTTAGGGAGCGGCACAAAACGCGAGTCCGAATGGGAGCCCGTTATCCGGTTGCAAATATTCGCGGCGCTGCGGTAATATTTATTAAATAGAACGCACGCGGAGAGCGGCATATCGTGTAATATCGCGCCAGCGCTCGTATTTATCACAAGTAGAATAAGCGAGCCGTGATCAGACGCATTAACCGTATTTGGACCGCACGCGTGATCCACAAAGTTTCGAATTATATTTCGCCGAATATGAGAGAGGCCGCGCGCTCGAAAACATTTTACGCCGCGTTTCCGTTTCGTTTTCGGCTGTAAATTCGTACGAATTGCACGCTCCGCAAATCGAATCGACGTCCGAACGAAAATAAAAACAGGCAGTAACTAGCCCATGGAATCGGCCGGAAATTCGTGCCGAATAATAATCAAGGTGTTTGAATGCCGTTCAACGGAAACGAAAGTTACATGATTTTCCGCCGCGTTCGCGGCGGCGGCGGCGTCTTCCAGCACGTTGTAGGTGCCAGAACTAATTCCGGGCAAGTTCGAGCCGCGCGTTACTCCTTTGCAAAGAGACCAAGAAAAAAAGTAAAAAGACCGCTGGTTTACGATTCGCTGGGAAAAACTTCCCGTCGCCCGTTCGGTCTCCGAGAGTCCTCTCTCTTTCTCTCTCTCTCTCTCGCTCTCTCGGGTTGGCGTCCCGTTCGAAATTTACGATATTAACGCAGGGAAAATAGCAGACGGAACGCCACTATTCCGCAGGAACTGTAACTCTGACCCCCCGGCGCGGGAGGAAGACGGCGCGGTTATTTAATCCGGAACACGTACGACTTGAAAAACGTCTGGCCGTGAAAGAGGACCGAGTTATGGCTGAATAAATCATCCGCTTGAACTGTCCGGAAACGGGATTTCAGGATGACATGGTAATTAGACGCGCGGTGCACTCTGTTTGGCTCGTTTCTCGATGCAAATTACGATTTTTTCAGGAATTTTCCCTGCCATTCGCTACGAATGGCCGCGCGATTGCTAGCAAGGAACGAGTTGGATAAATTTCCTTTCTGTTACACGCTGGTCGTTCGCGGCGTTATAACAGACGTAAACAGGAAGAATTGCATCTATTGGTACATTTTTAACCAGAATGGATCTCTTTCTGGAGGACGCGTCCTCCTTTTTTCAATACATCCCTCCCGTCATTTTAGAAAATGATTGAGCGATTAAAATTTTCGCGATTTTCTCAAACGATCTTCAATTTCAAATACAGTTAATTCGGGGAACCGCTGAACCCGATTATCCGCGAAAGGGTTTGCAGGTACGAAGCGGCGTGGGATTCGAAGGCGAGGTATATCCCAGGACGTTTATTATGATCTATGCGGAGGCTGTGACGGGGGGAATAGACAGGATCGAGGGAACAATGAAGAAGAGGACAGGTCGGGGAGAAAGAGACGAGATAAGACGAATGGGAATTTTAAAAGGGGTCTCACCGTCTCCAGCTCCTTCCGAAGTGCGAGCACAGCCTTCTCGCGGTCGGCCACCAGCTCTTCCAGGTATTGATACCTCAGCTTCTTTCGAGCACGACACTCCCTCGCACTCTGCCGACTTCGCTCTGCAAAAATAAACGAGGAGACGCCGGTGAGCGGAAGAAAGAGAAAGAAAGAAAGAGAGAGAGAGAGAGAGAGAGAGAGAGACAGGGAGAGAGCGAGAAATGGAGCGGGAAGCCGCTCTCCAACTTCCATTAAGACCGTCGCACGGTTGATCGTGTGTATAGTAGCCAGGCCGCGGCCGCGGCCGCGACGCACCGTTCTAATTTCGTGCTTCTGATGCTACGTACACGAAGATGTACGAGCATTTGAATTTTAAATTTCTTGCGCTCTCGTTACGCCCGGTACACGCTCGAGAGTCCACGTGCTACTTCTCCGGTCTTGTAACGCTTAATTGCGTGTAAGACTCGCGCGGATTTTTATCGAGTCCCGCGCGCACGCTCGAATCCGCGTGCCAATTATCCGTCGAATTTCTTGGTATTTTCGAGCGTGAACGGGTTACTTAAAAATAACAAAAAGAAAAAGCAAGACATACAAATTACTTCTTATTCTAGTTTTATTCTATCACAGTTCGGTAAAACTTAATGAGACGCGCGGAAGAATAATTTTTCCGTCATGGTTTCGGTAATCTCCGTTTACTCTTCGTTTCAATGTTACACTCGTCGAGACGCGAGCATGCTGGAGAACATAAACCCGATCGGTTGCTTCGACAACGAAATCTTCCGATCGTCGTATACGCGCGAAGTTTTGGAACAGTTCGTTCGTCGGATTCGAGCAAATAGGCGTAGAAAAATAATTCGATGAAAAATTCGTTGGATCGTCTGCTCTGAAATGCAATTTACACCGCTGAACCGTGCTTTATGCGCGAATCAACGTTTATACGAATTTTATGAACTCTCGTACACATTTTATGTAGGGCATAAAACGCGCGCATTCGAAAGCCGTCGGAAAGCGACATTGCCCCCGCAATTGCTGCCGAGTGCGGAACGGGCTTAAGGAGAGAGGATCGCGAAGACTGCGACGAAGAGGTGTAAGCGGAAACCAAACAAGAGAGCGCACGCGCCGCGGATACCTCCGGTGAATTTTTCACGAGGAATCGAATCGCCCCGTTCGGGAGGCGATCGCGTTGGCTCGATAATTCGAAACGGATCTCGAGGGCGCGGAGCCTGCCGCCCCCGCGATAAGCAGACCGGCGATTCTAATAGAACTCGAAGGTATTTTTTCAAGCGACGTTTTCATCCGCGATCGCGCGCGATCGACGCTTCCCGAGACGACCGTCGCGTCGCGAGAAAGACGACGAACGGAACCGGTGGCTGCAAAAATTCGCGCGTCGACGACACCCGAAAAAAGAAAAGCGTTCGAGCCACCCACTCGCGCTCTCGGCTCCGAGAGAGCCGAACATCCGACGGCGCGGCGAGCTATTTTTCTTTCCGGATAAATTCGCGAACGCGTCGCGCCGGCGTGTACGATAACTCGTGGGAATTCCAACTGCGAGAGACCCGGCTCGAGGAAGACGTATAAACTCTTGCTCAAAGTGCAGGACAAACGAGCGTGACGATGCTGCGACGCGTATTTGCGTGACGGAGTGTTTAAACTTCGGCCGCCGTTCGAGCGCCCATCGCGAACGACTTCGCCGGGGAAAATTATTGTTACGCTTTTTACCGTGCCGGATAAATTGACGCGGCTCGCGTAGAGCTAATACGAGAACTCGGAGGAAGAACGGAAGCGCGGAGCAGCGGTCCCGGCCGCCGAAAAAAGAATGAAAAATTCGGAGGGAAATGTACTCGTGGAAATTCGTAGATCGCGAGAGCCGTTGAACATCGTAGCCGGCGTGTACGGAAAAACATTTTTCGGAGACGATCGAGACAAGCGATCCCACTGGCGGGAACTTCGGAAGACGAGAATCGAAGCGAAGTTCTCCGTTCTCGAACTCCTTCCTCGAGTCTTCGTAAGTAGAAATAGCCGTGGCTGACCGGACACACCCCTCGATCGAACACGACTCTCGAAGTTCGACGTTTCCGAAAGCAAAGCTCGTAACCAAGTTGCGCATCCAACTATCGACGATAATTCTTTCCTCGACAAAAAAAAGCGCCACGGCGCTACGATCGATCGCTACGACGAACCTCTCGCGATTAAACGAGCCGTTCATTAACCGCGGCGAATTACGCGCGATCCTGCGCGTCCGTGCGCCATCGGGCACCGTTCGACGCCGGATAAACGGAAAAACGGGACACGGCAAACATTCCCGGCCCGACGGAGTCGCCGTAAATTCCGGCACAAAAATTACAAGCGAAAGCGAAGGACGCGCGCGGCGACCGCATTCGATGCAACCGTCGGCGCGATAAATTCGCGCGGCTCGAAATGTGACGCGCGATTTTTCACCGGCGCGACCGGCCACGGCCACCGTTTCTGACGAATGGCGGCGATGTCGTTGGCTCGCGCGGCTTTTCGGCGCGAAAGAAGGTGTCCGCATCGATAAAAATGCTCGATATCACGGCGTATCGCGAGTCGCCTCGCCGCACCGCGCCGCGATAAAGACTTTTACGATCGGCCGTCGCGGTTATTATCGCGTCTACGGCTCGCTAAGCCAGCCCTTTACGCGCCGGTAAACGTCCTGCCTCGTCCCAGACCCGCTTCCCTCGAATATAACCTGGAAGAGGGATTCCCTTGATTCTCCGAGCGGATTCGACGCGGGTAATCGTCTGCGGAGTCGAGTGAAAACGAAATCGCTGTTTATACTTCCGTCGAAGCACTTGGATTTATTCGTGGAAATTGTAGAAACGTTTTTTTAAAAAATATCTTTCGAGTTCGAGTAAATCGAATCTTGTCACTGTTATAAAACGATATACGTTAGCCGCGATTAGTTCTAGCGTTAAGCGTTCGATCGAGTGCGGACAGAGAATGAATGAAAAGAGTTCATTTGCGCATTCGAGAACATTTCCAAATAGCTAGCAACAACGGAGACTGTTTTCCAAGAACCGCCTACCGGCTATCCAAACAGAAAATCGGCATTAGACAGGGTAATTAGAGAAGAATCGCGCGCGACAGGTTGAAAATAGCCCGACGAACTGACACAGCCGCGTGGCCGGCACCGCGCGGCGGTTAATGTGTCCACGTTGAAAGCCCCGAGCAGCAAATTTGCGACTCCATTTAGAGCTAATCCCCGTCGAGAAATTGCACGGCGCTTGAACAAAGTCTGTCCGTCGACGTCGTCGTCGTCGAAAAACGGAACCGCGCGGCCGTCCCGACGGGATTCCGTCCGTGCGAATGAAATTACGGGAAATTGGATTTACGACTCTTACACGCCGTGTGGGAAACAGATCGATCGGCGCGAACGGCAGGAATTGCGACCGACAAGATACAAGGGAGAGAAGTTGGAGCGTGGGTGGCAGTGGCCAACGCCGCTGCCGCGCCGGTACTGCACCCATGGGTGGGACGCGACGCGACGCGGCGGCGAGTCGACCGCGGGAAAACCGTGGAAAGCTCGCCGGATTTGGAATTACGGAATCGCGTACAACAAGAATATAAGAGGAATCGCGCGGTTCGGCCGCAGAGCCGGGAATAGCGCGGGATTGCGGACGCGAAAGTTCGTTGCTCGTAAAACGAGCTTAGAGCCCGGCACCCATCCACGGAGCTTTCTCTACCGACGTTAGAAACCAGTTCGAATGTGCCGAGGGTGAAACTGCGAGATCTACGGCGCGGCTGCAACGTCGAATCGGCTCGACGGTTTCGGTCCACGCGATTCTCTTACGTGCACGAGGCAGTTAGGTGCAATCTCGTACAACGTTTCTCAATCCCCGAGACGCGTTCGATTTCCAATGGTCCGTGAAACGGTACCCGATAATTCGCGACGACGGTCCCTGGAAAAACTCGTCGTAAGTAATAATATACTTTTGCGAGTGAGAAGAGGGTAGAACGAAGAATTGGGCGATCGAAAATAAAATGCTAATTTCGTGTCGTCCAGTAGCGTACATTGTAACATATTTTTGGAACAATTTAATATTGCTATGTATTTATTTAATTTTAATTATATATAAACGGTCTCTTTTACTTGTTCTCTCCTATAGAAATTTTACATAAATTCGTTCGAATCTAATCGGAGATCCTGCGATCGAAGAAGCACAAGCTGTTGCTCGCTCGCGGATGGTCTATTTCGGTGTCTGACTAATGCACCGATTCTACTTAAGGCAGCTAGTTTTATGGTACGCGCTCGAGGTGAAGCAAAACAAGGGACCGAGCATTTCTAGGAAACTCCGTGACCCGTGCACGATACCGCGGATGAATCTAGAAAGCCGCGCGATCTTAAATTTTGCCAGGTATCTGGGTTCCTGTGACTCCCAACTTTTCTGGATATCTTAATCGAAATCAAAAAATCCTGGTCGAAACGCGATGCGCTCGATACAGAAATTCTTCAAATCATACACCTCGAAACGAGCATCCTGCCAGCGTGGATACAGCTCGGAGGGTGATTCGCCATTTTTGTTCTTCTCCTAGCTAATTGGAAGATGGTCTTTCGAAAAGTATGCCAATCGGGAAACTGTCAAAGAAACTGCAAAAGTCCGAGTGGCGAAGCCCTAAAAGCCTGATTCCGCGAGCAAGTTCGAGTCGTAACGACTACCTCGAGCAGTCGGACGCCCGTATAACAGGATTCCGGGACAACTTCGGCCGACCGAAGCAGCTGCGAGATTCGCGAACAGTCTCAGGGCGATTTACCAGCCGACTATGCTGCTCGCCGGCGCGGCGTTCAAGGTTCGAGCGGCGCGGTGCGGCGCGGTGCGGCGCGACGCGGCGAGGAATTGCAAAACACAGGGAATATTCTATGCCCTGGGAACCTTGAAGCACCGGGATCGGGAACATCGGTTCCCTGCGCCAGGTTGACCCAGCATAAATATTCATTTCGCGGCGGAGATAAATATTCCCGGGGTGTCGCGAGTGTCTGGCCCCGCCGCGCAATCAACGGACCTGTATTTCTCACGTGGCCCGTGTAACTCGGCCGGTTACATCCTGTTTCCGCGCGTAACGCGCTCGCCCGGTTGCTTGGCCGAACGTTTCCGCGGGTTTCTGGGGAAACGAGACCGGGAACGGCCCCCCTGCACCCCGTTTCGAGCGGTTAACCGAGCCGCGTCGACGCGGCACCCTAATCGGCTGGAGCACGGACCCCGGAAATGCTTTTCTTCCGAGCGGCGGTTCTCCAAGGCGCGGCTCCGCGCCACGCCGGAACGACCGCGACCATCCCCGGCCGTTGTCGTTCCGCCGGATAATGGGAAAGTTTGGCCAAACACTTTGGAAATCCCCTGTTTATGCGGGATCAGGCGCTCGAAATTGCAACCCTGATTTACGTCGATATCGCGCCATCGCCGGCCGGGCTCTACCCGCCGCGATAATTTTGAATTATTCCGATGCCATTACGGCGCCCGTAGGCTCGTCCTACTTGCTCGCTTCGACAATCGGTCGCGGCCGTATCCCCGACCTTCCTTTTGCAATTCCATCGTTCGCGCGCGAAGCGGTTTTCGATCCGCTGTTCCGAATTGCGGCGCGACAATTTTCAGCGGTGCCGTTCGAGCGCAAAAGATAAGCCCCGGGTTACTGTTCCAAGATTGCGACGGTTCGCTGCGAAATTGTAAATGTTCGGAAGACGTTGCCCGTCGTCGACCGGCAACCTCGGGTTTAAACCGCGATGTTAATCAAAATGGTAATTCCGGGCGTCTCATCTCGGTTACCGAACTGTCCTTTACGGATTAACAGAGTTAAGTTGGATTTACCAGAATGCGTTACCTAGGATCTTACCAAGCTTGGCTTTCATATCCGACTTATCGGACGCCTTCCTTCCAGGCTTGCGTCCCCTCTTACCCCCCTCTTTCCGATCACCGCGAGATCCCTCCTGTAGACAGAAAATCATTGCGAATTAATCTTAAACTTAACGACGATCTTAACGTCTCAGTGTCTCCTGCGAATTTCATATTGACGCGGGTCATTTCCTCGGTCATTTCCTCGGGTCGCAAAGAGAAAGACTACGGTAAATTCTCCCTAATCGACAAAAATATACGATTATTCGCATATAGCCTTGCAGCTCCGTTTTATAATTGCTGCCAATCGGAAGCGTCAGCTATCTCCTCGACGAATAGAGAACGCGCTGTTAAAAATTTCGACGCGTGCAATCGGATCGACGATTTACCTTCACCTCGTGCCAATCGTTATTTCGATGTTCAAATATCGACGATAGAAGGGTAGAATTTAATTTCGACTCGAGAGACGAGAATAATAATACGTGTTCGATAGATCGTGTCCGACACGTTATTACAGGGTTAACGACAGCGGCTTTAAAGTCTGCGACTTTCTCTGCCGATTGGCCCGTATGGAGCCCGCAACCATCGCGGGTAATCAACGCCGTAAACACAACACCCTTCATTGAATAGACGCGGAACCTGTTATCTTACATCATACTTCCATTATCGTGGTCTGAAATTATTGAGCGCCGAAGGCTGCGAGTCTGCCACCCTGTCGTCCAGGCTCCACCCTCCGTGGACAGCCGAGCCGAGACGAGTATCGACGTCCGAGTAATCGAGAATGCGACGCGAAGGCGAAACGATGTCAAGGAACTCCGGATCGCCTAGCCGGGGCATCGAGCATCGAAAATTCTGATCTCGGTTTCGGAGCTACCGAGCTACCGAAAAATGGACGGATCCTCGCGGCTGTTCGCGCGACGCCGTCTCGATCCGTCGGCGGTTCCTTCCGGCGCGTCGATTAATATCTCGAACGAGTTCGAGCTCGTGGGAAACAACAGCCTCGACGTTTTCAATGGAAACAAAAGCTTATCGAGTCACGAGGAACGGCTCGTCGTCCGGGATCCGCTAAAAGCTCCGCGCGGAACCTCTATCCGGGGCCGCCTAAGCGTTCGCAGCCACCGACGTCGACAAATATCCACCGACGGATAACCGTGCGTCGAACAACATTCCCGGAAGTCGCGTCTCGACTCGCGATCCTGGCTTACCCGACTTTGCGCCGCCCGTGTCTGCGCTCAGCCTAACGATTCGCCGCCCGCGCACGGCCCGAGTGCCGACCAAAGAGCCGGCTTTTAGAGCTCCAGGCAAGCCTAGGTTCGGCTAATCAGCGACTGCCGATAAAGTGTCCAACGGGAGAGACGAGGCTTCGAGGAAGCTTCGCCTTTGGCTGCAACACGTTGGTCCGAGCGTCGTTTTTGTGGCCGCCGTTGACTCGCGCTCCGCCGCGGCACGGTATTATCCGCTCGTTTAGTTCGGCGACCGGACCGTTATTATCTCCGTCGAGCAACGGTTATCGAGCCGCGCTTCCTCGCACCTCGTCGTTCCACGAGCGAAATCGCCGCGGCCGTGAAACAATTTCTTCCCGATGGCCGAAGCGCCGGTCGAAGCCTTTGCTACCGTTTTCGCGAACACAGGGGACCGGCAGCTGCGTCGCGTTATCCATAACAGATGACAAACCAGTCGCATCAGCCGGTACACGGTTCGCAACGACCCATGGATGGCTGCCGGTAACGAGCGCTATCGCCACTCGAGGTCGAGTTAGCACCCCGACATGGAATCGCCGGACCGTCGTAACGCGACGTTACAAGTGCGAGTGCGGCGGACACGGGGCGCGCGTTACGTTACGTCGAGTTTAACGCGAGCACTCGGACCGATCGGTCGGAAGAGCAAATAAAGGAACTGCGGGGTCTATCGGGGATGATTGGAAGACCGAGCCAACGGTCCCGGGGGCGGAGAAAGAAAACGGTGGACGGCGCGGAGCGTGGGCGTGTCCGGGCCGGGCTCGCACGACCCGTTAAAATTTACACGTCCCTGGGGCACGGTTGTTACGACTTACGAGCAGCGGAGGCAAAGGCAGTGCCGGAGGCAGAGGCAGAGGCTGCGACCGCGGCCGGGGGCTTAGCTATGCATGCGCTCGCGGGTGACAAAATACAAATTCAGCCCCCTTTTAGGGCAGCTGTTTACCTTCGGCCCTATCCTTTCCTCTCAATCCTATCTGGTATTAAATCTCCTCGAATCCTCTTTCTTTCCCTCGACCGCTTCCGACTTCTTTGCCCACCCCGAGCGCTCCTCCCTCCTCCTCCTATCTATCCGCGCCTCGCTCTCTCCACCTTCTCCACCCTCCTGCTTCCTCCCAGTCCGCCCCTTGCTTTTCCACCTTCCGTTTCCTCGTTCCATCCCCTGCTCTACCGCCGTCTCTCGCGAAGCCTCGCCCTCTCTAATTTTTCCTAATTATCTCGTTCCCTCCAGCCTCTTCCGCGTCTACCTACTTCTCGACGAATGTACCTAATAACAGCGGCCGCGACACGTACGCTCGCATCGTTCGTGTGCGATTCCACGGCTGCCGATCCCACGAACACCCGACGAATGTATACAGGGTGTCCCAAAAATGTCTCTCAATCCGGAAATGGCGGGTTCCTCGGATCAATCGAAGCAGCTTCTTCCTTTACAAAAATTTTCTCCGAGGCACCCTTAACGAGTTATCAACGAAAAACAGTGACCAATAAGAATCGAGTACGGCTGACGCGAGGCCAGTTCCGCTCATTCGCTCGGTCGCCTCGCGCCAGCCGAGCTCGCCTCTCATTGGTCACTGTTTTTCGTTGATAACTCGTTAACGGTGCCTCGGAGAAGATTTTTGTTAAGGAAGAAGTTACTTCGAATGACCCGAGGAACCCGCCACTTTCGGATTGCGAGACATTTTTGGGACATCCTGTATATTTCCATTACTCCCTCCTACCCTCCATCTCGCGCTCCCTACGCGTCCCTTCTATACCCTTCGTCCCTTTTCATCTTCGACCGCGTCTCGCGCCTCCATCTTCGGCTCCGACAGCGTCCTGGCTCGCCCTATCCCTCGCCCCGTTCCCTCGGTCCAGGCCGCCGCGGCGGCTCTTTGTGGCCAGAAAATGGAATCGATGTCCCGCGATCGAGAGATACAGGAACGAACGGAGGAAGAGCGAATTAGAGCGGCGGGGAGAGGCAAGGGGTGCGATAGCGTAAGGATTCCGCGCGCGTAGAGGCCGGCTATTACGACGCTGCCGGCCCCGTCTTAAAGCCAAGAATATAATTAACTCGCGGCAGGTGATGTCGGTGAACGAACAACGTGGCGCGTCGGCTAGGTGGTTAAACGGAAGAATCGGATTAAGCCGGTTCGTACCACTTCCGCGTGCGCGATCTGGGCCATGGAACACTTCCCCGTCCGTTGTCCCGGAAGCCGGGGAACCGCGTCGATCGACCACTGACGCTGACACTTCCGTCGATTCTCTGGCCCGACACACATCGCGACCGACGATACGCGATCCCTCCTGTGCCTGACAATTTTCATCGACCAAGAATTTTGACGACTCGCCGCGTCGGCCCCGCTGTCGACCCGCTTCGCGTCGAGGGACAGCGAGAATTCCGCGGAAATTCCGAACCAGATCCTTCGAGAACGCCTCGAAGCTCCGGGAAGGCTCCAAGAAGCCTCGCCATTTATTATTCGATACGGCATCGCCGTGTGGCACGGCAACGTATTCGATACGGGTAGCCGCGTCGTTACTTGCGACGTCGCGGAAACGAAACGCAAGATGCGGCAGAGGCTATATTTTTCTACGAGCTTCGAGGACACCTTTCGCTCAACGATTTGCCCGTTCGATCGCGGATCTCTCGTCGTCCGTCCACGCGTGAAAATATTAGAATCGACGCTGGTCGACGTTGATCCGGTCTTGCCACGGCATTATTACGGTTGTCTAGGCAGGAAACGGAACTCCTGTTCGAGAGACAATAGACTCCTCGCAAGGACTGAGACCCGGTGTCGTCGTTAAACTGCGGATGTTTATGCAAATCTTCGAGTTCGCGTCTCGAGCATCGGGAAACGGAGGTACGCGAGGTGAAATCTTATTTTCCGCGTTTCTGTCCTGGGAACACGGAGTCTCGAGATTAAGCTGCTCGACCTACGTAATCGCTGTTTCCCTTTGCTTCGTCCGAGCATTCGGCGAAGTCAGTCCCAACTCTTGAATAACAGTCGTCGCGACTTTCTGGGTCAACAATAAGAGACCCGAATCGAAGATTCGAGGCCAATAGCGTCTAGAGCGGAGTCTCCGGAGCTAATAAATACGAGCCGCTCGGCTCCATCTTGCTTCCTGCAGTTTTCGGCCGCTGGATGCGTCGAACGGAAGATCCAGAGGTCGTCGAGCAACGAAGAAGATCCATCGAAATGATCGCGTAACGGCAAAAACGTGTAATCGTAATCACTCTCGACGTCGCGAGCGCGCCTCTATAAAGCACCCTGCGCCCTTTTCTATGCAATCGCCGCGGCGACCGATGTCATTGCGGAGGTGTGCCGTGACAAAAGAGGTCGAACATCGGCCGGTAACTTGCAGAACGAACGCCGGAAATCGCGGCGAATCCACGTTCGCCGAGTGGCCCGCTGCAGCCGATGCCATTCGAAGGCGGAATATCCATTTTCGAATGCCGGAGGTCGCGGGACAATTGATTCTGTTGGCCAACCCCGTGCTTGCATAGGATCCGAGACCCGGTCTCGGCGAGGCGATTCATCCGCCGGCCGCCGCGGAGACAACGGAGCGAAGAGGCGCGCGCGATCGCAGCCGGGAGAAACGCTATCGAGCGGTCCCGAGCGGAGCAGAGCGGAGCGGAGCGGAGCCGGATGCTCGCCGGCACGGCCGAGGCGCGCGCCGGAGACCGGAAGCTCGTAAACCACACTGTACACAATCGAGAGCGGAGGCTTTGTAGTTTCGCAGCTCGCCGGACGATTCCCTCTTACGCGTATTCCTCGAGCGCAAAGGCCGCGTTACGCGGCTCGCCGAAGCGCCAGCCCGGCCTCTTACGGTTCGCGCGTAGCCATGATTTAATCTAGCGGCGTGAAACGCACCACTCGTCGCAACACGCCGCGGCTAATACGGAACGAGCGACGCGTATCCGCCGAGCCGATCCCCGCAAAGCCGATCTTTCGAACGCGCGACACGATCGAAATTAGTGGTTCGATTAATCCTCTTGTTTTTACACCGACGACCAGCGCGCGCGACCGCTAATTCTAGCATGTTTTATCACGTTCGCCTTCTCCGAGTTGATCGCTCCGGACGAAATACGTTAATCCTTAGAGCTCCATGGGCGCATATATGCGTTTGGCGAAAGTCATCCGTGTAGCCTAAGGCCGCATTTATGTGTTTTCTCTAAGTCATCGGCCTTGACTAAGGGCGCATATATGCGTTTGTCGATTTTTTCAATCGATATGCAGTTATTTTCGTGTAAAATTAATACAGGGACACTCGTATCGGTCTATGTATTGATAATTGTTTTGAAAATTTTCACACACAATTAAATTATTAATTCCTGTGTTGTAAATATCAAATTAAGTTTTTTAGTTGATTGTAAAATTTAATGTTTTAAATTGTTAATGTTTATAATACATAATTTTGTTTAATGCTCAAGAATAACAGTCTTTAATTATTTAACCTTCTGCAAAAGAATCACTATAATTTATTACCGTTTGCGCCTTGAATAGTCACTTCGGTGTGGCAAAAAAGTATTTCGCCCCAAGCGATGGTCAGCGATAGCCGCGCTCCGTCCCTACGAACCGTTTCGGCCAGGAGTATTCAGAGCTCAAAAGGTTAAGCACCCCGGACGCGAAGAAACATTCGATTGGCCCAAGGGTTGCGAATTATACCGAATATATCTTCCAATTATACCGTGCCTGTCTTTGTTCGCGCTAAACTTGTCGACCCGTTCGATGCGATCTCAGTTTCACATTTCTTCTTTTAAAGGCGTTCGAGTTATTAAGTCGTAGGAAATGATCGAATAAATTTCTTAATTCGAGCATCGCCCTTAAAAAGCAAGACAACGCGTTGGTCGGTTTCAGTACTCGGCAGGTTCCGCGTTAATACCGTACTCTACCGTGGTGCAAGAAGGAACATTAGTTCCGAAAATAACCGTTTCGAGCGATTGTATATCGGTTCTGCCTGAAACAGATACGGAGAACCAAAAGAATCTCGTAACTGTTGTAAGGTATATATCGGTTCTGGCTTATACCGGTTTCGGTTATTCAGGACCAATACCGTATCGATTCCATAACTTATCTCTTTCGCTTCTAGGTTTCGGTTATGCGTTTCGGTTGTATATTGGAAGGTGTTTCCAAAGAATTTTGCGCTTGTACGGTAAATTCTCCCGAATTTTCCGTCAGCTTGTAAACAAAAATGGACAATTTGGGAAGAAGCGATACGATTATTCGAGCCTCGCGGCTCATTTTTATAGTTAATAATATAGTTCGTATAATTCGACAATTATAAAAACCAGGTGCAAGAATCGAATAATTAAATTAGGGGAAATGTATTGTACTTCTCTCTATTGGAGTTAATGGTAGAATCTGAAGTAATCGGCAGAGGTTCGATGGCGACAATGATAATCGATTAGATCGTTTCTTAAATTTGAAGCAACAATGTTTGGAGGATATAAAAATTACGCAGCTTATTAAGCCAGAAGTGAAGTCAGGAGTAATGGCGTTTGTAGGAGCCGGTAATTTCGTCGGATCAAGTAAATGCAATTTCGTTAATTATAAGAAGCAGAAATTCGAAATGGGTCAGTTTGATTCACCTCGGCGGCAATCAACCGAAGATGATTATAATTAGCCGCGGCAACGGTCCGATTACAATAATCCGACTTTATTACTTCAATTCCCAGCTGCATCGGGAGAGTAAGGTTCGGCATGGCGATTGCGAACGGAATCTAACGAACCCGAATATTATTCACTTTAAAATAAATGTGGATTCGCGTTGAACATTTCCCAGCTCTTCTGGGAAATTATTAACGTTAGAGTAACTCCCATTAGCGCAGCTGCGGGAGACGTCGTGAGATAAGAGGATAAGGCTGCAATAATCAGACTGGCTGCAGCCACCGGCGGAGGCGGAGAAGAAAAACTGCTGGAACGGTATTGTAATGCAACGAAAAGCGAAGCTCCGCTGCTCGTTACAATCTCGGAAGATCTCAACAATTCGATTCCAGAAGCAGAATATATCGGTCAGGGAAGTTCTTCGAGGAATTTTCAATCCTGAAATTTCGTCGCAGATCGAAGGGGAACTAGACGGTGTACACGCTCTGAAAATACACGAGAAAATATAGAGTCGCGAAGCCGTGATTACCGAACGACTAATGCCATTCTCAAGGTTATCGCGTTAACCCATTAAGGTTCCCGTTCCGCATCGACGACATTTTTACGTAAATTTTTCGCAGCCTGGGGAGACTCGACGAAACGAACGCGTCGAAGAAATAGGTCGCCAGGCGTTAATGGTTTCAAATCCTCGAAAAAGAGCGAGGTCGGGACCAAGACGAACCAGCTATCTAACTCAAAACGGAAAAGGAGGAAAGGAGGAAGGAAATAGAGGGGATCAGAGGTGACCACAACGCGTTCGAGTGAGATAGAAAGAGAGAGAGAGAGAGAGAGAGAGAGAGAGAGAGAGAACCCTTGCCGAGGGACTCGGGGAGTAATTCCGGTAATAATGAAAATTAATTGAACGAACCAGTTCTTTCGTTGAAATGTGAGAGCGGTCCAAAGGGTGGGGACCGACGGGGTGAAGCAAGAACGGTCCCCGTAGCTCTGTAATTAAAGGCTTTCCACTCGGAAGGTGATCGTCCGAAAGTTGTTCCGCGAAGTAGAAGGAATGGAATACGCGTTAACGAATCGGTAGAACCGTCCAAGTCCCGTAAAAGATGTTTCAAGTTCGCGGCAAGTCGCTCGAACAACCATTCGGGCAATATACGGGTCGATCGGAAAGTTCCGTTCGGTCGGTGCCCGATTCCAGCGTATCGGCGAACGAGGGAAAGAAAATTCATATTCGTACGAATTTTCTCCGGAACGTTTTTCGTCCTCGACTAACGCGTACCGGCAAGAGTCGATCAATCGCGAGTGTCAAAAACGAAGAAACAGTGCGAACTTCCAGCAGGAACTTTATCGAATCGGACGCGAGAACGAAGTCGAGCAAGTCGAGTGAATCGAGTCGAGAGCGCGCAAACACTTCGTCAGCGAACAGAAGCGTTAAGGATTCGCGGGGAAATTTGCTCGAGCGACGATCCAATCGGTACCAATTTATGGAGCGGCTTCTCGCGAACCTTTTCGGTCCTAAGAGCGTCGCTAATGCAAAGTTCCCGAAGCCAGGGAGCGGCCGCGAACATTCTCGCAGCAAGAGAGCGCGCGCTGCGATTACCGGATCCAACGAGCGAGCAACCTTATTATTACCTCCGTTCGGCGAAGGTTGCGCGATCCTCGTCGCTCTTTCAACGGCGACCTACAAACCGAGTCTCGCAAGAGGAAATCAAGGCTCGGACGAGCGCTTTCGTGGACATCGCGCGGCTCGGCGCGGCGTTCAACTTGCTCTCGCGAGCGCGGCAGAACAAGAAGACGTTCGGCCGATTGTCTTTCTCACGGCGCCGCGTCGAATCTCTGCTCGAGTCTCCTTCGAATAAAATGGAACAGCGGAGCGTTCGCATCCTCGGGAATATAAGACGACGCGAGAACCGCTTTCCGCTTCCGAGTCCAGATGAAATCCTCCCGAATCGGCTTTCTCATCGATGATCAGATTTGTTTTTCATCGATTTGCAAAGCGACGAGTATACCCATGACGAAAAAATAGTTACAATTTGCTGTTCGAATCGCGATTCGCGAGACGAAATAGAATGAGCAGATAAAAAATATAATTACTACGAAAAGACTGTACACAGCGCGAACGAAGTACCATCGTTCGTTGGTCGTCTCCGCGTCGCTTACTCGTTCGGACACATTTTACTCAGCTAACCGGTTAAACGAGGAGTTTTAACGAACAACGTCAAACCACTTCCCCTCTGATTCATCGATGCTAAACTCGAGATAAACATTTCGTGCGAAGGCGCACTAAATTCGGAGCGAGCAGTCCAACTCCCGAAGGCGGAATTTTAAAATAAAAAATGATTTAAACGATCGTTTCTCCTTCGAACGCAAATGCAAAGATACGAAATAGCGGGAATCCTTGCCGGTCGATGTTTGCGGTTGATATTCTCACTCGGCGTTCCTTTAACTTCGGATTTAGAGCCGCGATACGATTAGGATATTTAGGGCTGTTTAGAGCGAAAGGGTTGCACAACCGTTTGGCAATTGCCTGCAAACTGGACAGACGCGTTTAGGAGGCGACGAAAATTCGCAAAACCGCTATTAGTCTCGGTAAATTATTAACGCCGGAGTAGTTCCAATTGGCGCGTCTGTAACAACGGTCGTGGAGCAAGGGGATCGAGCTGCGATGATCGCGAACTGCCGTCCTCGACGAACAATATAAAGAAGAAGAAAGATCGCGAACACAAAATTCGACGTCCACTTTTCCCGAAGAACTAAAAATTTATAGTTTAATACGACTATGCTACGGCTTTCGTGCATTTGTAAAAGAAATAAGTAGAAGATATTCCCAACGCGATAAAATTATTAAAGAAAGAAAGAAAGAGAAACTTCGAACCGGCTGCTGCAAGTTCTTACAATCGATGCAGAAAATCGATATTTTTATCAAATTATGATCGAGGAACCGCTAACAGTCGAAACCAGCCTCAAATTTCGCCGTGGATTCCATCGAGGAGAAAATTTGATTCCATTATCCGCGTAGATCGCTCGATCAACCACGGCGAAGCGGAAAAGGCGTCGATTGACCCGCGGATCGAAGGGCCAAACGCGTGTTCTCGGCGACGCGTTCCCGTGGAAACAAGCAGAAAAACGCGGAGCAAGAAAAAGAGGAAGCAACGGAGCAGGCGGGGACGCGACGTTCGAGCCTCCTTGGGCTTTTTCGCGTCATTGTTCGGCGGATACTGGCCCCGGCCGGATGAGGGAACGCGAAAGAGGAAGAGGCGAAGGGAGCCTCGTAATTTTCCAGTCGCGCCGCCTCGCCGTGTAACAATGAACGAGGCCGGTCCCACGAATACAATGGCAAAGCGGCGCGGCGCGGCGAAATCATCGCGGGTCCGCGAGAATCCCGTAAATTTGTCTGGAATTCCCGACCGTCGCGCGTCGGCCGAACTTTCTGCACGGGCTCGGACACATCCGGCTGGAACACGGTCCCGGGCCCAATAAATATCAGCGCGATCTAAATACAACGGCGGATCCGATCGTGGAAACGCGGCCTAAACACGCTTTCGTGCGCGTTCCAGCGATGTTTGCCGCGCTTATTACGAGCCGGCCGCTCCTGCGTCTTTCGAATGAAGTGGCAAAAGGGTAAATTGATGCACTGATAAGCCATCGACGAGGCAGGAAAACGTTGAACTTAAATATACCGACTGCTCGAGCGTCTTCGACACGGTCCAACCCTAAAACAAGTTCGTTACAAACTAGGATCTAGCAGATCGTCTAATTTCAGCTAGCCCCTGAAATCCGATAATTCTTCAACCTTTAGACGCTCGAATATACATGCGTCGATGACGTGTCAACAGCGATTCGACTCGATCCGCCGATAAAAAAATCAGTGCAAATATCCGAAGCATCGGGTAACGGGAACACGTGTTTCTGATCGCGCGGAACGGTTCGATGGAAATGGCATCGCGACGATTTTTCGGTCGGCATGACTAAGAGGTGTAACGCGGCGCGTTCCCGTCTAAATGTAGAATTTATGGAACGAAGGCCGAGGAAGGTGTCGAGCGCGACGCGTGCTGCTATCGATAAGCAACCGTCGTAAGAGATTTACCGAGAAAGGAACATCTGTCGCGACGGTGTCGTCGCATCGCCACGCTTCAATTGCTGCGCGACCGTATCGGAGTCTTCTAGATAGAGACACCGTGGCCAAAATATTCGCTGGGAAACACCTTGCTGCCACTGACGCTCGATCGAGGCGTAGCGATCGAATTTGTCGGCGCGGTGCTCGATCGACGGATGAACAGTCGGGTGCAGCTTATTCGATTGCGGGTCGAGTAAAGTACAGTAATGTCTCTCTAATCGACGCCCAGATTGTCCACTAAATTGGGCAATTTGGGAAGAGAAGACACGATTATTTGAGTCTTGCAGCTCGTTTTTATAATTGTGGACAATTTATAACTATAAAAATAAACTGCAAGGCTCGAATAATGGTATCTCCTCATCCCAAATTGTCCATTTTTGTGAATACAGTAATGTCTCCCTTACCGACGCTCAGATTGACCACTAAATTGGACAATTTGGGAAGAGAAGATACGATTATTCGAGCCTTGCAGCTCGTTTTTATATTTCGTGACAATTCGTAACTATGAAAACGAACCGCAGGGCTCGAATAATCGCATCTCCTCTTCCCAAATTGTCCATTTTTGTGAATACAGTAATGTCTCCCTTACCGACGCTCAGGTTGTCCACTAAATTTGGGAAGAGAAGATACGCGATTATTCGAGCCTTGCGGTTTATCTTTATAATTATAAATTGTCCGCAATTATAAAAACGAGTCGCAAAGCTCGAATAATCGTATCTCCTCTTCCCAAATTATCCATTTTAGTGGACAATCTGAGCGTCAATTAGAGAGACATTACTATATGTAGGAAAGTAACGCGGTCGCGAAGCATCCAAAAACAGTAGCCTGTCCGCGAACTGCCTAAGAAGCTAATGTAACTATAAAGTAGCCGAGCCTCTGATGTAATCACGAAACGCTCGAAAGCGAAAATGTACAGAGGCTCGTCGAGAAGAGGATTCGGAACTCCAAGGACGGGCTTGCTTCGGAAGGGGACACGTTCGCGAGGCTGCGGACAATGTTCTGTTTTGGCATTTCGATGCGAGCCGAGAAACTCTGGAATTTATCTGTTGTTGTTTTTTCAAGAGCACAGCGTTCTCTTCGACGACCGTAAGGCGCGTGGAAAATGTTCGGTAATCGCGGAGAAAAATAAGCGGCAAGATAATCCATTGTTCTTTTGCGACACGAGATAGCCCCCGTAACAAGTTAAAAACATTGCCATGTACAATATTTTACTGTAACTCGACCGTTGCATAGACTATCTGTATGCCTGACAACCTAGGCAAAAGCTGAAATCGGGTCCTTTCTGACCCACCCCGAAATTCACCGTCTACAAGCTAGAACCTACTCGAATTGATTTTATATTAACTATTACAATGCTCCGAGACAAAAGGTGAAATCGGGTCCTTTCTGACCCACCGCGGAATTCACCGTCTACAAGCTAGAACCTACTCGAATTGATTTTACATTAACTATTACAATGCTCCGAGACTATATATTCGCGGGTTTCACGGATAACGATTATTCGAGTAGAAAACGAAGCTGGGTCATTTCTGATCCACCATGGAATTTCATATCCGCAAATTAAAACTTACTCCAATAAGAAGTACGTATTTAACGTCGCGGTGCTTCGAGATTCGTTGTTCGCGAGTTCGTTTCCAAAAATGACCGTTCACGGACAGAGCGGTGCCTAGGTCACTTATGACCCACCGGGAATATTTCTCGTTCGCGAACGGAAAGCTAGGCCGATTGATTTTACATTGTAGAACCGCGGTGCTTCGAGGCTCATTATTCGTAGGTTCGCTTTTAAAAATAATGATACTAGTTAATCGATGACCCAGCTACGCGTCCTACGTAGGAACGTTCCTCGGCGTCTCGACGGAGAACGGGCGAATCGGTGCGTCGTAGTTGGTAAACCGTCGATCTCCCTGGCCCGCGACGCAGTCCCGTGGAAAGCTCGAACTCGCGTTTATCCGGCCGGCTGTCCGAGCCCGGGTTACTCGCGGAGCCTTTAGCGTGATTTCGCGGTGCGTAAAGCCGGTCGGCGAGATCAACGAGGCATCGGGTGGCGCGTACGTTAACACCGAACAGCTATAATTCGATGACTGGGCTCGCACGAGGTGAACGAACCGGGCGGTGCACGCGCGACCCAGTCGTCGCGGAGCAGTCGCCGAACGGCGGAAAATCAAGAGAGAAAAAAGAAAAAGTGTGTCTCTGCTGAAAACTTACCGGTGCTACGCGACGTGCGGGCTGTGTCAACTGCGCAGTTGACGGGCTAGAACGCAGCGTTCAGGGACGTGGTGCCGCGGTACCGGTGCCCGAACGGTGCAACCGGTAGCGCTCAGCGACCGCCGCGCTATCTGACGTTCGTTCTAGCAACCGCGCACCTGGTCTCGTCGGTTCACGCCGCGCCACGAATTCGCGGACGAACGCACGCGAAAGGTTACCGCGAATTTCAACCGGACACGGTTCGATTCGCTTGAAATTTCGCGGCTAGATCGAGCAACGAATAAACTTTAGAACGACATGCAACAAGCTGTGCAAGCGGCAAGCTTTAGCGGAGAAATTCTTTAGGAAACATAGAGCGAAACGTTACACGTTTGTACTATAGTAAAACATAACATATCGGGCGGTCTAATTTCATAAGCAGGCTATTTTTAACGAAACGTTTTAGAACGAATCGAGATGCTGTCGCATGTTAAACTTTGAAAAACCGCTTTCAAATGTTGCGTTCTATGTAAACGACGTATTACTCACTTCGCTCCAACCGAGTCATAAGTAAAGGCAACCTACGCCTCTGCGATCGACTTCTGTTTACTCTGCCGACAGACTTGTTTGCATTTAACGGTTACACCGGCACACGATAACAACGCGACGACCACTTCGGATACAGATTCGACGATATCAATCGCGGAGCGGCTTTAACTGCAAATGTTTGATATCAAACGACGCATCGTCGATGCAAGCTCCCGTAGATTCCGCGCCTGACGGTCACGTGACCGAACTCGACGACGAAAGCGCCATCGCGTCGCGACCCGAGGAACCGAGACGGCGAGCCGGTGGCGCCATCGGATGGGAGCAACGCGAAACCGCCGGCGAATCGACGAGATCGAACGCGAACGACACGAGTCCGACGCACGAACACACCGCGCGACGACAGCGCGCGCCGAAGAAGCAGAAACAGCCACCCTTCTGCCTGTTCCCCCACCCCACGATCCCATGAAAAACCCTCGATCCTACAGGTCCTGACGTCAAAGCGAAGGAAACAACGCCCTTTGTCGTAGTTTCGGGACGGATCGGAACAGCGAGGGAAAAAGGACCAGACATTTTGCCCGCGCGCCCTCTTTGCACAACATGGTGTAATCCCGTTCGACACGCGTAATCTGGTCGCCAGTTTTCCATGGCAGTTTGCATCACGCGAGCACGTTGTCACCTCCTCGTCACCCAGAAATTGTCGACTCACCGTCTCGTTTTCCGCGATGCACGCGGGCTCTACCTCCATGTCTTCCGTGGCTCGGTCTTCTCGTCGAGTTTCCAAAGGCGAATCCTCGGTGACACAGCTTCGTTCGATCCGGATCCCGTTCTATCTTCCGAGACTTTCGAAACGACAACGTGTGTCTGTTTACAAACACTGCAAGGTCACTCAGCAGACCCCCAGACCTCTGACTGTCGAGTAGGTTTCATTACGTCACGATCGGCGAGCGCAGCGCGCCGCGCGGCAACTCGGGGAAGCAACTTGAACTTTGATCGCAGGCAACGGTACGGTAGGAGCGAGCGGGAGCGAGCACGAACGAGGTATGGGAGAGTCGACGATAGAGCCCGATGTGTTTTTCTGTTAAAAAAGACTATGAAATAAATCTTTTAAGAAAACGTATCGCAATTATTGCATCGATATAAATCCTGTGGAATTGTCGAGAGCATACTTAATTTGTTTCTTGCTTTTTCTTTCTTATCGAAGGAATTCTTACGCGTCCAGAAAATTTGAAAATTTCATCGTGCACGCGTTTTCTCGATGCCTAGGAGTTTTAGGAATTTGAAAATTTTTAATTTTAATATCGAGATATGGCTTTGCTGCTTTATCGATATAAAATAAAAAATAACCTCGTCCGCGATGTCTGTAACGTAATTTCAGGGTCGATTAGGCAGCTAAATTCGTCCACAAAAGTCTACGAAGTATCTGGTCTTGTTCGCATAACTTGTTCATGCGGTAAGTTTATTGTAACCCTCGCTACTGTCTGTCTGACAAGTCTTATTCTCCTTATCAATTGAGAACTGATATTTTTGATAACCGGGAGTGCATTAGTGGGCGTGCAACTTCTTGGATTAGTTACTTACGTACTCTGGAAACTAAACAACCATTTTCGTTTTTATATATTCTATTTCGCATAAAGTGACATACAAAGGTACGTAACTGTATGAATTTATTAATTAAGAATGATTTTTGGTATCTAAAGACAACGATAATCTTATCTTGACGTGTAAACGACGATACACAATAAATGCATCGATTTTTAAGTCACCGTACCGACAATGACTCTCTAGTACTCATTCCACTGTGGTCCTTGAACGCTAAAAATACCCGATGAATTTTATATATTTTTTCTCGATCGCTGAATTCGTTTATCGATGCTGTACATACGACTATGTTAGCAAGAGTGTCATTTAATGCGACAATTAAAAAAGATAGTCGCGTCTGAGTAATATTGATAAAGACGCTTCGTTAAGATATCTACGAAATGAATTTTTAATTTACGACCGATGGTGATTTTCCCCACAGCATCATAAATTTCGAAACATTCTATGTCGCCTTATTAAAATAAATTTAACCGTTATGTTCCTATCGAAGATAGAATAATAAGAATAAATAATAATATAGTAATATAATATAGTAAATAATAATATATAATATAAATATATATAATATAGTAAATAATATAGTAAATAATAATAAGAATATAGTAAATAAAAATAAGTATATTTAAAACTGTGAAAGTGATTTGAAACGATCTGTATTCTTTTCCTTTCGTTTGGACTTTGAGATGCTGCAGCGATAAAGTAATAAAAGTAATCGAGCATCAAAAAATGCGCGTCGTTCGCGAGAATCGTATTATTTATAATTGGATCAAATAATTAAATATTAATGATCTAAACTAAATAGGAAAATGTTGCCGCCAACATACGTTGAAGGCTTTCACGATTTGGAGGCTGTACAAACAATGGAGTACCGGCCTCTTGGTAAAACTGGTTTATTGGTCAGTAAATTGTCACTCGGTGGTGGACCTTTCGGTTGTCATTATGGGTTAGTATCAATAAATCACAACGAATTTAACATGCAGAAATATTCGACGAAAATTAAACAATCGAATGGTAAGATGTAAAACATTTGAAAAGTAAGCTGCCAATGATTGCAAATAAACGATCTACATTCTGATTAATCGATAGTACGTACGATGAGGAAGAAGCTATCGAGGTGATACGTCAAGGAATAAAGAAGGGCATTAATTATATTGATACCGCACCGTGGTATGGACTGGGTCGTTCCGAAACCTTGATTGGGAAAGTAATTAACTATTTTTGAATTATACTATAGCAAAATTAATCATTCTTATTTGGAGAAGTAATTATTCGAGGAACTTTCACGCGAAGATTAAACATTTAATATACGTGCAAAGTTGAAAATATTCGTACGTGTTTATCGACGATTAAAGAATGCGTAATAACAATTTTATGCGATTACGTTCCATATTGTCAAAGTTAAGCATTTCGTGGAACTTGTCTAATACAAAAAAAAATGAAAGATGATCTTAATTTGTATGATTGCGCTTATCGTCAATGAAATAAACCAAAAAAAATGTTTTATTTTCGTGAAATAACCACGACGAAAGGCCAGATAAAATTATTTGAATATCGCAAATTCCTACGTGCCGATAAATTGTTGAAAGTTTGAGAAAACGCAATTTGAGAAGAAATTTTTTTATTTCACCGCATTCGCGAATCTCCAAATGGGAATATTCCCTTAATACGATGTACTAACAAATTGTTGTTAATATCTGGCTTTTCTTTCCAATGATAGGCTTTAAAAGGTATTCCCAGGCAGGCATATTATATCGCAACGAAAGTGGGAAGGTACGAATTAAATTACGAAAATATGTTTGATTTCTCGAAGGAGAAAACTAGGAAAAGTTTCAAAAACAGCTTGGACCTCCTAGGTTTAGATTACGTCGATGTTATACAGGTAAATAGAATTTTTCATCATTTTCACACGTAATACATATTTCTAAATCGCCTTTCAAATTTTACAGGTTCACGATATAGAATTCGCTGCAAATTTAGACGTAGTGATCACCCAAACTCTACCGGAATTATCGCGTCAGGTCGCGGATGGTAAGGCGAAATTTATTGGCATCACCGCATATAAGGTGTCTTCTTTGAAAGAGTGCATCGAAATGAGTAACATTAGAATATCTTGTGTATTATGCTACGCAAGATTGACGCTACTGGACGATACGTTGATGGAATATATTCCATTTTTCAAGGTATCATTGTCCATCTACGATATTGTTGATCTAACTTTGTTTAGATAGCGCACGGTCAACGGGAAAACTATATATATATATATATATAATTATTACATATAATTATTATATATGTATAATTACGTATAATTATTATATATATTGTAGGCAAACGACGTTGGCGTAATTAATGCCTCATTGCCCTGCATGGGACTCTTAACTAATAATGGTCCCCCAGCTTGGCATCCGTGTTCAGAGCAAACGAAAAAAATATGTTCGGAGGCAGGAAAATATTGCAAGGTAAATACGATAAATTTATTGTACGAAAATATTTTTAACTAATCCGACAAAATATTTAACTTTCAGGATCATGGCGTAGAATTGGCGAAGCTAGCAATGTCTTATGGCCTGCAATGTAAAGATGTATCCACGTGTCTCGTTGGAATGCAAACTTTAGAACAATTAAAAATGAATTGCGAAGTTCTGATAAGTGGCCTTACAGAAAAAGAAAAAGTTTTATTGGAGGAAATTCAAGAAAAGTAAGCTGTTTCGTTAAAAAATAATAGGAGCAGCACACGAATATACTAAGAATCTATGTTTCAGGTATTTGTCTAAAATAACAGAGAAGCATTGGGAGAATAAAGAAGTGCAGATGTATTGGGAAAATATTAAAAATTGAGAAAAATATATTTTGTATAAATGATTTATACAGATACAACATGTTTGTATAACATGGAATTTTGCAAAATGCTTTGTTAACGATTAAGTTAAAAAATAAATTTTATCTGTAACAATATTTGTAACATTATAAAATATTATTAATACCATGTATGTAATAGTGAGTGCAACTTTCCTAGAATTCTTATTAGGAAATGCACGATCAGACTTATCGATATTGTACAGACTTTATTAGAGTATTCAAAATTTCAGATCTTGTTAAGCATTGCTTTATCAAAAATATGAGGCGCATAATCGTCCTCGCCAGGTTTAATCTGATATGTCAATTCATACATCAATATAGTTATAAAAGCACCCAAAATGGGTTTGTGATACATCAGTTTCAATTCGAAACCCTTCTTAAGGCACAACTCTCTTCCACCTTCTGTATACTCCGAGGCAACAATGTTAGCACAAGCATATCCTTGCTCTGTTGCAAACGACACGGCAACGTTAATAAGGCACGAAGCTATTCCCTTCCTCCTGTATAAATGATGCACGTGTAATCTTCTAATCCATGCCCCTTTATTTAATACATGACTTTTGCACAAGGCAACTGTGCCCACTATTCGTTTAACTCGAGACGAGATGTCGATATCTGAATTACGGAATTGGTGCTCCGTCATGATGGTATAATGAGTATTTTTTGGGTTTTCCGTCATGAGATACGGTTCGAATGCCTCGGCAACCCAAAAACAGGAAAAGGCATTCGACATGTAAATCCTGTTGCAAGAAACGAAAACATTGTTTTATAATCATAATTACTACGAATTACCTTGTGTCCAGATTGATAAATCATAGATTTACTTCCATAGTTTATTACCTTGGTACGTTAGAAATTTCTTCGCTGACTTCCATAGCTTTCGTGGTGAAACCTATGTAAGTTCCAACATAAACGAAGAAAATAACAAGTGGTACAACTAAGATACAAATGGTCAGGGGCAATCCAAAGAAAATGAACATAATAGCAGCAAATAATATCATCATTTGGAATGTTAATTCTTTGAAAACGATTCCAAAATATGTTGAATTTAACGATGACATCACACCGGATTTCATCAACTCTTTACAATTTATTTCATCCCCTGGCCTGTAGCCTCGTATTACTATAATGTGATCCATTCGTGAACTCATTTGTCTTCAGGATTTGTATTTTTTGTAAATAATTAACAAATCATAAATTAAACACAAAGAAACTCACATATCGCGTAATCCCACATATTCAACAGTGTGGTTTCAATATTCTTGCCATCTGTAAATTATACAAACATCAAATATAATGTATTTATTTGGAAATGTTTACATATTGATACAAAAACCTGTTTAAGGCAGTACTTACTTTTTTTTAGAAATACGTAATAACTACAAGAACATTCCCTCTCAATCTGTAACAATTATAAAACCGAATTCATTTCCTATAATATTAAATTACATATGTACAACTTAAATAATGAAGTTAAAGTACTTGTGGTGCCACCTGTAATATAAATTTTTGATCCCATTAATGCTGGCCCCACAGTGTACTTTTGACTAGCGCGACTAGAGACAGGGACCCTCCTTATTAGAAGGTTTCTACTTTTGGCATTCGATCCATTAACAAATCAAATATTATACTAATTAACTAATCAATATTATACTAACACTAATTAAACATACTTTTATGTTATCGAAATTGTATTGCAGCAGAAATTTGATTTTTTTTGGACGTATATGTACATATGTACATGTGAAAAATATAATTCATCCATGAATGTCCGCCTTAAGTTTAGCTGGAGATGAAGATAGAATAGTCAGCCATTGCTCTTCTATCCTAAAGACGCGTCGCGTGTCTGATCCAAGTACGCTTCGTTTTTCCGATCGAAAAGATCGTTAATTTGCTTCTCGTGTATCTTGCAAAGTACGCGATAATATAATACCAATCATGAGTGACAGACCGAGCAACGGTGACTATAAATATCAGAGGGAGGACAAACCCGAAATCAAAACGAGAGGTTCGTCGGAAAATGAACGCGAGGAGAAGGAGCATCAAGTTGATAAAGTCGGGGAATATGTCCGTGAGCTTTTGCAAGAAAAAGTTGAATTGGATTCGCAAAAATGGTCAAACGCGACCAGATTAATCGATCAAGGTAAATACCATTATTACTCTCTCGATCGAATTATTGGCATGTCTCTGTATTTGTAGTGTTTATGTTGACGTTTTTCATTATACCGTCGTGCTCATTTCGTGGATGTATTGGTAACTTAATTCTTCACGAAACTTCGATTTCGTGGAAATAATTCGTGCGGATTGATTTATATTCTGATCGAACATTAATATTTGTGATTATAGAGCTACATAAAATTGAATAGATGTAAATGCACAAGAATATCATGCATTTGTTACAACTTTTTTGAATGACTAATTATACAAATAAAAAAGTGTGTCGATCGGTATCACTGTGAATGCGTAATTTTTCAGAGCACAGTAAATTGATATTTGATTCGATAAAAAATGTCGTTGCACTACTATGTAATTAAGAATATTTATTCTGCACAATAGAAATTCAGAAGACTCAAGCCATGGGAAAAGCTATAAGGGATCCCAAATACGTGGATATCTATCGTGAAAAGCAAATTCGTGTGTCGGTAAAAGTATTAGTACCGGTTCGAGAACATCCCAAGGTAATTATATTCTACAATATCAATTTTATACATTATTTATATATAAATAAAAAAGAAACTTAAACAATGGTATTGTTTATAGTTCAATTTTGTTGGAAAATTGTTGGGTCCGAAAGGAAATTCTATGAAACGTTTGCAAGAGGAAACTATGTGCAAAATGGCAGTATTAGGAAGAGGATCTATGAAGGATCGTCAAAAGGTATACCTTAATGGTTCATCGAAAGATATTTCTCTAAAATAATTGATAAAACATAGTAAATTTCAATAAATATATTTCATTTTAGGAAGCGGAGTGCCGTATGTCTTTGGACCCAAAATACGCGCATTTGTCAGATGATCTACATGTAGAAATAACAGCTCTGGCACCGCCAGCAGAAGCTTACGCTCGCATTGCATTCGCATTAGCCGAGGTTCGAAAATACCTGATTCCCGACAACAATGACAACATACGCCAGGAGCAGATGCGAGAAATGGAGATGAATATGGCCGACGATCCGATGAGCACCGACGACAGAAGACCGTCTGTTAGGGGAGTTCCAGCTGGAGGCGGAGGAGGTATATTGAGACCTACTGCTAGACCCACATTACCACGATCATCAAGAGGTAGGTGTTAAAAACGCATTTACCTCTAGAGTCGACCTTTTGTAATTTAAAAACATTTTCTTATATTAATTTAAAGAACACAATAAAAATTCTAAATAAAAATTTGGTATGTTTTTTATGAATAGGAGTTGAGCTATAGAGTCTCCCTGACCCCGTTTGTATCATGACTAACAGCTCCGTCATATTCAACCGTATAGAAGAAATAAAAATATTTCGAATAATATCTAACATATAAATATTATAATTTTGAATCATATATATTTAGCTGCAATACTGCCACCGCCATCGAGTCGAGGACCTCTTTCCCGGCCAGTATCAGCGAAGAGCAAAGTATTTTCTATTTTGGATCGCGCAAGGGTCGCTATGGATCAGAGTTACGGGTAGGTATCTACACATATAGGTACATGAGTCATCGTACCAACGCGATTGGGTGAATTCTGTTAAATATTTGCGAATTTCTATTTGCAGCTACGAGACTGCTACCCCGCCACCAAGCAATCGCGTTGGGTCGCATCACGATTATGACTACCATGGCTCGACGAGCAGCAGTAGCCGATACGGAGATCGACATTACAGTTCAGGAACATCAGGGTAAGTTAATGAACATTTTTAATTAAAAGAATCCATTCATATATTTAAGCTGCATATTTTTCAAGAGAAAATTTTTTTTTTTTAAACCACACAATTTCGCGTGAGCTATATCTTTTCAGAGGATTTAATTTGAGTTTTCGTCGACTAGATTTGTATACATTTTATTTCTAATTATTCCACTTGTCTGTATATTTTTTTTGAGATTGACGGATTATTTCTTATCACAGGGTGTTGCTATCAATGAATATTGATGTCGATGAAATTTGTTTTTGTTTATCGGCGATTTCTCAGTTTTTTTTACAAATATTTATTTTGTTAGTGGTGTGTTTTTAGTGTAATCTGAATAGGACACTCTTTCCATTTAATTGCTTTACATCTCCAGAAGTTGTTTAGAAAAGTAAGATTCGTAGTTTTATCGTTTCTCTGCGCTCTATATTTTTACAAAACATCTAGAGATAATATATGTATCCTTCCTTGAGGTACACAACATACGACTACGATGACGACAGCGTTCCGCACTCGTCCCACGAGTACTATGAAACGTCTGAGTATCCAGGTAACTTGTTTCTATTTATTATTCTAGCATACTTAGTAAGTAGAGATAAACAACTACTCATCCGAATGCTTAGAATCGTCAATTATAAATATAGGTGCACGTATCAACGATGTACACGATTAACATAATATTTGCAACACTACCAATATTATCAACTTTAAATCTCTTAATAATTTCACACAGAACCATGGAATTCTTGTTCGATAAAAATAATTAAACTCTTTGAAACACGATTATCTAATATATATATATAAACAAAAATTACTGGAGCACGAACTGTTTAACAACGTTAATATTTAAAGTTATAAAGTGAAAATTTAATGAACATTTCATGAATAAAAAGTTCTAATAAGACTCAGCTCCAATAACTATCTCTTAAAGTCTGTGAAATGCTCCCAACAGTTTTTATATTCATGGTTAAATATTTCCAAAATGTAAATAAATAGTGGGACCACTGATGATTCTAAAACATGCATAAATTCTTCACATTTCTCGAAATAACATACACTCTTAAATGAATGACAAAATAGTTAGAAATATTTGTACCGGCAATCTAAAACGATCAGATCTATTTCGGATATGGGTATGGGTCCTAAAATTATGTTAAACGGATTATGTTTGAGCGATCAGAAGTTTCTTTTCTTTCAATTACATTTGACGAAATCTGAAAGCCGGTGAATTTCTTTCGTAAGAAACATTGTTTCCTGCTTCGTTTTTCATTTTATTCTTTGAAGATGTACATAGAAACGTGCACGCTTCGTTTTAGCTTGACGTTGAAGCTCAAAAGCCACATATATACAATCCTTGTTTAACGACTTTGTTAAAGCAGCGTAAAAAAAATAGAGAGATAAAATCAATTATATCGCTAGCGAATTTATCTTTGAATGGGTGCAAAAATTAGAAGCTTTCGCGAGTGTTCGGGCACCCGTACGCTACGAATTTGTTTCGTGCGTTGAATAGAGCGTTTTTCAGGGAGCTTCTCCGTAATATCGAACGCTAAAATAGTCACGAATAGTCTTCGCATAACAAATCTGGAACTTTAACTCGGTAATATATATCAGCCGGTTTCTGTGGACATTCACTTTAAATACCGATTAAAATGAAAGAAAGGGGAAAAAAATTCCGAGACTCGGTGTTAACACCTGCTTCGCGTAGTGTGTTATAAGCGATCGTTGTAGGTTGATGCAAAATAAATCACTGAATGAAATTCGCAGAGGAATCATCGAGCCGCGCATGGAAATCGTACAAGACGACAACGACATCGGGCTCAAGTTCGCGCTACCGCAACGCTCCGTATTCACGACCTTCCAAGTAAAAATCCACAAACAATCATCCTCTATAAATTGATATCTCTTTAATCTTTGATCTTTTAACATTAGCCTATTTCTCTCTGCCTTTCTCTCTCTCTCTCTCTCTCTCTCTCTCTCTCTCTCTCTCTCTCTCTTTCTCTTTGTTTACTTTAGTTTTCTTTTCTCTCTGAGTCTCTTCTTTATCTACGATAATCCGCGACGCCTAACGAGAGGTAGAGTTGGTTTCTTTTCTCTGACTTTATTATAATTTCATAGCCCTAAACCGTTGACGTGTAATCTTCCTAACGCACGACGACCTATGGTGCCTGCGATGCCAAAACCTTTAAATGACCGAGACCGTTTCTAAAACGAACGGAGGCACGGAAGAGACTAACACACACACACACTCACGGTAAACGACGCGCAGGCAATTATTACAACTTTTCATCGTATTGCGGCCAGTCTAATGAGTAAACGTATCAAATCCGACTACTTTTTCGTTGCTAAATTTTATCGTTTTTTGTCGCCAGTATTTTTTTTTTCGTTCTCTCCGATCATAGCGGCGTTAAAATGCGATCGAGGTCTTGCGGGGCGTGGCGCCGATTAAGTCGTGCAAACAGTGTTCAGAGAAACGTTAGTTTCGGATAAATGTTAGGTGTAAAATATGTTTGTAATCTCCTGTCGCTAAACAGTTTTCATTGAATTTAACGAAGACTGTGCAAATGCGCATAATACGGAACATCGTATTCGTGTATACTCGTTTCTAAAAAACGAATCGAATAGCTGAATGTTTCACCGAGCGCGAGTCCAATTAGATATGTTTGTTCAAACTGTCGATTTAGATTTTTTTGAAAAAAGTTTTAAGTCAGGTTTCGGAAGATTTAAAGATTTTTAGAAGCAACTACGTAAATGCAATTGCGTACCGGGTTTATTATCGTTTCATTAAAGAAAAAAAGGACAAACTTTTCTAACTTTTAACGAGCTTTCAGAAGTAAGTCTTTCATGTTACCGACGTTTATCCGACTCCGCAAGTTTCGAACATCGTTTTCAACGCCCGATGCATCATCCTTGATTCGCTGAGAAAGATCTGCCTCTACTTTCTTTGTTTTCTGTGTATTCTATTCTCTAAACTCCTAGTTATGTGTAACGAAGCCGACATGCTTTTCAGATGAGTTTATTGTGGCCGCTGGATAAAGCCGGAACACGTAATACAATGAAAACTGTAATGACAAATGTCACGGAGCGTTTTAGTGCCGTTTTGCCCGCGTACGAATCACGTGCTAATTCGACTCCAGATCGGAATCTGAATTTGTGTCGTTGCGTTCATCGATCTCGTCGATCTCTGATCGATTCTCTGTGACAAAACGAGAAAACTAAAAACAAAAAAAAAAGAAAAGAAAACGAAAACCGATGTATTAGAAGAAAGTAACCCGCTCCTTGAAATCCCGTCCTGAACAAAAATAATGTAATACGTGAAAAAGCGGAAGGATCGACGACCAAGAAGATCAAAATGGAAAGAAAACAAGTAAAATTGTCGAGTAGGCCTGTGTCGTAACGCAAAAAGAAAGTCAGAGCTGTGTCGATTTGACTTTTTTTTGGCGTTTTTTCCCCCACTTGATGCAATATTTCATTTTCTTGTAATCGCATAGTTTTTAGTTCGATCGGCAAACGTGTAATTATTTTGGTGATCCGAATATCGATGGACGTCCTTTGAAATTTTACGTTTTCGTTTCATCGAACAGGTCGAGAGGAATACATATAGCTCGGACAGTCATTTGTGTTTTTAATGAATTACGATGAGTCTAGCAATACGAGTTTAAAAAAAAAAGAAAAAGAAAAAATGGAAGAAAGTAAATATTGTAAATGATATCCAGTGGCAAGTGAATAGATAAATGAATATTAAACACCGTTGCATACGATTCTGTGCAAATTGTATCGTAACCCGTATGAAAATGTGTATTATGTTTACGTGGCAAACGTAAAACGAACGTGATAAAGCGATTTAGAAACGTTTTAAACAAAACCATTAAATCAATGTTAACGGACACCTAAGTGCGCAACAACGTGCGCAAAAATGAAAAAAAAAATATGAAGCGACGATTTGTGTAGTTTGTCTCGAAGGTATAGTTCTTATCGACACTATAAAAATAATGTAACCTTAACCTGTAACCATTCAATATTGAGTATACAAAAAGACCATAAAAATAACTTGTGCGTAAATATTTTAAAGTAACCACCTGTTTCTTCTTTCTTACATATGTAATTCTCGTAAATTGAAATAAATGAAAAGAATAATGGCTCTATTGTAAGCATCGTTTGAAAAAACTTCAATTAAAATCCTCATTAATCAACGCTATTATAATCTGCGAAAATATAAATAAATATATCCAGACACAACGAGCGACATATAATATTTTCCACGATCTATGACATTGTCGACGTTTTAAACTGATCCGCCTAATTACAACGAGAGCATCCGATTCTAATGTTTTTAATCTTCTTTTTTAATTCAAGCGTCGATTAAAACACGTTAAGTGCCCAGCACGTTTTGCTTTGCCGTTCCGTTCAGGCCCAGACTTGCAAAAAGACAGCAGAACAAAACCTCGGCATTATTTTGTAAAAAAGGAAGGCAGTGTTCATAAAATTCGTGTCAAATGTTCTAACAGAAATTCCCAAATGTTAAGGTCCAAAGAATTTAACGCTAAAAGTTGGCACCTTTTGTAACGAATTTAAAAACAAACCATACTTTTGTTTAGCTTGTTTCAATATATTGCATTAACTTTTTTTAAAAATATTATATTCTTTTTCTAAAGCCTTTTCTGAACAAAAACTAATATAGCCTAAGCAAAATCTTTAATATGAACCTAAAGTCAGTGGCCGGGCCTGAACGGAAAGTCTTAACATCGGTCCCTGGGGACCAACGTGGCGTTTAACGTGTTAAATATCGAGATTAAATGTCGGGCAACGAATGTCGTTGAAAAATGTAAACGGTATGATTTACGTTAAAGCTGATATTATTCGCTGTTCAAATTTTTGACGATATCAAAGGTTTTGGTTTTCGGTTGTACGCATCTTAAACTTCGATTTTTATTCAAGTTCTATTAAACGCAATTAAGATAGTTACTTCTAACATGTTTTTTTCGTGTATCCTTCTTAGGTGTGTAGAAGCATATGGAAAATAGCGTGGGAACGCATTTTCATGGATTGAAATATTTTAATCTTCTTCTGTTTCTCTGCTCAGCGGGGATTGAAGTGTCTTAGGATCACGTGAGTATGCCATAATAATCCAATCGATCCACTTTCACAGAAGACTGTTCCTTTTCAAGACATTTTTCTAATCCTTTCGCACTGTTGGAAATTTCATTTCAACTTTTCTACGTTCTTTAATCATTTCAAACGCACACTACGATTACCTTTTGAACTAATTTTAGCGTCGATTCACGTTAAAACGTCAGCAAACTGTTTCTTCTCGAATAAGATTCAAATTTATTCTTAAGCGACGTCATTACTTACGCTATCACTATAGATATAATAATGGATTTCAGCTTTGTGCATTGCCTTGGCTGCATTTAATGAGCTTACAAGTTTTGTCTATCGACACAGTGCTAATCGATGATTTCAATTTAAAATTGGCTGTTAAAAAATGAGGAATAACCAGAAACTACTCAACGCTTGTCGAAGAAGAACTTTCCTGCATGTGTGAACACTCTTTTAACTCTGCTTTCCCTGTTAGTCCTGTGTACAAATTTATAGAATTGTGAGCCTTTTCTTTCAGAATAGAATATAACGTTGAATCGTGTCACGATAAATTTGTGTTCATCGATAACTGCACGGCAACATGTACCAGACCGTTGATCGTAACAAAACTAAATTTTTGATAATATCTGCGCACTTTAACGTGCTCCATTTCGCTTCGATCTTGCTTCAATTTGCTCTAAACTCGTTCCATTTCGCTGCAATTCACTCTGGTCAATTCACACTTTGAATATATTTCGAAAAAAATGTCCCGACCTCTGTTTTTTAACCAGCCTAAGGCCTGTTCTCCAAAAACAGTAATTTCGTTTTTTACCTTTAACAATTTTTATTAGTATTAACATGAAACCTCGTTTAATGTACAGTTTGTACTTAGTGCGTGTACGAATGCGTGTGTCAAGGCCTGTGGTGGAACACATTGATGGAATATAAATAAATGAAATATGCAAATCAACGGTACGACCTGTTATTATTTTCTAAGAATCATTTGTGGTGTCATTTTTTTGTTAGACATTTATTTTACGATACTCTGATCCTTTAATTAACCCTTCAACACTTTAGCCTCTGATTCAATCCCTAGATAATTGAAATGTGCAGTATCTTATTTCGTTATTAAAAATAGTAATCAGTAGTACAGAGTAGAAAATTCTATGTAAAATTTAACTCTGGGCCACACAAGTTGCCCCACTGCCGCAGCTGGTAAGAGGTGGAATATAAACGCAAAGGTGCCTTCTTGCGGTGCGAGGACTATGCTTATCGTTGGTGAAATGATTTTATAAAAACTTCACTGTTATTGTCCGACCATAGACTGGTTGTACTACTGCGTCGTTCATCGTCGTTACCCGAAAATTCTTTAGTTTACTGTCTCGTGGAGATATTAAAATTTTAAGCGGTTCAAGTTTATATATTTAATCTTTTTTCTATCGTCCTTAAGCATATTTTGATCTAGCGAGATCGACAGGATACTGGATCGTAAAGTGTTGGGATTCAAGCATCTAAACAGCCGTCGCGAACACAATGGCGCCCGGTTCCGAGCATAAGTATATAAATTACTTAGAAACAATATTCTTATTTATTTATCACACACCAATATACAAAAATGAAATGTATAATCAATATCAGAATATAATATACTACGAAATTCAAATATATTTAATAAAGATATATCTGAGTATCTTACAAGATTAGAATGATGCTTCAACGTGGAACAAAAAAAATTGTCTACAACATTCTTTGCAGTTGGCACAGAAATTCTGGTAGAAAAACGTCTTTTCTACGGCCGCTCTAAGGATTATAAATAAGTATTAATTTACGGAACCTTAGTCTAACGAGTTCGCCTATGTAGTCGTGAGTGAAAATAATGGTGTAATAATAGATATTCTCTTCTGTCTCTCTTCATCTCCCCTAACTGATCCGGAAAAAACGTTGGTCTGAGACTCTCGACGAAATGTCATTTCTGTATTCGTATATATGTATGTATATACCATTTTTTTCTTGTTTTACCGTTTTCTTCGCGGATATCAACGAGCAAACGAAAGGAAAGAAAAGAAAAGAACCGAAACGTTCGTTCGTAAAAGTAAAATCTGTCGACAGAATTGGGATCTGACTGGCGGCTTTGAACTTGTCGGAATGTACATTACACGTCTAATTAAAACGGAGCGGTATCCGGCGCTCGTCACGACCACGCTAATACCTCACCTCTATGAAAAAACATGGAATGATAATAGTAATTTTTTTTTTTGCCTTGTTATCGGTTGTATACCTCTTAGTTAATATGTACGATTATATCACAAGAAAGATTCAAATACTCTGTACATAATAATCCCGGAACGCGAGACGTTTGATCAGGTTTCTTAATCTTACATTTACATACGCCTAAGATTTAATTACAAAGTTAGATATGTCTCAGGTTCACCTGGTATTGTACTTCGACGCAATTTCTCGTGTCTCCGCTCTACTTTTCCCGGCCTCTCCTCTCTCCGCTTCTCTTCTCTACTCTTCTCCTCTCCTCTCCTCTCCTCTCCTCTCCTCTCTTCTCTTCTCTTCTGTTCCCGCCATTAAGTAGAGCGAGCATGCGGCACGCGTTTCGGTCCAGACGAATTCACATTTTTCTCGGCCGATTCCCTCGTCGCGTGTCCTCGAACACCCTAAACGCGACCGCCGCGTCGTCTCGGTCTTTCGCCCGTGTTTGCCCCGCACGCTTCCGGTCGCGCGCTCTTACGTTTCTAACTCGATATCGTTTAATTGGCACATCTGAAATGGCAACTTTCGCATTGGCACGATGAGTGATCTTCGGAACCGATTCCCCGACTTCCCAGGGCCTTCCTCGCACACCGTTTCCGTTCCCGTTACCGCCCACGGCAACGAAAATTGTCGGGGACGCGTTTCGGCAAACGGCGAAACGCGCGAGCGGAGTCTGCGATCGATCGTCTTCGATCGTCGCGGTCGGCTTCGGGTCCGACGGGTGTCGGTGATCGTTGCAACGTAGAAGTGTTAACGTAACGGTGTCGACGATGGAACTCGTTCTTCTTTACAATACACGCGCGTTCGCGCCTCGAGTTGGAGACAAACAGCCGATTTCGGAAAAACGCGTGCACCGATTTCTTTTTTTTTAAGGACGACGCTTCGCTCGACGGTTCTCTCGAACTGCAGAATAAATATCTAGAAGGGATAGACTACTTGAGCTGCTACTCGATGACGATACACGGCAGATGGAACGTATAATAAAGCATTGAATAACATTAGAAGAGACGAGTTAGATAACAGTGAGTTTAACGAACGTGCTACGCGTGTAGAAGAATACGGTTCGAAGAGGGAGTTATTCGACGGGTTGCAGTGAAATTTCCGGCTCGGGACATGTACCTTCAAACGGTGATTCGAAAGGCGACGATTGTTTCAACTGAACGTCCACGGTTTTCAATTTTTGGCCATTCGCGAGAAAGAAACGTCCTACGAGTGGCAGGTAACACAGGGACACAAGTGTTTCTTCTACAGAGAAATCGAAGCGTTAAACAACTGTTCAACGAGCGAATATAATGCTTTATTATGTGGCGGCGTCGTGAATACGAAAATTTGTCCTTAGACTGGAACGTTTCTTAACACGTACATAGAATGCCGCGCTTTGCGGCATTTTACCTCTAATCGACTGTACAAAATGATGAGAACCGATAGCATCGTTCGTCAAGAAACTGTACGAATAATTCGGCTATTCGTGTCCAGGTACAGTAAAGTCTCCCTAATTTCCCTCGAGCTTGTTAGACAAAATTGGACAATTTGGCCTTGTGCCTTTTATAATTGTTGACGATCGGCAACTATAAAAATGAGACGCCAGGCTCGAGTAATCGTATCTCCTCTTCCCAAATTGTCCATTTTTTGTTTACAAGCTAATTGAGAATTAGGGAGAATCTACTGTATTTTGATTCGAACGGAACGTTGTCGCTGAAACGATCAGATAATTCTAAATTAATCATTGTTAGCCTCGGACGGCCATTGTACGTTGTCGCCGCGGTTAATGTCTAACTTCGAATGTTCCTCGTTCATCGTGACATTTGTTAGCCTCGCGTTAAGACAGTGAAGGTCCATTCTCGATTGCATCGTTAAATTCCTGCGAATTGTCTCGGGGGAAAGATGAGCGACGCGTGGAAAGCAAACGGTGGTAGTAAAAAATGTCACGACTGAGTCCACAATATCTAGTAAATACACAGTATTAATTGCTATAGCCGCGTGGAAAGCAATTGGTCGCCGAAACAAGTCGTTCGAATTATCCCCGCTCTGCCACCTTGTCGCCCCGCCCCTATTTATCTACCGTTTCCAGCGATATCGGCCCAACAAACGCGTAGCGGGGGAAGCGACCTCGGCCGACCATTCGATTTTAACTTAACTATAGTCTCGTTCGAATCGCATTAACGCCTACAGAGAAAAAATAGAACGTGCAAGCGTCAGTCGAAGGTGTTCCAGAAAAATTCATCGAATGGAGACAGGAATTACTTTCCAATGTTCACATTATTTTCACAGTTTCCTTTCGTTCGAAACAATTCGTATCGATGCATCCGTAAAGAACAGAGTTTAGGTATGGTTCTGGCGAAACCGGAGATCGAAAAATGAGTTGTCTTTCGTTTTCAGAAAAATTCTGTTCAAACTTGTGCATGTTTTGTTTAAGAAAACGTTTATTTCGCGTCTTTAAAAAGCGTCGAATAAAATCTAAAATAAAAAATAACAACAAGACGAATTTAGTATTTGTTCGATCGTATTAGACGTCGGATTCGTTAAAATTTGTCCGTGAAATTTGAAATTTGCACCTACTCGCAGCGTATCGATTGCGCTCGGCATTCTGTAATCGCGTTTCCGATCGATCGTTGACCGTAGCGTCTCTGCAACTATATTCGAGAAGTGAAATAATTCGTTAATTGCTACTTTGAACCCGTTTTCTCGTGCAAGGGTACGGCGGATTTCTAACGGTGATTAAGAAAATCGAGAAACACGCCGAAACAGTTGCACCGAACGCGTGCTCGAACGTGTTTACAAGGAAATCTGTAACTTCAAAGGCTGCGATCGGCATGAATATTCAGTAGTCGTTGCATACTGAACGTTTCCACGTAATTGAGGGCCGAGAGAGTCGTTCTACATGGTGGACTCAGCCGGGACGATAAAAATTGTTCGTCGAACGCTCGCTCGCGGGCGGTTTTAGATTTGTAGTCGCTAAATTATAAGTTGTACACCGTGTACAGAGAGCAATGTATCACTATGCTGACAATATTAATGCTTACGTAACGGCATCATAACCGATACCGCGCGTGTACGTCGGACGCTCGTTAATGGGCAAAGAATAACGATGCTTGAGCAATATAAATAGTCGACCCAAAAATTATACCGTGGAACAAGGTTGTTGCGAATGGTTTCTTATTCGTCGTACTGCGCTCGCGTATATACATATAAATGTATATTTATTTATATATTTATATGTATATGTCGGGTTCTCCAATTATCGATCGATTCGCAAGCAACGAGGACCTGCAATCGGCGCGACTCGACGGTGCAACCGTTTTTTTCCGTACGATTTCAACGTGTAAGACGAAGCTCCAACGAACCGATTCTAAGCGTCTCTCGTTTGCGGTGCTCTATCTACGGTGAAACAGCAAGATCCTCGGGACACAGGGGCGAGAGAATAAAAGCGTTCGCCGCAGCCGTTGCAGAAACGTTTCGACTATCGCTACTCCTATCGCGAACGATCCTAGAGCCTGCGTTCGAGAAGCTACGACGATTACGGCGCCAAACGGCCAAAGACGACTCGCTCTTGCTCGCGCTCTTGCTCGCGCGAGTTGGTCGGAACGGGACGATCCCGAATCGATCGATATCGCGTGGCATCGTGACCCTCTTGATCGGCAGGGTCGCGCTCCGTATGAACAGGCAGTGAAAGAACAAAGTTACCTCTGTGTCGACGGACGACGAGTGCGCCGGCTCGTCGGAATCCGCGCGATTTCCCGCGCGTCGCGTACCGATCGTCCCGCGGATTCGCGAACGAATAAATATCCTGCGACCCCGGCCTCGCCGAACGAGCCCGAAACGGGAATCGAGGCACCTTGGGTGCCCGAGAACGGCCGATTCGACTCGGCCCCCGACTCGCGGTCTCGCGCCGGGCCCGTCTCGACGTCGACACGACCACGGCCCGATCGGCGATCGACGCGCGGAACTTCGTTTCGGCGATTGCACATATTTCTCGCGACCTCGTTTTTCATTGATTTACCTAGAACACTTTCGACCAGCCAACCTCTTCGCGGAACACGTCTGCCCGCAATCGTGGTTTCGTCGCGTCACCTGCGCCGTTCGGGCTTTCGTGCGCGACCATACACTCGGTTTCACTATAATACAAGCGGTCGCGCGGTATCGCGGACATACGTGGCGTGTATCAGTGGTCCACCAGGAAGCTGTTCGCGACGGGCTTAGGCCCGCGGAAGCTCAGTTGTACGGCCACGAGTGCCTGATCGAAGTGACCACGTTCGAGGTAGGCGGGTCCTCCGGGCGTCACTTCTTCATGTCGTTCATCAACGTGCCGTCCTTGCTCTTGTTCGTGTCGAGGCTCGACTGCTGACTACTTGTCACGCCGCTGCCGTTGCCCGGGTACATCTTTTCCAGATGGTTCAGGGACTCGCTTAGGAACTTCTGCAACGCGACACCGGAGCATTTAGTTTTTGTTAGGTCCGTTGATCGTCGTGGCATCGAGATGTTACGCGAACAAACGTTCGGATAAGGGAGTCTCTGCACTGTATGTATATGTGTTAGTTTCGGTACGAATTGAACGATGCAAACGCGATCGTGTTTGCGTTCGAACGCGATAAAGATCCGGTACTGGAAGAGAGTATTCTGTAGTAGATTTTGCTAGATAAGAAAATATTGTTAGTTTTATTTAACGAGAACGAGTTTTCTATGGTCCAGATACAGATTTTACTACGTTCGTTCGAGAACCGATATGAAATCGAAGCGGCAATTTTCCAACGTTTCTAAGCCGAGATGTAATTGGATGCGATTTCGGAATCTGCTTTCAGGGTAATTAAATATAGAAAAACGCAATTAAACGGTCGTACCTGTATTGCCGTCAGAGCGGCTACGATTGCAGGACTTCCGAATCCATGTGATATGAGAGAGAAATGCGTTAGGTGTCTCTGTATGCTTGGGTCGAGTATATGCTGAGGCCGTGTGTTGCAAAGCGGTGATCTATCCTGGTTCAGAAGATCCATCAGCTCTTTGGTGATTTGTCTGAAACCACGCGACAAAGTCAGACACTTTCCAGAGACGCTTTCTCTCTCTCTCTCTCTCTCTCTCTCTCTCTCTCTCTCTCCGCAAGGAAGGCTTCGAACATCGAAAGATCACGAACGTCCGCGCTCTTAAGTTCAAGAACGAGCATGGTCGCGTATCGAGCAACGAAATCGCGATTTTATCCCGATAAAAATCTCGTGCACCATTGTTGGCGGCTGGGAAATAAATTCTTACTTGGTGGCATGAAGAAGTTCTTTTCTCCTGTAGGAATCTTGTGGCTCGCAATGCTGCCGGCTGAGGTATTCGGCAACTTGTTTCGCAGGGAATTCGGTTTCGCAAACGTAGCCGAAGTCTCTGGCAAGGTGAATGGCTTCTCCTGAAAAAGAAATAAAACGTCCGTGGTGTAGGAACGGAATTGCGTAACCGATCTATGGAAATGTATGAATATTTTTTGCGGTCTGTCCACCACTTAACGGAACACGGCGAAGCGTTCTAGCTTCGGCACCGAAAAACTTCATTATGCGAGGTGTCCGTCCATGCTATTGTTTATTGTTCGAGTCGACCGGCTCGACTCTTCGAGAAAAGGATTTCGAAGGAATAGCGCGTAAATATTGATTTCGATCTCGAGTACATTCGGTTCGTACGTTTTCGTCTAAAGAGTCGATTACGGGTTGAACGACTCTCGATTTCTTACGATTCAATTTAATTCTCGAAATAGAAACGTGTCCCAATATCCCGGACAGTACTGTTGTCCAGAGCAGAGACCAACAAACGTTGTCCAACATTTGTCATCCGTTTCTTCGACGCAGAAAATTGTTGTCTCGCCGAGAAATCCATGGCAATTTAAATGATCGCCGGCATTCTTCGCGTATTCAATGTTCTGCTGCAATTTCGAGAGACGATCGGCTAGAATAAACGCGAAGATCATTTCACGCGTGCCAATTGAAAGATCGTTCCCCAGCGTCGAAGGGACAAACTAATTTACGATAATGAAACGGCATACGCGTCTTCGCTGCGGTACGCGGGTCCGTTTTGTTCCCTTTCAGCTCCTCTGTCATCCCTCCCCCCTTCTCGAATCATATTCCGTCTCTCTTTGTCTATTTCACCTGCGCGCTGTCACTTCGCCAATTTTCCCTCGATGATAGCAGGTAATTAGGCAGCTAGATGCGAGGTCTCCTGCAAGATGGAGGCAGACCCGCTGGGCACTATTATGGCACACACACAACCGGGTAATACCACCCGCAGGCCTGCCGGGTTTTGCCTGCGATCTACGACCTACGAGATCGAGAACACAGCTACGAGTACCACCTGCAGCCAAATCACATCCAATTCCGCGGACCTGTTTCGCCGTTTCCAGTTTTCTCGCGTAGCGTCACGTGGAATTCTCTTTCGATCGAATATCATCGAATGCTCCGAGTTTTTTTTATCGAATTATCCTTTAGGGAATCCGGTTTTCCGTCGAAACTCGTCGTTGGCGTATCGATTAAAAAAATGTCGATTTCACGCGTGTTCGTCGCGATCGAGGTAGAAAATTTAGAGATTCAGCGTTAAAATCCGCAGTCCATTAATCAATTACACGCGCGCCATTATTTACACGGACCCGTTGCTATTTATCAAGCGGCTGGGTTATGACGAGTCATTACGATGACGAATGCGTCCTTTCCATTTGTTCCTAAATACGGAAATTATTTACGACTCGGCTTGATAAAAAAGAATGTTTAGCAAATATTCTCCCGAGATTCCATTCTTTCCAACGCTATTTGTCATACTTACTCGTAAAATCTACAAAGCAAATCCGGTGTGTAACGATCGTACACGGCAATTTGTATTGTGAGTCACTGTTTCTGCAACCACGCGAAAGATACGTATGACGCGGGAAACGGTTGCTTTTGTTTCTCGAGCGCCCTATCGCGCCCGCACCCCGCGTAATCGAAGGCGTTGTTAAGTAATTTCTTTTTTCCCTTGTCCGGCTGCTGTCTCGTTACGCTTTAATCGACGATGCACATTTTTACGACTCCGCACGTAACATCGGGCGTCCGTGCTGTCCGGAGTAAATCACATTATTGTTCAACGATCGCGTTGTTAGCACCATCGTCGACCATTAACGCTTTCCAATCGATGCATCCGTTGCGGTGGACCGCCGAAAACAACGTTTCCTCGTTCGCTGCGATTCATTTGTCAAGGATTAACAATAGTTTCTTCATAGTGATTTCGGTGTTCGACGATGTTTAGACAGTTTTTCGTTTGCTCGGGAGCGCCCCATATTTCCAAGGACCTTCTCGATTTTACCGCACAGGCTGCGCGATGTTTACAAACGATATCTTAAACGCGCGTCATTAAGAATAACGATCCACCATCGAATCATTAAGAGAGGACGTGCAGTATTCTGCGAGGCGCACGTACAAGGTGCAACGGGTCGTTTCAGTCGGGTTTTAATAGCGATCCCGAGCGGGGAACTCGGTTACGACTTCTACAATGATTTGCATGTAACCCTCGGGTATTTCTTCGCTTCGTTTAATTTCTTCTAACTAAATCTGGATCTTCGTCACGTCTCTCCTCGAAACGGAAAGTCCATACGCATACGTATGTACATATATAGCTGCAATATGCTTCGCAAGCCTTCGAGATTTTTCTCGAAGCGTGTTCGTTCAGCGATAACAGATAGAAGCATCTTCCGAACGATCTAAAACGAGGGAATTAAATTAAAAGGTGTCCGTTCGTTCCATTTTTCTTTTCTCTCTCTCACTTTCGTTAGATCTTCGTGCCTAAAAACGTGTCAGGACCCTCGGAAATGTTCGTTGAAAATGCATTTCTCGCCGTTCAGCTTCTCGACGCGAACCTGCGGTTTCGGTCGCAAGTGTATATCGTAATGGAAAATCAAAGTGCTTGGAAACAAAACGAGTTTTCATTGTAATGCAGCGGTTCGTTCGAAAAGCGGAGCACCGATCGAAACGATAATTTATGATAGAGACGTGCACAGAGACAACTCTATGCGGCCAACAGAAGATGCTCTGCCCGATGCAGATCAGAGCCATAGATTGGCCGAAGGTGATTACAGATGCGGGCTACAGATTGGCAGGCGCAGCTATACGAGAACGAATCAGCAACGTGACTCGCGAATTAATGATCAGCTTTTTTCACTCGATGACTTTACTACGCTCGTTGTTGGTCCTTCGACGTTCGATCGGAAATTCGATGCGTCCATAATAAAACGAAGGGCAAATAAACGTGGCCCTTGATCGCTGCTTGCAACCAACGGGAACATAAATTGAATGCAAGTTATACCCATGCTGTTTTTTTATTCGATTTTTTTTAAATAAAACAACGAACGCCGTTCGCATGCGACTTTTCCAAAAATGACGGGCTTTTCGCGCGTAAAATACCGCGGTAAAGTTGTCGGTTTAATTGTAATCTCTCCTTAATTCAGAAAACGGAATCGTTCCGAGAGTTTCGCGTTCTTATTAAGCGGTAACTGTCGTCCGAAACCGATCAGATTATTTTCTTCCACACGCTGTAGGAATGTGGTAAATGATGGCGCGTTCGACCGGCGTTCGTGTATCTCTGGCAACAAGGCCGATCATTTCGATCGACCACAAATTGTGCGCGGCATCGATGATCGGGCCCCGAAGAATATTTTTGAAACAATTCCCTTCCGTGTGCTTGAAACAATTGCGAGCAGATTGTTGTTGCGGTTTCTGCTCCGTTACGGCAAATCTAGAGAAGGGTTGGACGAAACAAAGCAGCATTGCCCGCTGCTACCAAACTAACGATCGCGGGAACGTCTCGTATTCTATGACCGTAAAATCGTTTCGATCTCATTACGGAAGAGTATCTTTATATCTCGTCGGTGGGGGGTAAAACAACAAAAGTCGCATTATTTTCGCGAGAAATTAGAAGCAAATCGAAATCGACTCGTTCCTTTAATCGTTCGAAATTATGCTAATCTCTCCGCCGTTTTCACCTACGGAATTTCAGCGTAAAGTTCTGAAATATAAAATGATTTTCTAGCGGAGACCGTGTCACTATGCGACAACCAAAGACAAATTTATGCATGAATCACGCACCGGCGCGGCGCGGCGGGCATACATTATTCGCATGTGTCCGATGTGTACCTATACACCTGGTGCGTTCGAGAGTAGGTTCCCACACTTTCGCTGCACTCCGCGAACTCTGTCAATTGCTCGCTAGAAGCAAGTGGATGTTTCGAAATGTCCGATCGGTCGCTTCGCTTTTCGACTTTTGGGAGTTCCCGGTTACGCAGCGAGTCGTCAAATTTCGAGACAAGACACGATTTCGTCGATCGATTATTCGAATTAAATTGCTCTCGCAAACCAGGGAAAAACCATGCGAGTCGCCGTTCGCACACGCCACACGATTCGGCAGCTTTTTAGAAACCGCCGCAATTTTTCTGTTCGCGCGAGTTTAGCTTCGCCAACTACGCGTTCGCGTTCTCGATCGCAATTCAAACGACGACGACGACGCAGAACCGAAATTCCGTGCCGTTCCGCGGCATCTTGCCTTATCTATCTTCGCACGATATCTCGGCAAGATATTATTTTCATTAGTACGGACGAGCGGAGAACTAGTTCAGCGCGCAACAGCTTTCCGTTTCGAGAAATCCAAGTGGGGCGCGCAGACGACAAGGAAATTGCAATTAAGAGATAAACGGTATCTCGTCGAAACAAGCTAACGAACCACGGAATTTATGCGACACAACGGATAATCGGATCCTGCACGAGGATATCGCTTCCGCGAATTTGTTCGAGACGCGAACGCGAGTCCATCGACGGGACGGAAAATTGTTATTAGAAAATTGTTCCGGACACGTGCACGCGGGGGGAAAAGAAAATTGACGAGCAGGACGGCACGGCACGGCCGCCGCGGTTGAATATCCTCGAGATTATCTGCCGCCTAAATGTCATCGAGCAACGAGGATTCTAAATAACGCACGGAACGAGTTTGAGAACCAGTATGTTGCGCGACAGTTAATTAGACCGCCGAACGGAATGGGCCCGATGGTAGTAACAGAATTTATAGGTAATTCATTTGCGACGAAGCAACTTTTCTACCCTCGGTATTCAGCACGGTGGCGGTGGATCGCGTCCGCTAAATCAGCAACGAATCGATATTTTCTCGACGAGGACTAGAACTGGATTACGTCGCGTTGTTCGGCCGGGTTGGCGGAACGCGCGCGCGATCTTCTTTCAGGAATTTCAATATTCGTTAGGGTTCGACAAATTTCCTGTTATCTTAATTGCGACGCGACGAACACAGGAATGAGTTTCCTTCGAATAAGAGGATAACCGGGCTTCCGTACCTTGAACTATAACGAGCTCTCGTTGCACCGATATTTACCCGATGCGATTACGATCGAGCATACAGAGAGCGTTTTCTATTTCTACAACGACCGCTCGAGCCTGCTTCCAGCAGTTAACGTACCAGCATGCGGAGACCGTTCGACCGTCGATTTAATTGAAGTTCACAGCTGATATCGCCGACCAGCATTTGTAAATTGGGTACTCGGGTTTGCGGGAGAAACACCGGGAAAGGCGACAACCTTTTTAGAACTGGACTAAACGACTTGAATTCTTTTTTTTGGATGTTAGAGCGATCAGTCTACTGGATCATAACTAGAATGTTTTTATTCGAAGGTTGCTATCGCTTAGAATGACAAAAGAAAATAAAGAACTCTTGCTTTTAATTTTCTGACCACGTCTCTCACACGTGGTCGTAGAGCAAAGGGTTAACACGTTGGATGCCACGGGGGTCACCGGTGACCGGCACTTAACTTGGCGGTGACGCCATGGGGGCCACCGGTGTCCGGCGCGCCCAAATTGATAGAAATATATATAATTTCAAACAAATGTGAATATCAAAAATTTTGTATTATTACCATCGTTGATTCAAACAGTGACCCCTGTCGCAATTAACATGTCAAACATGGTTATACACTGTAACCGTTATCTATTGCAGATAATATTTCAACGTTATACGTATCGCATAAAAGAAAATTCATCGCGACGCCACGGACAATTCCTGTAAAACCGGCGTGGCATTCGACGTGTTAACCCTTCGCTCTGCTTCGTCGAAGCAGAGATTTCGTTTCACGATAATTATTTTGCCGATCCCGATTTCCGAGATTCCTGCGAGAACTGCACCGGAATGCCAGGTAACGAACGAGTCGATCGTCGTTTTTTCTATTAACGCGATCATCCGACAGGATGCCGCGAATATCGCGCGATACCGCACGGATTTTAGCTCGCGGTTTTCGGGACGTCGAATATTAAAATCGGCTCGGACAAACGAGCGTGCCGCGGGAGAGGAAGGAAAGATAGCGTTTCGCGCGAGTTTACCGGCCGTAGGTTGTAATCAACGCACGGGGCCCCGAGTCATTAAAGGTTCTTCGCGAACAGAACAGTGTGATCTCCGCGTGTAAAATCCCGGTGCACGAATGATGTTACGTGCACGTTATTAAAGAGCACGGCCGGCAATGAATATTCCGCGGAACGTTCTTGATTAACTGGCTACTCTGTCTCGGGTCGGACCCGGCGCGTCGACAAACACTTTTATCGACGTTAAAAACTGTTTAACGCCGTGTCGTTTATGCGAAATGATTCCATCGGAGTAATCTCAAAGTAGAACGACCAACAGATTGAGCAATAAACCCGTATTTCTGCCGGCATCGTGATCGCGGTACCAACGCGCTGTAATAATGCACGGAGAGCGAGATTTTTTTTAATGCGAGGTACGCGCGCTGTTCCGTTAAAAAAGCGTGCTTCGAGGGTGCACTTTGACCGGAAGACGCTTTCCATCGATAGCCGTCGTTCACACGAATTTCAGCCGCGCTCGACTTCGCGATTTCATTCGCGATCGTCCAATAAGTATTTATATTCCGTGTTCGAATCTCTTTAAATCGTTGCTCCATTATAATTGCGAGTATTTATTGCTTCGTATTTCATGCTCGTAACCGTGCCCGTGGTTCTGTTTCTTTTAAGCCCGTGCAACGTGCGACGTATCAGCGGCGCTCGTAACATTGATATTAACATAAAGCCATTGATGAACAAGTCGTGATATTATTCATGTAAATGCAAATAACCGATAATATGATACATTAACTAGGCTTATAAATTATATATTCAAACTCTGCGCATCGGGGCCTTAATTTTACGACTGATTAACTCGGATCCATGAAAAACATACAAGAAGTTCATACATCGTAGACCGATTTAATGAGAAAGACAAGCAAAGTTCGCGTCGCGATATTGCGATCGAGCGCGGGATAATTATCCTCCGGGTACGCACGTGTCACCTCGATCGCGAGAGATTTCAGAATATCTTGCTTCGTTCGCGCATCCGCGATTTCTGTATGCCGAGTCGTCGAAAAATGTGTACACAGGTGTATGCACGGCTTGCGCGACCGAAACGTTTACGGTACACGTATATACGTACTTTCAAAAAGTACTTGGGCCTCTTTATCTCGAAATTGAAATTTCATGCAAATATTGAGCAGCGAATGTTTGCGCGGTTTCAGCTCGCGAGAATCTCCGGCGTTTTATGAAAATTTTATTGAAATTCGTGCGATATTATATCATTATTCTTCCGAGATCGTTGAACAAGGAAATGGAACTTTATTCCGGCTTTTTCGAATGTTTCACAGAAGCATTTTTAGGGACAGTGTCTAACATCGTACAGGACAGGAAACTCACCTTCCACTAGCGATGTCAAGAGCGTGACATTGGCGGCCTTCCTCCTTCCAGCTGGCAAGTTAAGTCCAATTTTTTCCAACTTTTCCCTAAGCAGACGCCCGCCATTTTTGGATTTCGCCCTACAAATGAAAGAACATTAGAATCGGTACCGATTTAAGAAATTATTAAATTCGATGCAATTAAGTTAATTACAATTACAATATCAAATCAATATATAATAAATGTGAAAATATAAAATATAAATAAGATATACAATAATGTGCACAGAAATTGACAATTTGGGAGGAGAAAATAGATTTTTTAGCTCGTTTTTACAGTAAATCGATAACCATAAAAAACGAGCCACAAGGCTCGAACAATCTTCCCAAGTTGTCCATTTCCGTGGACAATCTGTGCGTCGATTAGAGAGACATTACTGTACTATATATAATATAATATAAAAATTTCGGAAAACTCAAGACTCTGAAAAAAAGTCGACCACCGTGGAACAACCTTTCAAAAGGATGATCCGAAAAATTATTCCGTCAACTCGACTATACCGCGGGTATATTACGACGGTGCAAGGTTAGATAAATGCACCCAGCCGCCGTAAGCGCAGAATTTGCATCGAGTTGCGCAACCGGACGATTCCCGGTTGGGTCGAGCAACCGAAATGGGCCTTTGTCTCTCTCGATCCATCCGATTGTTCGTTCCGTTTGTGTACACTGTTACACCGACGTTCCTCGGGTGCCGTGTCGAGCCAATGGCCGCGCGGGAATTTCGAAATGGGACTGCTTCATTAATCATTTTTGCCGCGATCTTTGGAGGAGGAAAAAAGAAATCGACGAGCGGCCGAGAAGAAAGAAAGGGGGAGGCTGGCGGGACGGAGAAGACAACGACAGAGAAACTCGAGAATTAGCATAATCCGTGGCTACGCGTGTCATCCATCGGCCATTGAGCAACGGCGACACACGGCCAGCGGGTATCCGAGTCGATCGCCGAGGGCCGAGGACGGAGACGCTATCGAAGACATTGAACGCGTGCAAGTCTCGCAACCAGGTTACACTCTCACGCGTCTTAATTGTGGCAAACAGAAAAATAGCTATGATCTGACCCCGTTTCTGTCGACTGGAGCCCAATGACGGAGAGTACGGCGATGTCTCTCTTACCGACGCTCGGATTGTGGAGAGAAACGGACAATTTGGGAAGAGGAGACACGATTGTTCGAGCCTCGCGGTTCGTTTTTATAATCGTTGACAACTCGTAACAGTTTCAAAATGTTTGCGAGCATCCTACGAGATGGCAATACAGTAATGTCTCTCTAATCGACGCTCAGATCGTCCACGAAAAATGGGTAATTTGGGAAGAGGAGATACGATTATTCGAGCTCCGCGGTTTGTTTTTATAGTTACGAATTGTCAACGATCATTAAAACGAGCCGCAAGGCTCGAATAATCGTGTCTCCTCTTCCCAAATTACCCATTTTTCGTGGACGATCTGAGCGTCGATTAGAGAGACATTACTGTATTGTCATCTCGTAGGATGTTCGCAAACATTTTGTATCTGTTCCAACGAACGCTACAAATCGGGCGAAAATGCGAAGATTCGGGAATGTTTTCTTGCATTACATAAACATATCAGACAATAAAGAATCATTCTCTTCGTTACACGAGGTAATTAACTTCGAGTTTCCTTCTCGAAGAATTCGATTAGCCCTGAATCCGAGTAAAATGTACACACATTGTTTTACAACGGTAACAATACTGGATTTATTTAGTCTCCAAGTTTCTCGTAGAAACACGTTTATAGCATCAGAAGTTGTAAAAGGTCGAAGCAGAAACTGGTGATTTTGACCGGCTCGGTGGTTCTGGTGTTAGGAGAGAAAAACTGAACGGTTTACCGCTGCCGCGGTAGAAATGTTAAAGTAATTTCGACGGGAACGAAGAAACAGCGACAATCGAACAGGAAATCTATTAGAAAATACTCGAGCGAACAGTTTCTTGACGCGCGGCGCTGATCATACTTCAGCGAGTCAAGAATCCCGGCGACACGTGACGCTAACAGGTTCTGAAGTACGTCTTTTTGCGGAGCAGCGTCGAGAATTCGATAGTGTTCCTCCACACGCCCTATTCATCCATCATTCAAGGACCAAGATAACGGTAACGCGTATATCGCCCACCTTTGTTCGGCTCGGGCAGCCGGTCAATCCGGTAATCTTTCGGTTCGCTCGGTAATTAATACACTTTACCGTTATAACATTTTAATACGCCTCTCCTCGATTCTACGCTGTCGATTAATTTCGTGTTTCTCCCGTGTAATTTCGCAACGCGCGAGATAAGCGGCGCGGCGCGGCGCGGCGGCGACGAGCACCGTTTTATTTGCTCCGATTGCGCTTTCGACGACGGCAAGTCGATCGAAATTGTAAACGCGATCGCTCGATCACGGATTTCGTATAATTTTCGCGTTATCGATCTTCGACGCCGACAAAAATGTTTAGACTTTAATGGGATTCTTATCTACCTCGGATCGCGGTTAAAATCTCTGACAGAGATATCATCTTTGTTCTCGTCTTCGCGGAAAAGAAAATCCTGCGATTTGTTTTATAAATAAAATAGCGCATAAATGCGGACGATATTTCTCGATATTGGAAACGTAAAGTATCCGAAACCGCTGCTTTTACGGAATATTACCTTTTCGTGTAACATTTGTCGATATCGGGAGACTGCGGCAGGAATTCAATGAAAAAGTGTGCACCCCTAATTAAGAATGGCAATTGTAAATTCCCATAGTTTCGGTTTCAATGGCAAGAACGAACGAACCTGTTGTGCCTATCCCGAAAGGATTAAATTGAAAGCGTGAAACAACGAACGCATTGAATTTGTTCTTGCTGGTTACAACATTGCAACGGTATCTTCCGATATTAATTAGCTAATTTAACAAACGTTGTTTAAACTCAATTACGACGAACCGGCGCACGTTACATTCGGTTCGTATTCTTTACATTCATAAGAGCAGAATTCCGGGATATTTGTTAGGCACGCCACGGAATAATGTTCCCCACCGTAGGAATTTATTAAAACGTGTAATCATCGTATGAAGAACCGTATCGTGCAATATTAAAATCACGCCGGACTCGTAGCACGTATACTCGTTCGTTAATTGCAGATATCCGCGTATGCATATGTACGCGCACGGTCTACTAATACATATTCACGTATTTTTCTATTCATCGTTCCTTAACGGTCGCGTTTAATATGCAATTATTCCGTAGCGATTATCTACTCGTTATCGCAGCGGAGCATTTGCCAGGAAAATATTTTATGCGAAGTTTTTCTTCCCGGCGACAGTTAACTCATCTCCGATATCAATGCGTTGGGTGTCACTGGAAAAGAAAACGTCGGTGTCATCCGCGATTCCCGCTGCTCCATAAAAAAGAACAATCACGTAACGCGTAATTCCTTTTCTTGAAAAAAGAAAAAAACAGAAAGAAAAACAGAAATCGTTTATACAGACAAGGGTTTGACGAAATAATGAACCCCAATGTCAGATGTTTAACGCAATCATTGTCGAGGCGTATCATTTTGAATTAACAAGTGGTTAATGAATTTTTTTCGAGAGAGAGAGACATAACAAACCGTCTTGTTTCAATTTTTCGAAGATGCAAACGACATCCTAGCTATCAATCATCGGCATTTACATATGCATTCGTACAGGCACAGTTTCACGACTACCAATCACGTAAACGCGGCTCGGAACTCGCAGGCAATGTTTCCATCTTTTTGTCCGGCTCTTTTATGTCCATATACATTTATTTATTATTGACGCCGTCGCAGCGAGTCCTTTGAACGTGACGAGAGCAATTCTCTACTCATTACAGAGTCTTGTTCCGGGAAGGATTCTCGCCGAACGAGGTTCGTTCGTTGGTTCGTTCGTAGGATTTCTGCGATATTCTTCGCGCCCTTCGACTCGATCCGCAACCCTAGAACACCCTGCGCCCCTGATTACTCGAGACATCCTCGAATACTGGCATCGTTAATCGTCTGCGAGCGGCGCGCCGTATTACCGAACTACCGAAAGGACCTTGCCTCGATCGAACGTGCCCTTGACTGCGCCACTAACGATCCTCGATGGAACCTCAACGACAAAATCGGGGGGTCGAATGCGAGAATCTTTGGGTTCGTTCGTCGCGTCTTATTCGATAAATATCAATTTAATTGTGCCCGAAAACGAAGCAAAGGCGCTGCCAATTTCTCGCCCCGCAGCAGTCGGCTCCGCTGCTGCACCAATTCTGAGACTGAACGACACACTCCGCGGTCTCTAATCGATCACAATCGAAGAATCGGATTACCAATGCGTCTTCTTTTTTTTCGCATAAGCGTCGGACCGATTCGACAGCTGATACAAACGATTGACTCGTATCGTTCGCGAACTACGCTCGGTGTTACTGACTTTTTAACAGTCCTCGCTAACAGCGACGCGGCATTAACTTCTTACTCGGGGGTTGAGTTACGGCCGATTACGTCTGAGAAGCTATTCAGATTCCACGGTGTATCGTATAATGTCCGTGTAAATGTGTGTTGAAACGGTATAAAAAGGAAGTTTACTCGCCGGAATGGCACCGCGCCGTGCCGCGCCACGCCGCGCCGTGGAAGCGTAAACGCGCGTTTTTCGCGTGGCAATCGTAAAAGGCAATTTGACCGTATGTTTTATTCATAATTCCCTGTTTCATTTTCGTGGCTGCCCCGTTCTTGCGATCGGTTAACGACTCCCTGGATTATCCCTGGCAGCGAAACAATTTGCCATTGTAATTTCTCCGTGTTTACCATGGAACACCTTCGATAATGCGCCCCATTAATTCCGTATCGATGGATTCCGGTCGGCCAGCTGGCAACTTCGTTGCATAATAAATATTCGGGAATTCCATTTTCTTTTTCTTCTATCCGTCGAGCACTCCGACGTCCACTCGCGATTTATGTTACGCGCATTGTTCGCTTTCTCGTTGAACGCGTCGATCTCATTAACCTTGTTAACGCCAACCCCGCTCAACAAGCTATTCGAAGTAACCGCTTGTAAAGACGCTTTCGTAGGAAATGGCTAACTATGTTTCTTAATCCGTCGTAGTAAAAATTCGAAATAGTCCAATTAAATTCAGCGTCGTGTCGTCGTTACGGTGTAACGCGCGTCGGTCGCGTTTGGGACGCGGATGATCTCGTTAGCCGCACGATTTGCAGAAGTTGCGGACGTATAATTCGACCGTGTGCCGTTATCCAAATCTCCGATAGATAATCCAATTGACCGAGGACGACGTTTACAGGGCTCCGAAGAATCCTCGTCCCGCGATCGAACCGAGAAATCCGTGTTCGACGAACCCGCGCGTAAGTTCCCTCGTTGAGATCGTTAACCAGCAATGATACCTCCTGAACTTCCATTCAATTCGTTTTATGAATTCCCCGAAGACGCAACCGATACCCGATAACATCGTAAATTTCCTTTAATTCTCGCTTTCGTTCGTCTAACTTCTTCCACTTTCGTTTCTTCCTGCCGGCCGTTCTATGTTTACGGCCAAACGAGGGTTTACGATCGACAGTTATATCGCGTTGCAAAAGATCCTCCGGATAGAATTGTTTCTGTCAGACGGATAACTCGGGCATCGTTGATTATTCGTAAAAAGATTAACGTTCATCTGTCAGTCGTATCGTTGATCCTCACCCTTCTTTCACCGTTCTCTTTTTATCCGAGCGGGCTCGAGCATCGTAACTTCTGAATTTACTGCTGCCGCCGCGCGCGCAGCGCAGCGTCGCGTCGCGCCGCAACCACCGAAGTGAAGTAAACACGAAGAAAATTAAATAATAAGTAGTTGCAAAAGCGGGGAATTCTGACTGGACGCGAGTTACGGTGACTGTCGTTGCACAACTAACGCCGACAAAAACTTGTTTGCTTATCGCGCGAAGAATAGCGCAAGCAGCGCCGATAATTCAGCGCATTACCGCAGCGCTGTTATGGGAACGACGCGGCGCTGTCCTATCGAATTTCCATTCTTTCTCTTTTCTTTCTGCTGCACCCGTATCAGTCTCTAATCGATTCGAATAGATTCCGGTATTTCTAATTTCACACACGGTCGTGCAAGATAGCGGTGCGATATAACGAGAAGGTACCAGTTCTATCGAGCGTTATTAGTTCAAATAAATATTTCTATTTCACTTTGACCATTCGGAATCGTTTGCCGAACCGATCGGCCTTTTACTTCTTTACGATTCCTGTGGAATAGAAATTATATTATAATATATTAGAAGGACCAATTTATTAAATAAAGTGCAAAACTGTTTTTACAGAAATTACAATTAGCTGGAAGGACAAAAAAGAAAAGTAAAAAACTAGTCCCCCTAACATCAAAAAAAGAAGGAAAGAATTCAAGCGATTCGATCGAATTTCGAAGTAGAAGTTATTTCATCCGAAAGGTGCATACGATTATCGTTGGCCAATGCGGCACCTGCGAGTCAGCCCTAAAATCGCGGACAGATGAGAGGAGCAGCGTACGCGAGTCGACGGAACACGGCAAATTCGACCGGCCGGAATGTAGCCCAGAGAAATCGGCGATTCGAGCGCAGAACCGTGAACGAGGAACCGAAACATACCCGAGGATCGAATTCCTCGGTTAATAAAATAGCAATGGCCGTCGCGTCGGTGGCGAACGGCCGATAAACCAAGCTGCAATTTTAATTTCGCCGAAGCAACCGGCAATCGGGAAGAGGGGTTTGGCGACTGCACGAAGCGACGCCGACGCGAGATCGTTCGCGGCACAGTAAACCCGTCGCTCGTAAACCTTAATTCACCGTGAAGGTAGAACACCGCGAAAGGGTTTGCGAAGAGAGCGAGAAGAGACAAAAGAAAGGCGGACGGGGGCCACGGTGGAGAATCTATGGTGGCAAGAGGAGCCCGGCCGGGCCGCGGTGCTGCTCTCCTCTCCTCTGCTCTCCTCTGCTCTCTTCTCTCTTCTCTGCTCTCCTCTTCTCTCGTCTCCTCTCCTCTCCTCGCCACTCTTCACCTCTGCTCGGCGCGGCGCGTGTAATTATCAGCCGGATCGCTATTCGAATGGATGAATTATATCGTCGCGGTCTGCGGTGTGCGCGTCGAATGCGCGTTGCCATATGCCAGCCCGAGGGCCGTACGAGGCTCGTACGAGGAATTGACACTCGGAGCCACGCAATTATTAATGTCTCATTTGCATTGGGAATAGATCGGCCGCTTTATTGGCAGTTTATTCCACGCTCCCTTTTTCTTCGTACCCTTTCGCCGTCTTGGCCGGGAATTCGCCACGGATCGAGGCGCTGTCCTAACACAGCCCTCGGCTATGGTACCCGCGGACAGTTAGATGTTACACCGGCGGCCATAACTATCCCGATGCCTAGCGACGAATCGATGAATTGCTTATTAACCCGCGCGCCTTTTTCACGAGAGTCGAGCGAGCGAGAGTCCGACGAGTATCGAGTTCGACGAAAACCAATGAATAATCCGTTCCCGGTTTTCTTTGGTCGCGAGACGCGAGAATCAATTAATAATTATTATTTATGTACGACGACGTTCTACAGAAATGGGACTACTAGACGAGCTCCGACAAGATACGAATGGGTCGGTGCCCCAAGAACGAGTTCTAGTATTTTTATTCCGCTTCGATATCGGACGCGAAATCTTATATACTCTTCGAGCGTTTTTCCCACAAACTGTCGGAGATCTTTGGATGAATCAAAATGTAATCGGTAGATATTCGTAAGCTCTGTCATCGAAATTCTAGGTCGATTGTACCAGGCTTCGTCGAAGGTGTGTCGCGCGGAAACGACGTTGCGGACAAGCCGGTATAATTAACGCACGAGCTGGCCAATAGGTTCCTACTAATCAGACGATAAAGTAAAGCGAAGATCGCGCCACCGATTAGTTCGCGAAAAAACGATTTCCAAGAACTTTTCAAGTGCACCGTCTGTAAAGTGCAGTCGAATATGACAGAGCCGCTGACTCGCACTACTGCGGTTCCCACTGTCTAGTTAGCATCTCGTGTATCGGAAGCGCCGAGGAGATCACGGTCATTACCTGTCACGGCGAAACACGCTCATCTGTTTCGTAAAAAACCGGAATCCAACGAATCTCGCGAATCGCGGTTGCGTCGGTTTCGCGTGCGTGAGATATATCCGGCGAGGCGAGGCGAGGCGAGGCGCGGCGGCTGCTGCGGTGATTTATCCACGCCTTTGGTGATAAAGCATTGCGCAACGGATAGTGTTCTGTCGGAGTAAAATGGTGGATCAGATAAAGAAGAGCGCTTCCCGCTCCCAAGAGAGGAACCCATAAATCAGCCGGCTGTCTGTGCCCGAGTATGAGCCGGCCGAATGAAGGCGAACGCGCGTTTATTAATTAACTAGCTAGATAGAGTCGCATAACGGTCCGGCTCCGGCTTCGGGTCCGGAGATATCGGTATCTTGGGTTCCTCGGTGCCCTCTATCTCGCCCATTGTTCCCACCGATCGTGTACTCTGCTCTGGTTCCTCCGCGCGCGTCGTACAAATGCTCGGGACTGTTGCGCGGACTTTTATTAATACCGCTTCTCATTAAAATGCTTCCTTCTTCGCCGTTTCGCTCTCCGAATCTGTTTTCGAAGCTCGATCAATAACGTCTAACGGTTCACGCTTTCTATTATACGGCTGCACCTGTCATCTTCAAACTAATGGACCGAGGGCATCGCTGTATTATGATGTTCGTCCTGGGAACACGAGTGTTCCCCATTCGGATCCGCCGTTGATTCGTTTTCACCGGAACGTGGGCTTGACCCTTTTTTTTCTGGGTCACACAGATTTTCCGTAGACCTAAGACAGGCTTACTGTTTTTTTCAGGAAGATCGTTTGATACGCGAGGGAAAGTCGGACGCGTTGCGTTTATACGGAAATGGATTTCGGGAGAAATGTTGCTCGACTTTTGTGTCATTCTTTCTTCGTTCTTGTTAATCGATAATTCGTTCGTTCTACGTTTTTTTAACCGTTCGTTTAAATATTCGGGATTCCTTCTGTGAACGCGACCGAAGAAAGATTGTAAAACAGTTGTTGACAATTACGAACTTCTCGTAGACAGTTTACGGATAGTTTAACTTAATTAAAAAGAGTTCTCTTAAGAATCTAAGCTATTTTTTTCAAGAGTCGAGTACTACTTCGACGAATGATTATTAGAGCGCGGATCTTTGTGGAAAATCAAAGAGAAACAGAAATTAAATAAACATCGACTGTTCTATTTTTCAAATGATAGATCGAAAATAGCGTAACTATATTATCGAATTCTACTCATATTTTCACAATTTAATGTCTCAACCATTCATCGCCGCCACAATTGCAAGAAGTTCGCGATCCAATGATCGATCCAGCCATCGAATGTCTGTTTCGAAAACGTTTGCTCGAAGAAAGATAAATGCTTTCGGAAAAAGAAACTCTGGAAAACTAGACCGTGTGGCGGGGTCGTCGGTGGAAGCGAAGATGGTAATTTTAATAGAGAAGCCATAGATTTAACGAGGGGCGATATTTGGTTAGGTCGAGAGAGCGCAGTGCCATCAAACAGCGGCGCATCATTGCCTGACTATAGGAGAGCTAATCCCCTTATAAAATCGTATTATGCAAACGAAGCCCGAAGCGGCGCGGTGCGGTGCAGCGCGGTGCAGCGCGGTGCAACGGAGACGAACCGAAGCGAAGCGAAGTTTCGACGCAGATATCTTACCTCCGTAAGACTCCGCCGAGGAGACTCGCGTTTAAGCATTCCGGTGGCGATAGTCGTCTTTGTACCTCGGCTACCGTAACTTTGTACTTGCTGGTGCTGCTTAGTAACGATAATCGTCCTGGAACCGAACAGAACACGTCCGAAGGTTGCGCGTTCCCACTCAGCATCGCCTTCTCGCTCCTGTCCGATGGTTTCATGTCTGCAACAGCGAAAACACGTCGGCGTTTGTAGTCGAGGAATCGTTACGATCGATCGGGGGATCAATTAACGCCTGTTCGCCGTTGCGTTGGCAAACCGACCGTCGGATGGCTCAATTTCATTGGCGCAGACTCCGCGGCGATCGCGGCAACCGAATCTCTTTAATGTCCGACCTCGCGATTAGGGCTTACGCAAAGTTTTCATTCGGCATCGCCGGCATAACCGGTTCCCGAATTTTGTCGGTTACACTTTTACAACAGGGCTTTTACAACCGACCGAACTCGAAGAGATTTTAGGCGGTGATTCGGATTCGGTCGGAATTACTAAATTTAGCGTTTGTCGTGAGAAACGGTGAGTTACGCAACCGAAACCGGTTAGGCGTTTTTTCTGTCACAGTGCGAAGAGCAAGATCGAACATAGAATTATGCAGCCTATAAAATCTGTAATTGTTACCGACTTACATAATGCCGTAGGGTATCCAGATGCTACATCGGCTGCGAATTAACGCGACGGATATATTCCACTTGGGCCAAAAATCTCGCCAAAACTCGATCGAGTTGAATCGATAAAAAGAAGCGGAGCGTATCGCGGTCCGTGTCGCAGGGCAAGATAAGTTCTCTGTTTCGAACGTGATCGACTAATTAAGAGAACCGAGCGTGCAACTTCCGAATAAAGTAATTTCTTTCGATTTAAAGTTGTGCGGAAACGATAACGAGTCGCTTTCGTAAAAAACGATCGAATAAATTTCTTGATCCGAGCAAACGTTGTGATAAAAATAGCGAAAGGTCTGTTCATCGTTGCAAAGCAACCCGCGTTAGTTTCTCTTTGGATTCGGCAGGTTCAGCGTGAAGAAACGAGAAGAATCGTTCGCAAGATGTTGACCAATTAATTCGATTCCGCCGATAAAAGGAGAATGCAATAATCCTGTTGATATCAGCGATTCCCGCGACAGGTCAAAGAGGACTCGAGGGACTGGCCGTGAAGGAATACCGAAACCGGGAAGGTTCTTCCGAAATTACGTTATCCCGGTTCCGGGGTCCCTATCCCTGTGTAGGTGCATAACCGTGATCAGAGAGCAATATCTTCGCGAAATATTTTAAATTCACCGTACCGTCCTGTTTTCATTTCTATGCACCGATAGACCCGCATTATTGCATCGTTGCTCCGGAATGCTTAATATAGGGCCGCGGGGCTCGGACAAAGCCGTGTTATTACAAGGCAAATCGATCGTCAACTTATAACATGAAACTCTTCATCGTTGGTCGGGTCCGATCATGAGGTACACCTATGGTTTATGGCGGTTTGGGCGCGCGCGCGCGCGCGTGTTTCGGATAGATAGGGTTCGAGATTCTTCGGCAAAAATATGCGGCAATACCCGGCTGCAACGTTTTTCTCGGTAAACTCGGTGCGTTTCGTCCCGTCACGAACGTTCACGCGATCCGTGCAAAAGTAGCAAGGAACAGCTGTAAGTTTCCTCGAATTTTGACTCGGTATTGCACCCGGCGCTGCAACCGCGGCGGCGAAGGGAGAGGGGAGTTTCTTCAATATTTGTCGAAGATATAAGAAGACATTCGCGCCGCTCGAGGGAACTTTTCCATCTGGAAATACCGAGGACTGAAAGTTTCTTGAAAAACTGGTCGCCGCGTCCGCAGCTATCTATTATTGATTCGCGCGAAAGAAAATCGCCGGCGGAATTCCTCGCGATATTCTCTTTTGCTTTTTTTCATTCGGCGATCTGTCGCCGAGATTCGCGATATCGTGGCCATTACGCATACGCGTCGCGCCGCGCCGCGTTCGCGTGAAAATCCATCACGATTACGGCGCGACGCGGCGCGTGTTTCGCGTTCGCGCGCGGCGACCGGATCGCGTGCTCGGTTTGTTTAGCACTCGTATTCATGAAAACGCGGACCGGAGAAACGGCCGCGGCCGCGACGAGCGAGAGGGAAGAGGAAGAGAGTGCAAACAAGTTGTCAAGTGGAATCAATCCGCATCGGAGGCCCGATCGGGCAGGTCAAACGGGTAATAAATTTCTACGCGGTCCAAATAGGTCGCCGCGGGTTTGTTCCCCGCTTAGAAATTGTAATCTCGGCTACGGCGCAGCGGAAAATCGCGTAACGGTAAGCCGGCTGGTGGTATCGACAATTAGCCAGCGCCGAACAATTTTTAGCGTTATGCTCCACTTGGATTTATTATTTAAACGAGCCTCTGGAACGTGTCGAAATACGGTTCGGAATACAAAATTTTGCAATGTTCGATCGATCGATCGAATGAAACCGAAAGAGCATTCGAGCCACGCAGGAACGACGGAAACCAATTTTACGTTTCATTGGATTGAATTGTAAATAATTTCTATATTTTATTCGTCGCGTATTAAGGTCGGCGATGCGACGAGAAATCTAGACGCACGTTTAGCAAGAAAAGCGAATTAAACAACGTGCCGGCATCTTCGCATTCGCTCAACTCTTTCGCCCTGTTTTATCGTCCGCCCACTCGTCTCTGCCGCGGATGCAAAAACCGCGCGGACTAATCGAGTATAATCGATAAGTTTGCGGATTCCACGAAAATCGTTTGTTTGGAAAGTTCATACGAAATATCAGAGGATGCCATTTTAGCGAGCGAAGGCGATGAAACCTGTGTGCTTCGGTTATTATCAAACGTTCGAAGTTATCTGTCTTCGATATCTTCGGTCCCGAGGAACGAAGACGGTGCATGGAGCACCGATTCGTTTCATGGAAATAACTTGTGCTTGGCTCACGTTCGTCGTAACCGAGCAAAACGTGTAATTACCCGGAGTCGTTTTAACCTTTCGCCGTGCGAATTGTGAAACCGTCTCACTTCATCGATGAGACCGCTCGCCGCTATCGGTCAATCGAGCGAGAGTTAATTACGAAGGCATGTATCCGTTAATTCAGTGGTACAACGGCGAACGAAATATACGGTTCCATGACATTTCCAGGTGAGAATCATTTCGATCGTGTACAGATTGAAAAACTCGGATTCAATTAAACGGCAGCGATCCGGTCTGCGGTGTACAGATCGCAAAAATTGAATTTAATCGTACCCTTCGCTTCATTTTGCCTTTCTAACGTCGTCCGCAAATTGAAAAATTCTAATCAATTGTAGAACAATATGCCTCTTCGCGCGAAGAAGAGGCTAATTCTGTTCGTACAGAATTTCTAACATAGATGGCAAAAACTGCGTTCAAGGGAACGCTAATAATTCCCTCGATGCAACATTTCTAACACGATGCAGAGAACGAAAAATTGCATTTAAATGCACAACTTTCCGTCATCCGCGAAATGCACAATTATATTTGCCTTCGTACAGTATTTCCGCAATCGCGTGCGAGTAGAACAATTGGAATACGATCGAAGGGTACCATTTTCCAGAAAATGATATACTTTCAAGCGAGAAAAGGTAAAAGATTCCTGCGAAATTCCGGCAACAACGGAGAACTAGAGCTCCCAGCGACAAAAGGCAGAAACGAGTAGAAAAGCGGTGGGAAGGCCGAGTATTTATCAGGCGTGATTACAATTCCGGGCCGTAAATTCTCTGTACGTGTTCGAAATTTGTTGGCTAATGAGATTTTCAGTCATCCTTCACCTCCGCAGCAACGGGACCGTATAAAGGCGCGCGTATTCACGGCAACATCCTCGGCCCCGGCATCCAGGAGCCGCCTGCACGCCGCGCCTCGCCGCGCCGCGTCGCGGCGTCTTGTCCCGGACGAGATAACGTCTAGGAAGTCGCCACTAGATAATTTGTCACCGGCGAAACGTGGATATATTACCGGCGCTGTTGAAACAAAAGTGCCAACGGGCCCGGTCACGACTCGCGTCTCCTGGAACCGTGAAAACGCGGCCTGCGCCGCTTCCGCTCCTCGCGCTCCTTGCGCTAATTACCGCGCGCGTGGCGAACCGATAATTAGGCTCGGAGAATTTGTAGCAACCGCGATTTCAATTACCGGGCTCGATACTCATCGTCTTGCGCCCCGACGCGAGCTCCGGACGATCTTTACGCATCCGAAACACAATGCCGCGTTCTTTTCATCGCGATTCGTGTTCGCACACGAGCTATTAAAATTATTCATGCGTTTCGAACAGACCGTGAATGTTACACGTGTAGGACAAAAAATGTAACGCGATTATACCGAACTACAACGTGATTTCTATTTGCCGCGGTTGACGCAAAACATTTTTCCTTTGCGCGAAGATCCGCGGTCGAACAGCATGAATATTTATAACGAGAGCTGCGGAAGACACGATTCCATTCTAAAGGTGATTCAGAAATTGTCTCTGATAAAACTGAAAGCTCTAAAATGAGAAGAGTCGATGACAACGATCTAATCCCTTGCATTTCATTAATGTCCATAGAAAGACTGACGTCAAAAAATATTGGCAAACAATATTTGCGTTCGAGATTTTTACGTAACGCAGTTTTTCTATTCGATCAGAAGCGAGGAGATTTGGACACGATCAAACTTTTGATAAATATCCTCGAGACCGTCGCGAGCTGATCGATCAAGGTGTCGTATAAGAAGAAGAGATCGCAGAATTTGCTTATGCAGCAGCGAAAGTGCGCGCGAACGCGCTCGAATCGTTAGCGGCGCTAAAAGACTCCTTTTCCGCGAACTACCAAGATACGCGGACGATAGCGCCGTCGTTTCCCCGACATAATCGGTCGCGTGTAACACCGTAAGAGACAGGAAGACGTTTCCAACCGATGTTACAGGATTACAGCGAACCGATCGGCGTAGGTACACCTAATAATTTTCCAGTGGACAGGAAGATGGACTTCGCCTAATAATGATTTACGCGCAGCGCGATGAAAGGCGGAAAATTGCTACGGGAGAAAATATCGTAAGATCATCCGGTCTTCGCCGTTCACGAGCGAGGACCGACTATCAAACTGTCCGCTCGGTAATGTTACCTCGCCGTAACTTTCCCAGCATTGTAACACTGTTCAAGCGTAGAAAGCAAACTCGCCCACGTCGCGGCTCTCGGCTCTTGCTACAGTCTACTTGTCAAACGGTCCGTTCCCGGGATCGGTTGACGTCGATAAACCGGAGTTTTATTCGGCGAAGCACCGCCGAACAGCAGCGCCGATTTATAACGATTCGAGGGTTTAATTGACTGCCCACGCTCTCCTGTAACACAGCCGCGTCACGCCGCGCCGCGCCGCGGTATCGCTTCCGCTCGCGGCTTTGACGAACGATCGCCGATCGGCGCTTAATTTTATGCCGACACGCGGTTCACCTTATACGTCTATAGATCTTTCGATCGGTCGATCCGACCGCATTGACGCGGGACTTTTAGACTCCTTCTGGACACGAATCCGAAGCAGGTTTCAAAAGCTCCGTCGGCACCGTGGTATGCTTTTCGGAGAAGCATTTAGGTCGATCGATTCTATCGCGCTAATGGTAATCTCGTTTCGTCGATTGTGGATTACACGGCGACCGGCGGAGCGTCTTACAGAGAAGACCGAACATGTAAATGCGTTTCATCCGATGCGAACGATTAGCGGAACCGACTTCGCGCATGATCGTGAGCGATCGCGAACATTTCTCTGTTCGACGGTGCTGTACTTTTTACGATCGAGGCAACTAGTTATGAAAATTTACGAGCACCTTAAAGCGTGCTGTACCTGTGTAACAGTGTTACTTCTACCGATGGAAGCGCTTACGATACGAAACGAGACGCGGACAACGTCCAGCCTGTTTCGAACTATTTTTCGTTAATTTCGTTGGAGATCAAAGAGCGAATCGAAAGATCGTTTAACTCGAAAAATTCTAGCGGATCACTCGACTCTGGCTCGAAAAGTTTCCGGAGGGTTCCGAGGCCCGAACCCTACGGTATTCGGGGGGGCACGGAATGCCGAGAACGCGACCGAAAATCCGCGGGAACAAAATCAACAGAGGAGAGAAGAATATCGATAAGCAGAGGGTACGGCGTAATGGATCGTCATCGGACACGTACGAAGCTGCAGATTGCCAGCTTGGTAGCACCTTTGCGCGCGTATTGGCGGTGGCTAATAACGATCGTGGTTCGAGCGGGGGGTGCAATTTTCATTCCAGCGGAAACAGCCGGGCACAGCCAACGGGAGCACAACGACCGGAACACGTTGGCCGTCAATGAAGCAACTACCGGCAAGCGGAGCGGTGCCGAGCCACGCCGAGCCGAGCCGAGCCGAGTCGAGTCGGAGCCGGTCAAACATCGAAGGAGACTCGCACCTGGCATTGGTAAACCCGGCGTCGATTCCACTGCTCGGAACAGAAGGCAAATCTCCGGTAATTTGCCAGGAATGCACGAACGTATACTTTTGCGAATACGTTTCGCAGAACTTATTAGCGGGAAGTCCGCGCGATAATGGGGCTTAATTTGAATGTCGCGCCGAGTCCCTCGATTCTGGAGCGGCACACCGAGACACACCACCATCTTCGGATTCCCGGTTTCTGGAAACTAGTTTATTCGGATCGATTCGTAACATTCGAGAATTTCACTCTCTCGCGCGTGGAATCAAAATCTCCGCGAAACGCTAGGCTCGATTATTTCCCATATCCGACGTAAATTTTTATCGACGGTTAACACTTTTTCGACAACTTTGCAATCTTATGTTCGTAGAACTTTCCGAACGACCCAATTAATAAAGTATAGTTCTCGTTAGCAATTCGTTAAATCGAGCGATCGATGTTGCAGAGAAAGCATCTCGAAGGAAACTTCGTTATTTCCCAATGTGTTTCGAGTCGTATGCATCTCCTCGTGATTTGTCAAAAATACTTTCGAGAAAAGTCTCGGTTGCAGCTCGATCACCTTTACCTCGTAAAAACGCCCTACCCTTTTCCACAGTTCACGCCCTTTCGTCGTTGTTTCACGCGTCCCGATTCTCGCTGCGACATAGAACGAAACACCGTTTCATCCTGCGGTATGATAGATGTTGTCGAGATAACAGAAGAGTAATTGAGAACAGCGTAGGCTTAGGACGTGAAAGCAACCGGATTCACAGATGCAATCATTTTTCTCTAGCGTCCGCGATTACGAAATCGCGGCAGGTATGGCCAGCCACCGTTTCCGGCCATTAGCGGTTAAAAAGGATAATTGGTGGATCGTACGAGAGGTTCCGCTTCCATGTTCTTGTCGGACCTTGAGAAATGTCGTCGAAATGTCTATTCGACTTCCGAATCGTTCGTATTATATGTATGTACATGTATCGACTCCACGTGTCGCGTGAAAATTACGTTCGAAATGAACTCATTGCCGCCTGATGTTTATTCGTATTTTTTACCAGTTCCTCGTAAATTTATTCCGGTCTTTAAGCAATTGTTTTTTTGCCAGCTTTTAACTGGTTTCGTCAGACTGCAAGTTTGTTGAGCCGATTGCAACTATATTGCGGTAATAAGCGTTGATAACTTGAGAGTGATTTATACTCGTGACAACTGTATAATCATATTCTTCCTCGCTTTTACGCGTACAACGTAGCCCGTAATTACTCGGATGACAGAGATTTTACGCCGCTTTGAAAGATAAATGTTCGACACGGTTGGAAACATCTTTTATTGTAGCGAGTCAACGGGTCGGGCTCTTATTAAAATTTCAGACGGCCGGCTGGATTGCGAAGTCAAATTTATGGTTTTCATAGGAAAGCACGACGCGTACGAAGATCCACGGAACGGAGACGGAAAAATAGCGTTGGAAATCTTCGTGAAACGAATTTGTCGAAAAGGAAAAGTTTGTCGAACCGGGCGAAGCAGATGGTGCTCCAGTCGGTGTTATTAAATTGCAGTCCAGTCCACGAATTAGCAATGCAAACCATTCGTACGACGCGCTACATTTTATCTCTTTTGTTGGAGTTACGGATGTGGTGGAGAGTGAGCAAGAGCCGCAAAGTTCCCGGAGCGTCTAACGATATGTTAACGAAGCCATCGTTACATCCCAACGCGATATTAATAATCGTATACGATTACCAAAGTACCGAAGATCTCCAACGACGGGATCTTATGCTAAACTGGCGTAATCTCCCAAACACGCAGCGTCCTCGGAAGAAAGGATTCGCGCGTTTCAACGTATTTTAGAAGCTCGTGAGATATTTTTAGCGAGTTCGGTTTTGCTTTATTTCGCAAATAGACCGCAGATTATAATATTAATTCGCTCCGCGTTCTCCGCTCGACGAAATTATTCCAACAGGAAATGAAAGTTTAACTCCGCGCTCTTCGAATTTGGTTCCACGGCAGATTTGCATAAAGATTCACAGTCCATTTATCAGACCGTTAATTTGCAGAAACTTCCGCAATCTACCGATGACAGCCTCTACAGAACTCCGCAAAACGTACACCTCCGGCCATAGAGAACCAAATCACCCTGTCAAGCATGCTTGTCGAACCAGCAAACCTAAACGCCTATGTATAAATCGCGTTAGTCCCTGGAAGTCGAAAACCAAGAGATTCGACGATAGCCGTTTCGATGGATGCCGGCGACGAGACGCGACGCGGAGGTGTCGGCGAACTGTGAGAAATTTTTGGCGAGCAGTGTACGCCGAGAGAGAAACGGAAAACGCATCCTGTTAAAAGCGAAAACCTTTGAACCCGGCAAAAATGACGAAACCAATCTGTCCGTGAAACGTACACGCGGACGCGGATGAAAAGTCAGCGAAGAAGAGACGATTAGTCTGGAGTGATACTCGATTTATCAATCGTCGCCCCTTTCGAAGAAACCGGCGAACGATGATGCGCGCCACGAGGATCCGCTATTATCTATAGCCCGGGGCTGTTTAGAGAAATCATTTCGATGTCCGATGCAACAGCGTGTCCATGATTTTAATGAGTCTACCGGGCGCACTTGCGAACGGTGTATTTATGATTTATGGCACGATTACATAACGCGATTATTACACAGGTGTATTGATAAATTAATCCGGCCGCGAGCGAGAGGGACGCGGCGCGCGGCGCGGCTCGGCTCGGGTCGGCTCGGCTCGCCGGTGCAAACGCGAAACCGCAAATTAATCGCGCCGCGGTTTCGTTCCTTTGTAATTAAGACACTGACCGGAGCTGTTAATACAGTTCGCGCTGATCCGATTTACGATAACCGTGCCAACTTTCGGAACACGTATCCGCTGTCCCGGGAATCACCTGTTCGATGCGATTTTCACCGCGTCGCGCGTCCATTTACGGGTCCACGCGATCGTCCTTCGCTTTTCGGCGAAATTAACGCGCGAGTTAACGGTTCTCCGTTAGTTGTTTCGATTTTTGTACGACCATGCTAATCGGCTAATATTTTTTATCTCGATCGTTATCGGTGTATCGCTGATTCTATGCATCCGCGGCAACGTTGAGCACGCGATAACAAAAGCGAACATTTTTATTTCGCGCGAAGACGAGGTTTCGCCGTTAGAGTATTTGCGTAAATTATTATAAGTCGCGTTAGGCGATAAGTGCGAATATCCACGGGCCGTGAAAAAGGCGGTAGAAACGATTTTGTTCGGCCACGTTTTACCTCGTCTGCCGAGCACGTTTTCAATAGATTCTTTTCGAAGCTAATTAACGAGTGACTCGGTTCCGCCGCGGAGCTATTAATAATCATCTTCGAATTTGTCTTCATGACACATCGATTTCGCGAATTAATCCGCTTACACGTGTGCGCCGTGCTTCGCTCGTCAGCCGATCGCAGACTCTTCAAGGCTGAATTCGAGCGTTATGTAAATACGAATTAAACTTTCGTTGCATCGAATCGACAGATGTACTCCGAGATCGATCGGTTTGTTTCCCGAGGCTTGCCCTCCGCATAATCTTTCACGAGCTGCACACGTTGTACTTGCACGTTTCCGATGGGATCCTCGGTAGGACCCGACGGATTAATTGCTTTCGCAATTCATATTCCGAATGGCTTTTTATTCGCGAAGCTCGTCATGCGCGTTACGCGAATTACGATTACTAATCGAATTCGAATCGAGTTTATCGTTCGTCCGATTATTCGGATAGATCGTTTACCGCGAGCTTGTGCACGCGCGCATTTGTACGCTTTCGTCGCGTTGTTCCATCCTGCTCGTCGACGTAACTCGTAATTAGGCTGCGGATCTTCGTGCGAAGTTTCTGCCTCGATTACGAGACAGCGAAGATAACGTACGTACAGAAGAGTAACGCGGAAGGTAATTCGATGTCGACAAGGTTTAAATTCTCGGAAAATGAGGTTGCAAAGCGCAGAGGTCAACTTCGATAAAATTTTTAACACCAACGACGAAGCGATCGAATTAATATGGAACGACAATGAACCGAGGAAGAGCTATGGCGCCGTTTGTCCTTCGAAGAACTATGATTCTCACACGTGTTCAATTAGCATACTGGGAAGTCCCCTTTATCCCAGAATACTACTTTTTGCAAAACAAAAAAAAGAAAAGATTTTCTACAGGCTACACAGCTGAAAGATACATAGGGTTTCTGATTCGGCGACACGGCGCGGCGAAACCCGTCGCTCGGCACACGCGTGGAAGCTCTTAATTTGCAAAAGCGAATAGCCTTGTGCCGGTTCGGTGAAGTTCGCACGTGCAGGGCGGCCCGCGCACGCACAATTTCCTGGGCAATCAATGTCCCGGAAACTTAACCAATCGTCGCGTTAGAAACGAGTTCACTTATTTCTCGACCTTGATTGGTTACCACCGGCGTGCTAGGGTGTGACTTTTCGACCCTGCGACGGCACGGCTGCTCGACGGCGCACCGGGGGGTCCTCGGAGCACCGGGGATCCCGTGAGGCCCCGGGGCAACCCAGCAATGGTCCTCGCTAATTTCATTAGGGGCTGATTCCAGAAGGTTCGCTGCCCTTACAAAGATGGTGGCCGCCGTCCTCCAGCCGTAGCTAACCATTTCTCTCCGTTCGAACAGCCACTTACCCCGACGTTTCCGTCGATTGGAATTCGTTTCGCCCGACTGCAGGATCCGCCCATATAACGCCTTTTCCAAAAACTTACCCTCGAATCTCGATAGAAAATACGAGCTCCGTTCTTCTCTACGAAACGTCGCGACGAAATCTGCTTGCAATAAATCATCCGCGAGTTGGTTAAAAATATGAATAGCAAGAGCTTCCGCGAATTACGGCTTTCGACTCGAATCGACCGCGACGATTGTCTCGCAGCGGGAACAATAGAGCAGCCCACGCAACTTTCATTTACAGTTCTTCCAGTAGTGCAACAGACGTGGAACAGCCGGTTGATTTAGCGATTTCGAAGCGGTTCTAATAACACGTCCGAGACGGACGACCGCGCGATCAACTATGCGTTAGGCGAATACGAGAAAAGATCGTTAGGATGGAAGAAAAGGTGGCGTCCGATGACCCCGTTCGAATGATTAATTAGCTGTAATATATCGGCTAGGGTAGCAATAATCGGCCTTCGGACGTGCCGTTGCCGGAGGACGACCGATTAACCACAAAAACTCGTTTCCCTTCCTTACGCGGCTGCATCGGGATCTATGAATCGGGCGCCCGTTTCCTCCATCTCTTTCGCGCGCGCGCGCGCTCGCGTTTGTGGTAAATAAGAAATTATCCGGTCTTTAAATTCGTCGGCTACTTTCACGTTTAGGCGTGTCGCGAGCGCGACGTTAAACGTATCGGTGCTACTAATGAATGCGTCGCGGATCAATACGGCGAAATTGTGAAATTTTCGACGCGCGAAAATGCCGGTCGATCGGCTTCCCGCGCGCGTACCGATCAAGGTTTTTCGGGAAAGAGACGAGAATTTCGCATCTTCCGTTTCGACGGTTCGATCAGCTGCTGAACTCTCCGTCGCTCTTGACGCGTACCTAAATTTGATCGAATCGATAAATCCTGTGTTCCACTTTATTAAACTTTGCGCTCTGCCGTTTCTCGAACGCGTCTGTAAACTGCAGAAACATCAAATCCGCGGAATAGGTATAAACGGTTGAAACTATCATTTTCCCCTCGAGATAATTTGCTTCGAATAAACACCCACGATTTACGAATTACCTCGACAGCGTTCGCGAACTCGACACCGTGAATAGAATGCTGCGCGAATCGCGTTCGTCCGAATATTAGGAGCCGATACCGACAGATGTCTGTAACGCGAGCTCCGAGGTCGCAATATCGAAAGAACTTATTCAGAACCTACGATTACTTGCAGAAAATGACGGTACAACTGGAATCGGACGATGCCATTATTAACTTCTACTTTTCCATCTGTAATGAGTATAATCAAACACGTGGTTTTCGAGCTGTCGCAAACGCTCTTTTCTTATTACCGTGTTACGTATTATCGTGATAAATTCTTCTTTACTAAAATCATACCTATTTTATGTAAACTGCGTGTCCACAGTTCGAACCTACATGCTTCGAATTTACAACAACGACGCATATTATCGGCGATACGATTACGCCAACTACTGTTATCGAACATCCGTTTCGATGGAATCGGTTCACCGCCGCGATCGCGTCGGCAACGCCACGATTTCTCCAAAATAAGAAACGTCTGTTTTCATTTTTTCTCAGATTCGAGATCAAAGAAAAGTCGGTTCGTTCCAATACCTTCGAGCAACGGTTAAACTGGAGCACGTCGGGTAGTGACGAAGGAGCCAAGGTAAGCTGCAAGTAATTGTATAACCGGCTTCCGAGAAGCGGAACGCGTATGTCGTATCGGCGATCGCGATGTATGTATTTGTCGTTGCCGTTCGTTGCCGATCGGCTGAATATTCCAAGAGTGACGAGCCGATTCTGCCGCGGCTCTCGGCGTGCTCGAGAAACGCGTTCGCGTTCGAATTCGAACTAGAAATTTTAATTACCTAGAGACGAGCGACAATTGCTTCGTACCGACGCGTTCGCTATCTTCGCAATTGTTCGCAGATTTTTTCGTCTTCGTAAAATGGATATAATCCGTGAAAGTTGAGCGACGATCTAAAATTAATTTGTCTTTGCCCGCTGAAAGTATGAGAGAGGAGAACGTGATCCACGAAAAGAAATGTTCCAAGCGTTTTAAAGAACGGTACATTCTCGTTTAATTTCTGTTTTGGACGAAAACGTTATCGCTGGACCACGGAAATAATAATGTAATTCTAACTAACCGCGACTATCGTTTCGCTTCTGTTTGCATTGAAAAAAACAACTTCCGTTTCGTCGCATTTTTCTAATTTTCGCGACGTTCGAAGATGTCAACGTTGAAGCATCGACGGAGAATAGATGCAGCCGAACAGAAACGGGAAAGCGATCGCGTTCGAGCGTACGCGAATCCGATTCGTCTTTCGAAATCCGACGATACAATGTCGCGGCCATCCCCCGAAACAAAGGGACAAAGAGGCGCCCGAGAAAAATAGAAAGGAGGGGTCGGGAGGGGACCAGGCAAGGGAGGGGGAACTGGCCAAATAAGCCGTCAGAGGGCAAGTAACGAGGCATATAATAACCCACAGTGACATTCGAACAAACAGCCATCTGTAGGTAATGCCCCTGCGGTGTGTAACGCCCCGAAAACTGCGCCCCGCCAACAAATTACAATGACAATGAACGAAATCCGATCCGCCTGCGGGCATTCCACTCGAGCTTTATTTTTTCCTCCTTTTCTTTTTCTTTTTCGTTCGCACCTCCGGCGGCCCTCGCGGAACGTATTTAGCTTCGTATCACGACCGGGTACCATTTCTGCCATTGTGTCGGCCATTCAGAAGACCCGGGAATTACGGAGCGTACCGAGGGTTCGCTTTATAATTGGACACTCGGTAAACACTAACTGACTAAGCGCTGCGACACCGAAAAACTTGACTGTTATTCGCTGCGTGTCACGCCCGTAATTCGAGTTCGGGGAAGTGCCGTAAATTCTCTCGAATTGTCCCTCGGCTCGAAAACAGGGATGAACAACAATCTGGGAAGAGGGAATGCGACTATTCTCTCGAATACGCGGATCGTTTTCACGGTTGTCGACGATCGACAACCGATTTCAGACGGTTTAACCGTTTCGTCGAGCCTCGATTATGCGAACCGATTGCTGGAGGAAGCGACGGAAATCCGACGAACGAATCGGATCCAGACAGAACGACGATTCGTCGCTGATTCGTACAACAAATTTTCTCGTTCTTCGTAATCTTAGATCGAACGGTCCACATAAACAACGTGTATTGGAATAACAAATGCTGAACCTCCCTCTCGTGAACCGCGTTTATCTACTGCTCGACCGTCGGATATTTCAAGCACGAATTTAATGTTGCCAAGCGCGGTTTATTTGTCAGAAAATACCCGGCAATCCGATTCGCTTGCACGACAGCCGAGACCATCGGGGATTAAAATCAGTGATCCGGGTAAAGCGTCGCGCTCGTCTCCGCTCGGGAGAATAATCGACAGAGCCGGGTCGCGTATTCGCGGCAGGGCCTGGATTTAGTTCTGACGTCAATGATTCGCGCGTCACTCTTCTCGAAAGTAGTCGCGCTCGAGATTCCACGGTTTCTCGGTGCGCAGTCTCGAAGGAAAATCACCTGGGGGTAAAATCCGTCTGCCGTGGCTCTGACGGGCCAACTAAGCGCGCGCGCGGCTGTGACACTTTCGCAACTCGGCCGCCGCGGCGCGGCGCGGCGCGGTGCGGCGCGACGCACAGGGCTGAGCTGGCCGCGATCGCAGCGATCGCCGCTGACGCGGACCGGACCCAAGCGGAGTGCCGACCGGGTCCGGCCAGACCGGACTCGACCGGACCGGACCGGACCCGAGGATCGACGGATCGAGCAGAAGTTTCCTTCCAGCGAGCCATTGCCGCGATCCGCAACACATCCTTCGCGCTGAACCGCTGGATAACTGGTTCGGCGTTACGCAACCCTGATTATTGGCCGGTACACTTGCGCGCCTTCGTCCTCTACGCGCTCTACACGCCATTTACGCACCTACACGAAAAACCTCGTCGAACGAACCGTCGCGCGCCGCAAACCGATTCTATACGCGGCTGTGACCGTTCCTTTTGCAGGGTGCGGCCGAAATTGCATCCGTGCAGCCGGTTGCAGCGGCGCGTTGTGCGAAAATGTAACGTCGCCGCGTACCGGACGGCTTTAGGCCCGAAACGATGCTTCGAAGCCGATTTAGGGATTTTGTCCGATCTGCGCGGTCTCTGCTTTCCCCGTCATTTCGCTTCCCTGGCGATGCATTGTTCTTTGGTAAAACTAAAGAATTTCGGCGGCACACGTTCCTCATCATTTTCCAAAACACTGTTCGTCGATACGAGATTTTCAAAAATTATCTTTGCAAACTACTTGTTCTATTTCCGAAGCGAATATACATATACATGCGGAGTGAAATTGGCGCAAAATAACGATACATCGGTTACACTTTCGAGCAGATCAAAGATAAAGCTCTTCGGTGAGTCGATCGTGTGTCGCGATCGTTTTATCGCGATCGACGACATTTCATTTGCTTGCTGGTCGTTGGAGAATCAATTTCCTGACGCTATTCTATCGCATTAAAAAACCTGCAATGTTGCATGAATAATTTCGTATCGATCTATTCGATAATAAGGCATTAGGAACGTAATAGCCGTTAATTATAACGAGCGTTGGACGACCGGAAAACTTGTCGACTCGAAACACTTTTTCCTGTTTTCGAGCACGCGTTCCGCGGGACACGGTCCATAACGTGTTTGATCTGTGAAAAAAACTGTGTCTCCGAAGAGTTTCAATATCAACGCGTAGGTTATTAGAGACGAGCTTCTCTTTGGTTTGGAAGTCGGTGTACTTCCTTAACGAATGATCTGTGCCATAATTCCACCGACCAGATTGCGCGCACCCTGAATTCGAACAACAAGTTGATAAAAGAAAAAAAAAACGAGAACTACAGAAACCTAAATTCTTCGTTAATGACGACGGCGAGTAAAAAAGAAAATGAAACCGTACAATCTAATCTTCCTTCGTTTCGAGTCTTAATGACTCTCGAAGCATTTTAAATACCGGAATGTGTGCGCGAAGTTCGGCCGTCCGCCATCGGCATCTCGTACAGATTATTTTCGGATTAATCCTGGCTATGAAGTCGATGCGTTCGGTATCTTACACATTCTACCTCTAATTGTATATTAACTTTTATGTTTATGTTTATATATTAACTCTTCGATCCCGAACGACGACTCCGAGGCACCATTAAAAACTGCTGCATATTTTCTCAACCGAATCTTTACGTTATTAAGGTCTGAGATCGCGATTCCACGAGCAAATGGGGTTGATATCGTGCCTATAAAATGGTAGTTCCGTAAAAAAAGTGTCTCGTTTTTGGAGTTAAGGTAGCTTCGATCGCAAAAGGTTGAACGATCAATTCCATCGGATGTAACGTAAAAGGAGCTTTAAATCGGCTGTCTAAATATCGTAAGGTTCGATAATTCTTTGTGCAAACTTCGGAGAATTTTTCGCAATCGCGTTCGATTCGTTCGCGAATCGGCAACAGCGAGGTAGAATTCGTGCTACTGGTTTTCGGCGGACGAAATGGAGCTGCGATTCCCCGAGAAATCGGCGACCGATCGGCCAAACTATTTCAACGATCCCCGTGACTTTTTTTGAGGTCGCGCGCACTCGCGAGCATTAGAGCCGCGTTAAAAGCGGCCGCGAAGGCCATCCGCCTTTTTGCCTTTCCGGCGCTGTTAAAATTCAAGCCCCGTTCACGGACGAGCAGCCGATCCGACGCAGAGGGAGATAAATTCTAATTAAGAGCGACAAGTTGCCGGCGTGGCTACTTTATATTTCCGGTCTCGCGCGGCGGACATTTTACGCGCGAACCGATGCGACGGGATTATGGTCGGCTCGGCTCGGCGCGGCGCGGCTCCGTTCGCGCGCGTTTATCCGTTGAACGTTGCGTTTTGCGCGACGTAAATCCGCCCGGCGCGGAATAAATATCGTTTCGAGAGACTCTGAACGGTTGGTTCGACTGCTCCGACGGTAAATCGGAGTTACGAATCGAGCGGAGACCGCTTCCAATTGAGACGCCCGCGCTCGGCGCGCTCGCACAAAAATCCGAGCGCAGATAAACTACGGAGCTTAAGCCGCGCTTCCGGTTGCGTCCGCTAACGCGCGGCGAACAGGTGGGCTCTGACAGCGAAATTAGTTATAGCTCGTTAGGCGAGAGGAGAATATTTTCGTTACTTCCTCGTTTCGGAAAGTTGTATTGCTCGTTCTCTATCAGTTTCGTAATTTTCGGAGAAATTGTTTATTCGTAATCGCGAACGATTCGATACTTTTTTTACGCGCTTCTCGATTTGTGACATTTTTCTGCCGATGGTTTTTATATTTTTCTATTGCTCGAAGCGAAGATTCATTCGATAAATTTGGACTCGACGAGGGTGCAATGGAGGAAAGACTTACTTTTTAAAAGAGGCAGGTCGTTCATGAAGCCTCCGTCGTCCACATTTGTGTTCTGAAAGAAGAGAATAGAATATTAATGCAAATCTGTGCTGCTGAACGCAAACAAGTATGTGTACGACTTTCAAAGAATTTTGGTTCCTGAATTTTTCGCTGATGGCGCGAAAGACTTTGATAGGCATTCGTTGTTGGTGACTCGATAAGAATATTGCATAAAGGCTGATTGAACGCGAAACGTGGCTCAACGTGTAGCACTTCACGTTTCAGTTTATTAGAATCCCGGATACGATTAAAAAGTTGCCACGTAGATAGTTCTATCGAAATTCGAGAGCTAACAACAAGTCTAAACTACGATCTCTCAAGATCAAATCTCGCCATTGATACCGTAAAAGAAGTCAACTGCTGTGCAAGAAATCGTCATTAAATTTCGTTGAATTTCATTAAATTTTCTCCATCTAACTGTTGCATTCTACTGTTCAATTTCGAACACCGTTTCGTAGGGGAAATGGATGAACATGACCTATCGAAGAAGATGCTGGAAAAATAGTTCCCATTCCCGAGAGATTAACATTTTTCTCGTAGGTAGCCGCGGATAAATTTACTCGATGTCCCCCGGAGAAAATCCGGTTATTTCTAGGATGACCCAAGGTGACGGAAATTCTTCATGAAGATTCTCATGAGTCAGGGTAGCATTTTCCTGCGCGATGGCGATTCGATTAAAGCGGCTCGGCTCGGCTCGACTCGACGCGGCTCGGCTCGGCTCGGCTCGGCTCGGTGGTAGAATGGTAATAGAGAAAATGCTTTGCGATTACGTACATCGTCGCTCACCTGGGGGTCGTCTACGAGGCTGCTGTGGAGAACGAGGTCGGTTTGGTCGAGGCCCGGGGGTGGCAAGAGGGCGTCGGGACGGCGCACGGCGCCATATTCGACGCCCCTTCCGCCACCACCGCCGCCGCCTCCACCGCCGCCGCCACCGCCTCCTCCGCTGCTGCGTCCGCCGTCGTATGGAAACGACGTGTGCATGTTCGTCTGAAATTCAAAGAAAAAGTACGTCGTTATCGATCGCCGAATTTCGGATTGTTGATCATTTGCTTGCAAATAATTAAAGGCAGAGTTTTAGGTAAAAGTATATTTATTGAACACACGGAAACACAAGATCTAATATACAGGCTTGCTCGTGAGAGCTTAGAGACAACGAGTGTACTCGTAAGCTGCCCACAGACGGCTAACTAAAAAACCGCGGAAGACACGCAAACTGTGGGCCGAAAAATCCTTAGTGGTCATAAATAACCAATCCGCTCTCGCACCGCGTGTAACGGACTTTCGAGTCAAAATTTGCTCGACTCGAGTCGACAAGGGGCGTCTTACCTGAAAAACGGACAAGGCCGTAAAACATACAAAGTACCCATTTTCAATAGCATCGAAACTGCCAGACATTTACACGGATCTCGCATGTCAACCCTTTGGCAATTATTCGCGGAAAAGTACGATCCTCCGATTTCGAGCATTTTTTAATACGTCGAAAAAATGTATCTGAAACGATCAGTTTAACTAACCCTTTGCGCTCGGAGAATTTACTTCGTTCGTATGGAATTTGTTACAGGATTACATCGATGCGTATCTTCATTTTTTAATGTGGCATAATCGCGTTCGAGTGCAACGGGTTAATATTCCAAAAATTATTGAAGCATCGTCGACGTAGAAACATAATTAAGCAACGTTCTTCTCGCAACACTAAATTATCCCGCGTTCGGTATTCGCATTCCGTTTAATATCTAAAAGCGGCGATTTAGGTTACTGACGCATCGGTATCGAGCGCATTGATACCGGCGACGCTGACTAGTCGAACAGCGAAGATGACTTCACCCGTCTGCAATTGCAACTTGAATTTACTGGGAAAGTAATTATCCCGTGATTACATCGGACGCCAAGTTACGATAATTTCGCAAGTCACGCGATCGAATCGAAGAAAAGTTGTTCGCGCCTGTTTCCACCGTGGCGGTGGGTAATTTTTTAATGCTGAGCATACCATTGATACTCGAAAGCATCGATGTCTCCAGAAACGTGTCGTCGGAACGTCGCCGAGGGGATGTTCTGTCATGCACTTGTCGCGTAGAGTGACAAAAAATGAGATAACGAAGCGATACGTATCGGATGAAGAATCGAGTAATTTATGCAACATGCTCGGATTAGGCTAATTAGTGCAAGAGGCTGATGATGGGTCAGACACATTAGGAAAGTCTGTATAGGAATACCACTTGATATTAAAGGAAAATATGCAATTTATTTTGAAATTTGGTGAATTTTTCGTTGCTCTCGACATTGTTATATAGCATAGGGCTTCAAACTAATCTCCGTCAATTAATTTAATATTAAACGGAAGACACGCTTCCAAGATATCGACCAAAAAACATTTTCGAAAGTTAGCGTCGCTTGTCTTTGTCGCATTATTTATTCGTTAAATACGCGGAGAACTGTTAAAATATCGCGTTACCTATTTCCGTTGTTTTGCACGACGTCCCGTCGTTAAGATAAACAGCAGAAGAAAGCCATCGTCGAAAAAAAGCCGTCCGAAAGCAGCGAATCGAAAGGGGACCCAGTTCTCACGTGGACGACGATGACTCGATGACTCGACGATAGCTCGAATCGTTGGTAGAATCGCGTTGAAGCACGTAACGCAATAATCCCGGTCGGATAGAAAGACGGCAGATTTAGTCTGCCACTCTGCTAGATTCTCGTTATCGAGCTTCATAAAACGCGACGCGACGCTTGTCGCCACTTTTCTTCTACACAGCGATCTCGTGTAAGAACAGAACGCGCGCGCGCGACGTTCGAACCGATTTTCTCGATTAACCGTAAATTCGCGGAGCGACGTTCGTTCCGGCAACGTGCAAGCGAAAATGCCAATTTCCATAAATAAACATCTTTATTCCGCGAATAAAAATGCCGAAATTCGGTTCAACGCGTAGCCAGAAGCGAGCGCCGATGTTAACGTCAGAAATGAATAGCAATTAAAAACTCGGTAACTCCGGAATCGCCGGTGATTACGTAAATCATTTCGCGCATACCGGTCGGCGAGCATTCGTTCGGCGAGCTACATGAAAAATTGATTTTATAATTCGACAGACTGATCTTCGTCGTTAATGCGCGGCCGGGCAGTAAACGGTTGATATATTGTACGTAAATACTTGATTATTAACAGGGATCGCGTTTATTGGTCGACTTGCCGTAAGTGGGTGTATCGGTAAATGGCTTTTAATCGGCGCGACAGTGCGACGCTTGATGCGTTTACGATGATATAGTTTATTGATATCGCTTCGCGATAATCTAAAATTCTTGGCAAATTTCGCGTATCCGCAATTACACGAATTAGGCAGAACGTTCCGATACCGTCAAGCGTATCTTGAACTTATTCGACGATACGAAGACATTATTATAGATACTTTATGCATTTATTTATTTATTTATAGCTGTTGACAATCTATAAAAACAAGACGCAAGTCTTCCTCCCAGATTGTCCATTTTTGGGCACAATCTGAGCGTGAATTGGACAGAAATTTCTGTAATTGCAAAGGAACGTTTCTACACGTTTGCAAAAATCGAATAACATTTTTACTTCATTTTTAGACCAACGAATCTTTCGTTCCGAGAACTTTGTTCCTATTTCGAGCACCGGTCAACGCCGATCTCCATAAAGATCCACGATCGTATACCGGTTTCCTTTGCCCGACAAATGTATTTGTTGGCGGTGTAATTGGGACAGACGCGAGGACGGTAAAAATATGGGATCGGTTATTAATCGGCCGGCAACGCGAACGTATCGTTTTAATGAACGATACGATTATCACGGGGATTTATGGACAGCCGAGCGTGTATGCCGACCTTATGTAAGAGATTTTCTATCTTGCGCGCGGATAGAAAAAGAGGCGAGAGGCAAGACCGATTCCGAGAATTGAAACACAAGGTAGACATACGTTTGGAATCTTAATCGCATCCACCGTGGAAAAACCGTAGATTTTATCCCAGACTGCGGGTCTGGTTGTGCCACAAATACGGTTATATTACGAGCCCTTACCATTATTGTCGTAGGTATACATATATCTCCGTGCCGAGCGATCCACGAGAGGTCCCCGCATCGAGAAGAGATCTTCGCGCACGTTTCTCCGATTTCCTTGCTAGATTGTTCGCTCCATTGTAATCGTCTCTCCTCGGTCACGAATATTTCAGATTGCCGCCGTACCTTCGTTTCTGAGATCCGACGGAAACCACGAAAATGCCTTAGAGCATTCGACTCGATGCTGCTAATTGCCTCGCCCTTTTTCGCGGCTCCTTTTCTCTTTCGTCGATCTTAAACGCTTCGACCGCCGCGTCGACGGAATAATTTACTCGGATTTGAAAATTAATTACACCGCGACAATCTATTACCGCGTATCTCTCCGATATAATTGGGACCCGTAAAACGTAAACGGATATCGAGAAAACGATCGATGCCATCCAACTCGACTTATCAATTTGAATCCGATCGAATAAAATACTCCAGGATAACCAGTTTCGAAGAGACGCTCCGTCGTCCGAATTAATTCGCAGTCTGGCACAATGATCTATGTAGGGAAGAAATTAGATAAAAATTCAGAGAGCACCAGATTTATTGGCTTTGGGAACAATCTATAATTCTATTCAACGTCTGTGACACAAACGAGGCTGATACAGCCGGACGCGAAAAAATGAAACGAAAGAATATTCAACGAGACTCGGCAGCCCTTTCGTATATTTACATTTTCTAACACAAGCGCGTTCGTTTCTCAGAAGCTGTCCACGTTTAAGCGACGAACGCGTCAACGCGAATATTTAAAGTCCGTCGGGTCTGCGTAGAAAGTGCTGGCAGCGATTCACCATATTTTGCATAATCGAAGAAGTAAATTAGAAAACCGGCTTCCAAATTTCGAATTTCAAATTACCTATTCGCCTGGCATAGATCATTCCGTCGGACGCATCGTCGCGCGAGAGTTGATTTATTTCAACGAAATTCCATCAATTCGGTAGGCGAAATCAATTATGTGTTCGACCACGAACAAGTGTTTAGCTTTCGGGAAGAAACACCGATACTTGCTTGTATTTTGTCGCCGAAGAGACGGCCGATGCGATCGTTCATCATCGCGAAACGTCGTATTCGTTCCGATTAACCTGCCTAATGAGTTTCGGCGTGACTGATAGCGTATTCCACGTTCACGATGCTAGATTATTATTTCCACTTTCCTAACAGTTTTGCCTGCAATCAATTTTCTACGAAATCCAACGATTCGATAATACACAGGATCTACAAGAAGAACATCGACTTTATCTAGAAAATATGTGCATAAATAATTCGTCGAAACACGACTGGCCACGCTCAAAAATTTCGTCGTTTTGTCGTTCGCGCAACGTCGACGAAAATTATTTCTACGACTCTGGACAGCTTCGCTTGGAAAATAATTTTCTATGAAACTGAATCATCCGATGTTATAATATGCAAGAAGAACTGTGAGATATTGTTGCGAATTACTCCATTTCTCACGCGTCGCGGCATTTTATTTACAATAAAGAATATTAACTATAACACAATTCGATACAATTATTATCTTAGATCTTTCAGAAGTGGGATGTTGCTCGTTCGACGATCCGATCTCGACTCTTTTGTGTGGCAACCCCTATCTTCTATTATTCTTTAAGGAGTTGTTCGCAACAGAGCAGTTTCACATTACAGCGACTTGATTTGGACAAGTCGCCGTAACAATATATATATACAAACGATCCGTCAAAAACTTGTAATCACCTCTAAAGATTGAGAATATCGATCTATATCATGCGATGACGCGACCGAGTCGAAGATCATGTCGCCCGCAATTTTCGGAAATGTTAAACAATTCCAACCTTCCCATAATTCTTAAAAACGCTCAGAGGCGACAGACGAAAGCATTTTCCTTTTCGGCGTTTTCTCGCGAGCGAAGTACGGTTCAAACGATCGCGCGACGCGACGTCTCAAGCCCGACTTTCACGCGACCAAAGAAATGGAAACGGCGCTAATTAACGGCGTGGCAGCTACCGGAGTCTATCGTCGGTCTGTGTTAGTTATAAATTGATGTAACCGTGCCGACCGACTAATGAGATGAAATGTGATCGCCTTTCTCTTGTTAAACGGTGCACGGGAGTAAAGTCACGTCGCGCGCCGCGCCGCGCCGAGCCGAGCCGAGCCGAACAGAGCCGCGGTATCGTATCGATACCGATAAATGGCTTATGGGACCACGCCGGATATATCGCGGCGGGTCCTTTAGATCGACAATAACGAGTCCTGCCGGTGTTTCCTCTTGCGCAACCATCCCCCTCGTGTTGTAATGGTAATCGCGTCTGTTGCGCAATCATTCCGCGAGAAACGCGTTACGCCCGAGCGTTTCGAATCTTGACGAGGAGCCCGAAATTGGGGAGCCGCGCCGCAAAATCGCCTCGTCCGAATTACTCGATCTTCGGACTTTTCTAACGAAGCCAATTATAAAAACATCCTTTCGACCAATAAAAAATACGGCACGACGTATCACGCGTCGTAAATCCGTGAAACAACGAAATCTGCTCGGCTGCCAAAAACGTCAACTTCTTAGAATGTTGCGGCAGTAGATAAACGAAACCTGTTTCGCTAGCTTGTAAAGTACATGTCATACTTGTAATACATTCTATGAATGTCCAATTAACGATCTAATAAAGGGGTACAGAATTTACGATCGATACGCGAAACTCTGTTTTAGTTGTCGTCAATTTATGAAACACCGTTCACGACCGACCGCTGAAAGACAACTTTTAACGCAGATTAACCGATGCGCGATGCTTCGAGAGAATAATAAGAAGATAATAACGAATTCCTTTAAACGTTCCATCGACTTTTATATCATAATGTACGTTTTTCGATCATCGTGGTAGGTTCTAATAAGCTATCGGCATCGTAAAAGTCCCAGTCGTTGTAAAAAAGAAAGAGAACGATACCGCACGGAATTAAAATGCGTGTCGTTTTACCGTAAGAGAATGCCGAAAACGAATTTGAAGACATAAACGACGATAAACGAAAGATCGCGTCCAGCTGATTGCGATTGTCCCCTCGATTGTCGGCCTTCAACCGTTCCCCGGAAGAACGGCGCGCAACAATGACGCCGAGTTTGCGAATCTAAGATCCCCCAGCGAGGAGGCTGTCGCAAATTGTCCTCTCTCGAGCATAAATGTGGGATCATGAAGGGACCCCCCCGAGCCAGACGAGAAGATACTATAATTCCGTATAAAACGCGTGGGGTAGGACGCGAACGCGAGAGGCACGAGCTCCTCGTTTTCAGGGATGAAGCTATTGGGAATCGGTCGATCCACTTGGCTGATTATTGGCATTGTCGTCTCTCTTCCAGAACCGTATCTTGTTGCTTCTTCCCGGGACGCTTTGTGCTCGCGCGGCTCGTGAGACTCGCGAGCACGCGCGATCCCGTCTATCGATACGTTGATTGCGAACATCTATTCGCATTGTACTAGGAACAGGCGAGCTTGATAATGTGGAAACGCGAGGAAAACCGTGTACAGTAAGTTCTCTCTAATTTTCGAATCGATCGCGAGGAACAGAAATCAAATAAAACCTTTTCTCCCTTCTCCCCAAATTTCTCCCTTCGATGATTTCAATAAATTGGGGATTCAATTAAATTCGTCCAATATCTTTGTTGCTTGATATTTCACCTGGTAACTTTCGTAACGAATGCGTAAAATCCGCGATCTATTTATGACAATAATGCAGAGAGGAGAAATTGAAAACAGTAGAAATACCAAAAGAATTTAGGATCACGATTTTCAGCTCGTTGAAATTATTAAAGGGGGCATGACATTTATATTCGACTACCGTTTCTTGGCAATCGAGACACAACATTTTTATATCGCATGAAAATAACCGACCAGGAAATCGTTGCCCAACGCGACACGCATTAATATTCCATAAATAGAATTGGGTTCGCGAGAGAATAAATTCTCCGAGCACACCGATCGTAATTCATGAATCGGCCGTTATCAATTGTCCGCTTTTGAAAGAACTTTAGCGAATCTTATTGCACGCGAATATGGAGTCGCGTGAAACCTGCGATGTGTATGGCACAGAGGAGAAACCGTTTACCCCTTTTACATATCTCTAACACAGTCTTAAGGATTGCAGTGCTTAGCATATTTCCTTCAAAGTAAACGTGCCTGGTATTCTCTCCGAGGGAATGCCAAAGGTCAGCCGAAAATTTAATAAGTAAATTACTTGAGGGAGGCCAATGAACGTGGCTCCAAGGGGATAGCTTATTTCGCAAGCATCGGATCGAATTTCATGCTTGAAACGTTCGCAGCGGCAAAACAACGCGAAGCTAAAATAAATAGACGCGACAATGAAATCGCCGAAATAGTAGCGACGCGCTAATAAAACAGATTAAAAACTGAGCATGTCGCAGGTGTTACTTTGTACATTTATTGCTAATAATATACGCGATGCCGTTCGCAAATGAATGACATGAATTCGTAATGAATTCGCGATCGCTCGCGTTCGTCGATTAAATAAAGACGCGGCAACGAACAGATAATAATCGAGAGAAAAGAATCGTAGCGTAGATTTTACGACGATACAGAATATCGACAGAGCCTTCGCAACTCTTTCGGGATAGAACGGCTCGACAAAGAATTTTCGGAACATTGAATCTCAACTTTAGAAATGATCCGGCACAATACGCTTTCAAACGACGTATCTGCTTGAAGCGACCAAACTATCTCCCCCCAGTCGTTGTCGTTCTCGATATTTGCAGCATAGATGCCCGACCGAAAATTCTAAGGGTGGCAAGAGTCGACGTATAGCTGTAGCGCGCAAGTTTCCTAACTACGATCAACTATGCAAGACGCCATTACTGCGTATAGTTCTCTGGCACGGAGCTCAAGACTTCCTGTCCCGCGTATAACTATTTTGTCTTCTGGTAGACCGAAGGACCCGTCAAACCTCGGTAATCGCGTAACTACGCGGAAACTTCGGCCGCGTTCGGCAAATTCGAGGAATTTTTAATCGTCCGTGACGCGCTCCGCGACGTTTCCGCGTACAAATTTGTTCGGATCGTTTGCAGCTGCAACGAAAATTAATACGATACTTTAGACCGCGGATTCCGTCGAATCGTTTCCACGTCGGTGTAAACCACATTGTAGTCGTGTTCAATGAGGCATGAGACGCATGAAATTTGCATTATACGTATATTACATCGGTATAATGCGATACTCGTTTCCACGGAGAATCGTCTAATTAATAGGTAGGCAATAGCATCCAATGGCAACAGCTTATTCAGCGAGTTCGATAATTTAATAGAGACCCTTGCACGAGGTTCCCACCCAATTACTAAACGTTTGTAAACGATAAATCGAACGGTCGGTGTATCTCCGGTTGAAAATATTTCGCGTGCGTCTACTTTTATAGAATCTGCCGAAACTTCGAATACCTTTCGGTCGGTTTTATCGTTTACCTATTTCGGTATAAAATACAGAGAGCGTCGTATTATTTTCTAATTCGATACGCGAAGATTGGGCGAGCTATTGTTGCATCAGTCTGTAAGAATGCCCCGACAGCGAACGGCGGAAGTATTTGCGGGATTTGTTCGATATTTCATAAACCAAGCGGCGGTATCGGTGTAAGATTTCATTGAGAACGAAGTCGGCCACCCTCCTTTGAAGAATGCGCTTTGGCCAGACCGAGATAGGGTACGAGGGGTTGTACAGCTTGAAATAATCGATATCGCAATCTCGTAAAGATTCTAGAATATTTTAAAGCTGCCAGAAAATTCTCCCATAATATTTACGTTCACGTGCATGTTCATAAAACAATTTCGTCTTTAAACGCGAATTGCACGTGTTACAAAATTTTTAAACCAAAGTACAGTAATGTCTCCCCGATCGACGCTCGGATTGTGCACAAAAATGGACAATTTGGGAAAAGAAAATACGATTATTCGAGCCGCTCATTTTTACAGTCAACAATCCGATTGTCGATAATTACAAAAACGAGGCCAGAATAATCGCGTCTCCTCTTCCCAAATTTTTGCTTACAAACTGAGGGAAAATTAGGAAGAATCGTCCTAGATTTTGAAACAGTTTCGCTCCTAGATTTATGCGGATCGTCGCACGCTCGACACCAAGCTCTGCGTATCCTCGCCGTTTCTACACGCGATTCACAGCCACGTTGCGAGGCGAACGCACGAAATAATTGCCGATACGGGGACGGTTCGCAACACGAAACTGCACATGGCACGGAGACAGATGCTTTAAATCGAACCCCGCGTTTTAGCCGGTCTCTCGGAGCAGTTTCGAGCAGTGCGAAACCGAACGCATTCTTCGTGCGCGCGTGTCGAGTTACGCCGAGCGGAGCGGAGCCGAGCCGAGCCCGGCTCTTTTTTTTGTGGATCGTCACACGACACCTCTGGAAACCGCCCGAAAAACATAATCCACAATGCGGTGGGCGCGTGTCACGCCGCTGTAATTAGGGTGATATTCCCATAAAAGCTGTCGGAGCAAGGTGGACCGCAAATACCATTACCGTGCGCGTTATTAGAGGTCTAAGCTCGCCCTCTTAAATATCACGGTGTTGTATAACTGTAACGCGAACCGTGCCTCGAACGAAACATCGGGGAACGTTTATATCGAGTAAGAAGCTTCCTCGATGGAACCGCATCTTTTCTTTCTCGATTGTCGAAAATTAGTGCTTGCCAATATCTAAGATTTTTATACAGCGATCCGCGAAAGTGTTCGTATACCTTTTAAAACGCAACAACTGTTTCCAAACTGGACCAAGTGACTTGAATTTTTTTTAAACGATAGCGATAACTGGTTTACCAGACGATGGCCAAAATGCTTTTTCTAAATTTTGCTATTATTTAGAATGCCAAAAAGAGAAAGTAAAAAACACTCGTTCTTTTTTAATAGTAACCCTTATTTTTACCTGTTCATTTTTCTCACGACTGCATAAAATCGGCAGTCCAGCTGTTAGCTGAATTTGAAGATTCAACGTCTGTGAATTTAACGCTGCAATTTCAACAGATTTCGATGAAACGTTCTGAAATTTATAAACTCAGAAATGATAACACATTTCCCTAAAATCTCCCGCGATTACCTAAACAAAGGCTCGCGACAAATCGTGTCGCAGCGAAAACCTTCCACGGACAGTGACTGAATCTTGACCACTTGTGGACACGTACAAAGCATTGTTAAGCCTCCGAACAGTCAAACAACATTTCCTCAAATACATAGGTTGCACAGTATAAACGAATGATCGACGGGCAAGCCGGCTGCGTCGCGTCGCGTCGCGTCGTCTGGGTTGGCGAGGCAACACGAACATCGACGCTCTTTCGCGTGCTATTCCCACTTAGAGCAAACAATCGGCTGGCACCTCGACAAACAAAAAGGCCGCACTCTGGGTACTTAACCGAGGTTCCGTCTTCCACGTATTCAACCGTGGCTGCGACGTACCCACCCTGCGAGCGGCTTAGGTAATTCCGGGACGGAGAAGCAGACGCGAGCAAGAAAAACCGTGATCCGTTCCGCGTGCACCAGAAAAATCGATCTCGAACAGAACGGGGACAAAACGTTCGGCGCATCTCCGACAACTTCCCGGCCGGTTCTTCGGCGTCGCTCGTTTCCTTCGGGCTCGCGAGACCGAGAAGAAGAACCACGGTTCGGATCAGCGGTACTCGCGATTCTTTTATTAAGAAATTGTGCGAATCATTCTTTACGTAACTTTCAGGATCATTCGTCTCATATTCGAGAAATAGGTACAAATTTCTTCTTCGACAAGTATGAAATAGATATCGTGTCCTGGACCGATTTCTCAAGAGCCTAGAGCAAATTGCAGCATCTTTCCTGCGAACTTTGGGAGGACGAAAGAAGCAGCGAAGCTTCTACTATTTGTTTTTCAATAAGAAGAGACGTATCCGGTATTTTAGAACAACCGAAGATAGCTCGCAGAGACACATTTTACAGCGCGAACAAAAAAGAAACCGTTTCTAGGAGCGGAAAATGTGTGCATCCCGCGAAATGCGCGAGGGTTGAACGCGAACGAAACGAAGCAGATTTACGCGATTCGATAGAGAATCAACGCGTAAAACCGATGCGGTAAATAAACGCTTGTTAGTCGACGATGGAAGGTGTAACGCGGAATCGACGATTTAACGGATATTTAACGGTCGAACCTGCGGCCGCCGAGCGTGTTGAAGACAACAAAAAGAAATTGATCTTTCGGAGTTTGCGTATCGGGGTTCGAGCTGTTCGCTTTCGATTCGGACGAGGGACAGCCGACGGGCTCGGGCAAGCGGTCTTATTACACGGGGACAGGTACGCATAACCGTGGCGAATGCAAATGTCGCGCGCATCGCCGCGTCGCGGCCGGCTCGCGTGCTCTCTCGAGGGATCAACGATTGCAATCACCGATGTCACGGGCGGGTCTTATTGGCCGTGATACGCCTAATAGATCGATACCACCCATTATTACGCTTCCCCCTGCTGTTGCCGAGCGGTTCGTCCTACAAATAACACGCCGCGGCGAGCGGGCGATCCGCGCGCGCGCGCTTTTCTAATGAGGTAGCCGGGCCTGCACGTGACCGGATCTCCGCGCGCTTCGATTTTACGCGCGCGAGCCGACCGAGATGATAAGAGACGCCGCGCGACTCGCGTCGGAATCACCGTGTTTCCGGGGCCACCGTGCCGAGGATGCCTCTGTTTTGCGACCCAACCGGCTATCCTCTCGCCAAGGCCAATGGCCCTGTCACTGCTGTTTTTGTTGCCGGCCGTCCAGCTGCTTCGATCGTCATTAACCCTTCTGCACTCGAACGATTTCCGAGGCTCGCTTACCCGATACTCGAACGTATTTACTCGCGAAACGATAAGCGACGCGTCGAGCGTGGTGTAAAATAACGTTGAAAATTTGCATAGAATTTTTTATAGAATCTAGCATAACGTTGCATCGAGAGAGAGAGAGAGAGAGAGATTTTATGAAACAAAAATCGGTAAGTGTAAGCTATACTATAGTAAGCTATACTATAAGCTATACTATAGTAAGCTATACTATAAGCAATACTATAGTAAGCTATACTATAGTAAGCTATACTATAAGCTATACAATAGTAAGCTATACTATAAGCTATACTATAGTAAGCTATACTATAAGCTATACTATAGTAAGCTATACTATAGTAAAGCTATATATCCGAGTACAAAGCCATAAAAGCAACGCAAACAATAGACATTTATCTCGCTAAACTTCCTTCGTTTAGTCAGCTGTAGAAGCGTTAACAACCTAACCGATCGACAGCCGAAACCTTCCGAAGGTAATCTTCAAGAGCACGTGTGAAGGTCTCGTTCAACGAAGCAAGCATTCTTCGGAACGACTTCTAATTCGAGGAACCGACATGCTCGTCTCTTTCGGGCGTTCGTCGAATTCGCCCACCGAATTCGCCGTTAACCGGTAGCTCCGTAGTCGAGCAAACCCCGATCGGAGTAATTACTCACCACGTGGATTCCCTCCGAGTCCCTCCTGAGGTCGCCGCCTCTCTGGCCAGCCGTGACGGCGGCGCTCAGGTGATTGTAATGATGTTGATGCAACGTGTTCAAGGTTTGCGTGTACGGGTCGCCGACGAGGTAATCGAGATGCTGCGGCTGGCCGAGGCTCGGGTGTTGAGGGCTCGCCGGCGCATGGTGGTGCGATGGGAACGGGGGCGGGAAATACGGGGGTTGGAAGTCCGAGGCGGTGGGCAACGAGGCACCACCGTGATGCGGCATCCCGCTGCCGTTTCCGTTGCCTCTGTGACCATGATGATGGGCGCCGGAATACGGCGAGGAGTTGCCACCGCCCAGTGAGGATATACCCCCATGGCCAGTTAAACGGTCCTGCGAACAAACAAATGCCACGGTTAGAAAACTCTTCGTCGAGACCGAAGTCGGTCGTTGCCGGACGCAGGATATCCCAGAAATGTCTCGTAATCTGGAAATGGGAGGTTCCTGGGGCCATTTGGAGTAACTTTTTCCTTAGCGAAAATGCAATCCGAGGCTTCGTTCGCGAGTTATCGAGGAAAAACTGTGACCAATGAAAGGCCGCGATCAGCTGGCGCGAGACGGCCGAGCCAATCGGCGGAACTGGGCTTCGCGCGCTCGTCGACTGGACCGTCTCCCGTCAGTCGAGCTCGCCTCTCATTGGTCGCTGTTTTTTGTCGATAACTCGTAAACGAAGCCGCGGATTGCATTTTCGCCGAGGAGAAAGTTGCTCCGAATGACCTTAGGAACCCTCCCCCCATTTCCGTATTGCGAGACATTTTTGGGACACCCTTAGTATTATCTGTAAAATAGGTCTTCTGTTACTTCGTTTCGTGGGTTTCTTTGCACTATAGTCTTAGACAATAATGTTCTCATAGCAGAAAGAAGGATTGTACAGGATCGTAGGTTACACTCGCATTCAGAAATTGATTATTCTGTCAACGCGTTAGTCGGTTTCAGAGTTCGATGGATTCAGCGTCAGTTGCAACACGATCATTTTCAGCGATGCCCGAATGTCGCCACACGAGTGCAAAGGGTTGCCGGAGAATGAAAACACCGAACACTCGGTTTTTGTCGCTTCAAACGTAATCGCGTTGCAAGATGAAAAATCGGATAATCGAGGCTCCACGGCGAATTACGTCGATGTAATTCGATGCATCTTCGCGTCAATGTGTTACAGAGAAATCGTTTGTTGTTCATCGCGTTGCTATTCGAGTCTCTCCCCGCGGACGCTGTTGCGGAACCTTTTAAAAAAATGCCGATTCACGAAGCAACCGAACGTATTTTTGCCAGCGCGATTCGCATTATCATTAACGAGTTTCGTTGCTCAAGCACCGCGGCTATTTTTTGTTGCCGGTATCGCGGCGCGGCGTGTTCCTTTAATTCGTATCTCCGTTCGTCGAAAGACAGCGCGGAGCTCGGATCATCCATAATCTATTTGCACCTTAATTGTCTGTAATAATCGTATCTGTCGAAAGGCCGCACGCATCGACGGGAAGCGTACGGTAACGCGGAGCAAAAGAAAAAGAGCAACGTAATAACCGTAATGAATGCGCAACGTAGGGAGGGAGGGGGGAGGAGGAGGAGGAGGAGACGCGTTCTCATCGATATATAATACATGTGGCTCGTACGGAGCTTTCGCCGCTATTAAAAAATCAGTGGCCGGCGTAATTGCGTTGACTAATGTCCGTCGTTGACGGTCGGGAAAAAAATCGTGTCAGCCGAGCCGGAGGTCCGCCGTTACTATAAACGACGAGTATAAGGAACAGTACCGTTTATCGGCCGAAGGTGGTGAACATAAACGCGGATAAATGCTATGCAAATCTTATGGCGAACAGAACACCGCGGATAGCTTACGGGCAGAATGTAGGTGTGCCCGGGATCTTTGTCAAGAAAATTGTGGTAGATGTTAACCGCGGGTCGGAAAAATCGGAAACGCGATAAGATACTGCTGCCGATCTCCGTGCGGTACGTTTCAGAACGGTTTCGTTATTTTCGCCGTTCCTTGACAGTCGTTTATCATCGACTTTATTATTGTTACACGTGTCCGCTAGTATTTTAACGACAGCCGATAAATTTTCGATTTTATTCCGTTTTGTCCGACGCCTCCTGCTATTTGTTCGATCGCAGTGGTCCGCCGATAACTCGAACGTTACGCGACGAGAAGTCCGTTTACCCGATCGAGGGAGCGATGCTGCTGGTTCTTTTTGCTCCGCGTCGAATTAGCGGTGGTAAAACGTAATGGTAACATAGAGAACTCGCGAAGGATTTGTTCCAGCGAAAATCCTCGATTCTTCCCATGGATCTACTCGGCCGGGGCTTTTTTTACAACAACGAATGGTTTCGCGGTTTTTAAAACGATCGTTCGCCGAACGCCGCTTCAGACCTCTGACATCGCATCGCTCAAATCGAGAGATAATTATAGCAGAGTGTCTAACGCTGCAATTAAGCGGCGCAAAAAACTGCGACTATTCAATTTAGATGCCTACAAGGAATAAATTCTATATCCTGTTTTTCAAGGCGAATGGTGCCTTGATCTCGCTCGTTCGCTCGTCATTCGATGCTTTTATCGTAATGATACCTTCGGCGAGAAAAATATCTGTCTCGAAATCGGCGTACCCGGAACAGTGAGGTAACGCCGAAATTAGGACGTCGGAGGGACACGTTTCCGGTCCAGTTGCGAGGAGAGGGAAATTATAGAGTTCGAACGTTTGCTACGGGGAGCACGGAAACTTTTTACAATTATCCTACGCGTTGACAGCACCCGGAATCCTATTCGGGAATTCTTATCTTGATCTTGCTGCGATCGAGATTTCGTTCGGAGCAAACCTCGATGACTTACGATCGGAAATCTCCGTGCTCCGTCGAGCCTCCGTTTCTCATTTCGGACCGCGAAGCGTAATCGGCCGATGTCCGACGAGCAACGCAAACTTCGTCCTTTTTATCGCCCGTTTATAACCGTCCGTTAATTCGCGATTGTTTCAAGCATTCGTCGTGTTACGCATTGTTCTTTGTTCCGTACGAGAAAGCCTCCGTTGCTCAACCGCGCGTTAAAGTTCAGATGAGAATCTCTGTAGAAAACGCTGATTACATCGGAGTCTATGCGAGCCATTGATTGTATGAAATATCGGTCACAAATCGCACGATCATCAAAGCAAATTGCCCAGGTGTGATCAAGCATATTTTCGTCTGGAAATTCAGCGAACTCTGTACGCGCGCGAGTCGAGGCGCGTGTTGCAAACGAGGCAACAAAGTATACGTTGTTAACGGCAAAAAGTAGAAGCAATAATTTCCCAACGATCTATCGGTGCTCGGGTTCCTCGAAAGTCGTCCGATCGATCCGAACGCGCTCGCACTCTTCGATCGAATTCCGTTTCGAAAAATTCTTCCGTTTCCGCGCGAAACGATCGATGTCAACGAAGCTGCGATTATTTCAACGGTGAAAAGAATCGTTCGAGTTTCAGAACTTTTTACGGAACAGCGAAAAAAGATGTTGCAAGACTCGGACCACGGGATTCCTCGGTGCCACGAATATGTAGTATCCCTCGGATAGATGGTATCGGCGGTGATTTATTTGAATAACAGCGAAAGGCTTTGTATCGACGCTATACCGGCGCGAGCCATTAGGTCTTTGCTCTCGTGATACGATCTCGAACATCTCTATATCCCGTGAAAGGGCCAACGCGCACTTTTTCTTCGTTCGTACAACTTTCTACGCGTGAATGGCACGCGAAGATTCCACCTGCGAACCGCTCGATTCGTCGCTTTGTTACCTTCTAATTTGTTAACGAAGCGCGAACCTTTCTTTTTGCCGAGTTTTCTCTTTCTACCAAGTTTTCTCGGTCGATCGTTCTTCATTTCGATCCAGCAAGTTTCGAGTCCGATTCATAAATTAACCCTTTGCACTCGAGGCTATTTTAACTCCAAAATGAAGACATTTGTTTCAACCTACAGTATTTGGTATGATTCTTTTTATTCGATACGTATGAAATTGAACGTGTATGCTTATAGAAGGCTTCTATTGTTTGACAATTTATCGAATACAGACAAATTTAATAATGTGGAAATTCTTCTGAAAACAGTGCGGCAATTTTTAGCGTCGCCTCAGAGTCGCCACTCGAGCGTAAAGGGTTAATGAGAATCGAAGCGAACGAAAGACGTTCGTCTCGCCGTCCGTATAGCTAATATTTTTTTTATTGAAAACATTTCGAGCATCGACGAACGTCGCGAGCGCGCAAATCGACGGAATAATCGGCGATCGCCGAGATTTGCGCGAGCAGAACGAGCCCGAAATTAGGAAGCGGCGCGCGGAGCGACCGGTTAGGGCGTAGTCGGACAGGAAGAGGAATTCGATATACTGGAGAAGGCGGCTCGTAACGGCATTTAACGGCGTCGTTCCAAAATTGAACGGAAAGGTCCGTTATAGAAGGGGGCTCTCGCTCGGGCAAACAGGTGACCGCCTAATCTGCCCGATACCGGCGCGGCGCGGCGAGCAAACGAGCCAAAAATTCACCGCGCTTTCCAAGCCGGTCGTTTACAAATGGTCGTTTCGAAATTTACGCGGCGCGGCGCGGTGTCCGCGCTGCAGCCGACGACTTCCGCACGAAAATATTGGTGACTTAACGATAGGCGTCGTTACCATCCGAGGAAGAAGTACCGTTCCTTTCGACGCCGCAGGAAAAGACATTAAGAACTCTTCAATTTGCAGTTATATTCGTTATTCGATCATTACATGGGCCCCGACTTTCACGTGCTCGGGGACCCTGGACGGAACGGTGCCCGAAATACAGGGTGGTACCGTCGTTTCGGCAGCCTTTGCTAGAAAATGCACGCGACTGTCTTCTTCTCGCGGATTTTCATTGCTTTACGGAACTCGAAATTGAGCTCTATTTTTCGTCCTCAACGTTCAGTCATTAAAATGATAAGTCAGTCATAAAGCCATCGTTTAATAAGCTTTCTTCATCGTTTAGTAACTTATTTCGATCCATACCTCTGTAGCGAAGTTTCTGGCGTCGCTTCAGACGTTAATGTTCGTGCTTTACGAGTATGCGCTATTATCGAGCGTCGACGTTTATTAATATTTTAGACCAACGTTCGTCGACCCATCGTATTTTCTCTTATTTCCGTTCGTAACGTGTAAACGTGTAAACGTTTCATTTAACACGGTTGTGTTCACCGTTCGTGCGACAGAACTTCGCTTCGCGCGTCTATAAACGTATGGTCGCACGGTTTGCAAATAAAGAGATTCCGGCAAACGAAGTCAATTCGAAGAAACAAAACCGAATCCTATCGGCTGGCACGGATATCGTTGATCGCATTATCACGACTGTGCTATTCTAAAGCGATCGAGAGCAGTTGCGAAACGTTCGAACGCGGACGTTCGAGGTTCTTTTAATAGTCGAAAGTACGAGACATCGTTCGGCAGTTTATCGTCTACATGCTCCGGTGACACACGGTCCCATGATCGATCGAAGCGAAGAAAGTCATTTTAAAGAGTCAGCGCCGGCACGGATCACAGTTTGAAAAGAAGGCCAGCGATCGTTTAATAGCCGGTTCGATCGGAGAACGATCTGTCGCTGTACACGCATAAAATTTCGAGCGGCCAACAACCTGCAAACGGTCGGCTCGTTTCACAAGACGCATAGCCGAACTTTCCAGCCGAGATCGCTATTGATAACGCAGGAGAAATCGTCCCTGTTGCCACACACACATACACGCACACACACAGACACAAGTAGACAATTAATAACCAATAAGTCGACCCGTGTCGAAATCGAGAGATCGTAGATTAAGGACAAACGACTAGGAAAGAGAATCTAGACCTCCGGTGTACGAGTCGAACGTTAAACGCGCCGTGATTCACCCGACTCGTTGACTTTGAGTCACTCGTTAATTGCTCGTCGCGCGGAAAAATAAATTACACTTTAATGCCGCGACGACCAACCTTCTCTCGCGACAAACAACATTTTCTTGCGATCGTTGTGCCGCGGCTTGCCCGTTTTCATTATTTATGCTCTCTTCGAACAACTCGCGGAGCAATCGTCTACGGTCTATCCGTCGACGCGACGAAATTGGTAATAGTAAGTCCGAGTTTCGACGTAATTAACCCAGGAGGACAAACAGCGGTTCGTACGTAAGCTCGATACGCGCGACGTTTCTAAGAAATGTGGTCCAAGGATTCTCCGGCGCTTCAAGGAACGATAATTCATTGAACGCGTCCATGCGAAAACCTTCGTAAACCCGATAAAAACTTGTGCACGCTCAAAGCACTGATTTATCGCAGATACACGGTAACGTCGACGACGCGATCCCAACAACCGATCCTCTACCGCCAGAGAATTATTCAGACGTATCGAGCATTTCGAACGAACTCGCGGTGCCCCAAACTTTTCAGTCGATTCGCCGGTTTACCGTAAAGTATCGGGAAGATCGTTCGACGAAGATACTTCGGACAATTGCTTCGAGGTATTCCGACTAATTCGATAACGGTCCGAAGCGAGAACTTCGGTATCCGGTAACCAGCGACGCTTAAAAATAGCGGCGTTTTTCCCGCGGCCGAGACGATCGATGATCGCGTCATCGATAAACGATAACTCCGAACTTCTCGTCAGTCTTCGATCGCGAAAAACTTGTCAACGTCGACTGGCGGTCGCCACTTCGCTATTATCCCCCCTATCTCGACGCACGAAAGTCCGTCGACCGTCGCAGCAAAATCTGTGCGACAGCGTTCCGAGATGCGATTCGAGACCTCGCGACTCGCATAGAATGATTTCGAATGGGAACACGCACCTCGACCTCGATCACCGTGGTCATGTCAACGTGCGGCGCGTAACAGAGCGCCAGCTTGTCCGCTGTCGGCGCTTCCGTGCGCGGCGGAAACATCCCTAGGATCTCCAGTTTGCCGGTTCGGTTGTCGTATCCGTCGCAGTCGCCGTTCGAACCCGTTTCCGCGTGGAACCCACTGTCGCCGCACTATATTCCCCGGCACATCACACACGCACGGTGTCAATCTCGCACCACCTCGCGGCTACCTCGACTATACCCGACTCTGGTCTATCACGGATCGAGGCACTGCACACTGCGATATCACTTCCGACCAGCGGCGGAGCTCTCGTCACCCCCAACCGACCACCGAGACGACACGAAGGGCCAACCGGAAACCGAACGCTACGCACTGCGCCGCTTTCGCACAATTTATTCGACGCGGCGCGACGCGACGGTAGAATGAACGACGCCGGCTCGCGGCGGTCGTCCTGGCGCATCGGAGGACGAGGAAGAGGAACGGACTCCGCCGGAAGAGTCTCGGCGGTCTTCCGACTCGCGAGATCGCTGAAGAGAGAGAAAGAGAGAGAGAGAGAGAGAGACAGAGGCGTGGAAGACGAGTTTAGAGAGCAGGTGGCGAGCAAGACCCGACCGGTCGGAGGGTGCGAGAGGAAGGATGCTCCGTGGATCGGAGAGGACCGGCGAGGATGCGCGACGGTCGGTCGCGCGGTGACTCGAGCATGATCGCCGGCCGATGATCAATCCGGCGCATCAATCCGCCGCGCCGCGTGGATGGCATCGATGATACATCCGGCGGCTTTTCGGTTTCCCAACTGACCTCGAGAGATCGGGCCGATCGCGGGCGATCGGGCTGCGAGACGGGCCGATCTCGCGCGCGCGCGTGGCTCCCGCCGTCGGAGCCGTCGGAGTCGTCGGAGCGGTCGTCGGACTCGCGAGTCGCGCCGGTGCGCAAACGAGGAGAACAGCTGATCGGCTGATCGAGCGGTGTGTTGCGGCCGACCGACTGAACCACGGGGACGACGCCGACCGTACGAAAGTATAGCTAACCGCCGTGTGCGAGCACGCCGAGGACGAAATGGGAGGTGGTACGGTGTGTGCTCTTACCGAGAGAGCTACTACTACCACTACTAGTCCGACGACGACTACTACTACTCGCGACAGCCACCAGCCACCACCATCCGGACCGGCCGCGGCGGAGGACGACGACGACGCCGCGCCGGCAGCTGCACCACCACCACCACCACCATCGCCGCCACCACCACCACCACCGGCGCGGCACCACCATCACCATTACCACCACCAACTTGGGAGAGTTCTACCCTACCATCCTGGAAACGAGAGAACCGAGGATAGGAGAACGGAGAGGTCTCGTTTCTACGCGCGCACGGACGACCGAAATTACGCCCGAGGATACGAGCCACCACGTGCAACTACTCCTAGAGCCGCCCCACCAAAGGATCCCGATCCACGAGGGGACGATCCACGAGACAGCGAATAGGAGAGATACCTCGCGGGCTCTCGCGACGCTCGCCGACGCTTCCCGACGCGGATCCTGCACCGCGACGCGTCCCGGCGACCCGGCGAACCTTGGGGTGCGAGCTGCGCGATCGTCTTCTCTGGGGACGTGGTGAAAGATCCGACCGGATCGCCATGGTTTTTACGCTCTCCCGACTCTGGTCGACTTTTTTTTGTAACTTTTGGAACATCGTTGATGGTTGTGTAAATGTCTGGCATTTTCGATGCTATTGAAAATGGGTAATTTGTGTGTTTTACGGCCTTGTCCGTTTTTGGTAAGACGGCCCTTGCGGTCCATCTGCAGGGCACGCGAGCGCTAAACGCGCGTCGACTCGAGTCGAGCAAATTTTGACTCGAAAGTCCGTTACACGCGGTGTGAGAACGGATTGGTTATTTATGACCATTAAGGATTTTCCGACCCACAGTTTGCGTGTCTTCCGCGGTTTTTTAGTCAGTCGTCGGTGAGCAGCTTACGAGTACACTCGTTGTCTCTAAGCTCTCACGAGCAAGCCTGTATATTAGATCTTGTGTTTCCGTGTGTTCAATAAATATACTTTTACCTAAAACTCTGCCTTTAATTATTTGCAAGCAAATAATCAACAGGTTGGCTTTCGTTTCTCGGATTTTGTTTGAATTTCAACGAGACCGCCGCTCCTCGAAATCCTCGAAAACCTGATTGCAGATTACAAGGAACATCGTAAGATCACGATAGAGAAGTGACGAAGTAATTACGCGTCTCCGCTATGTGTACGAGCGTTCGATCAATTGGAACATCGAGTGTGACAGATCGGAGAACGCGTCCATGGGAAAATTTCTTTTACGGCATAGTAAAATATAATTACAGTTTATCGTGCTTGCGCTCGTCGACGTAATTGCAGCTTATTAAAAATATTACACGAGCAGCTTACAACATTTCTGACTTTATTAAATCTTGATTACCGACCTCGTAAATCGTTGAGTGCCGCTAGGAAGCTTTTTGCCGCTAATCTTTATTGCGGCCAGCAATCGGCCGTAATAAAGCATACCGACGAAATAAATATTATAATTTGCGCGAGACAAAGAAACGCGATAAAGCAGAATTAACGAATCGACGGACAGATCGAGAGGATTATTGATTGGTGTTACGAAATTCAGGTTACCCGTAATAATCTATGAAAAGTTGATCGCTGACAAATAAAGAAGCGGCGCTGTCCTACCGTGTAATCTTGCGCAATACGGTCCGTTAGTCGCTGGACGCGTTCCTAGTACCTAATTAAGTTAATTTACAGACCAATGAAATATGTCCGGACAAGTCGTACGACAAGCGCGTCGTATCTGTGATTTTTATTTTCTACAAACACAGGAGGAGGTGTTTTCGAGTCGATAACTTTAGAATAATTGATTGCAATATATCCCTTGCAATTTTCTTCGATCGATCTTTAAACGCTCAAGTAGCTTGTACACTGGTTTCCAATGCCATTTCTCGGACAGTTTCCAGGATTTTTGTTTTAGAAGGAAGTACACGATCGTTTTTTATTCTGGTTAAAAGAAGAATATAAGGAATCTTCTTATTTCGAACTAAGATAATTTTTATATTAATAAAGTCTAGATTCCAGAAATTGTTAAAAGCGTAACTGCTGCGCGAGAGTCGCAAGACTCAATTGCATACGCATAAAATGCACTTTGTCGTATAAAATGAAAATACTATAAGTCAGAGAAATTATCTTGGATTTACAGTTAAAGTAGCTTCGAATACAAAGAGTTAACGCGAATCGTCGATACGACGAAACGAGTGTACCGCGTCTTCCATATTTTTACACTATATTTTTACCTCGGTGGTGGTACAAGCGACTCTAAGAAGCGCGACTTCGCGCCACTTCGAAACCGAGCCGACGAACAAATACGCGGAATGAGATGTTTCACGGAAGAAATGTTAATTTCGCAGAAATCCGCGATGTTGCAGCGCGCGCGGACGGATCACGGCCGATCTACGGATTACACCAGGTAGCTCGTACGTTAACGATATTTATCGGTGGTCCACGGGACAAGATTAGATCGTGACACCCGATAACAGCCGGCGTAGTTATCGGATTCGGGATACGTTTCGCGGCGGGAGGCGCGAGAGGCGCGACGTATTAATTAAACGCGACTCGGCTCGGCGCGGCGCGGCGCCGGCAGAAATACGTTCCCGTGCGTTCCGAACCGCTTTTCCGTCACTGTTCATTCATGCCGCGCGAGCCGCCATTAATTTGCAGGATGAAAACGGGCCGGCGAAGCAACGCTATAGGTCGTCGGCATACGCGGGGCGTAATTTATGCCGATGTAAATTCTGCAGCGTAATTACGTCTCGGAACGCCATTCACAGCTGCGACGAGTCGCCGACGACGGGACGCGCGATGCTGCGAAAAGATGCGCGACACCGGAAACGCGAGATACCCCGGACTCGAAGACATCGGGTCCGCGTCGATCTTGCAATTTCAGCGCATTCCGGAATCTGGTCGCAATTGTAAAAATAATTCGAACGCTGGATATCCGATTTTCGGAAAATTCTCGCAGACGAATTCTATATATCGTCGCTTCTCTTCGTAAAGAAAAATTGCACGATTTTTTTGGGGCTCGTTTCAGAGCTTCGAAACTGCACAGTTGCATCTACTTTCGCAGTCCGTCGTGCGCGTTTTCGTACGATTTAACCGGTGAAAAATCGACGATGACAGTTCTAGCTTTCGAACGATCGATTAATTTCGCCTTTCCTTTCCTCGTCGATTTCGAGCCGCGTCGGTCGCCGGATAAAAAGCAGAAAAATATCCAAGATTAAGAGGTGAAACGGGAGAGGAGAAAGAGGGGGAGGACAAGGGGGTCTCCCGATGACCAGCCAGCGAAACGGAATAACGTCGAGGCTTCTGGCGCGAGCGCGCCTCGGGCCACCGATCGCGCATCGTGTTGTCATCGGATGCAACAAGAATTTACTGGGGCACTTGGAACTGGCTCGTTCCGCCAGGTTTCTAGCGGCGATTTTTACGGTTTCGTACGGCGCCGTCCATCAGCGCGAACCGCCGAGACGAGCGCGTCCGCGGCGACGACGGTTCGAGAAATCGGCAGATCCGAACGGAATCGTAAAGCCGGCTTGTCGACAGGGAATTAGCTGCAACGCGGAGCGCGGCAATTATTCCGATCGTTTTAAATGCTTTACGGTCCCGTTTACGGACTCCTGACGCGCACCGCATTGCCATGCCGCGCCGCGCCGCTCGCCGATGCCCGGCCACTTACGAGTGCACCCCGATTCGCAAAGAAGGAGGCGGACCGATGGAAAAAATAACTGGTGCACCTTCGTCATCGCCGAATCGCCACGTTTTTTCCTCCGCTGCAACGCGAGCCTCGCCTATTTGACCTTTCTCCTTGCGTCACGTTGATATACTTCGTAAATATTAACCCTTTGCACTCGAAGCTATTTTAATTCGAGATCCAAAACATGTCTTCCGATCTACGGTATTTCCATCTTATATGATTCATCAGCCTGTCGGCAAGTAGAACGTTTTAAACAGTTTTTAAAAAATATAAACGAAGAATAGCATGGCAATTTTTGGTGGCGCCTCGGAATCGCCACTCGATTGCACAGGGTCAAGAGTGCAAGTAGCCTTTTCACTCGTTCGCAGTCGTCTTTTCACTCGACGACCATCGCGGCAATTAGTTTTCACGGCTTTCATAGTTGAAACTGCAAGAGGCCTTTACGCTTTAATACGAAATTAATTGTAAGGACATTTTTCAGTGTTAGGCGAACTTCCTCCGAGCTGTAATTTCATTTCTTCGGTGTCTGGCGTTAATCATCCGCGGCAACCGGAACACTTCGCCTTTTCTTGCCGCGCTTTATGGACAGCGATGGGAAAATCTATCGATCGGTGAGTACGTGCGTCTCTAATCGCTGCTTCCTACGTTAGAAAACATGTTAATGCAGAACTGTTTGAACGATTACCGCGTCGGCTGTAACATTTAAACGTGTATAAATTGATACAGAATAATTCCACCTTATCAAACAATTTTTTAACGAACGAAACTGCAGAGAATCGCTTATCATTTCTCTGATACCGTTTCCAACGTGCCCGTACATTTTTTGATTTTGACACGGTCGACGATTCCAGGCAACCAAGAAACGATACGATAACGGAAACACGACATTCGATCCGCCGTCCGTCGCTATCTAATTAAAAAAAGGACTATCGACGCTTTCTCGGCGCTTCTACGAAGTTTCTAGTGGCAAAAAATTTGTTTAACAACCATCCGATGATTTTCATCCGACGCATCTATTTGTATAATTTTAATAAACCGGTTATCAATTGGTGAGTCGATGGACACCTGTTTCTGCTGCAGATTAGAAAGTGATTTAAACCTGTCGCCTCGATTCCTCGTACGGAACAACCAACCAACGCTGGTGCTCGTTTCAAAATTTAGAAAGTCGTCAAATTCGTCGCAGCCGCTTCTCCGAATAATACTATTTACCGTGCCCGGAGTTTTTAATAACTCGTCATCCCGATCCTTCCATTGCGTGTGCCACTTATTACTATTAATATCCGCCGTCCGCATTGTAATTTAGGTCGTTGGTCCGACGATTTTTATTTGTCGATCGGTGGGTCGATGGTCGCCGATTCCCCAAAGTTCTGTCACTTTCGTCTCGCGAAGCGACGAAGGATTCCCTCGCGTTCAATCTACGGACAATTTTTTCAAACAGAACTATCGAGCGTTTCGAATCGAAAGATAGCGCGACGAATGTAAATACTTGAATTTTTTCAAGAGATAATAATAATCTTCTTCGATGTTGCAGCGGTGATAATGGGACCGTACAAGAAAAACGATGTACAGTAAATTCTCCCTAATTTTCCTTCAACTTGAAAACGAGAATGGACAATTTAGCAACCGTTGGTTTGCTATAAAAATCGGCAACTATAAAAATGAGCCACGAGGCTCGAATAATCGTATCTCCTCTTCCCATATCGTCCATTCTCGTTTACAAGCTGAAGGAAAATTCTAAAAAATGTATTCTGTCTATAGTTGGCCGTGTCTACTTGGAATATACATACAGGGTGTCCCAAAAATGTCTCGCAATCCGAAAGTGACGGATTCCTCGGGCCATTTGAAGCAACTTTTTCCTTTACAAAAATGTTCTCCGAGACACCGTTAACGAGTTATCAACGAAAAACAGTGACCAATGAGAGGCGAGCTCGGCTGGCTCGAGACGATCGAGTCAATGAGCGGAACTGGGCTTCGTGCGCTGGTCGTTCGCTTTCCACGGTCCACGAATTAAATAATTTTCTGATCGCAATAATTTTCTGATTTCAATCGGCTAACTATAATTAAGTAATGCACGAAGCGGTCTACGAGTCGACGACCGATCGCTTCGAACTGTCTCTAACGCTACGACAGAAAGATGTACCGGAACATCGGAACGGAGCTGCGATGCTGTGAGAACACATGCTCGAGAGATTGGAAATAAAATTGATTTTTACGAATCCCAGCGGCAAGATGCCTAAACGATGAATCAATTTATGACCGTACCAATGTTAACCGATGTTAGCCGATTCCCGTTGTGAAAATATCCCTCCGTTATTTATTACAGCGTCGGCGGGTTGCAGTGGCGCAGGCACGAAACGAGTATCGCAGAATTCGAAAAATCGAGATTTTTAATACACGGCGAGGCGAGTACGGGGCGCCATGGGAAGGAAGCAGCGTGAGAGTAAACTGTCGATAAAGGAATAGCCGAGGTGGTAATCATCGGTAATCTTCAGTCCGTTACTTGTGTAAAAGCAGTAATTGCCACTGTTACGCCGCGGATTAGGTCGAAATGGTTACAGCTGGTTGGCTCGGGGAACGTGTTATTTAGTCGTTCATTTAGGAACGATGTTCGATGATTCGCCGCGCCACGGCTCAATCGACCCCAACGAAATAGTTTCGCGTTGCCCCCGAGTTCTCAGCCTGCTGGATCTTACAAAGTCTTCGATCTCGCAGGCCCTCGCGTTCGATATTACGTTTGCCCTACTTCGACGAGTCCGCCTCGTAACGGAGATTTAAGTTGGAATCAAGTTCTATTCTCTCGTCGGCGACGTTCAAGCGTTCGAATAGGCACACAAATACGAATCGTCTTTTTCTCCTAAGAAACGAATACGATCGTAAGAGAACTAATCGTCGTAATTGCGACGAACATGGTACGGCGAAGAGATGGAAAATAGAAGGAAAGAGCAATTTCCGGTGAGATTCAATTTAAAAGATCCGTTCGATATTTAGAAGAGATCGATCGCCCTGTCGGTTCGCGATCGTCCGTTTCTACGTTCGTGCGCAAATAGGAACCGAACACTCTTGTAAAAGAACATTTCAATCGAGTCGTTTAAGGAAAATTAAAACACGATCGCAGATGTATCCAGCAATTAAATAAACTGTACACGGTACAGACGTCGATTCGGATAAGCTCGAGTGAAAAAAAAGACGAGACTCTCCGTGTTTTCAATTATTCTTAGCACCGCGTACGCGAATAACCAGGTAAATTACATTGATCGATGGTAAACGCTTGTACGGAGCCGATCCTACGATTACCCGAGCGAAACTCGTTTCTAGTTATTGGTGAAAACGCCGTGGTTCTCTCGGCGGAGGGTAGCAAGCCGAGAGGATCCGTCCGCGATTACAATCGACGGCTGCGGAGATACGCGCCGGTGTTCGGCTATGAAAGGCACGCGCAGGTCGGACGAGGAGAGAGGACGAGCCGAAGGGAAGTCGAAGAAAGAGCTCTGGATGAAGATGGTGGGAGAGGGAAGTCGCTGAACGACATTCCAAGCGGACCATCCAGCGCCACCCAACGGTAACCAACGCATGACGCCCTTATCTTACCTCGTGTTACCGCACCTTTCCTCGCGTTACCTTGCGTTACCTTAACGGATCGACCACGGTCAAGGAGAACACCGATTTCGGACCCCGATTTACCTCGCGCTATCCTCTCGGACCGATGCTCCGACCAAGTCTCTCCGAACGTTAACCCTTTGACTCGGCCGGGTCGAATACGATCCTCGAAATGCCTCGTAGAAATCGCGGTCGCCTAACGAGACGCGACCATCATCGAGGCTTCCCGCCTCGTTATATTCTACTCTTTGTAATTACAGGATACGGAATCGAGATCGGCCATATTTGAACTTAACGTCGAAGTAAATTGAACTCACAATTAGCTCGTATCCTGAAATTAATTGGACTCGTAAGCGGTGTTTTTTATCGAGCGATCCCGTCGGTCAAAGAGTCGGCTGTCATCGGAACTTTCACCGGGATGACCAGAATAAGAGGAACAAGAAGCGAATGCTGTTATTTAAAAGTATCGGCGAGATCATTTTTAACCGTAAATTTTTGGCTGCAAAAAGAGCCGAAAGTTTCGAAAAATATAATTACATTATCAGAGAATTATTCGACTTCTGCTTTATGCGAATGTTGCAGAGATACCTCGCCCAAAGACCGGCAGCCTAGCGAATGATCGATCCCGGTTTAATTACCACGGTTTCTGGGAGCATTCGGCTGCTGCTGTTGCGGGCAGGCAACGATTTACGTTCCTGTTGCGCACGAAAATATTCGCGCAACACCGCTGGGAAGAATGCAAGGGTAACATAAAGTTTGCGTTCCGGGCACAGCGTGTTCATCAACTTCGTCCGGCGGCCGCATCGCGTTTTCGAACAAGTTCGATGGAAAACTGTATAAGCAATTAATTTGAACCGGCGTGTAGTTATGTACTCAACTTAAGAATCCCATATATCGTAATTTCTCCGTTGCAATATAATTTGATGCCCGACCCGGTGTAGGAAGTAGCGCCGGCGTGTACGTGGGAAGAAGGTCACTCCGCGAAGTCGAAGCCGCTTCTTCGCGGACCGGCTCCGCGCGCGATGTGCTTGAATTAGGCTTTTTTGCCGGGGAGGAGGCAGCATGATTTGTAGAAATGTTTCTTGCCGCGGATCGATATTCTGTTGGTTCATCGAGCGGGCGCGCGCGCGCGAGCGAGCGATCCTTCTTTTCGTAACTGTATTATCCGCGAAAGAAAATTGATAGCAGACGTAATGGGTTATTGCGACCGCAAGATCGATTCTATTTTGTTCGCTATGGAAAATGTTGGCGTATACAACGATACTCGCACACATACATACACATACACACATGTCTACATAGGGGCAATAAATAAAGGTACAAACCCGAGCTTCTCGGGGAAAGGCATATATTGGGTTGTCCGGAAAGTTCGTGCCGATTTTTTAGGAAAATTAAAACGCAGCTCGTTTAAATATTGGAGCCAAGCTTCGCGGTACGATCGTGGATGGTTGATTTTGATTTATTTAGCATTCCTGCTAATCGACGTAATGATGACCGTGGGTTATTCTCGATTTCTGTTCTAATCGTATCTTCGTCTGCGGTGGACGGCCTACCTGGGCGTTCTTGATCTTCAAGGTCGAGATTTCCAACTTTAAACCGAGCAAACCACTTCCGCACAGTTCTTTCGGCTACAGCATCCTCGCCATAAACAGCGCGTATCTTATTCGCCGCTTGTGTGGCATTTTTGCCCTTTCGGAAAAAGAAAAGCATTAAATGCCTATAATTGCACTTTATTTGCCACCATATTCTAAGGCGTACGAAACTGATAAAAATTAACGAATCGTAACCAAGCTTTTTTCCAAATATGGCTAAAGTTATCTCTTTTGGAATATGTACGCATGTCATTTATTTTCAATAATTGTGATATATTCGGTCAGGCCTCTCGCGCTACCTACCGAAAATCGGCACGAACTTTCCGGACAACCCAATACATTAGAACTCTCATTTACCTGGAATTTACCTAAAGGAATGGTATAAAAGGACCGCTCGTTCCAGTGCGAGACACTTCCCAGAGAACTACAGAGGCGTTCATCAGCCTAGAAGACGATCAGTCGGACAGTATCTCCGCGACTTCGCATACAGTTACTCTTCTTCGCATAAAATACATTTTGTATCACACATACACGTATTATACATTTTATATCCGCTAGGTGCTTTTTTAATCACTGTATTATATTTGTATCGTATTATTAGCAAATAAACAATTAGAAATTTCAACAGAAAACGCTCGCGCGGATTTTGTGGCCGGGAGATCGAGCCGGGAGCAAGGAGCATCGAACCGTGACACACATCGCGCGCGGCGGTGTCCTCTGCGACCGATGCTACCTCGCGTTTCCGCAATTTCCTCGAAGCAGCCGGAATTTCGAGGCGCAAATATTTGTAGCCGAATAATAGCACAGCAGGCGATCGTTGTTTTCGTTAACGGGTTAATATTGCGCGAAGACGGAGTACCGATTAGCGGGAAGTAAGATTTGTTTTTTCAATTGGCGACGAATTTTATTCGCGAGTACACGAGCCTCGACAATGAAAAAGCATCGACTTTCTTCCGACGGTTGGCAACCCGTGTTCCACATGAACGCTTTTAACACCTGTTCGTTTAATATTGTGTTCTACGCGGGTCGGAGATAGCCAAACTTTTTGCAGATGAAATTGCAGCTTGTTTGCTGTTTCACATTGCTCACCTATTAACATCTTTACTGGATCCGCGCCGCTCGGACTGACGACGCGGTGAATGTAAGTGCGTTCTGTGCTCGTCGAGTGTTTACACAAGCGTCTGTGAGTACTTAACCCATTCACGTATAGGCAGCATGCCAATTTCTCTACTGGAACCGCCGGAATCGTTTTGCCCATAGGTTCGATCGACCGTTTCGTACTCGACGCGGCCAATGTTTTTGAACCACGGGCGGCGACGAGAGAAAAATTTCGATAAGATTAAGAACAATTTCCAGACGATGCTTGCAGGTTTCTTTGTTATATTTTTTTACATTCACAGTTGTCCTCGAGAGATGATCTCGTACGCGCGGCATTCGATTATCAGAATCGAGCGAGAACGAACGAAAGAAAAACGCGACGAATGGCAAACGTTCGCGGAAATCGAGTTTTTTAAGCGCTTCCATGTTCGTTCGATAAAATGTTAATGCCTCCGAGAGATATCGCCGTTTTCTTCTTGTCGAGCACAGCTTCCACCTGGTTGTTCAACGAAATATTATTAATAGAAGCGAAACAAGTTAATCGAGATTTATAGTACACGCAATTACGATCGTTACGCAACCGAAAGAAAAGAATGTTAATTATGAAGAGCAATTTCTGCTAACGATACGAGGACATTGATACTCGCTCTCCGAAGGGGAAGTAAAATATAAAATGTCAATCGGTTGAGTTATTATTGGGCGGTGCCGCGCGTAGCATCGCCTTCCCTCCCACCTATTAATTGACTTAATGATTTGGTATGGCATTTATAGCACCTGCGAAAGCAATCGCCTTTAATACGTATACGCATCGATAGTTTTCTTTATTCGAGTCTGATTGAAAATGACTCGTTTCAAAGTTAATGACTTTGTAACGATTAAGGACAATCGTCTTTAATAACCAGCCGTCGATATTTGTTGCTGATTTCTCTTCTTTTCTTTTTTTCATTTCATCGTTTAATTACGAACCGTAAACATTTTAATATCCGGTATAAACTCTCCGAACTACGATCGAACGTAAATTACGAGGAAGTGTAACGTTAAATTAGTATGCGCGCTTTTTATATTGCCAATAATCGAGCACGACGCGGCCCGAACCATGCGGAACCGAGAGCACCGTTGCCAATCGGTAATAAAGAAGCGCCAGCAACAATGAGCAACAACATTGGCGGGATTTTATGAATGCCAGCCGGCCCGGTGCTATTCGAACCATAAGTGCGCTCGAATCGGAATGTTCTTCGGCCCGCCCACTTTTGCGATCCCCTGGGCCGCCTTTATTTACGAAGTTCCTGCTCGCTTTTTACAGGAATCTTTCGTTAACCGAAATGCCCTGCAATTCCTCGATGCCAATTTTTTACGGAATGGTAAATCCACGTTGTTGTTTTCTTTTTTCTTTGCGCGAGAGCGTTCGAAGAAAAACGAGGCACCATCCGACGAGTTCGAGATTCGTTGAAGCTAATCGACGAAAAATAGCGTTTCGATTAAATCTGACGATTCGTTTCTTAACACCGATAATTTACGGGAATTAATCGTACCCTGCGTAATTTGCAGCGGTAAACGTATCTTAGCGAGCGATCGAAAACATTAAAATTATCAACGAGAAATTATCGAAGCTTATCGAAGAGACGATAGCGCATGCCAAAAGTATCGCGAATTTATTAGGCAAAATCAAAATTGTCCGTACCGTCGGAAATAAGTAAACTCCGCGGTAGAATTGTATTACTCATCGATTATATGCTCGGAACGAAGAAGAACCATTGTCTTCGCGGAATCGAGAAGCCGAACCACCGGTATCCCCGTGCATCGAATGCATTTCGGAATTCCCAGTCCGCGTCAGTTAATAATTTTCCGCGGTTCATTATGTAATGATGTGTACACCGTCGACGGCGTGTAGGTTAAACTAATTACGTTAATTGGAACACGGTTACACGGGACGAAATTCCCGAGCGGTTAATCTGCAGATAGGCTGTTCCGAACCACTTTAAGCTGTTTATCGAATCTGAACCTCTCTCCGAGATATCCGATTCATTACGAAACTTCAATTTATTACCGGCTCGGTAACATGTTGCACGTATCCCGGATCGACGGCCATAAAAGTCCTGGTACAACCGAAATCATTTTTTCGCCGAAACAAAAATTCATATTCGCTCGACTTTTATGATTCTACCAACCGCAGACGACGAACGTTTCATTTGGTATGCACGAAAACGTGTTGCGCCGCTTACCAGTTTATAAAAATATCACATTCTGGAACGGTTTACAGTAATTTCTCCCTAATTCGCGCTCGAATCGCGCACGAAAACGGACAATTTGGGAAGAGGAGATACGATTATTCGAGCCTCGCGTCTCGTTTTTATAGCCGTTGGTAATCGGTAACTATAAAATAATCGTATCTCCTCTTTCCAAATTGTCCATTCTTGCGCGCAATCCGAGCGCGAATTAGGGAGAAATTGCTGTGCTCGGAGAACACGCAAAAATCTGTATTAAACTGGAGCTATTCTCGCGACGCTTTTCATCGAGAAGTTATGAAACTTCCGCGAAAGCATGGATCTTCGACCAAAACGGTCCCACAGTTTCGTTCGTAAGCGGGCTAAATTCGAAGAAAACGGTGTCGCGCGGGAAACATTTCGAAGCGATGAACGCGCAACGATCCGCGACCTAATCACGAATCTCTACAAGCTCCGATCTCCCGAACAATCGCTTCCCGGACTGCGAGACTCGTCTAGACAATTTATTACGGGTGTCGAAAACCAAAGGAGGTCGTCCAAGCGAAACAGAGTTTTTCGGCCGAGGGCGAACCCGAGCCAGACCCAACCGAGACCGAAACAAGCACCGACCGCGAATCCATAGGTCACTCGCAACAACGTGTTCGCGCGATCAATCACGACGTCTAAATCGCCGGAGACCTCGATCTCGCCTGAGATCTGCCAATCAGGCGGCGCGGCACGGCGCGGGTACTTTCTCGCGTGTTCCCGAAAACCCGTGGATGACCTTATTTCGGGAGGCAAACGTTCGCAGAGAACCCTCGGCGGGCCGGCGTGGTCCGTCGATCGCGGTTCTCTAATTACGAGCCTCTCGAAGATAAACGATTTCCTCCTCGATCCGGCGTCGCTAATGGCTCGAGACCTTCGGCAAATAAAAGCGGCGATGAAAAAGCACGCTCGCGGAGGTGGGGCTGGACGAGGCGAGGCGAGGCGAGACGAGGCGAGCAAGAAGGAAGGAGGAAGGACGGGAGGAGGAGGAGGAGAAGGCGGGGAAGATCGTTCGACAACAATGATGTTCACCGTTAATTTGAGTGGACGAGTGAATCGGCCGTTTATCGTTTTGCCGGTGTGAAGGCCGCGAACACAGGGAAACGCAGGCGTGTGTAGAGCGTAGAGCGTCGAGTGTAGAGTGTAGAGTGTAGAGGACACGTAGCCGTGCACGGGTCCGCGTGGCAAGAGGCGAGAGTCCGGTCCAGAGGGTTCAAGCTAACGGGACCGAAAAGCCGATCGTAAGCGCGGCTCTGTGAGCAGCACGTTTCGCACACCCGCGCGAAAAACACGTACACAACTGCGCGTACCTGTGTGCACAAGCGCGCACGCCACCGGGGAAAAAAGTTTTTACAGTCCTGGAACGTGTCCGCGGCCAGCGTCACGGTGATACACGATATACGAACTACTGTGCTCTCTCTCCATCTCTCTCTCTCTCTCTCGCTCTCTCTCTCGCTCTCGCTCTCTCTCCAGAGAGTCGAGGGCTCGGCCGCTAGCAAAGAACGCTCGCGGTGATTTCAATGCTCGAACAGGCGGTGACGTTGACTCTCGGGGGTTACGTATGCCCAGGAACCACCGACGCTGCATTTTCAGGTTTCTTCCGGGTTTGTACCTATCTTATAGTTGTCCCTGATTCGGCAACCCTTTGCGAACGGGGATCTTTCGACGCGATGACCCTTTGTGCTCCAACGGCGACTCTGAGGAAAATTGTTCTGTCGCGTTGCATCACTCTGTTCGTGTTCATTAAAAATCTGCTAAAAGTGTTACCGTTGTGCGATTCGAAATTTCGTATGCATCAAGTGCACCGAGTCGTATAAAAGGGAAATACCTTGGATCGAAGGGCCAAGTGCCCACCTATTAGTACTAAAATAAAAATAGTCCTACAACGAGAATTGGACATATTTACTAACAAGGGTACCAGTTTGCGATAACAATTTATAATAATCTTACGAAACGTTATAAAATTGTCCGTTGCAGCAGTCGCGTCCCGATCTGTTCTCGATCGAGCCTGGGCGAACCTTCGTCGTTTATTAATCGCGGCGTGCATTGTAAATCAAAATGTCGCGACAAGTTGAAGGGTTCCAACGCGATTCACCGGCGCGGCCGCGGCGTCCGTTACCGTTGAAGATCGAATCTCTATTAGTCGAGGGAAATGTCAGCCTCAACGTGACGTTTTCATAGTCGGCGCGCGTACGCGAGCGATCTACAGTAAATTCTTCCCGATCGATGCTCCGACTATGCAGAAAAATGGAAAATTTGGGAGGAGGAGATGCGATTATTCGAACCTTGCAGCCCGATTTTTATATTCGTTGACAATCGGCAACCATACAAACTAAAGTAATAATAGCAAAAATAACTATAAAAATAATCGTATCCCCTCTTTCTAAATTTACTGGGGGTGGTCGGGTCACGAGATCGCGAGCGCCACAATGTTGGCCGGCCAACGTAAGTGTGATTCAGGGTACGGTTTCGGATTTATCGAGCCGGTGAAGCATCTCGTAATGTGGTACAAATGGGACTTTCCCGATTCGTCGCTACGTAAACGCCATAATTAACGTTTCACGACCGTCAGAACGGGCATTAATTATACGGCGGAGACGTTATTGCTTTATTATTCTCTCCATCGCATCGCGCATCGGAGATCGTTGTTAATGCGAACCCGCGCGGCGCGGCGCGGCGCGGCGCTCGTTCTTTTTTCTCCTTTCGATCAAAGACAGGCTAACAAGCAAAACCCTTAAATCCCTGGCGACAGGTGTATAATTACAGCCTGCGAACAGACCGTTTACTAAACTAATTTAAAATTATTATTAAAGCCTATGCTAATGTTTGACGATACATCGGAAGATTATATTCTCGGTACGCCGCCGTCGCGTTTGCCAGCGTTTCAGAAACACTCCCGAGATATTTCTATCGATTTTGACTAATGACAAGCGTCTTTTTCTTCGCTCCAGCCTTTCTCCTTTCGCGCGGATTCGCATTCTTCGTTCGGTCAAATCTCGCTACGCGAATTCCGACGGCGTCGAGCCTATCGATAAAATGCGAATTTTTTGTGGAATTTTTCTTGGGCCCAGTCGTCGGAATATTTCAAAGTCGAACGTTGTATCGCGAGCATTAATTGTATCGTAAAACTTGAACAAACCGTAGATTCGATTATTTCGTTTCACGGATTTATCGAGGGTCGTTAAGGATTTTTATCAATATTTTAATGATTTTATCGCAGAGATCGCGAGCGGATCGCTCGTTCGGTGACAGTAAGACGGCAGATGGCGGTATCGCAGAAATCCGAGTTTTTCTGTGAAATCTATGACGAATCGAATCTTTTTGCTCGATCGATGGTTCAACGGCCGGATGAATCGCTTCTGTTGATTAAAACACGGCCACTCTCGGGATGTTAATTTGCCGCCGAGGGGCACCGTTTATGCGCGCAAGAATTATTAAACGAGAAACCAGATGAAATATACGTGGTCGCGTTGTATCTTTATTCCGATCCGCAGTCGCCGGTACAGTGGACGGGATTTATTCCACGTTGAATGACTAACCGTCTACAAGCAGGACCGTCTTATTCCAACAATTCCTTCTTTACAATTTCGATTAGTTACAGATTAGGAAGCGACTATCGTGCTTGTCCGGAAAGCAACGATTTCCCGTACCGATCGTTTATATCTCGTGGTTAAATTGTCTAACGGGCTTTTACCTTCCCGGTAACAATAAATTCAACCATTTTTGCAGGCTATTCTACCGTTCGAACGACGGACTCTTTGCAAGAACAACGTATCGGAATTGCTAAACCGGCTTTCCAACGAATTCCGGTCACAAAAAAAATGCACGAATATCTCTCGACTTTCTATATTTTCCGAATGCTAGGAACATTTGATTTTTACAGTACTTTCTCGGGATACGATCGACGATTTCGGCAATCGCGAAACAAAGAACGAGCGCGCGCGCGAAGCGCGTAGAGAACTATAGGAAAACTCGAGACAATAAATGATTTGCAGCCGATAATTGCGTAACGGGACAGTGAAATTTTGAACGGACGGTGATCGAGGGGAATTGAAAATGATTATTAACGTGATTGATAGCGTAACATGGATTTTACGCGTTCCCCGAGTCACCTAAATTAATTCAACCTCGATATCCTTCTGCGCGTCGATGTTTTCCATCGTCTCGGTGATCCGTTCTCGGTAACCGTGCTTCAGGAACACCGTAAAATATTATCCTTTTGACAGAGGCGTACAAGCGAGGGCTAATAAATCAATCCAATTAATGACTACGGGCATTGCATCATCCCGGTTTGCTCTCCGCGAGCATGTTGATCGAAAAGATCGATCTATGCGTCTAGCAAACACTGTGCGTATGGATATTTATTACGCTACATCGACGTTGCCACTCGACCGCGAAAAAAAGAGGAGCGTTGATTTAGGGGTTCCGAGTACTGCATCGGATACGGTGTCTTTTCGGTCAAGTTCGGCTCGATAGGTTAAATTCCACGTAAACCGAAGTACAGTAACGTCTCTCTAATCGACGCCCAGATTGCGCACAAAAATGGACAATTTGGGAAGAGCCTTGCGGTTTATTTTTATAGTTATAAATTGTCCACAATTATAAAAACGAGGCTCGAATAATCGTATCTCCACTTCCCAAATTATCCAATTTAGTGGACAGTCCGAGCGTCAGGAAGGGAGGCATTACTGTATAATCAAAATCTGACGATGATTAAGAAGATGTCGCCTTAATCTTCGCTAGAGAAATTAATTTTGAAGTCTACGCAAGAGATTCGTAATTTCTCTACCAAGCAGAGAAACCCTAAAATACCGAAATCGTTCTTAAAAATTCGAAGTCGAGCCTATCGAACCGATCTATCTATTTTACGAAGAATATATTTCCACGGTAAAAATCTTCGAACGATAAGAAATCGGGTTGGGCAACGTTCTCCCGCTCGCGATTATTTCTATCTGCAACAGGCTGACGTCGAAACGCGTTGATCCGATAGCACGTCAATTTCCGAGACAGCGTCGGCCGAACCGAACAATATGTATGTATATGTACGTTCTGGTGCACGTGGTAATGCATGAGCAATGGATCTAGGACCAAACATCGGTAGTGGCGAGAGGCGAAGGTGCATAATGCGACCAGCATCAATTAGATCGTGTTATGCTAATGTAGTTCGCGTGTATGGGTCGAAATACGTGGCGCGGCACCAATCATCTCGGTGCCCACAGTATTGGAGCCTTGTAGGCGGTCGACAAGGCTCCGTGCCCGTGCACCGTGCACGCAGGTTCAAAGCGAACGGTGCGGCGCGGCGCGGCAGGTGCAACTGGATACGCGAACTTGTTACGCGGAAGAACGGGGACTACCGCGAACGTAATTGGGTTGCTCTGTGATTTGTTGGAATCCCATATATTGTTCCGAGTCCCGAAACTTTCTTTCTCAGTCGGCTCGCGCTTTGCACGGTCGCCTCGAAAATCGTTGCAACTAACACCGTTCTATACAAACTACGAAATATATTGTGTATTATTACTGTTGAATGATTAATAATAGATTGCTAAATTATGTTGCGAATGCGTGTGCATGCAATGTACCGGGATAACATGAAATTGAACAATTTAAGTATTTAAATCCTTCGAGTACGTAAAAGTTTATGCGAGAAAAAAATTAAGAAAAAAGACAATCGTAAAAAGATTTGTTTTTAAAAGCATCTGTCGGAAGTTTTACAGCCGCGGTGGAACCCGATCGACGGCGAAGCAATGAAAAAGCTGACAGCCAGTATGATGCGACTAGTAAAAGCGGTTATAAAAGCACACGGCGGATACATTGACGAGAAGAAGATATAATTGAGCCGTTTATTTTGAAAGTGGCATAAATCACTTTGTTTTTAAGTCGATATATTTAAGGGTTTGCGTTTTATATACTGATATTTTTCTCGGTATAAATAATTTCGTATAAACATTAAAAAATCACCGCTTTTCATTACGGTAAAGTGACTTATGCCACTTTCAAAATAAACGGCTCAATTGTCTTTTATTATTATTGGCGAGTCGTTCGATCGATTATTGGTTAAATGCGATCTTTAACGTTGTACAAACTAGCATACATATTTTGCAGAATATCCGAAACAGAAAACGAACTTTCGGAGGTCGTAGAATCAACGATTGTATTTTGCGTCGATACGTTTCTTGTATTCGCTGCTTGTAGAAGGTGCGCGTCGAAGACTAGTTCGAGAAACGCAGTTTCGTTCGGCATTCGTCGAAGAATGCTTCGGCGTAATGCGATTCATTAAGGATGATCACCTTTTTAATGCTCGCTGTTAGAAAACTGGTTTTCTAAATAAATGTCTCCTTTGATACGAACATCTGCAGACTAGATACTAAAGTTGATTGTATACTATCAAGTAAATATGCTCGCGCGAGGCTTGATCAAGCATCGGATATAAAAGTTTGCAATAACAGTTCCGTTTTTACTGCTTGTCGTTTGTTAGTCCAATAATGAACCATAACGTAATGAATTGCTGAATGCCGCTAATGAACCGCTATAATCTTACGTTACGCGAGGTTTATCATTCCGTTAACGACGACCAAACAATTCCACGTTCGAGGAAGCAGCGAACGCGTGAAAAATTGAGAGTTTCGATGCGGCGAATGCGATAGCCGCGCAAGCACGATCGTATGTGCGCGAGGAGTGTTCGTGTATTCGTGCGTTTTCTTTCGAATGAGAATCTATTACGACGAGTCATCCTTCGTTCGTCCTTTCAATGGGAGATCGACCCTTCGCGAATAATAATATGGACAACAACGGTGGCTGCGCGACGCCTACCGTGCAATTTCAACGATCGACGAATCCGTCGTCTCCTGTTCGATGATTTTGTACAGGGGTCAGCGTTTAAACGACGCGAAACAGACGCGTCCCGTAATTGCAACGGCGCGATGCGCCGCGACTTCTCTCGCGACGGCTTGCCAGCTGTCCCAGGAGATCGAGACGTCTATTCGACGAACAGGTGCGCGGTGGCTTTGTATCGAACAAAAGGGAAAAGGTTATCCGAAGCCTCGTAGCCGACTTTATTAGCTCGATTCTTGAACCGTCGCGCGTCGCCTCGCGTCGCGTAGCGGGAGCGCCATTCGCGAACACGACGCGCGATGAATATCGGAGGAGCGGGACGAGCAAAAGTTCATGGTTAACACTTTTTCTTTTGATCGTGATAACACGATCGCCGCCTCGAAATGCCAATAAAGACCGTTAATAGCGATCATCGTCGGTGCATTAGGCGGACTCGTTGATCGAGCATCGCCGGCTTATTAATACCGTACAACGTTAATCGATTAATCGATCGATGTTTATTAATTCCCCGTGCGCCGGTATCTTGCTAATTAATTGCTCAGCCGAGATTCCTGTGTTTCTCGGTTTGAATAATGACGCTGTTCGCTCGACGAAGGGGCACCGCGGATTCGACGACGACGACGACGGTTGCACGTTCTTCGGTTTCTCAACCCTTATCTTTCGATTGCATCTACATTGTCGATCGCGCTCGGGCACACGAGATTCCAACAAAGTAATTAATTTCGAAGGAAGCAGAATCCGATACGAGCGAGAATCCTTCACCGACGAAAATTGACGAATCAATTACGCACGGTTACGATAAGAAGCTTGCTTGGTTTTTGTTCGAATTAAGATTCCACGTGACTGAAACTGAAACTGAAACGCGCGCCGATCGATTCGATCGATTTTACCGATAATTTTGGAACGACGGAAATAAGACGAAAACGCATCGCGAAGCGCGCATCGTCTCGATCGAATTGCAACGGGCGTCTACGCTCGGACGACGAGAAGCGGCGCGCAAAAGCGACGCGTTAGAGTAAAAACCTGTTTACACAATTTGCTCCGCTTCGATTTTACAGTCCGGCGTTACGGTTAATTTCCCTGGCAACGAACCCGACCGGTCGCGCAGCAACAATTGAAAGTCGTTACGCTGAAAAATGAAGCATTCCATCGTCGCCGACGACAACAACGTTGATAAAATCGTCACGGTCGGCGGACAGCGGGATAAAAATCGACGGTGTACGGCTCGCGAAAATAGTCGGCCGACAAGGAATCCCTGGCTTGTACCCATAAGTCAGAGTCGGGCCCACCTTGTTGGGCCGATAGAAAAATGTCGCGGCCAATAAATACGGTGAACGTGTCGCCGTATGATTTGTTGATCGCATTAAACGATCCTACACGACGCGCGCGTGCTGTCCGATCGTGTATTAACGCCTCCCTCCCGGTTCTTTATCCTCGCCCAACCCCTTCGTCGCACCGGAAATCGTCTTTTACATTTTTCAGTCGCTTTTTACGCGCGCCGTCTTCTATCGGCGTCGCTTTCGAACCGCTGTCACGCGATCTCGCTGGCACGGAAGCAAAGACGAGGTTGGGGGGGTTCTACTAATTGAAATACTTATTCGCGGGCATGTGGTCAGATGGGGATGGCTCCCGTGCGATTCGCGGTGGAACACAGACGCGATACGTTCGTCGATCCTGGCATTAGATTTCGTCTGCAATTTTTTGGAAAATTGTTTTATTTGTAGAGATAGAATATGATCGTTTTATTTTTGTAGAGATAGAATATGATTGTTTTATTTGTAGAGATAGAATATGACTGTTTTATTTTTGTAGAGATAGAATATGATTGTTTTATTTGTAGAGATAGAATATGATCAATTGGGAATTGCTGCGGATAAATTGCTACTTTTACGAACGTTTCTATATGAATTGGTATAATTTATAATTTCGATAACGATAAATTAAAACATCCGGAACTCGTCAACCTGACCGCAGACCTAATTTAAGTTGGACGAGATCGGAAACTGAAAGACGTTGCGTTACGCCTTATCGATCGACTTTTATCGAGAGAATTATCCGATAGCCGTTTCGGCGACACGGTGCCCCGAAATTCCTCGGTCCGGCCGAGATAAAAACGAGGTCCGTCCGCGTTTCAATGCCAGAATCAGGTACACGTTTCGCCCACGCGACTCGAAACAATGTCTCAAAGTGTCCGCGGCCGAGGAGATCTCGTTCGATCCGTGGACCGAGTCGAATCCGCCTACTTGAACCGGTAACAGGTTCCACGCCCTGTCGTGTACCGGCGATATTCGAGTATGTGTGCGCGCGTGTGTCTCTCCGTCGGTTATGGTCGACGGTTGTGTTTACGTCCGTACACGCGGACCGAGTCCGGAGGCGGCCGCAGCGGCGGCGGCGGACCCTGCACGTGGACCAAATCGACGCGACGCGACGGGAGGAATAGAGTTCACGTTTAAATAAATGCGGTGAAACGTAGGCAGCCACTTTGCGTAACATGCCGACGGGTATAGGCAGTCATGCGCAGGTGCGTTTCGGCTCCGAGCATTCAATTCACCGCCGCGTCGCGCCGCACCGCGCCGCATGCCGCGCGATACCGCTAGAGCGGCGACGAAACACCTCTCGAGAAGAAGGTGCTTCCGCACACCTTTCCTACGCCCCCGCCAACTTCGAACTCGCAAGCTGGCACGACGATGAAATACAATAATTCCGAAACTTTGCGGAAACGTGTTGGAAATACCACATTCTCGCGTCCATTATTATTACGTTGCGGATTTTTATGCGACAGATAAGATTGTCCGCATTAATTTGAACGACAAATTCCTAAATGAGAAAAACAATTTATACCTATTGAATGCCAACTCCTCTTTGAAAGGACCTATCTAGTGTACCCAGGGAAATTGACGAACAAACGGCGTTTGCAAATCGTTTCAAATTGTTTGCATCGATTGTCTGCATAATTGCCTGCACGATTGTCTGCGCGATTGCAAGACACAGAATATCTATAAAAATGTCTATGTTTGATCATTTGAATAGACTCGGGACGATATATCGGCATTCTTAGATTATTAAAATCGACGATCGGCTGTCTTCGACTTTAATTCTCCATTTTGCATGTACATCTTTCCGACTCCGTTCGTGTTCAATAAAAAATGGCGTTGTAACGAACGAGGTTCTACAACCAATTATGTTCCTCTTAGCATACCGCAGCATATTTATAGGACGTGCGTAGAATGTAATGGCCGATTCAATGGTAGACGGCGGGTTTCACGCGTTTCCAGTATCTGCAAACGTACGAAATACAACGAGCGAAACGTAACTTCGGTTACGTAGAAAAACTTCGCTCGGTGAATTTTACAGTATTGAAATACCTTCTGCTTCGTGGAATCGTAGAAACGTGTAAAAAGGAAATTGAAGTATGGAATGCAGTATCTAGAAAAGTCTGCTTTTGTCCGAGCCGATGCACGTTCTATATATATACAACTGGAACAATATTTATAGAATATAGATGGAAGTTATTTTACCGAGCATTCTCTGTCGAGAATTTATGGATCATTAGAGATCTACAAGGTCTCCACCTTGAACCGTAAAATACGTAAGAAGAACGCAGTGTTGCGTCACTGTAGTCTTAACATATTTAGTCTGCGAAAACACACGGTCTAAAAACTCGCGTGTCGCGATAATAATTGGACTGCGAATCTTTATGCAAAATAAAAATAATCTTCGTCGACATCGTGTTTGCTCCAAGTGCATAAAATTCATGGTCCATCGATAATTCGCGCTGACACATATATAATACGGAAATGACAGCAAAAATTCAAGATGACAAAACATATCAGAGAACAATCGTACGAAAAATAAAATCGAAAAGTAGAATGCATCTGCAACAAGAAATTACAGTAATGTCTCCCTTACCGACGCTCAGATTGTGTACAGAAATGGACAATTTGGCTAGAGGAGATACGATTGTTCGAACCTTGCGACTCGTTTTTATAATTGAGCCGTTTAGTTTGAAATATCCTGAGATAACAAATACAAGTAAATCTTCTCGAAAGTTAGCATCCATATTTTGAAACGTGTTCAAACGCAAACCCTTAAATATATCGACTTAAAAACAAAGTGGCTTATGCCGCTTTCAAAATAAACGGCTCAATTGTTGACAATCGATAACCATAAGAAACGAGCAACAAGGCTCGAACAATCGTGTCTTCTTTCCCAAAATTGTCCGTTTCTGTGGACAATCCGAGCGTCGATTGGAGAGACATTACTGTATCTTGCAACGTTCGGCGTCGCGGGAGTGAAATAACCTTTGCCGAAAGAAAGGTCCAGATTCCGGAAGATTTTCCAGGAAAGGGAAGCAGCGTAGAACCGTAAAACTGCCGCGGCGCGGCGGCCGGTCGCGCTCGAATTTGCGAACAGCGTGGCGCGCAAGTGTTAACGAGCTGCTTCGCGCTTCGCCGATTTCCATCGCTCCGAGCCTCACCTGCAGCGAGCCTGGCCGATTCATATTTCATATTTCTCGGGGGGATCTATGAGTCATGTTCCATCGCGTACACATCCCCGATGGAAGCGACGCGATCGAAGTAGGACGGCAAAAGGTTAACGGTTGTATCCGCGTGTACTTACGAAGCGTTCCGCGCCTCGTCCCGCCGCGCGCCGAGGCTCCCGGGGAACGCGAAGCCAGAAACAATGGTGGGCCTTCGACGAGACCGATCGAAGCAATCGGACCGAAGCAAGATCGGAGCAAGACGAAAGCCGGACCAAAGCGAGACGATCGCCGGATAAACGCCGGAAATCGCTTCGGTCGTCCGTCGTCGCGGTTTCTCTCGGAGAAAAGAGACGACGCGATTAAAATCTCGCTTTACCGGCAAATAATGTAATCAAGTATGCCTCTTAATCGTCGTAGACGCGCAGATGATTTTACGCTTATACATCGTTGGAGCGTATCGGCTTTTCTCGAAGAAAAACCCACGAGGTCTGTTACTACGGCGTCCGAATGCGAAGCATAATGAAACAGGTCTTCCATATTCGCACGCGTCGCGAAATAGTTTCTCGCATCGTTCGTATTTTTTTTACATTATTTAATAAGATAGACATACTTAATAGGACTTCCAGCCCATAGAATCGAGCAAAAGCCGCGCGTTGCGGTAAGATAAAATTACCTAAATAATTCATCGATTATCGTAACGCATAATCGTCGTATCCTGAACAAATTTGAAACGATCGCCATTGAAATTGAAACGCTTCCGCTTTTAATCGGAGCAAACGAAGCGACGCTAATCGCTGGAGACCGTTGAATCGAGTCGCGCGACTATCGCGAATTCGCGGAGTGATTTTTTCTTCGATTCTGTCGCATTCGTAACGGCTATCCAGCACCGTGCATCGTTGCGCTCGCGACCGTGCCCCGGCCACGGGGTAAGTCGGCGGGGTCACCGCGCCTGTTAAACGCGCGTCGCGATCCGCTCGATCGCGATCGTTCGATAACGTGCTGAAAACGATGCCTGGAATTTCGTAATAATGCCCGGCCGTTGTGCTTCTCTGCGGAACCATTTCGACGGAAGAACGTGTGTGTGCGCGCGCGCGCGCAAATATTTTGCATTCCCGCGGCTGTGATCGGATTTCTGATCCAGCGTTCCCCGGAGAATTCAGTTGACAGGGCCCGGCGGTGGCTCGCGCGGGGCCGCGCGGGGCCTCCGGATTTATTCGACGCGGAAACCGGCGAGTCTCGCGCCATTCTTTCCGCTTCCATTCCTCGGGGACCGTCCTCCATTTTCCGCGCATTCCTGCGCTCTTATTTCCGAGTTTCGACCGCACTTGTTGCTCGCCGCCGTTTACAGGCACACGGAAACATGGAGATCGATTGCTTCGACCCGCGTAATCCCGGACGTCGAAGAGTCGCCGCTTTTGTCGCGCTCGTGCATTAATAGATTAATGTACACTGATTAATCGTCGCAGATTAATCGGTTGCGTCGGCGCGACGAGCCTCGGACAGGCCCTTTAGCCGCGACCGCAATTCTTCCGTCGCGTCGACGCATCGTAATTGTCCTTCCGCGATAGGTTGCTTCGAGTCGATGCTACGCGTCGTTTCGTACGAGCGAAGCAGATGCGCGAGTAGACAATTTCGATTACAGGTTACAAGTTACATCCGAGCGAGAGATAGACCGTGCTGGTAATATTTTATCGTCGCGCGGTAAAATTACGCGAATTCGATTACGGTGGCAGCGGACGCGGCGAACAACCGCGAGAAGACAGTAGAAGGAAGAGCGTTGTCAAAGCGTTTCGAAATAAATAGCCGGCGCGATCGCCGAGATATCGAGGCAACGCGGCTTGAAAAATGAGGGTGCCCGCCGCGTCCATTATGCGTCGTTCCGCGAGAACGTTGCCGGGGAAGATTAAGTAATGTAAGTTTTTCGTTGCATCTCCGCGCTTCATTTTCCAGGCGGCAGGTTGCGCCGCTTCTTCCGGAGTGCAACGGCGGTTGATTAACGGTGTCTAACGTCCCGCAGGTACCCTTTGTCGGGTCGGGCGATTTGCAAAGAAATTAGACAAGTCGTTTCGCCGGAAACCGATCGCCACCGGCGACTCGTTACCCTTTCCCCCCACCCCTCGAGGGGGGGCCCGAGAGCGGATCGAGCGACGCATTCCAGTAAACGGCTGACTTTTCTTCGGCGTTTCTTTCGGTACCGTTTGCATACTTATTATTCGGATGCGGTGTCGGCTGCTCGTCGACTCTTTGACGGCTCGGCCGGGAGAGGTAATTTGGGACCAGAAAACTTAGTAATTACTATGTAAATCGGCCCGGGGATTATTAAGGTCGTAATGTATGCGTCTTATTTCGTGCTCGTTACCCGGTACAACTACGTGCGCGCCGACGACGACGACGCGTCCCGCAAAATTGTTTCCAACGAGCCGCGTCGCGCCGCGCGGCAATTTTCGACTTATCGGCGAGAGGACCCGTTTCGGCAACTATAGCACACGGCCGAGTCGCGCGTATTCGCATAAGTCGGCCGCTCCTCTCCGTCGCGGGGCCTGTCCGAATCAACGCGTCCCGCCAGCGATCGCGATCTTCCGCGTGCCTCGCGCGTCCCCTGTCCTCTTCCGCCCCGTTCCCTGTCGCGCGTTAACGCACACGACCGATGCAAATTTCGAGAGCAGCGAATCTCTGCCGTCCGAGGCTCGCGTTCCGTCGGTTACGGATCCTGCGATCTACCGAATAGTTGGAGATAGCTCCGTGGAAGCTGGATCTACGAAAATGAAACTCCGATCGTTAAAATATTCGTTTCAGGCTTTCGCGCGCTCGACGTAAAATCGACGTAAAAACTCGCCGAGTTACAAGAAACTCGCGCGACTCGCAGAAATTGAAAATAAACGCCGGATAACGCTTCCGTCGAGCCGGTAAAGCGTGAAAACTTGGCCGAGCCGCGTTTCAAGCGACGCCGGTAGCTTGCGCGTAACTAAACAGATGTAATAGCTATCGTTCCCGGATGGCGAAGACACCGGGAAAAACTTTTATGGTGGATGTTACCAACGTTTATTATCATCCGCTTGTAAACACGGCGCATACTTAAACGGTCGTAGTAGCATTAATCTGGCGATCACCGCGTAGATGGTGCTCGAAGTCGGGGAGGAACGGTGAAATACGAAAGCGGATTGCGTTTCCTTGCGGCGAAATTAATTCTTGCGACGTGCGAATCGACCGGAACGCTCTTAGAAAAAGTCGATAAATTCCACAGCCGATAGAAACAATCGCGATACGTAAAAACTCGTCGCGACGATCGCAGACAGCGTAATAATATTAGGTCGATATAGTCGTATATAACTTCCGTTTTTTGATCAGACATTCCTTTTGCTTTTTTATTCGATTTATTTATTTATTTCGAACCCTTATCTGTGTACTGGAAGCAAAAACTCGCTCGTCCCGGTAACTCGTAGCGGGTAGATACGAACAATGGATTCCACCTAGCTGCATCGAAAGTTATTCGCGACTCGACCCGATAGCTTTCCTAATAATTTCACGCAACGGTTATCGACGAACGGTCCCATTTACTTCCGCGCATCATAGTTCGTCGTTAACGACGTTCCCACAACGCGTCGGCCCAAGGGAAATCGTTGCGCCCAGAAATCCCAGAAATCCGACAGAAATATCGGCCGACGTGATCGCGAACAGCCTGCGCGAAATTTGAATCGCACGCAGAAATACGTACGTAGCCAGCGAAACGAATTCGCCCTTAAACCCCCGAGTGCTTATCGCCGAAGCGGAACCGAGGATCTACGATTTAAATAAACCTCGGCAAGACGCTCTCAGGATATCCTGTCGATAAATTCGCCGGGCAGCTTACGCTGTCGGGCAACGGCAGCGGTTGTAACGCGCCAGGAAAAAGGGATCCTCGTAAAGAGCGGTTCGCCGTCGCATAAGTCGGCAAATCCTTCCGTCACGCGGGATCTCGGAAAAATTTCGCAGCCACCTGAGAAACCGAGGATCGCCGGGGATATTCTTGTAGGAGGCTCTTCGCGCCGGTGCGCTTCTACTGTCCGCTCGCGGAGTCTTTGTAGGAGGTAATAAAGATCTGGATTAAAGCTGGTTAACACGGGCCGCGCACCGTACAAACGCATAAACATAGTTGCCAGCCGAGCGGATCCGCGGCCGCGGTTGGCTGGAAGAAGCTCGATAAATTTCGAGCGCTGTATAACGGACCATTTTTGGCTCGTTATTTTTAGGGAATCGGCCGTTCGGTAACTTTAAAAGAGAGCGAGAAATATGGACTTCTACCAATTTGAATAATCCAACAAATCAATTATTATTTATTTTATGCAATATCTGAGAAGGTTCGATCGTAAATAGCGCGATTCGGCTACCTCGTTGGAGTAACTGGAGTAAAGCGTGCTCCGAAGAACATTTTTGTCCAGAGAAATGATCGAGCCGCGTTTATCGCGAGCGAAATTCGCATAAACATCGCGCGCGACGCGATCCGATTCTCGCGAGGACCGTGGTTGGCTGGAGAGAACTCGATAAACGGCCGCGGGGCCGGCAAATTTATCCGTGTAACAGCTGTTTTACTCAGCCGGCTGTATATTATTACACCGAGTCGCGCGGCTCGGCGCGGCTGGCCGGTGGTTCTGCTACCTTTTGCTTATCCACTCTTCTCTACTACCGCGGAAGCTGGCGGCGACAGATAAGGGAGTACGGGGTGGAGTTCCGTTGGATTAGAAACAGGTTCGAGCTGTTCGTATTTCGCGGCTTCGACCGCGTCTTTTAAATCGCGCGCAGCCTGAATGGGCCGCGCCGCGATGCGCCCGATTCACTCGATTCACTCGATGCACCGGACGTCGAGATCGTCGATCGAGATTACGATTCTGCTTCTCTTCGCTGCGCGGGAAATCGTCTGGAACGTCCGGACGCCACCGCGGCACTCCGATATTGAGATGTAGCGACTCGAAAATCAATAAACGCGACTGCCTGTATAAAGTTTATGCATTCCTTGACCGTCTCGCACCGCAACATCGTGTCGTACTCGGGACGAACATTTTCAACGGAGGATGCAGACATTACTCGTCTCGTATCGTAAATCGGAAAAAGATTTAATCCATCCGTTACGAGTACGCGACTGTCGAAGTCGAATGCGGACGCGCGATAAATTCTTGTACAGATGCTTGTTACAAGAATATGTTACAACAAAGAAGTTGTAATCGGTATAGAAACGACGCTAGCTCGAAACGGAAGAACGGGAAATCGTTTTCACTCTCAATCTGTACCTTCCAAGGGCTCTTACGCCAACGTCGTGATTTAGAGACGACCGGTTACGGTGCGCGAAAGGCTCGTAAAATTGTGGAAAAAAATTTCACCGACACCGATTGGCGGAAAGAAAAATTGTCGCCCCGTTGCAATTTGCAATTCGGAACGCGGAGAAGTTGATGGTTCTCGGGCCCGTTAACAAGTCACTTTGTCACCTACACGTCCGTTATCGCCGCGGAACAAGGAATAAAAATCCGCTAATTTCTGGCAAATTGGTCGCCGCGCCGGGTGAGAAGGTGGCTACGTCATACCTGTAATCATCGTAATCGCTCGTAATTTACACGCCGTCGAACGATCGCTCGAGCACGCTTTCCGTACGATTCGTGCGAATAGTTTAACACCGCGTCCCACAGTTTATCGTCAATTTCATTGTTGCGGTATTTCTACGAACGATCTTGTAAAACGGCACGGGCAGCGCTTATCTAATGACTCAATTCGCGCTCTGTCGAAGCGAGACGGTGTCGGAGCAAACTGTTTCGGCGTTTAAAAGGGCCGACGCTTGCCGGACCGGTCGTACTCGACAAAAAAGTGGCCCGGATCGTTGATAACTTTCGTCGGGATTGGTAGAAAATCGAAACCGTGGCGTTCGGACGAACTGTAACGAAATTCCGGCAAAAAACGCGCCGGCGATCCGCGTTTCCTCGAACGAAAAACGAACGATACATTTTCCATTAGGACGCGCCTAACCATAAACAGAAGAAGATAATCGTCCGTGACTAAACCGAGCGTCTTCGAAACAGCGACGCGTCGATATTCGAACCGCTTTGAGCTGCCACAACCCATTTCTCGGCCACTAATACAGTTCCGAGCGCAATCTAAGGTAATGCTCGACGCGAATCAGCGAAACGGTCCACTCTTCCAGCGCAATTCAGTTTTTCGAACGCGAGAGATCGCCGGCTTCAGGTTTGCCGGCGGTGCCGGTCGGGTTATTAGCGACAATAAAAAGTAACCGCTGGAAATTATCGTCCGGACGCTAACGAAGCGCCGTAGAAACGTGGAAACGTGCGATTTTTGCGATCGACGATTACTCGGACAACGTTATCGTAAACTGTTATTCCCGTCCGAGAGGTCCGGAAACCGCGAGCGCGACTCGTCGGCTCGACGGCCGAGCCGGGTTATCATTCGCCAAGAATTTTAACCGCTACCTTCGCCAGCTTCCAAACAATATATCAGCCGTCGCGGTCGACGCGTACGAGCATCGAGCATGCCTATCATTATCCAAGATGCCACGCGATCGCTGATTTATATCTAGCCTTTCGACTACCGTGACTCCCTGCTGGAATTTTCCCGCGAAAAATCCGAGCTGTCCCGGGGGAAACCCTTCGGTCGGCTCGACGATCGTCCGCCGATAAAATCGAGACGAACGATTCGAGGCTGGGAAACCCGTGACTCGACAAATTCGTTCCAAGCCTCAGCCTGAACATTTCGGAAGCACGAATCGACGTAGAAAAGAATATCTTTCCGAGGAAAAATACGAAATCTAATTCAACGCTAAACCTACCGCGTGCCGGCCAAAATATCGGGCTTCGCATTTCTTCGTTCCCGGTTGCTGAAGTTATGCGGACTCTTTCATAGGAAACGATCGAATAAATTAACTTAACCCGAGCGCGCGATTTAATAAAAAATACTCGGTTTGTCCGAGTTACGCCCTACGAAATGCCTCCGCGCGTACGCGGCATCCGCCTCGCGTCCTTATCGAGTAAATTATGCGACGTTCGAAGACCAAAACGGTGTTCTACCTGCTATTTACGACAACGATAAACAACCGGCGTTGTCGGAAACCCTTTACGAGCTCCGATTACGGAGCGCGTGATTTATTTCTGATCGATCTCGCTGGTGTCTCGATCGGATATTCAACGCGTAAAAGCACAAAAGTCATTGAGAGGCAATTATTATTCTCTGGTTAAATGAGTTTTCGGAAGAAGCCGCGCGCGCGCCTAACTGTAAACAGAAGCGTAGATCATCGTAAGTACGAGGCCCGAGTACGTTTAGACTTCTTACTTGACAGCGAATAACAGTTCCGCGGAGAGGAATAATTAAAACTAATAACGACGCGGACCTCCTCCTCCTCCACCACCTTCACCTCCTCCTCCTCCTCGTTCGAGTCGAGAAGACCGACCGATGGGAGAGTCAGGAATGAAAACCACGTGCTCCTACCAGCTAGCATAACCGAGTCCCCCCTTGCGTGCCACGTGAAAGGCGCGCTGGCCTCACCTTTAACTGTTCGTATAACTTTATAACGGCGATTACCGGCGCGTGTTAAAACTGTCGACCGGGGATCTCCCGGATGATCAAACCTCGAGTTTACTGCCCCTTGGACAAGGGTACGCGATCGTTAGAAGTACAAGGGACGCTGTTAACGCCGGTGATCCCGTGCCGATCGGTTCGAATTTGCTGGCGGGAGGAAAGACACCGCCAGACCGAAGATCCATTCGCGCGAGAATTTACGATGTTACAGCGTTGTTGCATCGAGGGCCGAGAAACGTGCCAGGCTCCCCGAGGTCCAACCCCCTGCTTCGAAATTGATTTCGGTCGATTGTTCGTCCGGAGTTAGAAATTTGTACGAAAGAAAATAAATTTGATCTTTCTAGCTTTCGATTCGTTCGAAGCGCTCGCCATCTTTCTGTCGGCAAGCTTTCACATTTTTAACGAGTTAACAGATTGCTTCGTCACCGAATTAAACGCTTCCTCGGCACCATAAATACGGTAATGTCTCCCTGGGACAATTTGGGAAGAGGAGATACATTTAATTTGAGTCTTGCGCCTCGTTTTTATAATTACCAATTCTCAACAACTATAAAAACGAGGCGCGAGGTTCGAATAATCGTGTCTCCTCTTCCCAAATTGTTCATTTTTGTGGACAATCGAAGCGTCAGTTAGGGAGACATTACTGTGACCAGATAATAGAGTATGTACATTTAAAAGCGAACCAGCGTTGCAAACAGAATTAACCTTTTGCCCAACCACTGAAAATAGTTCGACGCGCCCGATGCCTCGCGGAAATAAATTCCAAGACCGCCTAAAGCTTCCATAATTTTTTAAGCGATTAGTCTTGCATAGAATACCGGAAAAAATGGACGGCAACCCTCGAGGCTCGTTCGAGGTGGTTCGTCAGCGAAAACGAGGAAGGTACAAAAGCTGTCCTCCTCTCCGGTGCACAGGTTGTCGCTCGCGCTTTCTAAAGTACTAAATTTCGAAAGCGAGACGCGCACTCCGAAGCCGAGGAGGAAATCGGGCTCGGCGTGTGCCGATGGCGAACGGTAAATTCGAGGATACATTTGCGCGCAAAGAATCGTGCCAGGAACGGTCGTAGATGATTTTTATGCGCGCGTCGACTGGAAATACGGCTAATGGAATCCCCGATGCTATTTCATGGCTCCTGGAATCGGCATTATCGAAGCGCGCGCTTACCAGCGACCGCGTCAGCATCCGCGCGCGGAATCGCGACGTCGACGTTCGCGCCGCGAGCCGCGAAGAAATTGTCTGCGATCTCGCGATCCCAAACGCCGGACGATTCTTGTGGACGATTTCTTGGATCTTCTCTAAGAAAACTGTTCCTTAGAGCGTCAATTATTTATTATAATTAGTTATAAATGCGACTTGCAAATTGACACAGCATCGACTAGAATGCTGTTATAACGATACTATTAGATCGATACGGTAATGTCTCTCTAATTGACGCCCAGATTGACCACAAAAGTGAACAATTTGGGAAGAGGAGATACGATTATTCGAGCCTTCCGGTTTATATTTATAGTTATAAATCTCCTCTTCCCAAATTATCCATTTTAGTGGACAATTTGATCGTCGGTAAGGGAGACATTATTGTAGTATTATATAGAATTGAGAATTTGTATAATTTGTGCATGGAACCCTCTCAAATTCAACGAATTCCAATTCAAGAATCTATTTCATTTGCCATCGAAGATCTTCGCGAATTACACGCACATACTTCCACGGTGTCAGGATCACGCAATCGAAATAATCTCGAAAGAAGAAGAAAGCATTCCGTATCACCCCTAGCCAGCCATCGTATTTCTTTGTTCAGATCGTTGTTCCGCTATTTTTTCGCGGAGGGACTCGAGCATCGTACGCCGAACGCGATAATAATAGGCTTCGCCGAGACGCAGCCGTCCCTTTCCCACGAACCCGCTAAGTAGATATTAATTACATGGACGCGCGTTATCAGTCGCATTCCGCGGAGCAGCGACGCATTCCACCGGTTTCTCCGGAAAGATCGGCGCGGATTCCCGCGAGAAAGACGCTTAGATCCGAGAGACACGGGTTTTCGTCCGGGGAAACGCGGTTAATGGAATCTCTAATGGCGCCGCGCCGGTGTGCCGGTCAGGAGATGCAGGATAGCGTGTCGTCGGATCTCAGGATCGCGCGTCGATTTTTCCTGAAACCCGTTCCATGACCTCGTGCGCGTATCCTACGACAACCCTGCCTACGCTTCGCGTCTCGTCCCGTCTCGTCTCATCTCGTCTCGTCTCGTCTCTTCTCGTCTCGTCTCGTCTTAACAAACGATGTTCCCGTTCGCGAGTAGACTCTCGTCGATCCGATCGGAAAAAGGCAGCAGACACATCCCGGACGAAGTTTGCTCCGAATCCAGCATCCTGCGCGAAAAAATTACTTTCCTAATAATCTTATTCGTTGATCTCCGAGCGACCGTTTCGCTCCAGAGTTACAGAGGTTCAATTTCCGTTCGACTTTTCTAGGAATCGATGTAGTTTCCGTGAAAAACGACCAATAGGCTGTCATAGACGTCGACCATAATGGATTTTTATCCCGTATCGCCACGCAATTTTTCCGATTTTCGCGATAAAGACGGTCCGCGAAGCTCGCACCTCGTTTTTATAATTGGCGACAATCGGCAACTATAAAAACGAGCCGCCAGGCTCGAACAATCGTATCTCCTCTTCCCAAATTGTCGATTGTTTTTGTTTCCAAGCTGAAGGAAAATTGAGGAGAATTTACTATATTCGGACGCGAGGAACCCATGTTCTCGAACGTTCCTTTTCGGTTGGAAATACGCTTCACGCATGGCGCGACAATCCCGAGCGCGAGCGCGAACGCGACGCGTAGACGTTTCTTGCGGCAATTAGGCCGTCCATGCCGCGCCGGTTATCCGATCAAGATAATAAATTCTCGATCATCGTTTCGCATGCGCGAACCAGCCGAGCCCGCTCGATCCCGCCGGCTGATTAGTCTTGTCACGGTTGTATTTTCTCCGCGCGCATTCGAGAGCTCGGCTCGGAGATCGTCGCGGCGCGGCGCGGCGCGGCGTGGCGGCGACGAGCGATCGGAACTGCCGTAGAAACGATCGCTGAACCGTCAAGGGAGCCCAAGGATTTTATGGGCACCGTGAAGTTCACGGCGTGGACTGTCCCGTGAAAGTGTTACGCCTTTGCGAAACACGCGCTTCGGGAATGAAAATGGAATTCGAGAGGTGCCGGGGCTCGCCGGCCGCAACGACGAGTCTTGTCTCCGCACCATTATGCCATTATCCGGGATTTCCCCGCGTTAGTTGTCGCCCGAGGTTCTCGAGTTTATGGTTGCTTTTCGGAGTACGCGGCCTGGAGCACGCCCGCGGTTGTAATACCCGGTCGCTTCGTTCTTTTTCTTCTCGATTTCTTCGGAATCGTTTTACACGCGTTCCCGTTTCCTAAGTGAAACGTTATTCGCGAATTGTCGCGAATTATCGCGGTGCGGGAAGTAAATCTTGTCTCGCGTATCAATTTGCATGCAGGATTCCGCGAACGCCGGGATCGCCCAACTCCTCTTCGCCCAATGGCCAATTTCTCGGGGAGACCGCGTTGCATCCGACCAGAAACATGGTTGCCGTACCACCAAGGAAGCCAAAAGCTCGTTAGAATAGAAGGATCGCGGTAATCGCCTCTCTCGAGTCCGGAGATCGATTCCAGGAACAAGATTTCCAACTGCGTAGATCGCTATCGGTCGTCGATCGCGCGCGGTTACTATCGCCGGAATCGACGGAAAGACAGCCGCGAAGCATGGAAAGCCCGTTCGCAGGGCTTCCTCAGCCTTAAAGGTGACGCGCCTAATAGCTTCGTTTTATTATGGTCCTGAATCGAACGGCACCCGATTTGTTGCCGCGCGTCGGTGTCGGGCACGTTCACCGCGCCAACGACGACGACGACGAGGAGGACGAGGAGGACGACAACGGCGTGTAGCCGCGCGTGGGCGGACACTCGAACCGACAGCTGCTCTTTCACTTGCCACGTGAGAATTTAGTTTCTACGCAATGTAGTTTGAGACCCGTCCACCCGAACAGGGTTATGGAGTACGCTTTAAAAGAGGATAAATGTCACTGAAACGTTGCCACGCCGGTGGTGGCTTCTCAAGTTTCCTCCGTGGCATTCGATATTCAACTTTCGCATCATTCGAATCGCTTCGGGAAGCGAATCGGGATAACCTGGCGGAACAAATCACCGTCCACGGGTGTTAACTTATCGTTAGCGCGGCTCGACCGCGCCGATAACGCGCGCTTACAACCAACCTGGAAGCTGCATAGACTTTCCAATTTCTACTTATTACCGGACTCCTCTCTTTCGTTTCGTTCGCTCTTTCGCGCGACTTCCGTCGTTCCCTTCTTTGCCCGAGCAAGCAGATCTCTGCAGTCGTCGCGAGATTTTCATACTCGACGGATCCCCCTTGAACGTGTTTAAACAAACGAAGGACACGAGTCGTGTTCGATTCGAATACTGTAATTTGAAGAAGAAGAATTGAAGAATTGAATCGAATACTGTAATTTTTGGAATCTTTCGAGGGTGTTGCCGGAGGATGTTGCCGTCATTTGTCGCACGAATGATCTGAAAAAGCATACCCACTTGTAGACGACGCTCCAGATACCTGGCTTTAAAAACGAATCTCTATCTTCGAGTATCGGACAAACCACGTTTAATCCGTGTTGAAAAAGTAGCGATCGATGCAACAAATATTTCGGTACAAAATTCGTGTAGCATGTTCGAGCAGCTCGAATAAAACTTCCGGTAGAACGCGGTGTTCGTAAAAAAGATATCTAAAAAAATGTCGCGATTCGGGCAGAAAACGCGTAGAAGTCGAATCGAGTAGGCGGTAAAATCAAAGTTCCCGGGAGTAGCGGGAAAATATCGGGGCCGAACTTACGTCATCCCTATCCTCGTGAAGATCGTCATCGGCGCTCTCCTCGAGAACGAATCCGACATCGTTGTTGTTCCTCGTCAGTGACGGCAGTTTCCTGGGCGTCAGTTCCTCGCCGTCCGTGTCTCTCTTGCGCTTGCCGTCCCTGTGCTCGTTCAGCGTGGTCTCGTGCTCGTCCAACATGTCGGTGACCATCAGTTCCGACTCGACGCTCGTCGGGGACACGACTTCGTCGAGAGGAGACATCGCGGTCCTCTCGGCTGGCTCGCCGGCCTCGAGCACGGACATGATGAGCCACTTTATCCGGCTTGGAAGCTGGCTCGGACGGCGGCTCGGATGGCGGCACGATCACCAGAATTCGCGGACAGTCGGCTCCTCGCGTTCGACGGGACGCCGCGTATCGGCTGCCAGGTGGCGGCGACGCACCACTGTTCCAGTGAGTACGGATAGAGGTTCATAGAGTCTCGGTACGGTCCCCGATTCCTCTCTGTGCGTGTCAACGGTACGGTTTTCTATTGTACTTAATTAATCACTTTCTCTTCCCAGCGACAGAAGAGACTGCTCGTCGACGCGCGCGTTCTCGTCCACGGATGGGACGGAAGATCGCGGATAAATCGCCCGTCCCCTCGGACGGTGCCACCAAATCGGCCTAACCCTTTTCTCTTCGATTCGAATCGAGAGGGTGCCTCGCGCACCCTTCGAACGAGCTGCTCCCGAGACGACGCTTTCCGGTCGATTCGAGAATCAGCCCGGTGCCTGGAAGCGCGGTCGAATCGTCTCGGCGGGAGCTAGCGCGACATCGTTGGCTCCGCGAACGCGAAGCGACAGGTTTCTCATCGATCCTCCCGCGTCCGAAATTCTCCGGAGGTCGTTCTCTCTTTCAGCAGAAGCCTCGGACGCGAAGCGATACCGCGGCGCGCGCGCGCGCTCGCGTCTCTGCGGGCATCGAAGTCTCCGCGGCGCTCGGGTCCTCCCGCCTCCGGTGTTCGGTCTCCGGGCGTAGCCGGCAGCGGCAGCCGGACGACCGCCGCTGATCGATGACAAGCGGGAAGCCTGGACGCGGATACTCTCTGCCGGCTATCCGGCTATCCGGTCCGACTCGGCCCGACCGCGCGCGGCTTCCCTCGGCTGTGTAATTAAATCCCGCCAAATTACACGGATCGCCGTAACTCGCGCTCAACGACGCGGTCAGCGTTGTTTAGTCGCGTCACGCCGGGTTCCCGGGTCGGCCCCTTCGACGCTCAAGAAATTACATCGGGCGTCGCGATCGATAACCATAATTGCGTGACGCGCGTACCATTGGACACGCAATTTTCACGGTGACGCAACGCGCGGCCGCGAGCGCGCGCGCGCGCGCGAGAGCACGGCTCTCGGGGAATGTCGGCTATAACAGTTTCGAGCACTCTCGGGACGGACGGCAGCCGCGATCGATCTCCGATCGGTCCCCGATCGGACGCGAAACGCGCTCGGGTCCGCGCCGGCGCAAAAACCGAGCCGGTCGCGAGCAGTCACGTGGCGAGCTCGTTCGTAGGTACGTTGCTCGTAGGCTCGTTGCCGGCTGCTACCGTTCTCACATTCGGCTCGCTCGGCCTGATTTCACCGTGGAATCGAGTCCCGGACGGCTGTCGCTAACGAGACCGCGCCGATCGGCTCGCGTGCACTTCCTGTCGGCGCGACGCGTGTCGCGATCCTGTCGCTCGGCAACCAGCCCTCCCCGGTCTTGTTCATTCTGGCTTCCGGTTCACTCTTCTTTCGTGACACGGCGGTCGCGGCACTCGGAAACCGTCACTGCGTTCCTTGGTCCACCACGTTATCACACGCTCACCGGTCGTCCTGCGTCCATTCATTCGTGTCGGCGGACCTCTTCTGGGTCAAGTTGCTCCGGGACGTCCGACGATTCATCTCGAGCCATCCGTTTCCCGCGGAGTCAATGGGACCAGCCTGTTCCACACCTTGTCGCCGGTCGCCGGTCCCAAAGTTACGTAACCAGCCGAGCGAGGTTCAACGGCGGGGACGTCCTCGGGCGAGGATGTCGATCGGCCGCGGCCGCTGCGGCCGCCGCAGCGCCGGCGGACCGCGGGGCCCCTCGGGGGCTGCGCGATGCTCGTTGACCGTCTCCGCACCAGGAAGATCCGCGGCGTCTGTCGCGGTCACGTGGCTGACCGTGGTGTCACGTGCGGCCGGAGGGGAAGGTCGGGCCAAGGACGGTCGCCGGCGGAGGGCCGCGAGGGGCGGCGGAGGGGGAGATCGGCGTCGGGTCGCGAGTACAGGCGGCGGACGCGTCGAGTTTCGGAAAAGTCACCGTGGCCCGCGTGCGGCCCGTGTGGCCCGTGGCCCGTGGAAAAGCTCGCTGCTCGAGGCACTCGGCGTTGAAGCGCGCGTATTGGTCGAAGGTCGAGGAGGACCGATCGCGCGACACCGCGTTGCCGCGCGCGCCTCTCGAGAATGGCCTAGAGGCGAAAAGAGGAAAGGATCTGTTCGAGTGGCGCCGCCCGCGGCAGGAGGGGGTAAATCTCTCCTGCGCGGGGAGCAAGTGTCGGGGCCCGCTGGACCACCACCACCTGGCATCCTCTCTTGACCACCACCATGGCCATCGTCGGCCACCACCATCACCACCACCACCGGCGCTACCACGGCCGATGCCATCGGTATCACCATCGCCGCAGCGTCGTCCACCTTCACGAGAACGCCGAACGCCGTCGCCGTCGCCGGTACCAGCTGTCCTCTCGCCTCTCCCTCTCTCTCTCGCTCGCTCCATCTCTCTCTCTCTCGCTCTCTCCCTACCGCCATCCTTCTCTCTCTTCATCGAACGGTTCTGCGGTGATCCTCTTCTTCTTCCTCCTCTTTAGAACTGTCCACTTCACGATCCCACTCCTCGCGATCCAACGACATCGTTGTCTCCGTTCGACCGGAGACGGGGACCGGACCGGATCGGACCGGACCGCTTGCCGCCTCTTTGTCTCGGTATCCACCGCTGTCTCACGTTCTCCGACGCGGCGTAACGACGATGATATCCAGCCTGCCTGTGCGCCCGTGTGCCACGATACGCTATCATAAACGATGCACGACCGCTTCACTTTCCGTTATTCCGCGCGATGAACTTGCTCCGCGTTCTAGCTCTCGGGTTTCTTCGGGACGTAGGATGAAAGGCTCGGGTGCCGATCTTTTTATTCTCTAAAGCTTTGGTCGACGAAGATGCGGTTCGTCCGCTATACAAGTATATCATCTTATGCACCGGTGTTTTATTGAAACAGCCTTTCAATTTCTTTCTTTTTAAAGAACTTGACTTTCGGGTCATCCAAAATCGGATGCCGTACTTGTTCAAGTTGTTTCATAGAAATGGATTCGCGTCAGAGTCGAGTTAAATACTATTTCAAATCGTAGAGCGCAAACGAATATTATATTGTAATGATATAATATATTATAATATATATATTAGTTATATACTATATTTGTTATTATTAATACAGTATAATATTTATTTTATATTATATTATATTATATTATATTATATTGTATTATATCATATTATATTATATTATATTATATTATATTATATTATATTATATTATATTATATTATATTATATTATATTATATATAGTATAATATAAATACAGTATATATATATTGTAATCCATAATCTCGCGATCGAGCGAGATGCTCTCCAAAAAAAGTTCCGGGTCACCGATACGAACAACCTCGAATATTTCCGAGCACCTTCGATCTCCCGCCGCGAGGAGCGCCGTTCGCGTTCGAACACCCGGTATACACGCGCATCGAGTACGTATGAATGAATTGGTTATCCGTTGGGCGTACCGTACCAGTGTAATCACCGAACGCATAGCACTTCCGCTATTTGCTGGTACATCATCGTAAATCCGTGCATGCGTTTAACAATTACTTTGTTCAATGGGTCGGGCAACCGTTATTAGACCGTTCATCCAATTACGAGGGAACTATTAGCCCGGCTAGAAAACGCCGATTTGTACGAGTGTACCGGAGGCGGCTGGAATCTCTGCACGGCGAGCCGCGAGTCCTATTCGAAACGGATTTACCAATTAGTATGACTGATATTTATTGGATCGCCGCGGCGCGCCGGCATGTTCGTGCGGTATGATCGACCGCAGAAATAATTAGCCGTTTCCTGAACGGCCAGCGCGTGGAACAGACATCGACACCTCGATTATCCTTCCCGGATCGTTAGCCGAAGTCGTCCGGCACGGCAGGCCAGGCCACGTTGGACCGCGACGCGGTCTCCGAGCCTCCGAGCCTCCGAGCCTCCGAGCCTCCGAGCCTTCGAGTCTCGGAGAGCTCGCGACGATTCGATCAACTGGTAGATCGCGGCTGGACCGGTCTCCCATTCTCTCTTCCTCGTCCTGTTCTCGGTCCTCGCCGTCTTTGTCCTCTTACCTGGGCTACCTTCGTTCGCTGGATGCTCTTCCAATTAGCATCCCGTAAGCCGTAAGTAGAGCTCCGCGCACGAGTTCCAGCTCCTCCTCGGCTCGGATTACGCCGTGTTTGCGATCCACGATCGACGAATCGATCGCGACCCATTCCACGGACGAGGACCACGATGCGCGACTCAAAACCTTTTCGAACATCGTCCGTTCGAAGCAGCAAATCTCGGAGCTTTTACAAGTGTCCGCATGGGAACGCGTTGCTGTCCGTTTAACACGTTCAACGCCGACAATCGACCGCTAAAAAATTCTCACAAAGTCAAAGCAATTTAATTAATTAAACCGAACCTAGAAGGTTGAAATTTATCATAGCGGATGAGATTAGAACTCTTTCGCATCCGAAACATTCTGGTCAAATTCAGTTTGTACGATTATATTACGATGAAAATGAATGTTCAAAATTGGTCAGAAATTAGTGTCACCCATAAGTGACCGACGCGGCGATCGACGTGTTAACGATGCTCTGCTCGAGAACGATGCTCTGCAATTCGACTCTGTAATTTTAGCATCGACGCGGATCTTTCTTGCTTCGAATAATCGACGGCTGTGTCCGCAAACGCGGAAGATCTTCCGATCGAATCGGAACCAACGGATTCAGTTACCCGTCGCAGAACGCCACGGTATAGAAGAGGAAGTTCCGCGCCTCGTGAATTTTTTCCATCTCGAATACCTGTAGTTACAAACAACCATCTTAACTACAAAAAGAGAAAAAACGAAAATGTTACCACGAACGAAGCCAACTCGAATTTCCCATATTACCGCAATGCGATCGATCATTTCTGCATTAAGCTTGACAGTAAGTTAATTTTCTAGCGACTAAAAAACAACAGCCAACTACGCAGTTATCCTGCTTTCTCGTGCGATCGAACGAGCGACCGAGAAGCGTATACTGTTTTATAACCTTGTCCATTATATTTGCTCCGAATACTAAAAGTTGACTAATAGGATATAAAAAATTCATTAGAAACGGCTCGTAAAACGCGGACATATTATGCGCTGCCGTTTTAACGAGCCACTGTCAGCTCGAGGAATAAACTCAACCCCTCGCACTCGGAGCTATTTCAACTTCGAAACTATGATATTTCTTCGAACGCGTGGTATTTTCATTTTCTATTGTGATAATTTTGCGTCGCGTGCGTATGAAATCGAGCTTATTTTGCTCGTACGCGACTCACGCAATTTTTCGCAACTCTCGTCTTAATATGGTGTAGCAACTTTCAGAGCCGCCGTTCGAGTGCAAAGGATTCAAATGTGTTAAAAATTTTGGGGAAATATCGATGCAAACGATTCTCACTTTATACGGTAAATTCGCTTCGACTGTCCTTCCATTTTTGGGCATAGTCTGAGCGCGAATTAGGGAGGAATTACTATAATACTAAAGCGAATTCCCGCGAACAACGGTCTTCGCTGGCCCACCGTAATCGTCCTCGTTACTATAGGGGTAAATAGATGGCGAACGTTGCCATAAATCGCGAATACTCAAATATAATAAAAATAATATTTGGCGATAATATCGTCGCGGCGCGGCGGTTCGGGGGACCGAAACCGCGTTGGTCGCCGTTGCTGCAACCCTGTTGCAGCAGACGATGCTACAACGCGTATACGCCGGACACTCGATACTTTTCTGAATAACGCTTGAACCGCGGGGAAAAAATGTGGACGGTGTCCTGTGACAAGATCGCGTACAAGGGAACATTCCTCCATACGTTAACCCAAATATGAACAACGGCGAGCGCGAAATGAGCCGCTCATTAAGAAAGAATTCACTGGAACGGTTCGCGGCTTCGGCTCGGCGCGGCTCGGCGCGGCGCGCCGCGGCGGTGTATAATTTAAACCGTAATAAAACTCGCTTAGAGCACACGCTGCCTGCGTTACTTCATATCCCGCGCCGTTACCGTGATTAATATACCCGCAAAAACTAACAAACGTAACGACGACGGTAACCGTTTCCACGGCAGATTTATGGGAGAATAAGTGATCTGTAATCGATCCCGGATTACATGGTGCTCGACACTATCGGCTCGAACAGCGAGCACCCCTTTTCCTCGAGTGGCCATTGTCTTTATTTTTTTATCGGGACGCGCCCGAGGATGTTGAGCAATCTATACTCGTCGCAGAATTTATCAATAAATACGAGTAGAATTTACTGTAGCGCGTACTGTCCGAACGGTTTGACCCGTTCGGATTTACAACCTCGCCTTCTATCTCGGATCTTTATTGGCAGATTCGAGACGATAGGAGCGGCGCATACATTTGTTTTTGCCCCGATAAACCTGATCGGATAACCGTGATGCGAAAATACTGTCGGGTATTGCTCGAAGAGCTTCGAAAACTTTTTTTTATCCTGGAATCTCGTTCGTGCGAGCTTAGAACTTTCGGCGAATGGACCGTTTAATCGTCGCGCTATCGAACGAATCGCTGTAATTTTTTGATAGACGGCCCGAAAATCTGTTGCTTCGATGATCGAAGTTCGCGAAGACAATAGGCGTTTCGAGACGGAGCGTCTCCGTTATCGGAACAGAAATATTCGGGTCAGATGGATAGTAACTGGCAACGGCAACGGCGGGCCTCGGATCCGAGGCTTCCAAAGGAGGCTGGCCCCTCCGGCATACCAAGACGGATCGCCTCTTTTTCCCCTTCCACCCTCCATTTTACACGCACCTGTCCAGCCGGGACGGATAGTATTCCCATTCCGATCTCGCTTCCTACAAAGAGGTTCGTCGTTCCTTCTTCGAAAATCGAACGTGTTCGACCGATTCGGCAAATTTCCCTGGCAGAAGCAATTTTCCTATTGCACGATAAAATCCTATTTCCCGTGCATAATTCGCAATTGTAATCGTATCGGTCGACGATATCAGACGCGACGGAAAAATGACAAGACTGGGAAAAGTGGACGCTCGAACCGAGAGCATTTCGTTTATGAAAACGTTTACGGAAACTCTTTCGTTCTGACATGTGTTACATATTCTAGTATTCGTCGCATATTCAAATGAGCCGTTTATTTTGAAAGTGGCATAAGCCACTTTGTTTTTAAGTCGATATATTTTAGGGTTTGCGTTTTAACACGTTTCAAAATATGGATGCTAACTTTCGAGAAGATTTACTTGTATTTGTTATCTCAGGATACCGATATTTTTCTCGGTATAAATAATTTCGTATAAACATTAAAAAATCACCACTTTTCATTACGGAAAAGTGACATGCCACTTTCAAAATAAACGGTTCAAATGACAAAAGCTTTATTCGTTCTTGATCAGGTTCTTATTTTAGCGTGTTTTGCATATTCATGTAACCCTTGGGGGACCAAAACTATTTATTTCCAGTTTACACACTGCCAAGTCCAGGCTGTTTTCCAGACGAAGAGAAATGTTTTACTGAAAATTTTTGTATCACATATAGAGAAGAGATATTCATTTTTTAAATAAAACTTCGTTGATATATTTTCATCGAAACAATCGTGCCTATTCTTCCAATGTTTCCTGCCAGATTTTACGGTTTTATTGATTTCTGCCGCGTGTATGGCGGTATTGGACCGTTAAGGGTTAATATCCAGGAATAACGAAGGTTATAGGCTCGTTTGGAAGAGCGACGATCGAATATCTAAACCATTATCCCCCCCTCCTCCATCGGAAGTTTCGTTTTCTTCGCAGGAAATTCCAATTGCATTAATTTAACAGCATTCGTCGCGACGAGAATAGCCGTGGTGCGCAACTAAAAACTTTAATTAGATCAGAAATTTAAATCTAAGGAGGCGAAGCTACCGGAGATTCGCTGCGAGACACAAGGGGAAAACGTAACCGGTGATCCGCGTGATGGATTAATTTTGGTCGCGGGACGAGCACCCTGAATCGCAAGACGAGCACCCAGCCAGCCAGCCAGCCAGCCGGTCGACGCCGACGTCGACGTTGAACGACGGAACCGCTCGCGCTCGCGAGAAAATCGAGCGGAGATAAGCGGATACAGGTACGCCGGGGCGTAGGGGACGCTGCCATTTGTACAACAATATATTATCCGAGCCAGTATTGCGTCGTATCGTGCGGCCCGTATGGCCTTTACCATCAGGGATATTGTGCGGCACCCATACGTGGCCACATATTCTACGACACGGCCGCCGCTATCTGCATCCGGCAGAGACACCCTTACAAGAGACGTGAAAATATGTTCAAAGATTTCTCCGGGGAACGTCGATGCATCTCGCTCCCGTCGACGTATTCACCAGATGCCCCGCATTATCGAGCAATCCTCCCCTAATCTGAAAAATGTATCATCCTTGCGTTTAGCGGCCGCGTCCGCGAACACGCCGATCCTGCGACCAGTATTCTCGCGTCTTTCTTTGATTTTCTCCTTTCAATCATTTTCTGGATAAGCTGCGCGAACCGCTGCTATTCACGGCGCACCGTCGCCATTAGGGTTATCGCGTCGACGATGGGTTCGGTACGCGAATTCGTCGACGTCCGGTTGCCTTCGAACGTGTTACGAGCGCGACGAACGCGTAAGATCGGAATAATATTTTAAACCCGAGGGAACCTTCGAATAAATAATTGAATTGCCCGCGACGATGCAGAGGCGGCTCTCTATTCGCTACGCGATACTTCGGTATATTTCGTTTCGTTAAAAATTGTATAAAAAACTGTATAAAAAAATTGATACGTGCGATGAAACGGTAACTAAATAAATCGTAACGTTGAACGCGCTTTTGAACAAATTTCGCGGAGACCGTTCAATTTTGCAACGTTTCGAAAATTTGTCGAATTCCAGTATGCTGTTCTATCGGCCCGTAATTGGAGCGTCGATTCCAGCGACGATCGGCGACGGTAAATCAGACCGTGCGACGCGTTCCACTTTCGTTTCGATCCATAGAATTTCGAGCAGAAGGAAAGACGCGCTCGAAATTCTGCCGCTTACGTCACGATATCGTACAGTGTTCTTGTAACGCGCGTGACGTATCTCCCCTTGTATCTTGTCGCGGGATTGCGTTGAACCAGTTCGTTAACCATTTTTCTTTTTGCTCGTTCCGCCTCTCCTTCTTTTCTATCGGTCACGGGACCGTTGTTGTTTTCGGCAGTGATCTCATAATTATCGACGTTTCTCTCGCGTCGATTGTGCTCGCACGGCGTTCGTCCAACGATTTGTCGATTGATAAAAAATCACGAGTAGATAACCAGCTCGTCCAAAAAATCGATGGCTTTTTCTTTTCTTAAATTTCATCTAGTCGTAGCCAACTTTGCTCGACGAGATAAGTTGATAAAATATTAAATTAATAAATATATTATCTTTATATTTATATTATTATTTATATTATTTATATTATCTCTATTATATAATATGTTATAATTAATAAAATAAATATATTATTATTAATATATAATTATATTATATATTAAATTAATAAATATATTATAATAATATATTACTAAAGATTAAATTAAATTAAATAGATAGAAGATTTATCTCTTTGAAATCGAAGTCAAAAGGTTCTTCTCTCCGAAATTCCATTCAGAAATTGAATTGAAATATTTAATCGAAAAATTTGATCGAAAATGTAAGTTACAAACGCTCGGAACGATTATGGTTGTCTCGAGGAGACAACCCGCGCGTCACCGGAAAACCGTATAGAAAAATTGCAACGACTCCTTGACAGCGTAATTATTAAATTCCGTAACGAATAACATCCGTCTAATTAGCTTCGGGTAACCTACTTCTTCCATTAAAAAGGTACCGCGGTCTTTTGTAGCCGCTGCAGCGATCGAGCGAAAACGAAGGAAACACGACGAGCTATTAATCAAGCATCTATATTTAAAAGTACGCTCAGCGGCGCGATGCGCCATGAAACTTGGAAAATATTAATCAATCCGTATCGATGATTTAACGACTTCGCGCGTAGACGGTCGGTTAATTGCGCGGCGGCGGCGGCGGCGGCGGCCAGATATTGTGTTGAAAATCTTGGAACACCGGTCGATCGTTCGCGACCGCGATAATTGTTAATCAACGGATCCTATTTTATACGGGTCATCTAATTACACGGGTGGAGGGAGGAATAGAGCCGCGACTTACATCACCGAGCCGGCTCGATTAATCACCGGCTAGAATAAATAAACACGATAACGCCGGTGAATTCATTTACATCCCGGGGAATATCTGAGGCTTCGATTCCGAGCACATCTCGTTTATCACTTATCGATCTTCGATTATTCGTATCGCGAATAGCACGGAAGAAAAAGAAAACGCGCGCTATTCGTCGGGAAGCGACGCGTCGTTATTTTCTTATATAACAATGGAAAAGCAATCGACTGCGCGCAAATCGTTAGGGTCGCGTGTAGTTCTTTTTGCCCCGGCCGCTTGGCCAATCGGTCGTTGCAACAGCGTGGAAAACATTATCACCGAGACTTCTAAACGACCGCGCGCTTAGAAACGATCTCAGAAACGAGACCGGCGAGCCGACAGGAAACAATTTAGACGAGCAGAGGCAGAAACGAACACGCGCACCGATTATCAGAAATTACTTGAGCCAATTGCGTGTCGCTGGATGCAACGTTACGAGTGCAATCGCCGCGGCTCGGCTCGGCGCGACGCGGCGCGGCGGCGACCAGCGGCCACGAGGCCCCAACCATTTCTGCCTCGCTCCTTATCCGTTGCTCGGCCATTGATAATGGCACATAGGCGTGGCCAGACCCGAGATTTGTTATTACAATCACGTCTTCGACCACGTGATTAGACTCGAATTCCGTGAGTCGCTTCGAAGCCGGCCACGGTTCTTGCGGAATCGAGCCGATTGGCCGTGCGATTTCATAGTTGCTCATTGTTGCTGCACCGCACGCCGCGCCGCGCCGCGCTGCTTCGAGAAAAATTCCCTGTTGGTTTTCATCTGTTTCTCGGAAACGTCGCGTCGCGGTCGGTTTCGTAATGATCGCTCGCCGCGCCGATGTGTCTGCGCGCTCGCTCGACACTCGCTACCGCACAACTGCGTCTCCGCGAGAGCAAACCGCGTGCATTTTCAATTTACTCGACTTCTTCTTCTTCTTCTTCTTCTTCTTCCGTTTTCGTCGACGCGTCAGCTTTAGCGCTTCCGTGAATTTTATTTTTATTTTTCAACGCTGACGCATTATTTCTCACGTTTCTTGATCTCTTTGAAGATCGAGGACTATCGATAAAGATCGTTTCGAGACATCTTTGCTCGCAAACAGAGTTAATCTTGCAACAATTACGGACATTCTCTGCTGACAATGTTTTTTCTATGCATCTGTGATCGAGTACAGCAAACACAAGGAAATAAAAAATATCTCAAGATATTTCAATAATATTGAAATATTTTTTGAAATATTTATGATTATTGAAATATTCATGATTATTGATATAATATTAATATATATATTATCTATATATTATATATATATATTATTTCAATAATCATAAATATTTCAAAAAAATATTTCAATATTATTGAAATATCTTGAGATATTTTTAATATATCTAATATATATATATATTATTATATAATATTGTTGAAACATTTCAGTAGTAAATATTTCCAGAATCTACGAAAATTATACGCATCGTTTTCAACGTGCAAATTAATTGCCGCGTATTTCGATTTGATTAGGGTCTGCAAAATGTAAGAACGTTGTAAAAGTAATCGATGTCGTACAGCTCGCGCATAAACGTTAACGCGCTCGAATAAAATACTGTTAACTTCGCGAGGGTTTCCGAGACTGATGCTCGCGAGACGATCTCGTTTAGCCGAGAAATTCGCGAAACGCGAGCAGATCGTTTCGCAACGAGGCCGAGCGGGCTCGCGCGATGAAGCGATTGAAAATCGTTCCGAACGACATTACGATAGAAAAATTTGCGCGGCGGTCGCCGCGTCGCGGACCGCGCGGAGCGCACGTTTAATCGCGTCCCGTGAAACACGTCGGGTTTCGCGGTTCCTTTTCTCGCTTAAGTGAATCCCGGATCCGTAATTACAATCCATCCGACGACTTTACGATCGTCACACTTTAAGTTTTAGTAGCCGCGCGTAGCCGGCTCTCGCGCGATTCGATTTTATCGAATCGCTTTAACGACTGGAAAGATTCGATCTTCGCCATTCAGCTAATCGATAGGCTTGCGGACTCGACGGATGGATATGAAACAGGTATGGCTACAGGTTCCCGTTATGTCCATTCTTTCTTCCTTCTCCGACGCATGCGCTCATAATAGGATACAGTTTATGGCTTATAAATTGGACACAGAGGCGATAATAACGGCCGGGCTTTTTTCTGGCCCGCGGATTCCGCGACGATCGGTATTGTTTCGCCTTCGGATCGCAAAAACGCGAACCGCTAAGTGCATCCGGCAATATATCGTTGACCCGGCGGAACGCGTCGCGACGCGACGATAATTCGATGGGAAGACGAACGCTGTACCGAGAAGAAGGATCGCGACGTTCCTATTTAGAGAAAATCTCGAGTGTCCGGTAATGATAGCGTCGACGAGTGTGCACCAGCGTCGATCGCCGAACCCTCGCTACCAACGATCGCCTCGAAGGGAACGTTTACACGGAAAAATGGTCCGGCGAGTACCATCGATGGTCGCATCGAGCGGAGAGCGCACGGCTTGCCTTTATCCGGCCGTAAATACATATACATACGTATGTCCGCTGCAAACGATCACCTTTTCCCTTTGTTCGCCGTGCAATAAGAGAAGAAACCATCTTCGCATCGATCGATGGCGAAGAAACGAAACGAAACGAAACGAAACGGAACGAGTGACGGCGGGAGAGGGGACGCACTGGGACGACTAGGACGACTCGAGACGAGAGCTTCGTGCATTCGGTTCTACTCGGCCATTAGGGCACACACAGCACGCGGCGCGCAGCACACAACGCGAGCATGTTGCAAGGTCCGAGGGCCCATTTCGCGGAGGGGTCCACTTGCGGTTTCGCGATCGAGCCGCGTGGTAGGCGGATACCGGCGCGGATCGAGGGCCTCGTTGCCACGATATCGTATTCACGGTTACGTATCCCCCCGGTCCGCGTTGTTATAAATTATTCCGGCCGCACTTGAAATTGTAATCTCCGTCGTTCCGTGCCTCCAGATCCGCCAAGTGGATCCGGCCGCGAGGCCGAACTTTCCGAACGATAGATCACGCGGGACGATCCTCGATCTCCGGCCTCGTGATCCTCCGTGGCCGCCGCCGCCGTCGCCGCCGCGCCGTTATGCCAGTCTCCGTGTACCTCTCGCAAGGGCTGATTTAAAGACGCACCGGTGCACCGATGTCTTTAATAGAGAGCCGAGCTTGTTACCCGGCCGAGTTATGGGGTCGCGTTCTTACGCGAGAGACACTCGCGATATCGCCATGGGAATGAGGTATCCTGATACGTGGAATGCCAGGACGACTCGGGAATCCCGCGGCTCGAGGCTCGATCCTCGTCGATCCTCGTCGATCCTCGTCGATCCTCCTCGATTCGAGGACAAGCGATGTTACCCGGCTCTCTGCTCCTCGGATATTTCAATTTACGATTTCAAGATACGACAGAGCCTTCGTTATCCACGCTTATTAGGATCACCTATTAGCATTTTTCGTTCGGATCGCGATGCTGAATTTGTAAAAATCGCGATACGTAGCGATCGCATTAGATTCTATGGTTTAAGCGTTAAACGTGTTTGTTGAACAGAGAATTCGGTATCGGAGGTTCGGATAATCGGGAGTCCGTTACGATCTCTCGAGGAGGGAACATTTATCGTTACATATTTTCTGTAAGATCGTTGTTTTAGAAACACATCGGACATCGTTTTTTAAGCGCACGCTCAAAAGTATCTAGATAGCTGTAATTCCCAAGACTTTCTTGTTTTACGACTGCGTCGACGTTTACCGTTTGCAGGATAAACTTAATAGCTGCATCGAATAAGTACTTCTTTGTTTCTAATCCATTCTTACGCGGAAAGAGAATTTATATTTAATCGCACGATAACCAGTTATTCGACGATTAAATATTGACAACGTAAGAGTACTCTTCCATTCTTTAATTTAAATATAAATTCTCCTCCGTACAAGGCTGGATTAGAAACAAAGAAATGCTTATACGAAGCAGCAGAGGCGCGAATAATTCTTAGGTAATCGCTGCTAAGAATGCGTTCGCAAATCTTTGTGCAACAGAAACACAAATCCAGTAAACGCATTTTCCAACTTTTCAGCGCCGAGCCGGATTTAGAAGTTGCAATCGAAATTCCTTTTGCGCGTCGCCCGTTATAGCGGAAAAAGCAGCAATCTTTAGGAGGCGACTTTAATTGTTCGCGAATCGATAGCCATTTTTGTTTTATTTTACAGACCGGGTATCTACTTTTCCATCGCGCGCGCGTTTCATTAACCATGCCGACACGGTAACAGTTTCGTATAATGATGGAACGGTGTTTAAACGGTTCGCCGGTAAAAAGTCGTGGCTGGACACCCGGACAGAGATATCAGAGCCGGCATTATCGGGTTTTATGGCCGCGTAAATTACGGTTCTCGTGTTTTGGCGTACGCCGAGCCGCGCCGCGCCGTGCGGTCCTCGATGGACAAAATTCGAAAAAAAGTCGCCGCTTCCTATATAATCGAAACTATGCGTACGACGATACGTTAAAATGTCTAAACGATCGTATTTAGGAACAGAATGATCAAAAAATTGAGCAGGAGACGATCGTGAAAATCTGCGCGAAAGTTTTCGTTCGATCAAAAATGAAAGCGACGACGATTTTCTTTTCATGAAGTCGTATAATTTCGTTATGCAAGTCGATGCATTTTTGTACTTTCTTCGACAAATTATTACCGGCATTTCGGTCGAAAATTGATTAGCCTAGAAGTTATGGTATTTTTGTCCCGAGCGCCGCGTTCCGCGTCAAGACGAGCCAGGCCGCGCCGACGGACCTTGTAAAAATGAAAAACGCCAGTCCCGACGAGTTCGCGTTTCTGGACCGCGAGCCGCGACAATATGGACGTTCCGTAATACAAGTAACTCGTGTTACACACTTCGACACTTCGGCCTGTTCACTTTCGATGGCCGCGCGAACTGGAGCGTGCCCGGTGCGCGACGCGGATGGGAACGATGGAACCAAAGTGCGCCAAGTTCGAATTTCGCTGGATAAGTAACAACTAACACGCTCGCTAAGAAGTAGTTTCAAACGGCCCGCAACTTCGAGTGCAAATTGCTGGCTGTATTCGTAATTACGGTTTCAAGCGTTTACCGGCGAGCTGCGAAAATTGCGGAACAATACCTTCTAGTCGTCGGATAGCGTGCAATTTTCACTTTCTTCGGCAACGGCCGCCAAGAGCGACAAATAAAAACGAAGTTCTCATTAACTACGCGACAACGAGTTAATCGGGGCATTGTTAGATTTTGCGCGCGCGTAAAAATCCGCCGTCGTTGGCTGGCTTTACGAGCGGACAATTAGGCTGTATACAACGACCGCCGCCTTTCCGTAGACACCGTTTAAGAAGCGCGCACGCTTAATTTTACAATCGTGCGAAAAAGAAGGCGAGGTACTCGACAAGACGGATACGGTCGAATCGATCGTGAATTGTAAACGTTACGCGGCAGATATTTATGGTTGGCAACGAAACGGACACGTTCGCGCATCAACGAATGTGGATCCGCCATTGATCGTGCACGCGCGCGGACGCGATCCCGCGTGAATAACCGTACACGGAAAAAGAAGAAGAGAAGAGAAAAGAAGAGGGCCGGCCGGAGAGCGCCTCGTCGGCACAGGCCACGCTTTCTTCGATAATGTAATTCCGCGAGGTTGTATTGTTACGTGGCGATCGTTAAGTGAAACGATACGGCCCGTGAGTATTCGGCGGTATTAATGGCAACGATCGGCAAGAAACGAGCTGCCGGGAGAAAAAGTTGGGTCAATGGCAGGTGTACAGAATCTGGGTTTGATTCCAGGTTACCGTGGCGCCGCGTTTCCAGCCTTTTCATTTTAATTAATCGATAAGAACCGTTTTACGCCGAGGAAACGCGATCGGGAACGCCGAAAGAATGGCACGAAATTAAACGAGGAGGCAACGACATCCCCGGGGGATAACAGAACGGGTACGAGGACGAGTCTCTTTTTTTCCTTCTGCGATCCTCGTTCCTCGTCCCGCTTCCTCTCCTCTTTCGGATAATTGAAAGGTTCTCGGTTCAGGTGTGTGACTCAGTCTTTAAATACGACGGCGCAGACGTAATAGTGCATTTTATACGGTTCGATGTGCGCTTTAAAGTTGCCCAAAATTCAGCTCGTTGCGAGAAGCATTATCGGTAGGAATAGCTTTCGAACGATGCCGAAGACGCGATAGCTGATTCTACGCTGATAGCTAAATTGCGGATTGTACACGCTTGCGATAAAAACGGAGCAAAAAGGAAATAATAAAATTATATATTATATATATTATATATTATAAAATAATTATATATTATATATTATATATTATATATTATATATTATATAATTATATATAATAATAATAGAAAAATTTGATCGTATCTCCGTATCATTTTCGACTTACTATCGAGTCGAGTCGCAAATAACTCCCGTTTTCTTATCGCAGATTCTACCTAGCTGCATCGAAAGTTATTGCAACCGTGCGACGATTTTTTAGAACAAGGTTTTTACAAGAGTTGTACGCGAAACCCGTTCGGATAATAGAAAATCCAAAACAGCGTCGCACGCCGATCGTTCTGAAACGCGTAAATCGAATCCGGATTAAGTCGACGATCCTCGGAAGACGGTGGACGTTTATCGGAATAATAGGGGGTACAATTACGAGGCCGGATAAGGATCGCGGTAGAATGTCGAGACATGCCGGCGACACGCGCGAGAGGGGGGCAGAAGAACAATTCGAAAAAACGGGCTGTTTCGTCTCTCGCGCTCTCGTCCTCTCGCGTTCTCGCGCTCTCGTCCTCTCGGAGGCGAGATTCCGCTCGGCTCGCGCTCGTTTGGTCCAGCCAGGTCAACGCCCTAGTGACCAACGCACCTTGTTCCTCCGTTCATAACGCGTACCTTCGGTCTCCGCGCGCGCGTGCTGCGTGAAAGCGCGCGAGAGCGCGCAGCTCGGACCTCGGACATCTCCTGCGCTGTCTCCGTCTTCTCGGCTTCGGCTCCGCGCGTCGGCGTCGGCGTCGGCATCGGCGTCGGCGTCGGCGTCGGTAGCCGGTGCGTAAGACGCGAGCGAGCGCCGAGTCGAGCCGAGCCGAGCCGCGCCGAGCCGCGCGATCTAGGGCAAACGGGTTCGAGCATTAAAGTCACGACTTTTTCCCCGTCTGCGCCCGACGAGATCCAACGCGATCGAAAAAATTCACGGGGAAAAGAACGAGAGCCGTGACGCGAGGCTCTCCGTCTCGCGAGCGAGCGCCCGCTCGAGCGCTCGCGCGGCCGCGCGCCGGAAACGACAACGCCCAGAGACGTGAAAGTTGCGACCCGCTGGATGAGCCTCGCAGACTCCTCGTCGCAAAGATCGTGGGCGGCTGGAAATTTTCGGCGCGCAGGTGACGCGCGAACCTGCGGAATTATCCGATCCGGCTCCTTTCTTTTCCTTTGGCCTGTTCACCGCCGGACAATCACCCCCAGAAATCGGAGCAACTTGCTCGCTGCGATCGATGGCCCGCGGATCTTTATCGCGAAATAATACCAACAATTTTTTCACGACGATCTTCCGTAGATATTTCGGTTCGGAGCGACTCTTCGGCGCTCCGAGATCTTTCCGAGAGCAATCGGACGACCGGTATCGGTTTAATTAATTATACAGCAGCGTGTCTCCTTCGCAAAGCACGACAAGAACTTGAGAAAGAAACGTCGCGAAGTGGAAGACTGCGTGGAAAGCCATAGAATGTCGCGAATGTGTTAAAGCACAATTCCGAGCGACCAGCTGCTATTAAGAGCTGCGCTAACTGCGCTGTAATTGCTCTCGTTTCTACCAAACTCGTTAACATTATATGGAAATAACTTTGCATTATTCGAACGGCGGGTTTAGCAACGCGTTTTACAACGCGACGGAGCGTTCGAAGTGTTTGTAAAATAACTAAAACGAGAGTACAATGTACGAGTATACGCGTGGACAAACGAGAGAAAAAACAATGAGAAACGTTTTATTACCTGGGACCGTTTACACGTTTCACGCGATTACTCTTTCCGCGAGTTATAGTAATCGCGGTTGCGCTTCGAGGGACATTGTAGCGTAAAGTCCGAGTGTGCGCGCGTGAAATCGTTACCGATCGACCGCGTCTTCCGCGGACACGTAGCGCAATTGAAAAGCTGCACGCGAAGGTATCAAATTCCGTCCGAAGTTTACCGTGGCATCGCTCCTATGACACACACGCGTTACATAGAACCGATGCCCCCCCGTTCATCCCCTATTATTTCACTTTGCGGCCGCGTTCTGCTTCGCGGTGTAACGTCCGATCGAGCCGGTCGTGCTGCCGGGGCTCGCAAAAAATCAGTAAATCGGTAATCGTTGGCACGATCGTGCGAGACGATCGTTGACGGAACGTGCGTACACGCGATGGAATCGTTTCTTTGGTCGTCTCTTCGGCCGTCTCTGGCTTCGTGGATTATCGACTCGCCGGCGACAGGGACATCGAGCCGCGCGAAACTTATCTTTCCGTCTGTCCATAATTACGCGACACGCGAGCAACAATTTTCCCCGATGAATTTTTCTTCGTTTAACCTCGAGCACGATTCGACGACCGCGCTCGCAAATTTATACGGACGTACGAAACGATTCGACCGCGAATCTTTCACGCGAGAATTCTGTTTCGTTGAACGCGGATTACAAAAGGTTTATTATTATGAAGTTAAATATTATTAAATGTTCGTTTCCGAATAACTTTAATAAGCCGAGAGCGACGCGACGATATCTCTTAGTAGGTTCGTCGAACGTTTTTACCGTTTCGTCGTAAATCGTTGTATCGTCCGTCGACGGATAACAGTGGTAGCGATTTGTAATAACTATCGGCATTAATCGAAACAGTTGTTCGAAAATGGTGTTCGATAATGGCGGAGCGAGCATGTAGTCGTGCGAGTCCCTGCAGCGCAGCCTCGAGCCGACTTGTGCACGGCCGACGTTTCTCGTACATTAGTCAATTTTAAGGTCGGTCAGGCACGTAGATAATCGTTCAGAATTTACCGTGCATTACCCGACGACGACGACGACGACGATGATCAGGGTTGGTCGTCAATGACACGGGACACGTGAGCAAATTACGCTGTTTCGTGCCCCGCCGCGGATCTCGTCTCGTCCCTCCAAGGCTTTTAATTTCAACCGCGCGCCGCCATTTTTCTTCCCCGTGATTATCCTTTTATCTCCATCAACGAAACGCAACGACCACGGACGTCGATCGGGAGAAAATTCAACTTTAAAAACGTCGATGCGAATTGCAACTTTTATCGATCGTTCGCACAGGCTTCGAATTTTTCTAACGAAATTCGACGTTTCCAGCTAAATCTCATTTGATACTCGAATCGTCGTCGTCGAGCGACGCGACGCTGTTCACAGATCGAAGAATCTCGCGCGCGACACGATTCTTCGAGACGGAATCCTTCTTTTTATCGGCGAAAACGAAAATTAAAACGCGAGCGAACGATTCTCCGTGAACGAATTCGTAGATGGTCGCGGCAGAAATGTTGCGCGACTCTTTTATCGCGAATATATTTCGCGTGCCTGTTGCGGAATTGCTGCGATACGAATTTCAGATCGAGCGGAACAAGCCGAAGATAGAACGATAGGCGTTTAGTTGTAGATCACGAACTCGGTTGTTCGGATCGTTATTCCTGGGAGTTATTTGTTGGACGGCCGGGGCCGTGCGCTCATCGATGTCGAATAACATTGTTAAAGAATCGCGCAAGTAGACAATGATTAATGCATGAGAAACATTTTTGAGGATCGGACTGGCTCGACTTTCTAACTGGCTGACACGGAACGTGAGATATTCGATCAGCTATATACCTCTGCTCCTTCTCGGATCGTCGGCGTCGCCCGACGACAGAAGCGACGACGCGAAAAGAGATCGGGATCGTTCCGAGGGGACGGGATTAATTTATCCTGCCGTTGCTTTTCTTGATTTCTCTCGATGCGTTCTTGTCGTTTGTGAAATCGGCCGGTCTAATTCCTGCTCGCGCGTTTCTTCCCGCGGCGCGGCCTAATTTTTCATCAATAAATATAGACCGTTCGAAATTGTCGAGCGTAACGGGCCTATTCATCATCGAGGCTGATAACGTCGGATGATCTATTTATCATCTATTACGATGAAATCCGAGGGCGCATCTGGAACGTATCTAAATACGTTGCTTCGCGTTCCGCTCGACGATGATTTCTTAATCAATAAACTGGAATTATGATCGATCGTCCGATCGGCTGTTCGTCGGCAAAGAAAACAACCGACGATCGAGGAAGGAAATTTTCACGATTATTCGCGTAGGATAATTATTCATTGTCGAATAAAACGCGTGTACGCGCGTCGCGGCGTTCGCGGAACGTGACAATAACTCAGAACGCGCATCCATGCAATTTCTGCGCGAACCGGAACCGGAGAGGATGCGAGAGTCCGGAGTCATGATTCGAGACGCTTTAATTAACGGATAGGGCGTCAAAGATCCTTAGGAGTCGTTAATGAAAGAGCCATTAATTTGCGATTCGAGGCTCTTCGATTACCGGCAGTGCTACCTTAAAGAATGCGCGCGTTAAACGTGCTGGTGCAATCAACCGGATTTAAATATGCCATAACGATTGTTCCAACATTTTCTACGTTAATCGATCGAACAATGAAGCGATTCTTGCATCTCGAATTCTCGTCGAGCGATCGCCAACGGATAAACAATTTCGTAACCGCGGTGTTCAAAAAGTCCACGATTCGTCGTTGCGCGAAAGTAAAATGTTACGCAATGATTTCTACGAAATAATAGAACTTAACCTACTTCGGGTAACAAAGGCGAAGGTAAAAAAAAAAGAACGAGGTAATAGGAACAACGTCGTTCTCAGCAAAATTATATCTTCCATCGCTCGATCAAGCATTCAAACTGCGAGCACAATACGAAACAGTCCGAAGTCGTTATTTCGCTTATATAAAAAATAATTGCTCGGAGGAAACCCTAAGTGAAAGTAATCGATGGGATTCCGATTAATTAAAAGCGAACTCCGTTTCGCGATCTTATCCCGTTGCCTCGGCCCCGACGAGCGGCTTTCTTATCGTTCCAAAACCTTCGACGATCCGCTAATCTCGATACACTTTCGTTTCGATCGATCGTATCCTAGTCAAATTCGAGCACCCGTTGTCCGCGGTCTATTCACGATCCGAATAAAAAAAAACAACGGAATCGAAGGCGCGGCGAGTGGCGGCGGTGTCCGAGCGAGAGCTGTCGAAAATAAAGAAAAGGCTAGAAGAGAAGAATTCGAGTCGCCGATCGCAATTAAAAACCGTGCGGGGATCTATCAGCGTTTCGCGCTTCACGACGCCGCGCCGCGCCGCGCCGGCTCATAATTACTCGACAAGATTTAATCGGCGCGCTCCGGGCTAATTAAAAATTCCTCGCCCCTCGCGGACTCTATCAATAAGGAGATGGTATCAGGGGCTAACGGTAAGAAAATGTCTTCGTCCGTTTCTTCGATCCGCGAAAGAAAAGGGACGGCCGGTATCTTCGCGCGAATCGCAAAAGCTATCCGTCACGAGATTGCCGCCCGACAATTGGCCGTTCTACGGTGAGCTTGCATATTCGCGACACGCGATTCGATGCAATTCGCCGGACAATTCGGGACGTCCAACCCCGACCGTGTAATTGCATCTTTTGTGCGCGTCGTGGTGCTTTTCGAGAGAAAAAAAAGAAGGTAACGGCCCCGAAGAAAAGCAGATCGAGATTAATTCTGTAATTCATTGTGTTCGAGTTAATTGGTATCGACGAACGCGCGATCATCGTGGAGATCGGCAGCTGTCGTTTCTCCTAACGAAAATGTTAATCATCTGGTTGCACGGAGGATCGTAGTGATGCCGCGTTTTCGAAAAATATAGCTTGCAAATTACGCAGAAAGAAGCCACGTATCTTATGGTATCCAAAATCAAGATACGAATGAAAAATATAGGGGGTGAACGGTAAAAAGAGTTGAGCCGATTAAAAAATGTCAGTATCCGCGGTTTAGTTGTCAGATTCAAAAAATAATTTGGTCGGTTAATTAACAGTCGGTAATTTACAGTATTGGGAAAAGAAATGCTTCGTTTTCGTTCTAGGCAAATTCGTATTTGCAAATGTATTAAATAAATCAAACGTATCTCGAATAAATAATGTTTTCAGGATCAACGTAAAATTGTGGATTTGATACAAGTTGAATGCAGTTCGCGTTAATTTATAGAATAAGCTCGGACAGGAATTTTCTGTACCTGTTTAAGATTGAACTATGAAAAAAGAAAGAATTAATCCTTTTAATACGGGTCGCAGCAATACACGCTGGAACCATCTGCCGAGGAAGTCTAGAATAAAATTGCTGCCTCGACTATCTACAGATATCTTGCTTACCGACTCCATTACCGACTTCTACGATTGTATCCGGAGAGCTTCTGGATCCGTGCTTTATAGATCTCTGCCTTTACCTACGAATCCCGAGTTATCTTGAGAGCATCGTTGCAAATATACAGCAAGTTTCGCAACATTTAAATATTCAAATTTGTCACGTTCGAAACGACCCATAAAACGATAGACAATTATTCGACCAATATGGAAATAAATTAAATATCTTTATTTTTGAAAACGAACCCTGAACAGCTATAAAATATAGTCCAACGTTAAATTTGTTCGCGCAATCTATTTTTATTTATCCCGTTACTTTTGCAACCGCTCCAAATTTATCTGAAATAATTAGCTCGACCCTGATGAAAATACCGTGCAGGTTTCCACCCGCGTACATCCCTCGTAATTTAATTCTGCAATTTAATGCTGCAAAAGTAATTAGCCCGGTAAAAGCTGAACGTTGAAGCGGTATTTATTGGTAGCCTAACGTGCTATAGAATACAATGCATCCGAAAGCGATCTTTCCCGGCCACGATTCTCCGGCATTCTCTTTGCACCCCGTTTACACTCCAGCAATGTGCGTTCAGGGAAAACACGACCATCCGCATCTGTTAAACGAAAATTCATACGCCCCGTGGAAACCGGTCTTCGCCGCGGTCATACGTTTAGCCGCCTAATTGCCCGATCAAAAGAGGGCGGTCGCAGGGGGCAAGCGGGTGCGGGGCGCGTCTCCGCCTAGATGACGGTAATAAATAACCGGCTCCTTCCTCCCTCTGTTAAAACCTAACTGATTCAAGACGTTCTATAATGATCGGTTCAAGCGTATGATTTAAAACCGTTCCCGTTAAGTTCCACGGAAAAACCGGCCGCGTCCTATCGATATCGTGCGAGAGCGAGCTTTCATTTTAATGCGCGATCGGGGAACGATCGCGAACGGCTTCCAGCTCGACCGACGTTTACGGCGTTAAACGCGGAAAGGCCACTTACCGTGATTACAAGCCGACACTTCGGTTCGGAAAAATGTCCTCCCTTCGATTTCTTTTTCTCCTCGACGAAAGCTTCGATTTTGCGGCATCTCTTGCAACCGAACAGATGCGAGCACTCGATCCGATACTTTTTACGCGTTTACTAGAATTTTATCAACTTCCTAGTTCCGGTTCCATATATTAACCTTTTAGGCACGACGCGTCGCTATAGTGGCTTCCGCGGATGTCGTCTCTCTGGACGACGCGCCACTATAGTGGCTTACTCTAGTAGCTCATTCGGTCATCGTTCGAATCAAATATTCGTCTTCATATGCATTGTTTCATACTTCTTTTGTCTTCGCATCGATTTACAATATACAGACTTATCTTAACAATATAACTGTTAACAATATACAGACAGAATATACAGACACTCTGTACAGTACATATCAGACTCTGTCGCCCAGAGTAATAGCCTCGCGCAGAATTCAGCCGTACCTAAAAGGTTAAACGACTTCGTTGTTCGTGGACAACTTTTTGTGGACATTTTTCGTTCGTGTCGCGAAAAATCACGAAAAATAATGTTCGGTAAGCGCATACATCTATCAGCGAGACGCGTCACTGTTTCACGATCTATAATAGAAACAACGATCTCGATCTTCTACCTGAAACTCGGAGAACGCGATCTCCGCGTCTTCTGCTATCGATCGAAGGGGAAAGAAATGGATTTTGCGATAGACGAGACAAAGTTACACAAGGTGCCACGCTTTCTCGGTTAAATTCAGGGAATCCGTCGGGACTCGAACCCCGGCCGATAGCCTGTAATTTGCAGTTATTAAGCAAAATGAATCGGTCGCCGGTCCCGTGAACGGGTCGCCATGGGATTTTCGTTAACGGCGATCGTGCGCGTCTTCCAGTCGGAGGAGGGCTCTAATGCGCGACCAACTTCTGAACATTCGTTACGTGCCCACGTAATTACCGATCTCGCGTGCTAGTTTGTCGACGTGTTTAAGAGAGAAAGGGTGTCGGACGAGGTTTAGAGAGGTCGCGGAGATAAGTGGATGCGGTTCTTGTGACGTCATGGGTTTGACGAGGATCGACCTGCCGCGTCGGCCGGGAACTCCCGTGTCCGGCACGTTCACCACCGTTTTGCGAGCATCGGCGTTTTTACACGCCTGTCGCGTCTGCCTTTGCTTCGTTGTAGTTCATAAAGCAACGCGATAGGCTACGAACGTTACCGTTCTGCATCGAAACGGCGTTGGATCGCTCAGAGTTTAAAGCTACCTAGACTGGCGAAGCGTGTAATTCGGGAACTTTGTGGAAAGAATAGCATATGTTGCAGATTATTAGGTATCATAATATTGCAAATATTATTATAATATATAATATAATATAATATAATATAATATAATATAATATAATATAATATAATATAATATAATATAATATAATATAATATAATATAATATAATATAATATAATATAATATAATATAATATAATATAATATAATATAATATAATATAATATAATATAATATAATATAATATAATATAATATAATATAATATAATATAATACAATATAATATAATACAATATAATATTATATTATATAATATAGTATATAATATAATAACAGTTTATTATTATTATAGATAGGAAGGGGACTGTGCCGCTAATTTTGGGACCTACCGTAACTACAAATACATATAATGGTAAGGACCGATCCGTTGGATGGAATACTTTTTGGCAGGGGTGTACCGGCCAATATATTCGACGGTGGAGGGGGCTGACAGTGGCGGCGACATAACCGGGGCAGGGTGGAGGAGGAACAAGGGGTTGAAAGACGGTCTCTTGTTCGCCAGACCGTCGTAAAATCCGGGCTGCTCGTCTCGATTCGAGGCACGCTCGGAATTTGCGAGCACCTTTAATGAGGCAGTTTTATATCGGCGTCGGCAACACCGAGGGGAGGTTGAGAACCCGAAGGTGGCTCGTGCTCGATGATGACCTCTGACCGCCAAGTCCGAGGAGTGAGACGACGAGGCCATGCCTGGGCACGCGAGGCCCAAGACTTCGCCCCGAGGCACGCGCACCATTCCCTCTTTCTTCTCTTTTTTCCTCTCCCTTTCTCTTCCCCTGCCCAACCACCGCCCGACCACAACCACGACCACAACCACGATCACAACCAGAACCACCACCGCCGCCGCCGCCGCAGTCGCAGACCGCCACCCTCTCTTCGTCTCTCTCTCTCTCTCTCGCTCTCTCTCTCTCGCTCTCTCTCTCTCTCTCCCTCTCTATCTCGCTCTGTCTCTCTCGCAGCTCGTGGCTCTCGCTCCTCCGCTCGCCTCCTTTTCACTCCTTCCATCATCCGTTCCTCTTTTTTCCCCGGTTTCCCTCGGCCTCTTCACGTAATTTTGCGCGATTGGCCGGTGTCATGCCGTGCAAAAACACTGGCCATAGAACTCCATGATGCGAGGAGCGGCAAGTGGCCGACAAGGAGAGAGAAACGGTGGTTGTTTTGCATGTGCGCCGTGCCCTCCCTCCCTCTCTCCTCTCTCCTCTTCCTCCTCCTCCTCCTCCACCTTCCCTTTCCCCGTCGCCTACTCTTTACCGCCTGCCTTCGTGGATCGAGATCCATTCCGAGATCCTTTGACCAGAGACCGGGGCGTGATCGGCGTTCAGATCGTCGGCATTTCTGTACCAGCTATCTCCAGATTGGAATATTTTGATAGGCCCTCGCGGACGGGGCTCGATAGAATCTTCGTTGCGAAGTTCCGCTTCGAGGTTAGCTAGGGGGACTGTTCCTGCCAGGTTCACGGGGCTTGAACGGCGCTGTCCTGGATTTCGTACGCGTCCCTTCGAATTTTAGAAGGCGATCACTTCGGAGGGCCGTGGCGCCTTTGTTCCGCGCACTCCGCCAATTTTCTTCTCGATGAAACCGTTTTTTTCCTTTCGTTTGTTTTCTAAAATCTTCGGGCGCGGTCTCTTCGAAGGTTGCTTTCGGGGATGTTCTCCGAGGGTTGCGTGCAACGCTCGAATCTGAAAACGTTTCCAGCAGCCGACCGTCGTCTAGGATCGATTTTCGCACGTTTAACGGAGTACCCTCGAAACGGATCGGCTCCGGGGCAGTCGGCAAAATTGTTACCGTTCGAAATTTCACGTGCGAAAGATCGATCGTAAGTTCGCAAAATTGCTGGTCCAGCGATCGGATTTCCCAGAACGACGCCGAAACGCGCCGTCGTCGACGAACCGAACGCGAAACGAAGACAGGCGAGAATCACGGGAGGATCTCGGGAATGATTTGCGAGACGGGTCCGGAGCGACCCGGCACCGGGGAACGGAGGGGCTCGGCACGATAACAAAACCATCTGCCAGGCTCTCGGTTCCAGCAGGCGGGTCGGAATGATCCTGTGCTCGCGGAGCCGAGGGTTAAATCCACAGGTTTGCTTGTCGTTCATCATGCGTTCGAAAGAAAGTTTGGGTCGGCGCAGAGACGAGCCGGGGCGAAAGCAACGGCAAGAAGAGAACGGCAACGGGAGAACAGGCAGGGGATGGCAGAGGGCCACGAAGCGGCGCCGCCATCGTCGTTGCTCGCCGGATATCAAGGCGAAGGATACGCGGCCAGGTATATCCGCGGCAAAGTTCCGAAGGGGGCGGTGTGAAGGGCGTAGCCCGCTAATTATAATTATACTACGCCGGTATTAGCAGCGTGAAATGCAACGTAAATTCTGATGAAATACTCACCGCCCCTCGGGGTCCCGGCTGTGCAGTGCAGCTCGTTTGCCAAGCAGCGCGCGCTTTGTTTCGCGGCCGCGCGAGTCGTAGATCGACCTCCGCATTGTCGTACATTACCGCGTGGAAATAAATGAGTTCGTTACGCGAGAAAAACGAGAGACACGCTAACGACACACGGCCGGCCGACTGGCTGGCTGGCTGGCTGGCTGGCTGGCTGGCTGGCTGGCTGGCTGGCTGGTTAGCTGGTCTGGTTGGTTGGCTTGGTTGGCTGGTTTGGTTCGGTTTGGTTGGTTCGCTCTGCCTGGCTGGCTGGCTGGCTGTCTAGCGCGCGACCTCGTCGTTGCACCGCGCCGCGCCGCATGGACCGCGGCGACGAGGCCAGCCGATTTGCAGCCGTTTCTCCGTTCTCATTGTTATGCCGTTTTAATTACGTCGCATTAATTACCCGACAATAATTGGCAGTGAAACGTCGATGCCGGCTTTTTAACGGCGCGATCGACGCGCTGCTGCGACGACTTCGCGTTTAACGGTCTGCTCTGACGCGGACCTTAGGAAAATCGATGCTTCGCTTTGCGGCTTTAGAATCGGTCGATGCGCGGCTTCCAGGCGGAACAGAGGATTTTAGCTCGAGAATTATCGAAATTTGTACTTCCCTATATTTGTAATTCCCGATTGTACAACAATATTTCTGCGAGCAACTGTTGGATGGACATTTTAAATAAATCCAACCTTGCCGCAGTTATAACACAGTATACAGGGTGTCCCAAAAATGTCTCGTAATTCGGAAATGGCGGGTTCCTCGGATCATTTGAAGCGACTTCTACCTTTACAAAAATTTTCTCCGAGGCACCGTTAACGAGCTATCAACGAAAGACAGTGACCAATAAGAATCGAGTACGGCTGACGCGACACGGCCTAGCCAACCAGCGCGCGAAGCCTAGTTCCGCTCATTGGCTCGGTCGTCTCGTGTCAGCCGAGCTCGCCTCTCATAATAACTCGTTAACGGGGCCCCGGAGAAAATTTTTGTAAAGGAAAAAGTTGCTTCGAATGACCCGAGGAACCCGCCACTTTCGGATCGCCAATTGCGAGACATTTTTGGGACAACCTGTATATTTAGAAGATGATCCGGTGGGTGCGGACGCTGGTCCATTTTTAGGGCGAAGAAAAATTCTGTCCTACTGTTGTCGCTGTTTCAGCTTCGAAGAGATCGTTGATCATCGACGAGATATCTTTACTCGTCCGTATTTTATCACATTCTTGTTAGTTCGCGTTAGAGATTCGTGACAGATCTCGGGCACATCTTTTGAACGAATGCAACGTATTTATAAATAATGTAGACTCGCGGTTTATTTTATTTGATTTCGAATCCACAAAGCAGTTCGTTCGATAATAAAAGAAATCGATTCGCAACGGTGGAGAGGCCGAAACTGCGCCGAGTCTGTGCTCTGATAACGAATCGCTCGCTCTACCGTGAAGTCAGACACAAGACTCCCACGTGCATTATAAATTTATTTTCGGTATTCCCAAAACCAATAACGCGACGGCCGCGATCGCGATCAACGAAAATCGGCGTTATTGAATTATTTTTAACTTCTTTAAACGATACAGCGCCGCGAAATAATTAGCGCTGCTCGACGTTAACGAACAGCCGCGACCAGACCGCGGATCTCCTCGCGAATTCATATTTTTATCGATCGTTCGACGATTGTCCCAGTAAGAGAGAAATTTGTTGCATCGACGAGAGGATTCCGTTCGCTCGAAGTACGATCGGGACGCAATTAATTTTCCTTGGCAAGAAAGGATTTCTATCGCACGATAGAGATACTTTCGCACGGTATCGATGATACGAGCAATTAGATAATAACATCGTCGAGCGGGCTCGGCAACGAGTAATTACCAATTGTCGCGAATAAAACAGAGTTCTGCCGGGAATCGAGCAAACGATGCGCATAACTCACCGAGTTAAATACCAAAACTAATGATAGCCGAGGCGAAAACTAGAAGACGGAGTGCCCGCATCTAGCGTACCCGAAACCGCCTTCCCACGATTCGCCGCGCCGCTTTCCCTGCCATTAGCAACGCGCGCCGCCATCACGCTCGCAAAAATGACAAAACAAATATAATCGTTCGCTCGGGAACGCCGCGGTCGGGCAGACTCGGGCAGCGGTCTTGACGCCCTCGCAGCAAAAACGTTCGCGAAACTGCTTCGACAGCGGCCGATCGATCGAGCTCGAGATCGGAAAAGCGAGTCGAGGGATAGAGAAACGCGCGGGACAGCGAGCGCGAAGACTATGGGGCCGGCGCTGCGGAGCCCCGCATTCCTAATTCATAAATCTGCCCTCCCGTTCGCTAATTGATAATAGTAATTACACCTGCGTGTCGCTCAAACGGCCATGCAGCTGATTGTACGTGCGCGTGTACCCGCCACGTCGTTATTTATCATCGTCGAGTCTCGAGTCTCGAGTCTCGAGTCTCGCTGGAGGATCGAGTCTCCTTCGGCCTCGTCCTCGGCCTCAGCTCGGCTCGGCTCGGCTCGGCTCAGCGCCGCGCCGCGCCACGCCACGCCGCTCACCGAACAGAAAGGCGGGCGTTTTCTCCTAGTGCACTAATAACATAGTGGCGACCTGATAATTAATAATGAAACAGCACGGGGGCTGGCTACAGGGGGAAAGTGGGGAAGAACGTGCCGGCCCTGTTACGCTCCGCGAGCGTGGATGGACCGCCTTTCCGCGTAATTGCAAGGTGCAGCGCTCTACGTGCGATTCGTCGACGGAACCCGACAACTAGAAACACGAACGGACACCCCCGGTGCATCCTTCGATCGGGGAAACCAGTGCCGACAACGGTCTGCACAAACCTACAGGCTGATTCATCCAACCGGGCCGCTGGACTTCGCTGCAAAACCATCGAGGAGAGGAAATTACCTTTTCTCGGCAAAAGATGTTTACTTTTTACGTTTTTCCTTTTTTTCTTTTTACACGCTATTTGATTATTCGTTCCGAAGGTTGCCGTTCGACCTGCAATTACGAGCGACGAACTTTTTTTTCAAGGAATGACAGCTGTTTTAACCGAGAAACGTGGTTTTACCCGGCAACTTGCCCAAACTGTTTCCCCCTGGCAAAATTTGGCTTCTATCCGAATCGTGATCAATGAATGGTAAAGTTAAATTGCCAAGCGTTCGCGAGGATCGATGCGGTCGGTTTATACACGTGTATAGAAAGAAATTCGTGCGTGAAAATCTGAATGGATCTTGCAGTCTCGATGTCGGGAAATGTTCTTTTAAAAGCGACGAATTTGTATAGCTGTCGACTTTGTAAAATTACTCTAACATTTATCACGCGCGCGCGCGAAATGTAATAGTATTTATTCTATCGAGAAATTAAAGTAGTCACCTCGAGATTTCGAATTCCGAAGGCACAGGCTTCGAGCTCGAAATCTCGTCGACCTTGCGATAATCGGAAATGCAACACTCGGAATTTCGTAGTCGCGGCGTTGCAAGTGCAAATTTAAAGTACCGCGAAGAGGCAGACAGTAGCCAGTTTAAAAATCATATTATTCGAGCCATCGCGAACCTTCCCCGACCCTCCGTTTCTCCTTTATTCGCACCGACGGATATCGTTTCGCCCCGCGGTTTTTCCTTGGTTCGCCGTGGTTTTTCTATCAAGAACTCGGACGTCGAGAGTCGTCGTCTGCGCGGTCTAAGGCAAGGCTCTCACCGCAAATAAGATAATCTCCATTATAAACTCGGGGGTGGGCTGAATAAACGACGGGGAGTTATTTACTCGTCCTGGAAAGAGGGGAGAAAGGAAACAAAGTAATAACAACGGAACGGAGAATAAGAAGGCAGGCTTGAATTCTTAGGCAGCGAAGATCTTGGTCGCGCAGCCGCGTTAAGACGGATTCCCATAGAATTATTCGCGGTAAAGGGCTTCCAGTAATCTCGTTTTCTCCGCAATTCCGTGCAATTCCCCGCAATTCCGCGAATCCTCCTTTCGCTGACCCGTCGCAACCGCTCGACACTTTCTTCCAATCGACCGCTAATTATTCTTCAATTTTTCTTCGATTTCGCGTTTTTTTGAAAATCGCGCACCGTTTCAAGACGAAAGCTATTCTTTAAATTCTTTAAAGATCTATAGAAAATTCTGACGGTATTCGACGAGCTAGCATATTCTTCTGGTAACCCTTTCCTTTCCGAAAGCTTCGCCGGGGCTCCTTTCTTTCCACGCTACGAGTCCCGGCCCCTTTCGAATTCCCGGCATTTCATTCGCGGAAGAATTTTCACTTGCCTGAAAAGTTAACGAATGCACCAGCGAAGAGAGTATGTAACAGCAATTGAAACGGGAGACGTTTGCTTTATGCAGCGACGCGTGTGCCGCTTAATTTTATCGACGCCTTCCAACCGCCCCCGACATTGTTATACTTGTTATACGCAAAAAGTAAACAACCGCGCACAGACAAAAGGAGAGAGCCCTCCATCTTTAATTGAACCTCTCCGGCGAGAGCCGCGTGCCGCTTCCTGTGCAGGTTAAATTCGTTGAATTAGTAATCCCGCATGTTGGCAAATAATGGAGAAGAAGCACGGTTTGTTTCCGCTCGGAGAGCCGCGGCGCGGCGGTTTTAATTTCAACGAACGTTTGTTTAACTCGCCCGCCATTGTAAAATCTGCCAACCGTTCTTCGTAGCTTGTCCGAAACGGTACCGATTTCTTTTCTTACTTCGTTGCGAGCTGGAACTTCTCGTTATCCTCTTTAGTCGGAACGAATTGTTCGCATCTACGAACAAATGCACCCTCGATGCAAAGATTGCGAAATTCAATTTCGCCGCTGTTCTTCCCGAAGCGTAGGTTTTTCTTGCTAGAACGTTCGCTCGAAGAGGCAGCAGCGTTTGTCACGAACGCTGGAGAAGTCTTTATCCGGGTGATTTGAATGCCGCGTGTAGGAATGTTCGTAGTAACGTCGGTAATCCGTATTTAACGACCGGAAGCTTTAAGCGTGCGATATCTCTATGGACGATCACAGTGATACGCGAGTGTGATTGCATTTACGAGAACCGGTAATGTAACCGTAAACCGGTAATAAGTATCGGCCGTGGCCCGGAGTTTACAGGTAATATCGAGCGGAGGCTAAAATAACCGAACGAATTTCGCGTCGCTCGATTTTCTCGGAGCGGAGAGCGGAGACTGTCGCCGATCGCGATCGAAGATTCCGATTCGAGCCACGAGAGGAGTCGGAAGCAGGGATTATGTTCTCGTTTAGGTGAACGAGGCTCGCGTGATCTCTCAATTACGTCCAAGCCTCGTAGGCTCGCGTTCTCCCTAATTTCTCGAAACTGCAACCGGGAAACATGTTAGCATACCATATGGACTTAACGTGCCGTGTCGAACGATGTACTCGCGAGATACGCGACCGGCCGCCCGGTGGACGTGGCCTATGTTTCGTCAATTCTTTTCGTCGATGCTTCGCGAGATAACGCCGCCGTAATTATCAGTAATTAACAAATTTCCGCGTTCAGCGTTTTCCAGTTATTCAGCTGTCGGGCCGATTAACTCGACGACTGGCTGGCCCCTTCCTATAACGACCGTGCTCGCGGAAAGGTATCATTATGCAAAGAAAACAGCAACCTGTGCAAACATTTTCATACGTACAATTATAACATATTTTTCACCCCATTCGGATCCGACGATTATTCGGAAATTTCTTTTCGCTAGTTTTGTATTTTTCTAACGGTCCACGGTTTATTATTTATCTCAATTACGACGCGATTATACGATCCAGCGATACGGTATGTTTATTCGCTGAAAAAAGATTGGAAGATCGCGAGCGATTTCATGGGAGGAAGAAAAAGTCATACGGATTCTCGGTGGATTCGCAATTGCAACAGTCCGCTTGCATAAGAAACAACGCACTTACCCAAGATGCGCTGCAGTCACTGCCTCCGAGTGTCTGAAAGGCCGGCATGCATCTGAACGTCATTCTGAGCCTTACCACCGAAAATACTATCCAAACGTTCACCGCGGTTCTCCGGTCACAACTTACCTAGAACAAAGCGAAACACTTACTTAGCGATCGATTGAACCACATATCGAATGGAAAACGTTCAATTATTTCAGAAATTACGGGCATGGTAAATTCTCTCCAGTTGTTCCTCAGCTTGTAAGCAGAAATGCACAATTTGAGAAGAGGTCGCGGAGGGTCGAATAATTGTATCCCATCTTCCCAAATCGTTCATTTTCGTTTACAAGCTGAGGGGTAATTGAGAACAAAATTTACCGTATTTGCATAGAAAACATAAATTGGATTCTAACGAGAAATTCCTGCAACTATCGTAGAAAGCTTGCACGCTTCGTTCCTCCCTGCATAAGCAGAAATATTATATTTCGATGTGCCTGCAATATATTTGTATTTCGTGCCTACAATACCCACACGCGTCCACAAAGCGCGTAAGCATATTTATAAGCGCATAATTTCGTATAATTGGACGTTTACGATGTTTGCATACGCGCGTTAATATAGACGCGCTCGAGTGTTTTATATTTGACGCGGACTGCCTATTTCTGCAATAAACATATGTTCGAGGCGGCGCGGCGGTATCGTATAACGCGATTTGCATAACAGAGGGCAGCGGGCTTTTCTCGGATGTTAATTACGACGCGCTCTCCTTTCGAGTCGCGGAACACGAAACGGAACGTTTCAGGAAAAATTCTGTCACGAAATCCTGCGGCGAGAGGATCGAACACCTGCTTCGACGGTTGCCGGTCCTGGGGCGCATTAATGCAGATGTAAGTAGATCACCGCGGGTGTTCCTCCTGCGAGGAGCTGCCTCCTCCGCTTCGTTTCGTTTCGCTTCGCTTTTATATTCCCGTCTGGTGCCCTCGGTCCTCCTCTTTCCAAAGCGTTCGCGTACGCGTCCGCGTTCGCGTTCGTGTTTAATGCGTGTAATCCCGTGTAAAACACGCATCGTCGCCGGTAACCCGTGCGCTAGTCATTTGTTAGAAAGCATAATTAGTACGACGACTTCGAAGTCTGCCTTCTGCAAAATTTTTCTTCCCTTCCCGCCGACCGGATCGCGTCGTGCTGATTCCATTAAGGTCGACTCGTTCGTTCGACGCTTCGCGCGACTCGACGCGCTAAAAATGCAACAGCAGTTTTACGTTGGCTTCGGGTGGCCGCGCGCGGATCTCGCGTGCGAATAAGTCGAATTTTTCTCTTTTTTCTGTTTTTTTTTGTTTTTTTGAAAACGAAGGTAACGATTCGTTCGATGGGTAGAAAAATTGAACGAGACGTTAGCCGCAAGGACGTCCGCGAACGATTTAACGTATTCCGTCGCGAAAAACAGATGCGATTCTAAACAATTTGCCTCTGGCTCGCTATTGTCTTGTCACTAGGTGCTTTACAATGGAACTTCCATCTGCAGGCACGCTGTATACGGTTGCAGCACTGTTTGTCTTTGTAAATTCCACAACGCACCGGCGACGTTGATGCGGGACCACCGCCATTTTGCCGCACGACACACACGGTTCCAGTCAAAATAGCAACTCCGCGAGTCTCTTGTTCTCTCGACGTTAAATCACAATGCGCAATATCCACCGTTCCGAACTTCCACCCGTTTATAATCGCGATTACGAGCACCGTTCCGCGATGCCGTGCAATTTTTACGAAACGCTGTTAACTCTTTGGCGACCATAATTTTTAGTAGAACGATCGTCGCGACTCGAAATCTCTAGGTACAAGTTGGAAATTTAATTTACTTGACGCCAGATGTTAAAACCCACGAGAATTCGAAGTTAGGCGGAGCCGCAGAGATCGAGCGGAATGACGCTAGAAACGCGGCCTGCCGGGAGGAAAGACGTGGACTAATTTTCGAAAATTTCGGGTCCGGACGAGAGATTCGCTGTCGACTTCGCTTATTCAGGAATTCGAAAAATTCGAGCACGGGTTTCTCTGTTGCGTAAGCGATGCCCCTACTTCGGGTCGTTTCGGGCTGATTACTGGTCCGAACGGAGCGCATTCTTCCCGCCAGCGAATAAAACGACGAGGAACGGGCCCCGGGAATAAGGGAGGGGTCCAGAAGCGGAGGATCCCGAAGAGCGACGCGACCACGTAGAACGAGCACGCGAAGACCACGAGGAGGATCCTGCGACCGCCGAGTCCTCTTCCTTCCTCAAAACGATTTCTTGCGCTAAATATTTCCACGGACGAGAAACCGGCGCAACTTCCTGCATACATTCGCGAAAATCGTTAGAATAGACCGATCTATTAAGCGTTCCTATTGGGTTGGCAACTAAGTAATTGCCGATTTCAGTTATACATGTCTCTCACTCCCATTTTTATGATATCCGTAAATGTTATATTATAAAATTATTATTATTATTATTATTATGTTATTTTTTATTATCCGTGAATGTTAGCAACTGGACAAATTGAATGCAGCGGTCAAGGAAAAGCGAGCAGAATCGGTCGATCGTAAAGGTGTCATTTTCCAGCAGATGCGAATTGATGTTACACCCACCATATAGCCCTGATCTCGCGCCATCGGATTACCACTTATTTCGATCCCTGGACAACTCCTTTCGTGGTAAAACTTTGAACGACGATGACGCTGTAAAATCTCACTTAACTCAGTCTTTGGCCGAAAAGGATCAGACTTTCTACGAGCGTGGAATTTTCAAGTTGTCGGAGAGATGGCAAAAGGTCATCGAACAAAATGGAAAATACATTACAGATTAAACTTCGTTCCAAGTAAAAGAAAATTTTTATTTCATTGAACAAATCGGCAATTATTTAGTTGTCAACCCAATAATTTGATCAGGATCCACGAAACGTAAGAATATTGAAAATATGACCAATACCAGAACTACCGAGCCTCGAACACGCGATCAACGTATACTTCTCTTTAATAATGACAAGATTAGATTTACCTAAACTTCGTATCATTTCTATTGGAATATATGCTCGAACGAAGGAGGTAGTACCGGTGTGTGTGTGTGTGTGTGTGTGTGTGTGTGTGTGTGTGTGTGTATAAAAATGTCATACAATATAATTCGATCAAATAAAACGCTTCGACTCTATGCAATTTTTGAAGCGGCTGGCGAGGCAGTCGAAGCGCCGAAGGATCAAAAATGTTCCTCGTCGCGAGGATAAAGCGAAAACGCCATCGATATTCGTTGCTGCGACCGGTTTCCAGTAATTCGATTCGCGTAAATTGCACAAATACGTAAAAATCTTCGGTCCGCTAACGATGTTCCATTAAAGACACCGCCCGCAACCAAAATAACCGTATCAAGAGAAAACTTTGGCTAAAAGCATTCGGAGTAACCATACGGAGATGAAAGCAGAGCGAAAAATCTTGCGATAACATTTTTAGCGGGATTCCAGTTTTTCTATCGATGCTGCCCCCTTCCCCGCTTTTCCCCGTTTCCGCAGATTTCCTCTCATCTCCGATAAGTCTTCCTCTATCCCTCCGGCTCCCGTCGCGTCTCTCCTCTCTCCAACTTAACCGGACGATCCTGCTCGCCGGAAAACGCGACTAGCGCGCGCGAGCGAGCGAACGAACGAGCGAGCGAGCGAGCGATCGCCTGGGTGCTGCAGCACGAATGAATAATGGATTCGAACGCAGCCATGTCGGCTACCCGGTTGAATATTCATAGTGCGTCTCTACGCCATGTGCCGCGGATACACCGACGCGGCGCGGCGCGACGCGACGCGGCTGGATCGGGCATCGTTCCGTGTCCAGGCCGGTGAACGTCGAACCCTCTTCCTCGGGCTGAACCAGCGCGAACGCGCGTTCACCGGGATCCGTGAACGCACGCGAACCCACCGGCATGGCACCACCGTCGTCGCTGGACCCAGCAACGCTGCCGTCGAGCGTCGCGTCGCTGCTCCTGCGATGCTAATCGCGCAGCTTGTCCAACAACACCTATGGACCAACCGGTCGGCGAATCAGCTTCGACCCGCGAGCACGCTTTCGTCAAATTCGGCCGTAACGACGCTACGCTCGAAGCAGTCCGACTAGTTGATCTGCTTCGCAGGCTGCGATCGAAGAGACCGAGGACTCTTTTGGCTTCTCCGAGTCGATGGTTCGACGGCTTCGGGAATCGCTTCTGGATACTCTGATCTATCAGTTCGTCAAGTTTCATCGATTTGGAAATATCCTAGCATCTGTTACGAGCAGGTAGAAGTACAGTAATGTCTCCCTTATTATTCGATTATTCAGTTAAGGAGACATTATTTTACAGTAATTACTGTATATAATATAATATAATATAATATAATATAATATAATATAATATAATATAATATAATATAATATAATATAATATAATATAATATAATATAATATAATATAATATAATATAATATAATATAATATAATATAATATAGTAAAATATAATATAATATAACCTTGACATTACTGTATAGTAATGTCTCCCTTACTGTACACAAAAATGGACAATTTGGGAAGAGGAGATACGATTGTTCGAGCCTCGCAGCTCGTTTTTATATTTCTCGACAATTCGTAACTATGAAAACGAACCGCAAGACTCGAATAATAGCATCTCCTCTTCCTCAAATTGTCCAGTTTTGTGGACAATCTGAGCGTCAATTAGAGAGACATTACTGCATCCTCGCGCCTATCCGATCGCGAGATTCGACTATGGAGTTGAAACAAACCAGAGGGTGAATTCGAAGCAACCGGGACTTTCACCGAAGAAAATCTTGGACGATGGCGCAGCGTCGTCGGAACCTCGAATAATCGAGATTTTGTTAGGATCGATCGCGAGAAAGGATACCTCGATGCACCCTACGCGTCAGCCACCGTCGTTTATTTATCGCGGCGCGCGATGCTGGCCGTGCGATAAAGTTCACTCGCACGATCGCGTATTCCTGAAAGAATCGTAAAACCAGGAAACGAATACGTTCGCTGCCATAGAAACGACGCGAGTACGGCGGAGCGAAGGCGCACGATTCGACGGTAAAACAATTGGGTAACTGCGCCGGTAGGTTAAGGGTCAAAAACTCGCCGACAGACAACAGCAGTAATCAGGACTACTATTAGCATTCGCGTTCCTATCGACGAGTTAGCATTGCGCAAGGAATTCTGAACGCGCGGCGGCGGCTAACGCGCGATATTACGTCACGTGACTCACTGAAATTATAGTAAGACCAGTCTTAAGTATCCTCCTCCGCGGACGCGCAATTAGACTTTCACTCGGCGAATAGAATCGAGCGGATATCATAGTAATTAGCGATATTCTGGAGAGCATTTCAGCGAATCGTCTCGCACGCATCTGGACGGCGCGCTGTAAACGGAATTCCTCGCTTCGACGTGCAACGTGGGATAATAATCCGATCCGGCCGGAGAGAAGCGGCGGACGAAAAACGGAGGCGGCTCTCGAACCTGTAAAAGTGTCGCAGAAGCGACGGAATTGGTAGAAGCGGTAGAATAAACATTGTTAGACGGAGTTTAAACGCTGGTTGAACCGCGGTAGTCCAAACGAAAGGAGACTTCTCGATGCTTCTCGTCGACGTTTAAAGTCGAAAGTCGTCGCACAAAGAAACTCGGGGACAAAAGAGCCGATGGGAAACAGGAACGTAAGATGAGACCGACTGCAACGGAGGAAAGTTTCGCGTCGATCGACCGTGAATATTAAACCAAAATGCAAACGATCCCTTTGAAAAAGTTTCGAACCGTAACGTCGTCTTCCGATCTCGAAATTCGTTCCGAACGTCCGACGAAACGTTCCAAGTTGCTGTTCTTGACCAAACGATCTTGCTCCACGCTTCGAATCGACGAACCGTGCTCGGCATTTCAAACGAGAACAACATCTTGCGATAAGAGATCGGTAGATCTTGCGATAAAGAGATCGATGCTAAGGTAAACGCGCAGGCTTTCTAGAGTTAATGCAGCAGCATCGAGGATTAGCGGCATCCTAGTGAAAAAACGTCGATGTCTAGAAACGCAGAACCCGCATCTCGCATCGTCTGCGAGTCTAATCGTCTTTCGCGCTGCGCGGCACGACGCGAAGCGACGCTGGTTAGCGATGATCGACGCGATCGTCGTCGGAAGGTATCGCCACGGTCCGCGGAACTCGAACCGGATACAGGGAAACCGGTAAGGCACAATAACACGTTTTGTCTCGTCTCGGTTCCGTCCCGTCCCGTTCTCCGTCCTCCGTCCGGAGCCATAACGATTCTCGGTATCCCGAATTCCCAGTGCGCTCCTCTTTTTTTCTCGTCTGGTTTATTTTCATGGTCACCAGGCGCAGCGTCGCCGGGTATACGACTGCTAACGACACGCCATTAAATCGAGTTAACGAGGGGAGCCGCGTTACTTATTTACCGAGCCGTTTCCTAGCCGAGCGATCGTTTCGCTCCGCCATCGGTAAACCGCAAAACGGCGATACCTTTACCTTTCATGGAAACGCGACCGAACCACAGTTTCAGCGGACACTCCCGCGACAGAGATATCCGCTGGTTGGCCGTAGGTCCGTTCCGCAACCAGCGACGAGATCGTTCTCCTGATTTTTACAACGAGCCGATTGCTTCACCGACGACCACGACGACGCCGATGGGATCTAGACCGTTTCGCTATCGATCGTCTTTTGTCCCCGCAAGATCGTTTCTTTTCTTGCTCCGGTTTCCTTGGAACTTTGCTCTTCGACGATTTACCACCGATCCAAGTCGTTGGGCGTCCATCCCCGTTCCGTTTCTATCGCACTCGCGATCTGTCGTCCATTCTTCGACGGAAAGTGTAGAAAGATGCGATGGACGCGCGATCAGATTCTCAAATATTAATAGAGTAACGTCTCTCTAATCGACGCTCGGATTGTGTACGAAAATGGACAATGTGGGAAGAGGAGATACGATTATTCGAGCCTTACAGCTCGTGTTTATAGTTACGAATTGTCAAGAAATATAAAAACGAGCTGCAAGACCCAAATTAATCGTATCTCCTCTTCCCAAATTGTCCATTTTTCTGCGCAATCTAAGCATCTATAAGGGAGACATTACTGTAAAACTGAGAGGCCGAACGAGAAATTAGACCGAAGTTGCTGTACTCGTCGACTTGGCAAAAGATGGCATTTCGTAGGTGTCTTTAAAAATTGTCAAGTTCTCGTCGATGATAAATGGCATTAGCACCGGTGCATAATCGAACCGTTTGCGTTATCGCGAGGAAATAAATTAAAGGCACCGAAAACTGTCGGTACTAAAGTCGAAAAGCGAAACGATTTAATAGCACAACGTACATCTTGCACCAATTTCGCAAACATTTCATTTTTCGTTTGTATCCACCGGTAACTGCTTGTTCGTTCCGTGGTTCTGTAATTTCGTTCGAGGTAAAATAAAATTTGATTAACAGCAACGTGTGCCGAAGACACGAAACTACGTACAATAATGCGGGACAATGCGAGATTCAATTACAATTATTTCCCGCGTTTTGCGTCGCAAACTGTTTATAAATTCCTTTATATCGTACGAAACGAAATATTACATGTTTTTCCATTAATATCGAATGGTTTTATTCGATGTTGCATTACGTTCGCCTCCGCGCAATTGCGAATTCAAGTATCAGGCTATCGGAGCAATAAAAAAAAACCTAATAACCGATGCTTTCCATCACCACCTCGAACCGTATAAATATTTTCCCATCGTTTTTCCATCGATTTTCCATCGATTTTTCGTCTATTGTATTTCCTCCTTTGCAAATTACGCGACGGTGATGACCGCGCTCCATTATTAACATCGATTATTGCGTATTCCCATGTAAATTCAGTTGCGTAAGTAAACTGTTTGGCAGCGTTGAAATTGTGGCTGTTCGTGTAATGTTTGCTCGCGGCAGACCAGGTTAATTTATTTACACTTGCAGAGCGCGTTAGGCGGAACGTATCGTTCGGACGAAACGATATCGGCGCGCGCTGGAATTTTTTGAAAAATCTTTCACGGCGACCCGTAATCGTGACCGCGATCAAACATCGGTTAAACTGTCAGGCGAGGCTTCTTGCTTCGACTATCCGATTAAACGAATAAACGTACAAATTTCCGCGTAATCTAAACCAACATAAATTACTGTAAACGTATCAGATTTCGAAGAAGGAAAACCGTGGACTATTCCCCTGAATTATAGGCATTGTTCCTATCGAAACGTATCTCGACTCGAATATTTTCTGGACGAACAAGTACAGATTCTTAATAAAATTTTAATAGCGTACACAATAATCGGGTCGTTAATCGGTACGCTTCGCGTAATTTCGAGCCGCCGTTGAAACGCTAATCGAGCCTTCGAAACCACGGCCTACGATCAAGAGCAATCAGAAATTCAATGTACCGAACCTCGATTTAATTGGTGTCGAGCATCGGACTGTCCAATCGTCGGTCGGCGGTTTGAAAAATATTAATCGTCCGATATCAGGCCGCGGCGTCGCTCTTCCCCGAACACGCGTATATTAAAGCCGCGGGAATGCCGCAATCACGTGTACTCTTGCTCTCGTGCGTGCACCGATACTTTATGGTCACAATTTAGTGCTATTAAACTGCACCGATGTCTCTTTACATGCCTCCTATGCAGCCCGGTCTCGGGCATTCCGCGTCGCGTCGCCGCAGTCTCGAATTTGTAATGAGCCGAACCTGCCCGGAGAAAATATCAATATAATTGCCAAAGAAAAACCGGGGAAAACGCGCGACTTATTTCTCTCGTTTCACGGCAGTCCGGCCGGCATTTTTCCTCGTACTCCACTTTACATTCCACTCGATCCGATACGAAATTTAATTTATGGCTACCAACAACTGGACGATGGATTTTTATGCAAATCCGTGCGCATTATTTGCTCGCTCGGAGCAGACCTTCGCTTCCTGCACCGATAACATCGATAGGTTACGGAACAATATCAAAAAGAGAAGATCGTACAAATGTTTTTAGTTCATCTTTGTTCGACGATTTTTGCAGCGTGCGAATGCCGGGAGACATATTAACGCTAATCAAAATGGTAATCGGTCCGCGTCGATCGCAAGAAACTGGATCGAATGAAAAATTTCTTTCTTCGATCATTTTCATACACCTATCGACATCCTGAAATTATCGGACAAGTTGCATCGCGTTCCCTGGCAACGAACAATTTATTATTATGAAATTTAGACGGACGTCGCGTTTGACTCACCGAAACGTCTTAATCTTTCATCGATCCGTTGATAGACCCATCAAACTCGATCGGACACTTGTAATCGCCCCGGTCGTAGATTAAAAAGCATCGAGTTGACCGATCACTTCGAGGTAACTTCCTCGATTAATATCGAGTGCGAACCATCTGTCCAGTTTCCTTAATCGCTGTTATTAATCCAGGAAGTGTTCCAGGTAACCATCGGTCTTAAGCAATGAAAAACGTTGATTCGTGCGAGAGAACGCCAGAACTCTACAATTTAATCGGGAGCGCGCGGAACGTTTTCTCGGGCCGAAGGCTGGAACGATTCGGTCGAAGGAAAACGCGAGTCGACTTTTTCATTCGAACATTTCCATGATCTTTCCATCGCGCGTCACGAGGCAAAAACGGGAACACGAGAAGCCGCAACGCGCGTTGCGATTTCTTTTAATTGCGACACGATTCTCTTTCGACCGGCACAGCGGTGCCGCGGTCTCGCGTCACAAGGATCATCGTAATTTCCTTGCTCGAGATTTTCACGACTTTGTTCTCCAGGCTGGAGAACGGAGAAACGCCGCCGCAGAGATGAACGATCCGAAAAGAAACGATCGCGTCGCGTCGCTTCGAATAACTTCTTCGCGAACAAGATCGTCTTCGTAATTCCAGCAACCATTAAATGAAAATCAGAAGCGAGTCGTTCCCGATCCGCCTGGTAATCACAGCACTCTGGCAGCAGAATTCCATCGAATTACATTTACCGAAACAACGAAACTGGTCCAACCACCGAAGCCACCGCCGTTCCTCGCGATTCTCCGCCAGTCTATCCCGGCGCCCATCATCAAATCTAGGGGGCAAAAAATCCAGATACGCTAGCCTCGACCCGTAATTTAAAGAAACCCATAGGAAGAGACTCCGTAAGATTCCCACTGGCACTCGGGACGAGCAATTCAAGGCTGCGGACGGCGTAGAATCGCGTGGAACTGCTCGCCGACGATCCGTTTCATAAAGAATTCCGTGCACGACGAGCAACGACTCGTCGTTCGTTCACGGTTGCTCGGCTCTCGAATAAGATCGGCTAATCACTCCGGACCGAACGAATCGAATCCACGCTGGCCCTCGATAATGGCGGTGGCGCGAATCGACGAGCAAAACGAGCTTATAAAGATACGAAATTGGCCAGGGTCGGCGCGGCGCGGCGCGGCTCGGCGTGGCTCGGCGTCTCGAGCCCTAAAGAGCAACGCGCAACATTCCGATCCGTTACAATTACCGAATAATTCCAATGTTGGCCCACATTTGGCCAAAGGAACCCGAAATTAGGTAGATTAGAGGCTACCGTTCGTAAGGATCGCCACTACCGGAATTTAACCGGTTATTATAGTATAGATACCGAGAGAGAGAGAGAGAGAGCTCCGGGAGCTCCGAGATCTCCGAGAGGCTAGCCGGCGAAACGGAACCCTGCTGGTGCATCGCGGGACACCGTGCTGCTGAATCATTACACGAACGCGAACGAATACAATCTAAAGCACGATTCGAATTAATAACTGTTTGTTTTACCGCGGCGGCCTGTTAAAATCGTTGCAGGTGGAAACGAGCTTCCGACCAATTACTTTATCGAAGATACGTTGCTCGTTCGTACCAATTTACAATTAGCGAAGAACACGTCGAACGACCAATGGGTGAACACTTTGTAAAATTTCTTAAAAGATTACGTTCTTGTCGCCATTTTTTTCTTTCTTTCAAAGAACAAAAATGAATACAACGATTAATAAATAGTAATCGTGTACCCGGAGCGTGAAGACACGGCCGACGAGATAGCCGAGCTAAAAACCTGTCATCAGCATAAATCTGTTTCCCGTAAGCATCGACTTAGAACGATTATTTGCATTGTATAATGTATTAAGACCGCGCCGGCTGCATAGGCGAAAGAGAAGCTTGATATTTGCTCGGGCTCGCAATCAACGCTGAAAGCCCACGCGAAGTTTCGCGAAGCGAAAAATATTAATTTTACGGTGCTTGGTTCCCAGAATCAGATAATTCCCACGCACGCCGGTTAATTATGCGAATCGATGCGGACGTGTTATGCACTTGTCTTACCCGGACTAATCGTCCGATCGATCACACGCGCAACGATGCGTGCCGGCAGTTTTGACAAAATTGCGCAATCTGTCATTTACCTCTACAAACAGGCTGTAATTACTCATTAAGCGATAAGACACGCCGCGCCGAGCCGCGCCGAGCCGCGCCGTGCCCCGAGATTCTCGGTCTGACATAATTTGTATAGATAGTATCTGCGCGTTTCCTTTTCAATTTCTTTCTTTCGCCAAGTTGCAGTTTTTACGCGACGTCCGATTTGCAATTAAAATCAAACCGACGCCGATAAGAGAATTTTGTTTCGAACGAAACAAATTAGCGCCCCCTTTTTACACGGTTGCTATACTCGGTCGAATTTCGAACTTCGATGTTGCTTCGACTTCGATTTTCGAACGTTCTTGCGACTCGGACCGTATCGACGACGATGTTGCTCGTTCGAGCAAGACGTTGAAAAGAAACATTCGGAGAAGTTTCGAGGCAACGAAAACTTTGTGCACTCGGCAGCCCGAGATAGGAGCGTTTTACTGCAGCAGGAATTGGAGGAAGATCTCGGACCGGCTAATGCGTGCAGGAACATAAAACGTATCTTCGAGCGAGAACAGTCGTCGTAAATTCGAACGTCGTCGCCTCGAAGAGCCGAAGTCGAGTCTTCATCGAACGATCTTCGGCTTGAAATATTAGAAAAGTGCGCGCCGTTCTTTCGTTGCTACGACAGTTAAATTATTCGTCCGGATCGCGAGCCTTTATCGTACGATAGAAATTGGCCGTGCTTTCGCTTCGTTTTACTTCCGAAGCGGTTGAAAAAAATGGATTCCATCGTCCGGCGAGCTTCGCACCACCGTGACATCCGCGTTTCGACGGGGATGGAAAATCGAAGATACGGATCGGAAGCGAGTGCCAAAAGTAGTATTTCACCGGCGATTCGTGCGTTATTAATAACCGTGGTGGATGTAATTTAATTAAGGCTAATACATTTATAGCGTTCGGTTGAATTATGATACGCCGGGTGATAAATCGTTCGTTTTAATGGCTACCATCTCCGAGCAATTATTATTGCGCAAGAGACGCTGGGCTCCGAGACGATGCTTGTCTGCCCACGCAGATGACAACGCATGATCGGAAACACGTTTGCAAGGATAAGCGGCCATTAAGTTGGTATGACAAGTATCCGTGTCGTAATAGTGGCGAGCCGGGCGAGCTTCGTTAGTTGGATGGACGCCGCTTCCTAGCCGGTGGTTTTCATAAAACTTTCGCCCTTTACCGGACTTTTCTTCAATTTCGACGTAAATTTCATTTTACTGCTCGTAACGGTACGCTTTATTATTACTTAGCCGGGTGGAATGCCTAAGGACCCCCACGAAAAATACCACGGTTACGAGTGTACTCCGGCGTACTCGGTTTGCTCATTTGTTAACAGTTTAAATGAGCTGCTCGAATGTTACGAACCGAAGAAATATTGCGAGTTCCTTACGAGCGTATTAATCTACGAACCCTGCTTAAATTGGAAACGTTCGTTAACCGTCTCCCCCCTGGATTTCTTCGATTGCCGCGCGCTAATGTAACACGGAGCTAACTCGTTTCTATCGTCGTTACCACTTTCTTAAACGGTCGGTGTTTAATACGTTTCATAATTAATGGACAAAAGCATCTTCGCGCGAAAGACAATTTTGCGAGCACAAAGGTTCGAAGGTGCATCAAATTCGCGAGATGCGACTGCGATCACCTCGAGATCGACGCGTTTAGTGTCAGAATATCGACTCGAAAAGTTCGCACGATATTCGGTCCGATCAATATCGCATAATTGCAACATCGAAAATTGAAATATATTCCGATAAAAATAAATTTCAAAACTTGGTTAAAAGGCAGAGTAAAAGAAATAAAATGAGCAGTAGGCACGTAGATATTATGGGGAAGACATGGAATCGTGCGAACGCCGCGCCGCGTCGCCTTCGGTTATTACCGATCCGGTAAAATGAGCGAATCGGCGAATAAAACCGTATCGCGTGAACGAGCTGTTAAGCGTCGGAACGCTCGAATCAATTGGCTCGGCGAGCGCGGAGCTTGCGATTTGAAAATTCTTGAAATATTGCTCGCAACCCGACATAGATAGGAACAGGGACAGGGACAGGGACAGGGACGTGGACGTACGATGCACGCACGAGGTTCACTCGTGGCAGGATCGTGCATCGTCGAACGGGCGTTTCCGCCCACGCGGTTATGACGCTGCCCGCGAATTCTTTAATACCGAAATAGGATTGAAACCGTTTCGTTTCAGAGGTTAACCAGGGTCCCTCGAAGTACTTGTCTGGCAGTTCTGCCGTTTGAATGGCTAGTTAGCGCGAAGATTGGTTTTCTTCGCATTATTGGTCCCTTCTTCGGCCGGCGTTATTGGGATCACCCAAACACACGGCAGTAAAATCAGCTAAGCTGGCGGTTATTTATTGCTCGCGGTGGCACAGGTGAAAGAAACGGGCCTCGCTCGCTCCTCTCGTTCGCCCACCGTATCCCCCTCCCCCCCACATCCGCGTCCCTTTTTTCTTTTTCCTCCTCTCTTTCTCTTTCTCTTTCTCTAGCTTTCTTCTGTCTCCTTTCATTGTTTTCTATCAACTGCCGCGCCGCTCCGCTCCGCACCGGTCAGTTTTAATCACGGAGACTCTCTCTCTCTCTCTCTCTCTGCAGGTCGGTTCTGCCGCGTCCAGTTCTCCAAGAGGAGGATTGCTGTCTTTCGAAAACAACGACGCGATCGGTCTTCGATATTTTGCTTCGATGTTCGTACAGCTGGCACGAGTACTTTGTTCTTCGCAATATTTTACGTCGATTCGTGCCAGCAGATTTATCGTCACCTTGCGATGCAAACGATCTTCTTTGTTATTGGAAATTTTTATCTCGCGTCTTGTCGTCTTCAATTTTTATGTCGTTTACGTTCAAGCAATCGACGGGGAATCGTCGAACGACGATGATCATTTTTTTTTAGAGCGATGTTCGATCCGTTGACAAAATTCGGTCAAAAAGTTGTATTCGCAAATTCGAGAGACCCGTAAAAATGTAAAGGAAAAAACGACGAAGCAGAGATTCGTCTCGAATTACTATCCTAGCATTCTATAAATACCGTCGCCCGATACGTGCGCGAAGATCGCCTCTACGGGTCCAAAGTGAATAATAATAGTCGGCATTTAGATTGAAATATGCGCGAACGCATCGCACGTAAAAACATCTAACGCTCCAAACGCATGAATAACGATCGCTCATTCGTTTCCCACTAACTTAGCATTAATTTTTTTGCTCGGACAAAGTCAGCCTCGCTGACGCGCGCCTCCGTCCTGGTCAGACTCATTTATCCCGACCAGTTATGAATCGATCGCTCGAAACTATTTATCTTAATGCGATACGCAACCGGCACCGCTTTTCCATCGAGCGGCCATTCAATTTGCTGGTTTTCTTCCATTTTTTTTTCAGAAAACGTTTCGCTGTTCCTGCGATTCGATTTTCGAAGAAACGAATTTCCGCGTACGATTTTACGCGAATTCTCGCGCACGAAACGTGCTTTCTATTGCTCGGCAACGTTACGTGTCCGGCAGCGAATCCTTTGATCACCGACGATCAACGGTCGCGAGACCTCACGCGATGCAAAAAATTCCGGAAGAACGATTTATGGGTTTGTTTCTCCTCGATCTAAGTATCCATGGGCGTTGCACTTTCGAGAAAAACGGCCATTCCCTTATAGCAAGTTTTGCACGCTCCCTATGTAATTACGTGCTCCTCCGTTGGAACGAGAATCGTACTGGCTCCGTTGAATGATATCATCGGAATTCTAACCTCGAATCCATCGGACACCCAGAATCATCGAACATTCATCTCTTTTGCCCTCGAAGCCGTTTTAACTCTAAATCGGAAATCGGTTTTTCTATTTTTTTCTATACGAAATTCAATCTCGCAACTCGCGCAGCAGTTACAAATTGAACGGTTCTTCAACCCTTTTGACCCAAGATTGTCCTATCGATACTTTGGTTGCTTTTTCCATTAGAAATCGATAACATCAAGCTAGGGATAGCTGCGTATCGATTTTGGAAGCTTCGCAATGGTTTTGAAAATTTCAAGGATTCGATAATGCAAAAATTATTTCGGAGCTTCGAGGTCGCCGCTCGAGTGCAGACGATTAACTGATCGAATCTTGTATGTTGCAAGAATTTAAGCAGCAATTGATTTGTAAAAAAATGTAAGACCGATCATTTCGACCCGCATGGTAGGGTTACCGTTATAGTTCGAAAGAACGCGCAAGCGACTCGGTAACATTCGGTTCCGCAAGTTCCGCGGTTACGCGAATATTTGCACGGACATATATTTTTTTCGAAATGTTCGCACAGAACGAGAGTGTAAAAGTCAACGAGAAAACGATTCAATTTCTCGACGTTTCGATGCCGTCGCAGCCTATTAATTACAAATAGCTTCTTTGTCTCTCGCTCGGATTTTAGTGCACGCCGCCGCGCGCGATGAGAAAGAGAGAGGTTCCGCATAAATACGGGCCCGTTGAAATCGAAACAATCCGAAGAGAGCGAGAGCCCTCTTGTTCTCGAGAAACGCCAATTACTCGGCTCGATTTTCAGCGGCGCGGCGCGGCGTTCGGAACCCGCGCGAGAGCGCGTGCAGCTTTCCGTGCGCGGACCAAAGTAATTGGCGATCGTAAAGCATCGAAGGCGTTAACAGCAACAACAGAATTGTTAGACCGGCCGTGTCCGCCTCCCCGGCTGATGCCGCGCCGCGCCGCGACGATTAACAGCCTGCTAATAACCGTTCGGTCTCTGTTTAACCCTCGCGTGGCCCTCATTTAACGCTGGAAACACCGAACCCGTCGAACCGACCGATCTCAAATCCTTCGTCTCGTAGTCCTTACGAATCTCGAACGCCCAGAGAGATCCGAAATGTTCCTCTTCTTCGAGTTATCGACGCGATTTGATATTTTTCTTTTTTTCCAATAGCTTTCTTCATTTCTTTTTCCAATAGTAAGTAATAGGATTTTATGCATTTCCGATAAAAATGAACAACTAAGCAAAATCGTTTAGACATCATTTTCTGCACGAAGATGGCACAAATTCTGTAAAGAAAATCGTATTTGTTGAATACTCTATGCGGTGAATTCTCCCTAATCGACCCTCGGCTTGGAAACGAAAATGGACAATTCGGGATTTCCTCTTCCCAAATTGTCTATTTTCGTGTACAAGCCGAGGGTAAATTTCAAGAATGTAAAGAATAGTTAATGTCGCGTTTCTCTGGTACAGGTAAGGTCAACGCGGTACTCTTTTATTTTCAGACGCTGTCGAACCATTGAATTAAATCGGCGACCACAGCGCTGTAACGACGTCGAACGAAAACGTACCTTTCGCAGTTTCCGGTAAAACGCTTAAATCACCTAAATTCTTTTCGCGCGGCGTGCACCGTTGCGCTCCTCGCGAGCCTGGACGCGCGGCGCAATTAGCGCTATCTATCATTCCGAGTTATCATTACCGACCGCCATTGTAATTATTTTCTCTCGTTTGCGAGGATTGTTGACATTAGCATAATTATCGTTCCCTCCATCAGCGAGCCACCTAAAGCAGCCTCAATTATATGGATAGGCACTATTTGCGGCGCGACGGCGGCGTCGACTTCTGTCGATCCTCTGAAAATGCTCAACGAGTGCGATGATTAGTTCCTTACTATGCGTTTATTCGATCTTTTATTTTCATGATTACATACTTTTACATAATTACTTTCTTTCCCACGGATTTCAGGGGATTTTAATGGAGCGCAAGAGGCGTACTCTTGGATCGTGGTATCGTCTCGATCTATCTGCTAATCTTCTTCGAATTCATAATTATTTTTATTCGAATGTTCTTCTCTTTTCTCAGGATGTAAATTGTACGCGAACGTAAAAATGCCAGGTTGCAAAATCGAATTAAAGTTGTAAAGTCGATCGACCTGCTAGAAATCAATTTCGACGTTAGTATCATCGCAAAATGTTCCGCTTTCGATCAGCTTTACGGTCCTCCTCGTAAAAATCGTTTAAAGCAGCCGTTTGACGCGGATAAACCAGCGGAAGAAACAAAAACTAACATCGCAACGAAGACTTTACTTCGAATCGTACAGAATCTTGCTGGAAAAACGTTCGATCGAAAAGTTGCGAGGTGCGAGAGAAACGTTTGGAAAACTTCAAGGTCCAAGGTTGACGACGTTAACGAACCGTAGCCGATGAACTTGTGACTCACGCGGCCGGTTAAGTCCCGCCGATAGAGGCAGCGATCCCCAAGAATGATTCCATTGTGGCAAGATTTTACGAGTCGCTGTTAAAGCCTGTCATTACAGCGAGGTTTGCGGTTGCCGAAGCATCGGCAGACCGCTCGCGTTCGCGTTCGCATTTGCGAAGGCACGAGCGCGAATATGCGCGGCGCGGCGCGGCGTGCCGCGGCGTTCCGAACAAATTCCCAATGATTTACCGCTCAATTTTATGAACTTATATTCCATAAGAATGACGTATCTATTTCACTTAAACGCGTCCCCGGGGCGCATGACGAATTGTGAGTCGTAACGCCATTGTAGCGGTTTATTACCTGCGGCCAGGTGTACGTTTCAGATACGAGATAGCAGGAAATGAATGGACGATGCGTTCCACCGTATAACTGGCCCATCCGATTTCCTCCTAGCTATCAAACGGTGCGACGCGACGGCTTCTCGATCCTGCATCAATTTCGACTTTGAAACAGACTCGTTTTTCTCGCTCGACTCTTTAACACCTCGGCTGCGCGGCGCGACGCACAGCTGCGCGCACCACGGAATTCGCTGTTCAGACTGGAAAATTCATTCGGCGATGCAACATTGCGAGGATTTACGAGCAGCGTGCATGCACACGCGACAACGACTGTGTCGGATAAAATATAAAATGTGTTACAAGCATCAAAAATGTTAGAGATTATCGCTGGATCTTCTTGTATGCCGATGAAAGAGATCGATGTTTATTCGACTCCAGCATCGTGGAAAGGATGCGCGAAATGTTGATTTTATCGGGCCGGTTATCATTTTGCACGACGATCCGCGGTCTAATTATTACTTACTCGCGCAGCTCGGGCAATGTCTTCCATACACCGAACTTAGATCAAAACTCTCCGATAATTAATGAACTTCTCATCTTTAATTACCTTTAGAAAGTTCCTCGCGCATAATGCGAGCCGCGTTACATAATCGCGACGGTGTTTCGCCGAGAACACTTGTTTCAACGATTCAGCATGACAGATAAACCGCATATATTACATAAACCGAGGTAAACGAAAGATTTGCTTAAAGACTGGCTGAGAATATTAATTTGAAGGAACATATCGGCACCTCCTGCGGTACCATCAATTATATTCCATGCCCGAGAAACGAAGAGCGCGGCGTTCTTTTCTATGTGGAACGCAAAACTCGTAACGCGGAAACACCGCGATTTACGTGTAAACCGATAGTTTTAATGTTTTCGAACCGAGTTATAGAAACTCACGAAGCAGGAACAGATGCATAGCCTGCGAGGACGTGCAGAAGATCGGTTCATTTGATAAACCATTTTATTTACTACGACTGGAAAGTTTAGTCACGCTTTAAGGTGTGTCCTCGGAGGATTCGCGAGTATTCAGGTTTCGCCGTCAGTCGAGTCCGAACGAATCGAGAAAGTGCCGATGAAAAAGGGGTTTCTTTCCCGTCGTTCTAACCGTCACGAACAAAAATGGCGGAGAGAAGCTGTTCGAGACCGGACACTTGTCAACGCCGTCGAGACTCCGGAATTGTATCGCATTTTTTAACTTCCGTTACGAGACGTCGCGACGCGGAGAATCGAGTTTGTTCGTTAAATTTTTTAATCTGTTACATTGGAAATTACATCATTTTACATCGCAATAATTTTGATTCGAAAGAAGGATCGTTTACGTTTTACCAACGATACGATATTGCGTTTTCGTTAAACGTTCAAGTTCGGTTTGAATAGATTCCCGACTTTTTCTCGTTTCTTTTTTATTTATTTACACGAATGTAAACGGCATTTATATCCGCAAAGTATAGTACGCGAATTAAAAGTATTTTTCTCTACGTCCTCGTCGATATTCAGAATATTGGCAGTGCATCAATCTGTTCGGCGAAGCTTCGGCAATATTGACAATGTACGGGATAAGTGTCGATTTAAAATTGTTTGTACATTACCGACCAACATCGTGGATCGATAGATCATGTTTGCGAATACTCTGCCTGTCGGATGAAAGACAAGATCGATGTACAAGATACTCGTCCATTCTAATAAACGAAACGAACGATTACCATATCGTTCTTTTCGCTGCAACCGATTATTTTCTGTACGTTTCTCCACTATCGTATGTCGATAATATCGACTCATATTTAACAAGAACGATGCGTACAATCGTGATCTGCCTTCAAATTTCAAATTTGCATACACGGATGCTCGAAATGATACTTCTTTCAGCGAGCCTTCGCCAACGATCGGATCTCCGAAGTAAGCAAACAGCGCAATCGATGATCGACGAAGAAGCAACAGTGCATTTGCAATGACTAGAAATAGGCCATAACAGGTTCAGATCCGAAGCGAAGATGTGGGTATCGTGTAATCGACAATGATTAAATATAACAGCAGCTAGAATCGTAATGAATGTTACAAAACGCAGAAAATTCGCAGAGCATTCGGCGAGTCGAGAGAAAAGCCGAACGATCCGGCAAACAATCGGCGAACGATTTCAAACGTTTTACCGGCAAGCCTGACATTTTCTGCACGCAAAGCATAAAGACGCGCAATTTCCAGCTAATCGTCCACTCTCCGTCGACCCATTCATCGAGAAACCTCCACCGCGAGATGTATCTTGAAAAGAGTTTACCATTTGATGCATCCTCGCGGTGTTGTAGTAGTCTAGGTTCGGCATCCGGTCTCTCGAGGAACTAACCGGTAAGGGACGAACAGAGGCACTTCTCCCCCGGAAACCAGGAAACGTCAAGTTCGAAGGTGGAACCGATCCTACACGGGCGCGGTCATCTCGCGTTCGATCAGCCGGAACTGTGTTTCACTCGCCACTGTGTTCGCGCACCACTGTCAAAAATCCAGGGTCCGACAGGGCCGTCGAGGCTCGAGGATCTGCGTTCACTGTCACCAGGCGACGCAACGGGACGCCGTATCCTTGTCGCGGCGCGCGGGGCCTTATCGGCGAACGTCACTGGGCCCGAGCACTGTCCGCGACACGCGTGCACAGACTGCTGGGACCGGGGCTAGCAAATTTCGCGCGTTTCGCGTGATTGCTCTGCCGGCTACCAGTCTCTGCGGGGCCTGTTTCCGGCGCGAATCGACGATGTCGGGATCGAGACGGCGGGACAGAGAGGCGACAGGCTGCCGGTGGAGAAGGAGCGAGGGAGAGGGAGAGAGAGAGAGAGAGAGAGAGAGAGAAGGAGAGAAAAAGAGAAGAAAAGAGAAGAGAAGAGAGAGAGAAAGAGAGAGAGGAAGGTGCGAGAAGAAGCCGAGAGACGAGAGACGAGATCTATCGAGTTACCGGCGCGGCGCGGAGGATATTGTTTTCCGATATCTCTCGAGGTTTGTGTATGAGTATTCACCTTAAACCGTCGTACACGCAGGAAGACTCGAGGGTTACTGCGCCCGCGGGGCCTTAGCTACCAGATAGACGCCGCTCGCCGGCGAAACCCGTCGGGGTGGGAACTGGGACGGGCCTTGAGGCCCGGCACCGCGCTCCGGAGCGCGCCCATTGGCCGGCGACGGGCCGCGCGGGCCCAATCCCCGCCAGCCGAGCCGAGATCGGCAGGAAATCGGGGGACGCCCTGCTCGCAGCCCATTGGTCGTCCCGCGACGTGCCAGCCTGCGCTCTCCGCGCTTTCCAGCCAGCTTCTCTCCGCCGCGGATAAACCTCGGGATAATGTCGTGAGGATTTTATTTTCGTAATAAAGGATCGCTCTTTATCTCTTACTCCTCCGAGGCCCCCTCCCGCGGGCCCAGATCTCGCCGACCGATATTGGCCCGGCTTCAAAAGATGCGGCATGCGGCCCCGAACTTCCAACGAGTCTGGATGCGCTTTCCCGTGTTGCCATCTCCGCGCGTCGATTCCAAGCTCCTTTTTCTCTTCTTCGTCGACGACCACGCTGTCAGGTATTTATTTCGTTTCCTCGAACGGAGGGGAGGGGGATGGAAGAGCGGAGGGCTTTTTAGACGTTGCCGGGATTTTCGGGATTTTTCGGGTTCCGCAGCATTCGCGGCAACTTCTGGAGCGCTCGAAGCGACGCCCGGTTATTTGGAACGTAGGCAGTTTGTTTCGGAATATTTTGTGCGCGACGTTCGGTTCGATGGGTTTGGAACCGCGAGAACGGAGCATGTTTGCGATGCCCGTGTCGATCGAACGTTGCCTCGGCTGTTCCACGATAACGTGTCGTTATTTTTGTTCTGCTCTTTTTTTTTTTATTCCGACTACAGAATTTGCTTGGCCAGGGCCGTTTACCTTCAAGTATTTCAATTACCTCGAGTTTCCAGCATTGCCGAGTCAAGAGCCCGGCATTATCGGAAGAACGGTTTGTCTTCGACGATTCTTCGCGACTTCGGAGGAAGTTGAACTTCGCGGATCCCTTGCTTCATTAAAACTGGACATTTTTATCGAGTCAAGTTTTTGATAACGGTAACCTGCAAAAATCGAGGAGCGCCTTTTCTCGAGGCTACGTTCTCGCTGTTTTTATGAAATTTCTTCCAAGCGGTGGAGGATGCATTCTTAGTAGATGAAACATCGTCGTTGCTATATCGAGAAACAGATGCGTTTACGCTGTTTACAACGCTAACATCGGGAACGATAATTACGGAAAACTCCGACGTTCGCGCGCTGCGCGTCTTTCCGCGATGTAAAATTTTCTAATTGTAATTTAAACGGTGAAGCGTTCGTGAACGTTTCTTTCGTTATTTGTCGCCGTTTCTAAAACAATTTAATTGAGAGACAAGTTGCGAAAACGAATGAGTATCGACGACGATTACGAAACAAACTCTTATTTTAATTTTAAAGAACAGAATTACACATCGACGCGAAAGCAAGACCGATATTCGTTACGAAAACGAATGCCAGATGGATGGAAAACTGCGTCGAAGACGCGGCATCGGCGTGTAACCAACCGCGTTTAGTTTTGTTCCGTTTCGTCAGCTTCCACAAATAACGCGCCCCCTTCGCCGAGCTTGACGCGCCAATCATAATCATGTTATTTTCACGGGGAACGGTTGATTGTACGACTACACGGTTCCGATCTTTGCTGACCACGCGGACGCATCGAATACCTCCAGTTCCATCGTTCTGGTCGACGACCCGATTTAACCCGGGGGCAGTCCAGAGGGTAGATTTCCGATCGGCTACCTGAGCAATGAACGAATGAATGAAATTCCTTCGACCAGTTTCGTAGAACATTGCTACTCCCCTCGTCCTTTATCGCTATTACAAACTATACGCTTCTTGTATCAATGGTTCACGAGATTTACTTCATTTCGATTCACGGACATCATCTACCCCGGCTGCTTCGCGGTCTCGGTTCCAATTTCTCACCCTGATCTAACTCGATCGTTTTCTATACACCGCGTTTTCGGTTCCTGGCCCGAACATCGGTCCCTGTCTCAAAGAATTCGGAACTTTGATCACCGATCCCTCGAAATTACACCGAATATTTGCCGAATTTGCAACGTTTTCGTGACTTATCTTACGGTACGATTCACATTCTGCAATCGTCGTCGCAATGCAATTAAATATTACGACCGTTCTGCGGAACTTTGCGCATTTTCTCCTTCGAAGAAATTAGAGAAAGAAGTTCGAGAAGTTCGAGAAGTTAATAATATCGATACGAAACGTTCCGCGGCTTTCAGACCTCCGTCGACTAATTTTCAATAGCACCGCAATGTTTTATTCCGCCGGTGTTTTATACCGGCTGGTCGACGAGCAACTGCCACCCGAAATTAAGATGCTTTCCCGCAAATGAATAGCTATCGGTGTACAGGACGTACGCGTACGGTCGAAACAGGAATTCCTCGGATGAAATTGCCTTACGAGGAATTCCTGAATCGGTTGTACGAACGCGGCAGTTAGGTCCGAATCGTGACAGCCCAGGGCGTGCACGCGAGCGTGCAAGAAAATTTCAGATCGAGCTGGCGAAATTGGAAGGGAGGCCTTTTAACGAGATGCGGTCATCACTGTGGCCGAAACTCCGCGCTCATCTTTTTACGGGTCGTCTCTGTTCTACGCGTGCACACCTTTTTTTTTCCCCCCAATTTCCCCGTTCCATTTTTACAGCTTTTTTTTTTCTCGCGCCGACAAAACAACGGTAATTATATTTCTGATAGTTTACACACCATTTTTGTTACGCTACGAATGGTCGCTTTACGCAACGGTATCGCAACGACGAGTATCGGTCCAGCACGCGCTATACCGCGCGTTCGATAAATGCTTTCGAAGTTTGCAGGAAATATAAAACGATGCAGCGAACAGCCGTGTGTTGTACAACAATTACGAGAAGGTTCGCGCGTTGGAACATCTTTCGACGGAGATCGATTCGTCTCCACGAACGAGGACGATTAGATTCGACGCATTTGCGACAAAAACGAGCGCATAAAATGTACAAAGCCATCGGAAGAAGAAATAAAAGGTTCGATATTTTTTTCTGCGCCAGCCGCGGGCAATTTTTATTTCGCGCAAAGATCCACAACGTTCTCTCAACTGTCTACAACATTCTCGACTATAAAAATACAGTAAATTCTCCCTTATTGACCACCCTCGGCTTGGTAAGCAAAGTGGACAATTTGGGAAGAGGAGGTACGATTATTCGAGCCTCGCTTATTATTTTTATAGTTATCGATTGTCAACAACTATAATAATCTCCTCTTCCGAAATTGTCCATTTTTGGGTACAAGCCGAGGGTCGATCAGGGAGAATTTACTGTACTTGGAATTCATTGATCGATCGGCTTCCGTCGAGGGTAGCAATTTGTCAAAGTTCGGCGTGTAAAAATCTATTATTTGGTAAATTGCCGAGAAGACGGGACGGCGACGGGGACGGGGACGGGGCCCCGGCTCCATTTGCACAATATTTTCTAACACTTCGGCCGCCGAGGAAAGTTTCATCAGAGCCCATTGAGACACACTCGAGAAGATGGTTTCCCCTTGAGTTCTCGAAGGCACAAAAGGATGCTGCGCTCTATACACGGCCGGTACGTATTGCAAATTTAAACCGGCGTATATCTCAGGGCGTAACCAAAGAGGTAGGTAGGTTGGTTGGTAGGTATAAGGGATCTTATTGATCTGGTAGCCCGGGGCGTGTCATCCTGGGCTGTTGGCCGCAGGGCCGCAGGGAGGACCGCGGCTAACCCTAAAGCAAAGGGGATCCCCGTGGCTGGCGCATGCGCCCCCGAGTCCGTTTTCTCTGCCCAGAGGGCTAACTTACACCAATCACCAGGAGCTAGAAACCCTTTTCGCCGAGGGGTTTCGCCAAGAACTTCCCTCTCGGGGAGGGAGAGAACCGCTCTACGTGTAGAGACGCGTGTACGTGCAGACCTCCAGACGTACATCGGCCGACGATCCTCCGTCTGCTCGCCGAAATCGCCTCTATTCGTCTCCGAATGTTTCCCTCGTGCCGTTCCGACCAACCAACATTCTTATTACCGCCATTATTGCGATGCTCTCTGTTAACGAGTGCCTTTTCCCGGTTTACCGGGGGCCAGCCCCTTTTTTTTATCGCCGTCTGGGAAACCTCCGACGAAGGGAAAACGAAATCGCTGATTTTCAGAGACATTATTTTCTTCCGGCTTTTTAGATTTCGATTCTCCGCGTCGAGCCAAATCGTCTCGGAAAAAGCGGAGGTTCCAAGCTTTAAAACCGGTCCAAATTTATTCTTGCGAGATTCCTTTGCGACGAGCGTGGACCGTTTATTATCCAAATATTACTCGAGGTTAAAATAAAACGTAACTTTTGACAACCTTAACGATCATTTGTAATTTTATCGATCCCTTTCGGGCGTACCAGTTGTACATTGATTTTCCGAAACTGGATAATCGAGCAACAATATTTTACGCTCGGGTCTGAACGAACCCTAGCCTCGCCGTCCGAACGTCAGTACCGCGAATTCGTAAGCGAAACTCGGAGAATAATTTTGCACCGATATCGTATTTTACAAGTTACACATATTTTTCAAGTATTCCGCAAAATGGTGTCCCACGCGAGTGTGCGCCGAGAGAGAGAGATTAAATGTTCATCGAGTGTCAATCAATGATATTATTGAAAATTTCACACCGATCGCTGGAAATTGCGTAAACATCCGCCGACTAATAATCGGATTGATCGATTCAGCGCGATAACTTTTTGCGAACCGCGCGAAAAGTGAATCATGCAGAATTTCCAGGAGTAATCGAATTATTCATACAGGTACGCGCGCACGGCTATCGCGAGCGTAAGCAAATTACGTGTTCGCGTTGTTTTGGTAAAATATATTCCGCGGCTTATAATTTGCCCGTCTCGTTCGTCTTGCATAGAATTCGCAAACGGCGACGGAGCAAACGGCACGAGGGTTCCTTGATCCCCGCGACGCGACGAGACAGACGCGACGCGACTCGCCGCGCGATCTGCTATTAGTTTTGCCGCCATAAAGTAGTTAAACATACGGCACCGACGATCTATACGCTTCTAAACCAGTTCCCGACGTCGCGTGAGTTATAAAGACATTACACTTGTGGCGCTATAATTACAACGGTCCACCGGTCGTAATGTTTCCGCGCTCATTTTTCATGAAAAATACCCGCGACGCCTCTCGCGCACCGAGATTAGAGCGACGAAGATGGAAACGCGGCTCAAACATTGCCACGCGGTTACAGTACTTTATTTGGTGCAATTTCTCGGGGCTCGATCGAAATATTGCGCCGGTTTCGTGCTATTTGCATAGCGTTAACATTCGCGGAGTTCTACCCGATCACTCATGCCAGGCTCCACAGCCTCCGATTAGGCTCTACAACCGATTTAAGAGTTATACTCGGACCTGTGCTCGGTGCACTGTTCGATGAACCCTTTGCACCGGAGCTAATTCGATTCTTGCGTCGTTCTGTTTCGAAACGCCGAAAGGAACCTAACAAAGGTGTGGACAATTACGCTCGAAAAATATACAGGGTGTCCCAAAAATGTCTCGCAATCCGAAAGTGGCGGCTTCCTTGGGACATTCGAAGCAACCTTTCCCTTTACAAAAATGTTCTCCGAGGCACCGTTAACGAGTTATCAACGAAAAACAGTGACCAATGAGAGGCGAGCTCGGCTGGCGCGAGGCGACCGAGCGGAACTGGGCTTCGTGCGCTGGGCCGTCCGCGTCAGCCGTACTCGATTCTTATTGGTCACTGTTTTTCGTTGATAACTCGTTAACGGTGCCTCGGAGAAAATTTTTCTAAAGGAAGAAGCTGCTTCAAATGATCCGAGGAACCCGCCATTTCCGGATTGCGAGACATTTTTGGGACATCCTGTATATATGTTTAATCTGCACGTACTCGCATAAACGACATTAAAACGTCGGTGGTTACCGGACCGAACACCGATCGAAATCGAGCAGGACGCCGAGCATCGTTCGACGAGCCTCGCATGGAAGCGATCGGGGTCGCGATCGTCGAACTTTAACGAGCATGCTAACTATTAGTACTTATCCGCCACGTTGTTTACACGCACCGTGTTATGGACTTCTTTCATGGACTGTTCCTGTCGTTTCGCCTCGGAGCGGCCTCGGTCTTGTCGAGTTGGCGCGCGGCAGTCGTAAATCATCGTGAAAGTCGGCGTCGCGCTTCTACGGCCTCCTGGCGCGCTCGCGAACGCGGACGCGAACGCGGATGCTAGGATCGGTGGAAGAGGACACCCAACTATCCGCTGGATAGTATCCAAAGAGTCATCGGAGAGAACACCTAACTCGGACCGGAGATTAAACGGCGGCCAACGCGAGGCTCTCTGCTAGGCGTTCCTCCGATTTCGAACACTTTCCTCTTCCTCACGGCGACGCGCGCCGCGCCGCGCCACGCCGCCAAGATTTCAACCCTTTGCTGTGCAAATATACCTTCTGGGCACGAGCAGGCTCTAACGTTTCGCTTACGAATAGTCTTCGCGTGCGCGGAACTTCGAGGTCGGGTGTTGATTTTGTTTAGTTGCAACGCGGCGCCCGGATCTTTGCACGCCGACGATTCTTTTATCCTCTTTCTCGAAAATTTCTAAGGTAATCGGAGTTCGGAAAGCTGCGAACTTGCGAGAAATGAAATTCGAAGGGAAGCGAAAGCTCGCGCCGAAAAATCGTACCTCGAAACTGGCGATAATAAATGTGTAACTTGAAAGTTACACAAGGTAATTAAGCGCAATTCGGTGTTGCGTATCTTCGGATCCGTGTAACGATGAATATTTCAAGGATCGAGGTTTCTTCCGCGCTGGATAAGCGTTAAATTCGTTTCGGTTTGATCGACCAAATGCTGGATTCGTCTTGAAATTAAATTCCGACGGAGAAGGTCGTCAAAGGTATCGATATTAACCCTTCGCCCCCTCGGGGCACGGACCAAGACTGCTGGTAATTACAGTGCTTTCGAGATTACAATTTTTTCTTGCATTTTCTGCCGATACAATGTTACGTGAATTATTATTCGAACACACTCATTATTTTCCGATCGCGTCGGAACATTTTATTCGATGCTTTTCTTGCTACTTCGCGAATAAATACGTTCGAGTCGAATCGATTCGTAAATATAAGTGCGAGGAGCGGATAAATATTCTGAGAACGCGAGAAAAGGTTAATTCTCGTTTCGAGCAGCGTGGGGGAAATTGTATAAATGTACAATTTGTAGCGACAACGACTGAATCCGTTTCAAACGATAAATACCGCTGTGCGTATGTACACGAATTAGAAGAGTTTACGGTGTTCGGCAGTCGCGCAATTAGGGTCGAAACCTCAAAGGACCAGGTTGTTGATAGTACCATAGTCTCCCGGAAACTTTCTACCCCACCTGCGGGAAGAATTTCTTCTTCTTGTTTCTCTCGTGCTCGGTCCGTTGCATTTTATTCTCCCACTCGGAAGCAGTTTTATGAGGTCTTCAAACACGGTATACAGGAAAAATGTAATAAACTGCGTACTATATCCAGATATATATATACCTAGTAAAAAAGCAACTTCGCGAATTTTTTCACGAGACTTGCCTCCTCGAAAAGCGGTATTCGTATACAGAAATCCCTCTACCGAAGAAGTTAATTTCCGTTTGTTAATCCCGACGATTGTTTGCCACGTTTAATGGAACTCCTGTCGTAAAACATAGCTTATTAGAACCAATTAATTTAGCAAACCGATGTTCTTCGCGGTACGCGTCGTTGCGACAGCTTCGCGTCGAGCGATCGTTGATTCTAGCGTCGAGTCAAAATTCGCCGAAAAATGTACGAAAACGAGTCGCGGATGTAATAATTAATTCGAGTCATCGAACAGCTCGGCTTTGATAATAATTTAATTTAGCAAATTCGGCGAGTCAATTCTGGCAAAAATTCCGCCGTTTCCGAATGTCTCGTCGTCGGAATACATATTCTGATCGGTATTTCAGATTGCGCGTTAAATACGCGTTAAATACGCGTTAAATACGCGACTCCCTGCACCGGCGATACCGCATTTAATATTGATTTTTAAATATTTGTTCGTAACACCTGCAATGTATTTTCAATTAATCGTTACGAATATGCTAATAAGATGCATACCCGATGTAATTTGATCGAAACGCGGCGTCGCGTCGCGTCGCGTCCCGTCCCGTTCCGTCCCGTCCCGTCGTTCGATGCTCCGCGCATTCTCTGTAAGCACCGAAACTGGTTTCGATGTAAACTCGTCGAATACGATTTCGGTAAATACCGGCTTCGCCGCTGATAGTTGCCCTGTGTATACACCTAGTACCGGTAAACACACGCCGGTTGATTAAACCGAAAATTCTCGATATCAATGTCTATTGTGAGTATCGAGTTTCTTGCGCATTTCGTACGCGTTCGTCTTGCGATTTGCTAATGCATTTCCGGCTACCTGTTCGACACTCTCCTCCGTTACACGGTGCTACGATCGTATATTTATAAAAATGCGCGCACAAATTTTATCATCTCATTATTCGCCGTGATCCCGATTCGACGAAGAATCCTCTGCAACGAGCGTAACATTTGTCGCGAAATTTTGTCGAGTCCACGTTCGCGTTAAACTTGCTATTATCCTCGAGAAATTTTCTTCGCGCAGGAAGCGATTTTAAACTAATCCGTTCAATCGTGGACCGTGTATTTTATTTTCGGGGAGGCGAGTCGTTTCGTTCGCTTCGAGCCGATATTTTTCGACCGGAGAATCGATGGGTTTAACTCTTCGAGGATCGTTTATTGTGTTTCCCGTTTTAGAAAGTACGATGAACCGGGCAGATAACCCGGCGTGATATAATTTATTTCGGAGCGCGGGCAAAAGTGGAAAAATATTCAAGAAATGAATTTATATCCAAGTTTTCGTACGAAATACACGCGCACGAAGAGAAATCCGCAATATTGCCAGCGGCGTTTCAAACTACTCCGTGATAGTTATCGTGTTCCGATAAATCGAGTGCGTGTTATCCTTAGACGCTGGTGAGACACAGGAAAGCGAGAAACATCATGCTCGAGCATTATAACAAAAGAGTGCAACGGCGTTTCAACTAACAACAGTAATAAACAAGCCACGCGCTATTTTATCGGTGTTCTCGACCATTTAGGACGCTGTAATTCGAACGCATTCGTTTCGGAGTATTCGACGAACGTCGTTCGTTCGTTGACCACTTTTCGGTGCTTCGAACAACGGTGTTGCCGTAAAATGCGAGACTCTCGTCTCTGTTAACGTGAACTAAATCGAACTTCTTGTCGAGGAGGCGAGCAAATTTGTCCTTACTGCTATCCGGTGCAATATTCTCAGTTTTTTCATTCTCGATGCGTATCGATTCGCGAAACTTGAAAACCAGTCCCGATATTTCCCGATATTTATGATTTACGATTTCTCGAGCCGCAATTCGATCGCACGGAAGGACGATTCCAGAACTCCTCGGCCAAACTACCGAAGTTACATGCGGCGATATAATCGTACGACGTCCGTGCTTCTGCAACAAAAGAAAGCGAACGCTCCGGATCGTAAAAGGCTAAACGACTGGAACCGTACGACTCCGCCACGGCAACGAGCACGCCAAAAAGAAAGATATTTTCTCGGCGGTTTTATCGCCGATCGACTCTCTCGCAGCTTCTATCGCAGCCGCGGCGTGCCCTAACGAACACGCGCGAGACGCGAGAGATCCAGGCTATCGATCCGAGAGCTGCGAGCGCGGTCTTGAATGAGCAAGCCCGGTGCGGTATCCAACGGTGCGCCATCGCGGGGAGCAGTTTTTCCGCGGCGGAAAGACGTCGAGGAAGCGTCGCCTCGCGTCGCGTCGCGTCGCGGAGGAATCGGTGGACGGCTTCGAGGTCGACTTCGTGGTCGTCCGCGAGGAAAGCGGAGAGCGAGAGTTTATACGCGTCGAGGGCAACTGAAATTTATAATGCCGGGTAATCGTAGCAGGGCGTGCACGCACCTGGGTACTAGGGTACCGGCACGTTATTATGATTAGCTACTTTCGGTCCGGTCCAAGGGAGTGCTGGAGATTCCGATCGGATACGCGATACGCGACGCACACCTCGGATTACGGCCGGAGAAGATGATCTTCCTGCGGACGCCCGGGGCCGTCGTCAGGTACCTACACCCTACCCACCTCCTACCAAGACATACTTCATTTATTATGACTGTGATCATCGATTATGCACCGACGTCTAACCCCCCTCCACCCCGGCCCTGTCGACTCGCGCCCTCGTTCCGCCGGGTCCTGTTTTACCTTTCCCTCCCTCTCTCCTCTCTCTCTCTCTCTCTCTCTCTCTCTCTCTCTCTCGCTTTCTCCCCATCGTCCCCCCTCGCCTCCAGTTCTCCTGGTCCTCCTCGCCGCGAGACAGTGGTGCCATTTCTTGAAAAGTTCAAATTCGGAATCTTACCGAATTTCTTGGACCGATCGTTGCGTCCGTCTTATCAAGAACGCGACATTAAATACAGAGAATCGATAATTAATCTCGCATTAATTTTATGCACGGCTCGTATCGAAGTCGAGATAAAGATTCCGCAATGTATACAAGAAACCTCTTATAGTTGCTACATCCTTCGAAAATTGAGCTTTAGCCAGATTTTCGAGAAATGGCAGCACTGCTGCGTCTCTTGTTTCCGTCTTCTTTCGGCGTTCTCGGTCTCTCCGAGTTCTCTCTTCGTACTCTGTCCATCTTCCGAGCCGTTTCTTTCGCGATGCGGTCCGTCGCATCGCGCCGCGCCACGCCGCGCCGATCAGCCGCGAGCACGCATTATCTGCGGCTAGAGGATATACGAAGCGGATTACGCCGAGGGGGGCGATGAATGTCGGCCGACCTCTTTCCACCCCTGATGAGGGTGTCCGCTAAGGTCCGTGGCGAATTTTCGAGAGATGCCTCCACCGTCGGGTCGTCCCCTGGCCGGGTACAAATGGCTCCTCGCCGAAAGATCGGGCCGTTGATTGCGCGAGATCTAACGAGGCGCGCCGTGGCCGACACTCGAAACTCCGATGCGTCGAAGAGCGATGGCACCGAGGAACTCGGGAAAAGCTTCGCAAAAGCTGCGAGGACCTGGTCAAATTCTTTTGCAACTTTCTTCGATCGCGAAGGCTGCGAACTCGAGCTTTTGAATTCGACTCGCTACGACTCGCCGCTACCGTTTCTCCATAAAACGGACGAACCAACGAAACGATTGGACACGTGTCCCAATTATCGTCGCGAACGGAAGACTTCTTGCCGCGGTCCGCGATCAAAGTCAAAGCCCGCAGCCGAAACATCGAAACAGCGTCGACCCAGAAACTCGCGGCGCGATGCACTCGGCGGTGGAAAATCAGTTTTGAGAAATACTCGATTCTCTCGTTCCCGGCAGCAACGTTACAATGTAAATGTAACCAGAGCCGGCTGCGCACCGCGTACAAATAACGACGCGCGAGTTTCGCGCAAAGCGATGCTCCTATTACATCGCGCAAACAAATAAATGGACAACGCGCGTCCGCTCCGTCTCAGACGTTTCGGAAACGATCCCCGCCGCAGCTCGCCGACGTCGAAATCTCGAGGAACGAGTCGAACCGCCGGAAAAATTTCTCGCGCACGCTGGTCGATGGGAACTATCCTATGGTCGCGAATTTTTCCGACGGCGGATGGCGCCATGAATCTCCGATTGCATCGTTTAATACTTTTTCACGCGAGCTGTAATAGACGAGAGGGTGGTCGCGCGCGAAATGTACACGGTCGGGGGGACGGAGGGTGTCGGTTGCTAGAGAAAGACGGCGAGGCGGCTGGCGACAGAGACAGAGATACAGAGGCAGAGGCAGAGGCAGAGGCAGAGGCAGAGGCAGAGACGGAGAGAACGGGACCGGGGGAAGAAGGAGAAAAAGCGAGAGGGATAGAGAGCGGGAAAAAGGGAGAGACGAGGGCGGTGGGAGGTAGGCCGAGGAGGGTGGAGAGGGATGAAAGAGAAGAGAAGAGAAGAGAGAGAGGCACCGAAGTTGGAATTGATCGGAGGAGGAAGGATTGGAGGGACGGAGCGGAGGGTTGCCCGCAGCGCAAGCGCCCCTCAGGCGACGTCACATTGATTCCTCCGGGAAGAGCTTACAAAATGGCCGCCGGCGTTCCATTCCTTCCTTGCTATTCGTACGGGGTAGGCTTCCGTCTATCTAGGTCTCTTTGTCTGAGGTATATGCGAATATGGGCGGCTGCCGTGGCGCGCTAGACCCTCTCTTCTCCTCTCCGTCGTCTTCCCCTCTCCCCCACCCCTCTCTCGCTCCGTCTCTCTTTATCTCTCCTCGTTTCTCCGACGGGTACGAGGAAATCGATGCACCTTAGGGAAAGGAATCGCGTAGCTCTCTATATGCTCGCTAGTATAATCTAGCTAGAGCTTACCGGCTCGGTGGATGGCCGTGTTCGGCTGGATGGATCGCGAGCGAAGGAGAGTTGCCAGCGCGGAAGGAATTGAATTATCCGCCGAGGCGGAAGGTGCAACCTCTAAGGATGAACTGGAACCGCCTAAAGTGAATCTTAATCTGATACCGGGCGACGGAGCCGTTTATCGGGGACTAACCGGTGAACAAGATTGTTTTCGGCCGTCTCCCGGTTCAACCACCCCGCATCGGCAACCCGCAACCCGACTTCCCACCGGAACCGTCGCGTCGCCTCGCGTCGCTTCAGGAAGCAGTGCCAAAGTACCAACCCCTTCCGGTTCGAGGCTCCCAGACGGGACACGGTTTCGCACGAAATGAGACGTTCGCGTTTCAATGGCACGCCTGGCTTCGCCGGCGAGAGGCGATCGCGATAATTATCCACGGGATCAGAAAGTGCGGCGCTCGACGGACATGGCCGCGTTTATTCGCGTCGGACTTTGAGCAAACGGCTCGCGACCGAACGCGAAATATTTCGTCGAGACTGCACGCTTTTGAATCTGTTCGATGCTCCAGATCGTTCGCTGGATCGGCCGTTCTAGTCCTCGTAAGTTTAAAGCAGAGCTTCGTACCCTTTGCAACCTTAGCTTAACTTCAGCGCCGAAAACTCATAAATAATTATAATTATATATATTTACGGCAGAAATGGCTACTTGCAGTTTGAAACGGTGAAACGATTGGAAGAAATTAACAGTTCGCGCGGCTTGTATCGGCTACCGAACATTTTTATCTCCGATGCAGACTCGCAGTCTGTCGATGAACGGTCCTTCTTCGATTTGAAAATACCAATTACATGGAACAGCTTGCCCCGCAAATATCGATTTCCATTTATGTATGCGATAAAACGCGGAACGCGTCGATCGAAGGTACGAAATCACAATTCGTCGAAGTAGAATCCGAAAATGTTTCGCGCGACTACGTCCGTGGAGGGTGGAGAGAATCCATTATTTATTTATCCATCGCCGAGGCCCGGAAAACTCCGTTCGCTTAACGGAGCTCGATGCCTCGGCTGGCGAATCGTTGGCGAAGGGAAAACGATTATCCTCGAACAATCGAATTATTATGCAACACGCGAGCTGGATGAATTATGGGCGCACAGGCACGGGGTATCTGGGTTCTTTTATCGTCAGAACCTCTGACCGCGGCTCGGCGCGGCGCGGCGCGGCGCGGCGCGGCGTTCAGCGTGGAGGATTAATCCGGAGACCTGTAATTGCGCGACGCGTGCAACGTGCCCGTGGCTCTGTGTGCACACGGTGCATCTGCCTGATTGCATTATTGCAACGTCATTAAAGTGACAGGCCTAGAGAGCGTGTATCTCGTTCGAGCCTCGAAATTTCAAGCGACAAACGACGCCGCGAAATTAATGGTGTCACGCAACCGGTAATGAGCCTTCGGACGAGTTCATTAGAATTTGCATAATTGTAGCAGTTGACACGCGAGGAGACACCGCAATCGATGAAATTGAAATTTTTCGGCTAAATAGACTCGCGGCTCGCGAATAACGCGATTCTGGCGACGCGCGAACGCGAACTTTTATACCCGTCCCGAATAACTACGACAGCCGGTGTTTCGCCGTGTTTGTCGTTCCAATACATTTTATAATAATTACGCCGCTTTGTAGTTCTTGTTGCCGGCGATTCCAGCGAAGCGGGAATATTGTATATTGACTGATATCGGAGCGTTAATCAAAGGTATTGTACAATACCGCGGGCCTGTAAGCGTCGCTTATCGATCCAACGATAAACGGTAAATGATAATTAAATGACCCTCCCTTCCTAACGCACGCCGTCCGCAATGTTGCGTGGTTACGCGGAACGCGACTTTGCACGCGAATTATACGAAAGCTCGCCGAAATTAGACCGATCTACCAACTTCGCGATCCTGTATCCGAACTTGTTGCCGCGACAAACACTTTTTTACGGCGTCTAAAACCAACGCGACGAACGTCCAAATAATTCTAAAATTGATCACGCAACGATCGCGATCGCGACATCGGTTATATCGAAAGTGTCGCCATTCTTTTAATTGTAATAATCGTAATAACTTTTTACAGTTACTTAAAAAGATCGAGAAATCGCAATCTGGACAAGAATAGCCCCTCGAGGAACGAAGAAAGATTCGCTTCTCGAAGTTGAAAGCGGGGAAGACGGGTATTTCGCGCGCGCAATGGCTTAATACTTTGTTGCGACATCGCGCGGCCACGCATTAACGATAATGATCCGCGCGCGAATAACAGACGACAACACTTTACGACGGTTTAACGGACGATACACTTTTGCTCAAAGTGTACGCGCATCGGCCGAGCAATGCGTTTATGCAAATTTGCACGGGTAGTTGTACACGTGCGTAAGTACACACCGAGCGCGGCGCGATCGAACGTTCCCGTTTCGCCGCGAGTACTCGTGTGCAAATGGGGAGCCACGATCTACGGTGACCATGAAATGCTACGTGAATATATCGCGTTGCCGAGTTCTGTCCGATATCGGCATTAAATTTCCGATCGTACGTCAGGAAACGATGATGCGACCTTATACAACCTGTTAGACGGGTTTTCGATCGCGAATCCGCAATTATCGGCACCCGAATATTATTAAACCTACGGTTCGATTTTTCATTCGTCCTTTAACAAGTAGGATCGTCGACTAGAATATCGAGAAACGTTCGAGGACATACGTCATGGTCATTTAATTCCTGAATCTGAAACTAGAAAGTTAGAGCGTATCCGAGTACGCCAAGTTCCGTAAAGTCCCAGCAAAAATCTCGAAATTCTCCGGCAAAAATTCGCAGTTCGGATCGCAGCGGTGTCTACCATCAGGCATCTCGAGCGCATTAATCGGGGACCGCGTTCGCGTACGCGTTCCCCGTAGTTACCAGCTTGCCGTACGATTCCGCGTCTAAGCGGGGAGCTTCGGTCTGCGGTGATCGTGAAATGAAGCTTCAATATGCATGCGGTACACCGCTCTTTCACCCTTTCTCTGTGCCGCTGCATCCACCTACGCGTACGCGGTACCGCGCGCGCGTCCCTGCCCCCTCGCCGTCGCTGGAATCCTTTCCGTGTTCCGTGGCTCTGTCTCTCTTCCCCGTCAGACACGCTCTCGATGCGACGCGAGGCGACGCGAGGCGACGCGAGGCGACGCGACGCGACGGGGTGGTTGCTGGTAGTGCCAGCTGGATCATTATCCGCTCTCTTTCCCTCCCCGCGCCCACAGTCGCCGTCTGCCTCGCACTCGCGTCCCGGCCGACCTCTCCGCGCCGTTCCTCCACCTCCTGGTCCTCGTCCTCGTCCTCGTCCGCGTCCTCCTGCTCCGTCGGCCGACGGCGGTCTTGCTCGCGCTCGCACGCTCGCGACTACGCTCGGCTCCAACCCCTCTGCCGGGGCCCGGCATCCCTCTCGCGCTGCCTATCCGCGGCTGCTCCTCTCGCCCGTTTCCCGGCAATCGTGATTTTCCGTCCCCGCGCCCGACGACGGACCAACGTAAACCTGGAACTGCCGCCGCATGAGAGCAGGCCAGATGTGACTACACACATCCCGCTTTGTGTCCCGCGGGTTATTGAAATTCTCGCGTGCAGACGAGCCCCGCCGAGCCGAGCCGCGCCACGCCGCGTCGCGCCGCTTCGCTTCGCCAACGCCGAGCCGCGTCGCGTCGCCAACGTCGTAGCCACCACCGATCGCCTATGTATTTTCTCTGCTCGTCCTCGTGAACTTCTGCGAACCGCGGACGTACCTACGTGTCCCGATAATTCGTTCTCTTTCTACTTCTTTCCCTGACCTCGACGCCGCGCCGCGGTTTCCGCTCCGCGCGACCCGCCTCGGCTTTCTTCGCCGAGGACTCTTCCACCGATTCGTTTCCGCTCTGCACGCACCCTTTTACATGCTTCCGCAGGTTGCGTCCCCGGCACTGCCAGGGTTTTCCAACCGCCGATCGGCCGCCCACCCCTCTCGGAGCCGATCGATTCGAGGCTCGAGACTCGTCTACGCTCTCGGCAGGCACGACGATCTTTTTGCCAGGCGGACGAGGGCCCTCCAAGATCGTGAGCGTTCCGTGAGTTCGGGGAAATAGGTTGCCGAGATAAACGGCGAATTATAATTTTAAATTAGATCCGCGGCCGCACCTCCCCCGCGCTCCCGCCCAAGCTTTCCTGCCGATCCCGTACACGCGAGTTCCCGGATAACCGCTGATTTTAGGGTAGATCCTGCGTGTTACCGTCGAGTGTCCTCTCTTAGGTCGAGGGCAGCCAGCGCTGGAGTGCCTCGCCGATGAGAGCGATGTACAGGGTGGCTCGAGAAACGCGACGAGATTTCGAGAATAAGTCGGTTTGTATGTTCGAACACGAAACGTTTCGGCTCGGAAAAATATTCTTCCGCGTTGCGTTATCGTTTCACGGTTTACTTTGCAGCTACACGAGCTACTTTGAACATCATAAATGCCTACACGGTAGGGAAAATGTGCTGTATGTCTACAGTCACTGGAATTGCCGAATATACTATACAACGGAAAATTCGTTTTGATTTCCACTTGAAAGAAGCGAGTTCGTGTAATAAACAATTATTCTTTATATTTCGTAAAATCTTTACAGAGGCAAAGATCGACGTTACCTAAGCAAACGAACGCGTTAAATGTTTGCGTTCGAAGCTGTAAGCAAATGTGTTCGAGTTCGAATGAGTTTGTCGCATCGAGTACCTCGCGATTTTTTAAGCTGAAACCGTTTATTGATTAGAAAGTTGTAGTCGTTGCTGCACAGCATGGCACAACGCTGAACAAACGAGCCTCGGTATCTCGCTGCTGCAAATTCGGACGGTTTCGCCGCATAAACAACGTGGCAAAGTACGTCTGTCGGGGCTATAAATTTCAAAGCGATAATAACGCGGCTCGTAAATCAAGCTATTAATGAAATTAGATATTGCGTTCGACAGACCTGTTAAGAACTATATCGAAACGCTAAAGGTGGAGAAAAATCGCTCGAAGATCGTTCGGATCGTCGGAAACAGGATTGCAGCACGTTTTCATAGTTGTTGACAATTCGTGACCATAAAAATAAACCGCAAGGATCGAATAATCGCGTCTCCTCTTCCCAAATTGTCCACTCTTGTGGACAATCCGAGCGTCAATTGGAGAGACATTACTGTGTACATCTATTAATTTTGCATCTCGATAAACAGCATCGGTTGGCAACGTATTTTATCCGAAACACGCACACCGCTGTCGATGCTATTAGGCAACCGCATCCCTCGAAGACAGTCGCGAGTCGCAAGGGTGGTCGAAGCAACCAGCCACGGCAACACAGGTCGAGGAACAAGCAGCGCTGCGGAGCGCAGCGTTCCCCGGAGCGTGGCGCGTTTACGTACGTCGATGTCCTCGATCAAGACGCAGCCCAAGCAAACATATTTACCAGAGCAAATTGCACGTCCCTAGTCACGTATGCATATTAACGGGCACGTGCCGAAAGGCCGGGCACCTCCAGCGTCCACTTCCGCTGCGGCCCCGCTCCTCCGCGTCCCGTTGTCCGTTGCCCGTTGCCCGGTGCGCGGTGCATCCATCGAAATCCCGCGTGTTAGCGCCGGCCCCGGTAAGATTGATGTGGCCGGTGTCAGCAACATAATTGAATGAGTAGCCTGGTACCTGTGTCGGCGCTCATAGCGAACGCCGCCGCTGTCCTCGCTCTTAATTCTGCCGCTCGCGGGTACGAGACTCTCGAGGGGCCAGAACCTAAACCTTCGATTAATTACCGGCGAACACCTGGGTTGTACAACTGGCCGCGGTGCTGGGATTGGCCTTGAGCATTCCAGCATCGATTCGGTGCACATCCTTCCTGTGACCGTCACCTTCTATTTGCCGTGGCCTGCGACCGTCGCGAGCGAATCAACCGACCGGTTCGCACGGTGGACATTATCGATCCCGCGAATCTGCGCGTGCAAACGGACGATCGTCGGTCGTCGGGTTCATTTTCAAGCCTCGACCTTTCGAAGAAGCTCGCGAATGTCCAGTCGCATCTTTTCAAGGGATGCTGGTAACTCGAATTTGGAAAATGATTAATGGAAATCGATGATTTCCGGTGTGTCGTGTCGCAGGATGTAGTCGAATTCGGCGGTTACCGTGAGCGCGAGAGGTCGCAGTTTCGGGACGCAACAGTTTCGAGAGATGTTGGAAAACCGTTTCCGACGAAGGAGAACGTCGCCGCTATTTTTGCGGTGTCCCTTTTCAAGCGGGCTATCGTCGAACGCGCACGCAACGACCTCTCCCGCTTGAACCAACAGATTTCGGAACGCCTAGTTTCCAGAGCAGCACCGTGAAAGAACCATTCATCACCGGGGAACCGGTGGCTCCCATCTACCGAAATCAAAAGCATTCTAGCTCGGTTTTCAATAAGGCAGGACAGCGACGAATTCCTCGGACGTGGTCTGAAGGTTTCACGGACACCTTGTGTGCGAGCGCGCGGGAACAGTTTGTCGAGGCTCGCGAAAAGGAAGGAGAGAATCGTTTAGGAAGTGTACACGATCCCTTCGTTTTACAAGCGTCCGTAATACGCGTGCAGAGAGGAGAAAGACAGTCTCTCTTTGATGCGAGCTCGTGACCTACAATCTTAGAACGGACCCTATTTTTAGAGCCCCGGCAAAGAACGCGGCGCGCCGCGTCGCGCCGCGGCCCGGCGTCTTCTCCGCGGACCTGTTTTCAAACGCGTCGCCTCGCGCGCGCGGCTCATTTCGCACGCCCTTTAACATTCCTCCGTTTTTAATGAGCAGTCCATGCACTCGCGATGGAATACGCGATGTCGGAAAGCTTCCCGGCATTTCTAAACAATGCACGAACTACTCGCTTATTCGACAATATTCAGTTTGTCGCTTACGAGTCTGCTTACGCTTTCTCAGACGGTATAACTTTTTTAAGATTGGATTGGACGACTCGAACTCTTTTTAGACGTTCGGTAGACCAGTCTCCCAGTCTTCGCAACATTTTTCGAACGCTGGAGAAGGTGTAGCCTCCCAGTCCTACCGAGAATTCTTTTTTACGATTTCGATCGACTCGAAACGCGTGCCCAAACGCGGTGCTCGCCTGCGTAGAAGAAATTGTCTCGACGGATGCACCGCGAGACTTTAGCGTACAAAATTTCGGGTATTTCTTTTTCCACGGTGTACGTATTCTCTGCCGGCATGGCGAACCGCTGACAAACACCTGCTCGATGCTCGAGCACGGAGCAGCGCGACGCGGTGCGGCGCGGCGGCGCGCCGGTGCTTCTTCGTTTCCGCGAGGCGTGTCCACCCACGTTCGATCGCATTTCCGTTAATTTTACAAGCACCGCGAGGACAATTATCGCCACGTTTGTATAGCAAACACGCGGCCGACTGCGCCTGCCGGCTCGCTGTAGGCAGAAGCATTACTTCCGTCCGCATTTAGTTAGGCTGCTTCTGTTTGGACGCTGGCTAGGTCCTTCCCGATAGGCAAACTGCGAAAACGCACCCTCCAGTCACCCAGCACCGTCAAATAATAACGGCCTGCGACGACGCCCGAACCGAACTCTGATTTCGTGTTTGCCCTGCACCCAGAAAAGTCGAAAGGAACTGATAGCTCGGGGTCCTCGACGCACGGCCGGCGTTCCTGTTTGCTAACCCTTTGCGCCTGAATGGCAACTTTACAGCGTTATAGAGGAAAATAGCCAAATGCCAATTTGCTTTTCGAAAATGTTTCAAATTTTCTGCGGATCGACGCGCAATCGGTTTCTACAATTTTTTAAGCCGCAGGTGCATCTCGAATTTTTAAACCGCGAATTTGACGCGTGTTCTTCGATGACATTTATTAAACGTTTCATCGCGTCCAAAGCAAATTTATATATATTACGGTATTTTACAGATTACTTCAATTCTCACGAAATCGAGAAACTACGTTATTCAGTAAATCGTTCGATAACAGAAAATAAGAGGCAATTTTTAAATCAGATTCTTGAATTTGCCACCGAACGAATTAACGCGTTTGGAACCTATACATAAATTATGTAGAAATATTTTCAACTCCAATCATTAGAAAATTCCATTTTATATAAAATTTTATTCAAAATTCGATTGAAATATAAAAATCAATTTTTGTGCCAGCTTATCGAGCGTGCCAAATTGTTTAAAAAAATTATCGGCGTCGTGCAATTCGACTCGGCAATTTTTCCTGCACCGAAGAAATGAAATTTTCCAAATCGGAATGCGACGATCGAAAGAATGCGAAGAACAGCGAGTATCGAAATCGCGAAACGAGGGGAACGAAAAATCGCCGAAAGAAGGAATCCGGACGAACGTAGGTTATCGCGTGTCCGAGAAGCATAAATTCGAAATTGATCGGATATCGATCAAGGGGTCAAAGCGGAATCCGACGCTGAATTATTCGAAAGGCGGACGGTTATAATTTGACCGGTGATAAATCAGAAATTCAGCGCGTACTGGTACTCCGGCGCATTTGTTCCTTTGTTTTGGCGGCCGGCTGTGTACCTACATCGGCGAGTCGGATCGACCTCCGACCCCCGACCCCCGAAAACCCTCTTCTTCCCGTTTCTTTCGGGGGCGAGGAGCCAAAAAGTACAAGAGGAGCATCGAAGGGGGCGTACGGTGCGCCACGTCGTAAACATATTTTTATTAAATAATTAGAGATTAGGGCTGCCCTTAATGGCTGGTTAGCCCACTCGTGCCCTCCATTCCGCGCATTCCATCGCGGCGTACGTGAGATTCCCACACTACGTATCTCTTTAAACTTCCTTGGTTTCGCTGGCCTGCGCCGGATCGGCGAATTCCCGGACTTTAAATGCTTCGAGCACGTAACCGAACCGCGATTAAAGAGACCGCGTACCAAACTGTTCTTAACCATCTGTTCGCGAGAACCGCGGATAGCACTTTCGACGCTTTGGCACGCGAGTCGATGCGTCGTTAGAAAAATTCATCGCCGTGTCTGTAACGGTGATCCGGTTGATCGCCGTGATAAATCGGAACTTGTCGGTTTCCGAGTCATTAAATAAATCGTTCCGTTTTCGTGGGATTTTTATGACCGGCTATTTTTTTACGACTGCCGGTCGACGCGCTAAGACGGAGCGTAAGTTGCCGCGACACTATAAATGATTTGTTATCGAGCACCGAATTATCATGCCCGCTATTTGTTGCACAATATCAAGACACGCCCGTGGTAAAGATTTTAAATCGAATTTTGTAACGAACGAATGCCAGTGGACGAATATTTCTTTTAGAATGCCACGGAAGCAGCAAAATAATACAAATGTTTCAATTAGACTGCGAAACTTGCAAATTCTCATTTTCACAGGCGAGCTCTACTCGGACGAAATAAAATCCTCCGCCATGCCATCGGTAAATGAAAAATGGAAGGGAGCCCCGCAACCTCCGTGGAATTGCCCTTGATACAATTCTGGCACGGCGCATTCTGCACATTTTACCGAAACGAAGAACAAGTAAAAATACGGAAAAGTAACAACCGTTAAGTATAAACGTTACCAAGTACTAACGTATATCGAACGAGGGAGTTTATCTAAAAATTTCTCGTTGAAACATTTTTACAACGTCGGGTCAACCGTAAAAGAAAAAGTCAGAAATCAGTCATTTTAACCGGTCTTGTAATACTCTCGCGTTGAAGAACCCGTTGACAAAGGGTTCGCGCTAGAACCCGGCGCAAGCTTAGAATCTCGACAGACTGTAGCCAGCTCGTTTCCTCGAAAGGTTTCCACCGTAGCCCGAAGAGCGATGCGAACCGATTTGTTCGATCGCGGATCGCCGCGCACCCGAATTGTGTTGCGCTGTTTAAACACACGAAGGTGCCGTGTGTACACCGATTCCGTCTGCCGGCTACCTATCTGGGCAGCCTCCGTGTGCGTAGCCGTTGACCGCGTACGGCGTACGGCGCACGGCTCACGGGTCTAATATCGGGCCGCAGCTTTGTGCCGTCTGTTTGCTTTGGCCCGGCCTTGTCGGTATCGATCACGTCTCCGCAACCGACCAGTCTTCAAAATCCACTCGACAGCGTCTAATTCTAGGTGTAGCACGGACCGGGATCGGGGATCCGCAATCCTTGCGACCCGCCGATCCGAGCAAACATCGGACAACGAATTGGTTTGATTCGGTGACCCGACAGAAAATTCGACACACTCGTCCCCGTTCACCGCGCGCGGCTCTGCTTCTGGCACGACGATCCGGCGTCGTCGAACCGATTGTTCGTATCGCCCGATCGTCGTCCGGACGGACGCGCATTTTTTTTCACTACACCAAAGTGTTCTCTTCGTCGGAGGTACGTTCCTTTGTATTCGTATCGCGACTCGACGACACAAATGTCTTTTTCGCGCTTCAAATATTTGCGCAAAGTCTCGAATCTGGTCGCCGTTCCAATATCGCCCCTTCGCGAACGACGCTTTAATTCGGAGCCGCTTAAATTCTCTGTCGGGGCGTGTCCGAATAAATTCGTGGCCAATTTCCAGGCCGGAGAGCTGCTCGTTGAACGAGGTTTAATTTTTCATTCTAAATTCATACCGCGTGGAATCTTATCCGGAGCTTTATCGATGATATATCCACGCATTAAAGAGACGGCGAACTTTTAAATGGCCCTTCTCGCGGACGTTACCTTAATGCCCCGCGGACGTAATACTCAAACTTTCACCTTCGCCTGTATTTCGCGGTGCTCCGGCTCTATACCGTCGTCCACCCCCGCAGCCCCGCAGCCCCGCAGCAACCCACCCCCGCGCCGCCGCGCCGGCAGGGTTGCGTTCCGTTCCGTTTGTTCTTCGGTTTCGTTTTCTCCCACAGTGGAAGTATAGAGCAGAATCCGAGGGAATCGCGGTACCAAAAAAAGCGAGGGAGTGAATATACGCGGCGCGGAGAGACGAACGAAGGAGGAAGGAGAAGAAGAAGCGGTTGCCTAGCCGAACAGAACCGAAAACTGTGGTTATGCTCTTCAAGAGCCACTAAAAGGGCGCCTACCTGCCAGAACCATTGATTACCGAAACTCTTCTTCCCACACAGTCTCAGAGTCGGAACAGCGAGTCGAACTACGGTAAAAAGCGCTAACGGAGCTCACGGGCCACGGTAAGTATACTATCCTCACGCCACTTAGAGACCACTGTAATTTCCATTAGGGACTTTGTGTAATCGCTTAGGTGTCTATGCGCGGGAACTCGCCGGTGCCCGCCTTTATGACGAATCGCGGATTCGGAATACAAACGATCCCCTCGACTCCTGGAATCTCTTCTGCTCGAATCATGCTCGCGCCAAATTATCTCAAGCTGGATACCGTGACTCGGAGTGTGCACGAAAATGGACAATTCGGGAGGAGGAGAGACGATTGTTCGAGCCTCGTTTTTACAGTTGTTGACAATCGGTAACTATAAAATCGAGCCGCGTGGCTCGAATAATCGCGTCACCTCTTCCGAAATTGTCCATTCGTGTGCACAATCTGGGCTTCGATTGGAAGATCTGAAAACCAATTTAAGCGAAATACAATTTCTTAAATGCGGTGGAATTCGAACGCGTGGCTCCCCTGTCGAAGCGAGTACTGTAAAATGAGAAAGGTAATTAGATACGATACTTTGAACCGACCTGTCGGAACAACTTATTTCTTGGTTTCTAACCTTGATCCTACTGTGCGTGATCTCTGAACCAGACGAGCCGGGGAGGTTCGTTATAGGTCGGATACTCGCGTTCACCTAATTGCTACTTTTATACCGTTTCTGTGAAACTGTATTCGATGCGGGGAAATAATCGGAACAACATTTCGGTACGTAGAAAAAGTACAACGTTGATTCTCGTCGCGTCTATCTAATTTTTATCGACGACAAAAATTAGAATCGTCTCGGTGTACGGTGTACATTAACAACGCCGTCTTTCGATGCGATTGTCCACCGATTAGCAACCATGACGAAGTCCGGATGAATTTTGTTCTCCTATTTCGCTTCGCGGAAAATTCATCGAAAGGAACGGTTCGTATTTCAAGGTTCGATAAATGATTTACCTTCTCGGCGACGCAACGCAACTATGAGAACTGTTGTAGGAGTTGCAATTGATCATTGCTTACCAATGTTTTCGAAACGACGTATCATTAAGCTAGTCGCAGTATCGCGCGTACCCCAAGGTATGGTATACCTTTAAGTAGGTTACACGATCGAAGGAGAGATCCTTGATCGAGGCAGAAAATCGTGTGCGAACGAAAGAAGGCAATCGCGGGCGAAGGTGGGCGCTGTACTATAAATAGAGATTATGCGACAACGTGGCTGCAACGTAAATGGAAAAACCGATGAAAATTCATGTAACTGCAACCGTTCAATTATGCGGGTGATGAATGAGGAAAATCCTGCGCGTGTTACATAAACCGGACTCGCGATCGCAAATTATACAATGCCAGTGGAACGCAGCTTTCAATCGCTTATTGTCATTTTTGAAACAGAGTATCCGGTCGATCAAATTGTTTCCTACTTGTCCCTGGGAAATAGAGATCTTCTTTCTTCCTTTTTTAATTTTTGGGAAGCACGCACCTTTTCAAAATCGTTCTCGCGAGACGATGATTCCAAGATTATGGTAGGACCGTGCCTAAACTTGTCTGTAACTGAGGCATCGATGGAGTCTCTAATACGTAGGTACGTTGACCTGCTTCGTAACGCGATTCCGAGTGACAAGGGTCGATGGTTATTTAGGAAAACGATTGGTCTAATTATTCGTATACCTGCTGCTGCGTCGTTGCTCCTTTATCGGGAAATTCTTTCGACAATTTCGTCGAAATCCGGAGTATCGACAGAATACTATATTTCTGGGTAACAGTCGTTAGTTTTCCATCATTAACCTATCGTCGTACTTTCACGTTAAATGATGTTCTTATGCCATCGATATTTAATCGATTCAAGAAACATGAATCAACTTTTTCTTCTAGGAAGTTCTTACAATTGAAAAGCTTGAAATGATCGACCGTCGATCTCGAGATGCGCGCGGCTCGGCTAATTCGTGAGCATCGCAAAGCCCTGTTCCCGCAGGAACTGCATCGCGACCAAGGTTACGCCGATTTGCGGCTCGGGTCCGGCGAAATTCTCGTTTCGCCAGAAATTCGAGGCTGTCTACGTGGGAGGTGTCGGGGCGTCGCGTCGGTCGGCCGGCCGGCCGCGGTCGTTTCCTTCAGCGAAACGGCCAGGATTTCGCGGAAACGGCGAGACTCGACGGAAGGATTCTCATGAACCAGATCCGCATCGTTCGGTCTCGGGTCCCTTTCCTCCGTGGTCGTCTTCTCGGTCGGCTCGGCGGCCGTGATTTGCAGCAAGGTGGACGCGCAAGGGCGGCCGAGTAGGAACGAGCTCTAGCTAGAGAAGGAGGCGCCAGGGCGTTCTGGCCGGGGTCAACTAACCTTTTCATTAGGTAACCCCGTGTAGGCCGCATCAACCGCGGTCTATAAAGTCCTAAAGCATTGACGCAACCAGCATCGAGCCCCTACGGACCGAACGCGGGCCAGCGAGCCAGCGGGCCGGCGCGGAGGGCCCATCGCAGAAGAGGGCCCGGCGCAGCGGGCCGGCGCGGGCCCGCGTTCCCTGCCGACCGTATAATTATCAGCGTGCCGAAGATAAGCCTAATAATTTGGTGGCGCCACGGAACACTTTGCTGCTTGGAGACACGCGAACGGTAATTATCACCCGCACCAGATCGACGCGGCCGGTTCCTCGTTTCGGACCCTCGTTCTTCATTGCGCCCCGGCTCCGATCTACCTACGGATCTTTAATCGATCCGCGGGCCGCGGCCGCCGCTGCGTGGGCGGGACACCCTTGTCCCTTCGAATCCGCCAGATATCCATCAATATCGGTACCCTGCTTTCTAATTAATTTATTTCGTAATAATATTGAATCTTCGCGATCCGCAAGAGTTTGCAGCCCGGCCGGAAATTATCGATCTTCCAACAACGCGGCGAGCGGAGCAACGGGCCAACAAATGTTATTTATCGGTGCTTCGAATCTTCCGTTTCTGGCTATTTACCGAACCGCTATTAGCGATTCGGAAAAGATGGATGCTTCGATTGCCCGCGCATCTCGCAGCGTTGCACGTAGACAGAGTCCTCGCTCGAGCGCGACGCGATGAAACGCTTTTAACGATTTCCACCTAGCGACTACCTATTCGTTTCTCGTATATTAATGGGCTCCCCTCGCGGAAGAATAAATAGATAAATAAATGAAGGAGAAAGAAAAAAAGCAGGAGAATATTTAAGTGGCATCTCGTATATCAGTGTTAGCCGCGAGGAGAATCGGCGGGCTTGTTTAAACAAGTCATTTATAGCGCGTCCGCGGCGACACCTCGGATGGTTCCTTAACTAGGCGATCGGCAGCCCCTACCCGTTGCATGCACCTGGTCCGATGTATGCACGCGCAAACGAACGTCCCGCGTCGCGTTATAAGTTTCCCTCGAGTAACTGTCCCGCGTTAACAGCACACTATATTATCATAACAAATTGGATTCCTATATCATAGCGCGCGGTCACCGCGTTGGCCGCCGGATTATTTCCGAGCTTGTTCCGCCCGGCCACGGATTCATTACGATTTTATCGCGCGCAAGATATACGGCCGCTCGATATGCTTAACAATTTACTACCGCTACGCGAATACGCCGCGGAAACGCGCGCGAAAGGTAATTATCGCTCGCGCCAGATGGACGAGAGTTTCACGGTCCGATCTCCTTTTTACGCGTTCCTCTTTCTTTTCTCCCCTCCGCCCCGGCCCTCCTCCTCCTCCTCCTCCTCCTCCTCCTCTTTTTTTCTCCGCCCCTCCTCTCTTTGTTTCTCGTTCTAGCCAGCCGCCGCGCCGAACGTATCTCGTTTTCCACCCACGCGACCGGCCCTCGTTACGGGACACTTATCTCTCTCCCCGGCGAAGATTTCTATCTGTTTTTCGCGTCATTATGCGCATCCGGCGATCGCAACAATGCCCGGTTATGAATATCAAGCGCTCGGCTCGACGGAACCCGGGATCGCGTGTCGTCCAATTGTATATTTGCCCCCGATCGGCTCGTTGACTCGATAATTTCATACGGTGCGCAGCCGTGCAGCGCCTGTTGATTTAATGATCTCTAACGGCTCGCTAACTCGTGACTATACGAGATCGCCGATGATATTCCTCCTCGGTCCCCTCTAATTACGAAGCGACTCGCGATGATCGGCCGCCGCGCGGTCCCAAAACTATCAATTAACGAGCCTCGGTAACCTTGACATCTTTTGCACGCCGAACGCGTGTCAACGGCGGATATTCTTGGGCCATATCTCGTTACGATGCATCGACCGTGTCGTCGATGTATCTAGGAATTTCTAAATGTTCTATCTTGGAAAGGAAATCTTTCTAATCAATTTATGATACAAGGAAGCATTTCACACTGAATAAGGGTGTGCGGGTGTCTGAAATTTCAGGTACTCGAGCCTCGGCTCGGATTGGATCGGGACCCGAATCTTTCGGGTACTCGAAGTCGTAGCGGGTATGCAAAGGTTTCGGGTCCCGATCCGAACTCGAAGAATATACCCGTCCCGATTTGAACCCGAAATCTCGGATACCCGACCACCTTCGACGCTTAATGTCCTAATATTTTTTGACAGAAGCCTCGCCCGATCGAACCGTCGGAAGAGTCGACATCATCGAGAGGAACAAAGCTTCGGGACTCGATTACGAATGATCAATTGCGCGGCAAAAAAAAGCCGCGCGGACGCGGACGGATGACGGCGTGCACGTGAAATCGTGGAAACGATGCGACGCGACGCGATGCGCGCAAAAGTTGCGGATGAGAGGCCGAGGTCGGGGTGCGCGGTGCGGCGGGGTGCGGCGCGGCGCAGCGGTGTCCGATCGCAACAAACAATTATTATGAAGCGGGTATCCGTTCGTGTGACATGAACGCGAGTAGACAGACAGGCAGACAGACCGACAACCTCTCAGCCCGCGGGGCGAATCCGACGCAGAAAATCGACTATCTACTAGATTCAATGGCTCGCCGCGGCGGACCGGTACGTGCCGCAGACATTCCTACTGAAACTCGATTTACATAAGAGACGACGACGGCTTGTAATACGTCCGCGGATTTTACTTTCGACCTGGAGGGATTGCTTTCCCGTATTTTCCTGGGAACCGGAGATTCGATTTGATCTCCCGTGGCAACGCGCGAGCGTAAGGGATGCGTGCTCCTGCTCCGTGCTCGCCGCGTTTGCCCGCTCTTCTATTACAAAAGAACGATCGGCCGTGTACACGCGTGTCCGTGAAATTGAAAATCCCGACATGTCCCGCGGATGTGTTCGCATTGCTGCGATTCCGCGGAGAAATTATGCTTTCTCTCCGATTTCATCGAAATTGGCACCACCCGGCGGTCTCCCAGGCATTTTTCGTACCGGTTTTACGAACCCGCGTTTCGACGTTCGAACGTCTTCCTCTGGAACGAAACGCGCGATTTCCATCGAAAGCAATCGAATCGTTTGCAGAGATTCTATGAACCGTTTCCCAAACACCGGAGCGTTCTACGCTTGCATCGGGAATTCTAAACAGGTTCGCCGGGCGTCCGCGCTTCGCGCGCCTAATTGCTCGGCGCTCGTGTATATTGGAGATTACAGTAATACAGTTATCGCCGCAATTTGTCGATTAGAAGTTTAGAACTTTGGTAAACGCCGAAGACCAGGGCCGTGTCGCGGCGATCGCGAGCCCCGGGCATT